>NC_067399.1:236403955-237055205 GCF_016432865.1 Antechinus flavipes | reverse complement strand
ACATTAGAATCAAAAGACTGCAGCTAACAGCATTAATACAGAATAATTTTACTGGGCTCTGCATGGCAGGTTAAATATGCAACCACTTCAACTGGAAATGATCTAATTCATTTTGCAGTACAGAAAATGTACCCCTTTACTAACATTCCTTAAAGACAGAATATCAAAAGTATACAATTTCACTCTCAAATGCTCCTTAAATTCTACTCTCAAATTCACAATGGTTATTTTACATTAGTCAGAAGAGCAAACTAACATTTTAAAGCTTCATTGTTTGCATGTACACTTTATGTCACTGGTATAGAAGTACATATACTTTTGAATAGCTAAATGTAAAGTTCTATGGCACCTTCATTTTAGGAAGCCATTCAGACAACAAATATCATAATGTTATAATTGTTCCATCTTCTTCTAATGGTTTTTGATCAGAAGTATGTGCTTCATGTTCCATCCCTATGCCACTAGTTTGCTGTAAACTCACATCATTAGGAATAAAACCATTCTGTGTTGACTCAAAACTCAGTTCAATTTGTGTTAGTGATTCTAAGCTCTCAGCCATAGGAACTGCTTTAGGTATTTGCTGGGGCATTCCATTATCTTCAATAATTATATCTTCTTCATCACTCTCTTCATCTTTCGGATCAAAATTCATCTCAATATGTGGTGAGTAGCTGACAAGACTGTTATCAGTAGATTGACCTGAGCTGCCAGAAGTCCGACTATTCCTGACAACATTATTTCTCTGATTTGCAGGTCTTACAGTTATAATCAGGTTACGGCTGTTTGCAATCATCATGTCTGTAACTTGATCAAGACTTTTTCCTGAAACTTCTATTCCATTAACTTCTAAAACCTCATCATTAACTGCAAGTAAGCCAGTACTTTGAGCCAGACCACCTGGAACAAGCCTGGATATGAAAATCCCTGGAACTTTTTCTAGGCCATGTGGTGTGACTCTTACACTAGAACCATCTCTTATATAGAATCCTAGTGGTTTCTCCGTTCCATATTTGTAAAGACGAACTCTTCGATGGGTTTCTGGGAGAATATCCACATCAATAATAGAAGATACTGGTCTAAAATCTTGAGGCATACTAATAACTATGTTTGGTTTCTTTTTATGGTAATCAGGACGTAATACATTTGTCAAGACATTCTTCTTCTTTATCAGCGTATCTGTACCAAAGGCACTGTAATCTGCTTCTTCTGTTTAAAAAAAGCAGAAACAAAAACATTGATTATCAGTATTAGTGTATATATAAAAAGATCATCAAAATATCCCATTAGTCTATTATATAACATGGAGCCAGTAATGTGAGCAGAGCAATATACCAATATGGATTTAGAAGTCAACCAAATCAGTTTTTATTGAATTTATAAATTAATACTAGTGTCATAAAAATATACTAGAAAAACCACTAGATGGCCCTCTTTTGTGATAATCAGAAAATACCACCAAGACTTTTTACAAAGTTGAATCTCTACACACACACACACACACACACACACACACACACACACACACACACAATTGTCCACTATATGCAACAGAGATGCAATTTCTTTTTTAATATATGTATTTGGAACTACACATTTTCCATCTTGGGGTTGATTTTTAAAATTTATGTTGAAGATAAAATCAATTAAGCTCAAATAAAATTAATATGACTTTATAAAGCTAAACAAAGTTTTCTAAGCACAACTAGTAGTAAAGGGACCACAGATTTATGGTCTTTCCCAATGTAGTTTTTCCAACTGGATTCAAATCCATTTATTCCCCTTCTTCCTTTCTCTTTTTCTTGCTTGAATAATGAATTAGCATGCTATTTATGAATTATAGAGGAAAAAAAAATAAGATTCAATCTATATAGAACATCACAAAATTTCACTAAATCTCATATAAAATGAGAATAAGCAGAATACTACTAGATATAACAGGTGGGAAAACATGATACCCTCAGTTTAAAATGTAATTAATCTGATGAAATTCAGTATGGTTTACTTGGTCATTTATATATTTCAGGAATTGCTTGTTCCCCTGTGATTTTATTCCACTGGGCCTTTTTTTTGTTGTTGTGTTGCTCCACACTTAGTTTTTATTAACTAACATACTATTTCTTGGGGGCAGGTAGTACAGTGGTCTTAGAGTCAGAAGGACCTGAATACTAGCTGTGTGACCCTGGACAAACCATTCAATCCTGATTGCCTCCAAATAAAAACTATTTCTTATAAAAGTCAAATTAAATATAAGAGGACCAAAAACAATCCAAGTACTTCATTTACTAATACTTAAAAAAAAAACAAAAAAACACCAAGCACTTGACAAAAGATCTATTTCCAAAAATAAGCAAAGTAATTCATAAAACAATCTCTCAAAATAAACAGTGATGAAACAAAAAAGTATAATTAGCTATGATTCTGAAGTAATTTGGATCAGGGATTACATTATTTTAAAAGCATTAATTTCCCTATGCCCTATTATGAGGAGTTTCACACATTAGTATGTAAAACAAAACACAGAAAATGACTAATTAATGTTGCTAATTGAAAGCCCAATGCATTTTAACAGCTATCATCTAAAATCTGAGTTTCTTTTCTGGGACATAAAAAGCCTATACACTTTTAATTGAAGTATTTGCTTAGCTAACATTACTCACACCATGTTTTTAAAGCAAAACATTTTTGATTCCAAAAGGAAACTTCAAACTATTGTTAGGAAGAAATGGGAAACACTTAAAGCTAGATGTGCAAAATCATCCCCACTGAAGACAGACATATCATTCATAATCCATACTTTACTTCAAACACTTGATAGGAACAAAAAACCAAAACCATTGAGAGATAGGAGGAAAAAATAATAAAAATAACTCAACAACCTAGTATTATGCTTTCAAACTTTATTTAAAATAGTGGGAGAAAATGAAATATGTACCAGCTCTAAACTTGTCAGTAAAAGATTTCCTCACTTTTTTCAGCTTCTCTGAAAGTTTAAAAGTTGTCAAATTTTTTTAGACATTAGAAACATGGAAAAAAGTTGCTGACAACTGAGTCAGGCATAATCTCACATTCATTGAAGGATATAGAAAACTTTCCTGATGTCTAGGTTACACAAATACATCATGCTCAGCAAGCAGCAGTATTCATATCATCCTTAGTGATGCATTTTAGACAGTTCGAATGGGCAACGTACAATGTTTTCTTGCGGAAAACAAGTGTTTGCTTGAAAAGCAGCTTGGCTTTTTAAGAACTATTTAGATACACCAACACCTTCTCCTTGTAAAACTTGACATAAGAAAAATTAAGAAAAGTTTCATTGAATGTATTTTCTAAGAATATTTCTTTCTTATATAATGTGTGAAGAGTCAACATACTATGCTGCAAAATATATTGATTCCCTAGCAATACAAATTTAGGACAAAATAAAATTGTTTTCCTTCACAACTACTCATTGAAAGCTTAACCAGAGAAACTAATCTGCATAATTTGGCCATGCAGCCAGACTCCATTTGTACATTCTTGACTAAATTCTCAAAAGCAATATGCCTGAGTACAAAGACACCTTTGTTCTTCCAGCCAGCTAAGCAGTTTACAGCTACTGGGAAAAAGAAATATTTTGGCAGAAAGCCACAGTACAGGGTGTTAGTTTAAAGTGTAAAGGTGAATGTCCAAATAGAATGTAGTTGTATATATATGGTCTGGAACTAAAGAAACTATGAAAAATATAATTGAAAACTCTTGATCAAATTAATTTAAAGCAAAAATTCTTGTGTGCTCCTGAATATCTTTATATTAGTTCCATAATTAGAAATCTAGACCAATACAACTTATCCAGAAACCTCAAGAATCAAAAACATAGGCAAGAACCTAGAAGCAAAAAGTTTTGAGCTGTTAACACATCACAATGTTCTTGAACCAAATCATGAACATTTCACTTAAAAATTCAATAATCTCCCTTGGTTCTCAATCAGAATCTCTTTACTCCTTTTTTAAACAATGTAGTTTGTTTGGTATAAAGAACAAAGGATTTTAGGGGCAGGAGACCTGGATTAATTTCTGGTTTTACTACTTATTAGCAGTGTCTTAGGAGCAAGTCATGTAACTTCCAAGTTTCAGTGTTTTCATCTGAAAAATGAGGCTAATTAAATTTGGTGAGCACTTATTAAGATCTTTGTGCAAGGTAAAGTTAACAGAACTTATATTATCTCACATTGTTAAGAAAAATACTTGGTAAACTGCAAAGCACTAATTAAGTGCTATAATTATAGGTAGATTCAAAACTATGGTGGTTATCTAAAAGTCACTGAAGAGACAAAAATTATATAAGTACGGCCTTTTGTTAGTGCACTGCATAAATATTTTTACTGCTTATTAATACTTTTGAACTTTAAAAAATATGTAAATATTCTTAAAAGTACAAGAATTAGTGAAATATGTTCCTTGAAATAAGTTGCACAGTGTCTGCAACTTAGTTCTTAATTAGTGTTTGCTGATTGAATAACCTATTATATATCAAACACTGAAGATACAAGATAAATGAAATATTACCTCAAAAAATGTTATACTCTAATAGGGGAGAAGACTTAACACATATAAATATATACAAAATATATGAAGGTTATTTGGGAGTAAGAGTGTGGAATGAAATACTAAAAGTAGGGGGAATCAGAAAAATCTTACACAGAAGAAGTATTTGAGCTGAGTTTTGCATTCTGTACACCTTTGGGCAGTGAGGTGGCACAATCGATAGAGTGCCAGGTCTGAAGTAAAAAAGACTGATTTTCACGAGTGTAAATCCAGCCTCAGATACTTATTAGCTGTGTGACTCTGGGCAATTCAGGCAATTTTCTTATTTATAAAATGAGATCTATAAACACCTACTTGAATATATAACATACTAGATCAAAATACAGACTATACTTTTTCCATTAAAATCTTAAACACCTAGCTCACACACACTCTCTCTCTCTCTTTTTTTTTTTTTTTTGGGGGGGGGGAGGGGGACAGCATTGTTTTCCCAGCAAGAGCATTAGAAATATGCAGTTATTCCCTGCTAACTAAAACCAGCCTTGGTAAGAAAAACAGGTATTCAAGTGAACTTCAAGCCTCCAAAAGTTATCAAATAAAAACAACTGATTCAAGATACAGATTTCCTAAACTTAAAACAAAACAAAACCCAACTTATTCCTGTGCTAAATAACTTATACTTTGGGAATCTGTTTTCTTTGATTAACCAGTATCATCTTAAGAAAAACACCTCAACTTAAAATGCAGATGATATAACAAGTTGTTACCAAGGTGTATGAAATTGCTGCCTATGCAAACAATTTCATTTACTATCAACTAAATAGGAAGATAGTGGCAGTTGAATATGATTTGCAAGTTTAAAACTGTTTCTGGGACCAAATAGTAACCAGTTATGTTTACATAATTTGCTGTATAAATAGCCATTAGGCACTTGAAAAGAAAAGTATCAAAATAAGGTGTGATAATGTATGGCTATAAATGGACCAATTCACCATGCTTTTTCCTTGACAGAAATCACTATTTGCATTAAGTTCTTAGAAAACACATCACACTAGAACAGAATACTCTCTAGTAAGCAAAATTCCCTGCCCCCCAATTAAGTATTGCTTATTTCTATTTGGGCCCTAAAATCAAAATTCTAATCTTAAAGACAATATATGCAAAGTGCTCGTTTTTACTATTTAGGAAACTGGTATAAAAAAAGCTAAATAAGAAAAATAGGTGTCTTGATTTGATCCTTATTGAATACTTGTAATACTGCGACATGTTGAGATAAATACTAGAACTTAGAAAAGGTACAGACTCTTAACAGATGTTAGCACTGAATTTTGTTATGTTAAAGGAGAGATCAGAACTAAATAACAAAAACAGATAGTGTTCTAATTCAGCTCCTATAAACCTCAGATAAAATATCAACTTGTATCATCATGTGGTTATTGAAAAACAATGCTCTACTGCTAAATGAGTATTATGAAAAGTACTACAAATGTATTAAAAACTCCTACTATATGAAAAGTCTACTTTGGAAAAATTAAGGCACCCGTTTAAATTGACAAGTGTGGGAAAATTTTTGATGCTCCAATACAGCTTTAAGCAAAGTTTAGCAATAGAACGTCATGCTAGGCCTTATAATTTAGTGTCAGAACATAGGTGTCACATAGATACTGACTCTATTCCACCACTGATATGTGACATCCTTATTCTCTTCCACTGTTTCCTTTAACAATAAAGATGCTGAACCTGATATGCTGGTTGCCCCACACTTCTTCAATCACCACATCCTCAGGCAAACAAAATTAAAAACAGTTTTTTCTTTCAAAAGTGGTTCCATAAACTCACTGGTAATGGAAAACTTGGTTAATATAGAAAATGCTATGATTTCAAATCCTTTTTTTGCAACATTAATTAAGACTATTTACTGACCTCTGAAATAAACTATGAATCATTTCCCAGACAAAAAAAGATTCTAAGAAGCAAAAAACCTTTCTACTTTTTAAAAGTAAGGAAAATAAATACAATAAGCCATCATAGATCATGGATTTAGAGCTAGGAAAAAAAAATCTCAAATCATTTAGTCCAAACTCCTTTTATAGATGAGAAAAGACTCATGGAGGTTCAAAGTAAATTTTAGTTTTGCACCTAGTGGTACAAACCAATTTTACTTAAAACATCAGCAATAGCTTAAAATCTGAATTCAGAAATAAAAATCTTCTAAATAAATTTATTCTTTCAAGATAGTCCAGTGCTTAAAACCAATAATAATTTTTGAACTATGATAGACAAAAAAGTAAAAAAACAAAAAAACACACACAAGTATCAGCAAGAAAGATAATAGAATAAAGCAACAGTCATTAAGCTTCTATTCTATGTCAGGTACTATACAGAACATTTATTTCTAATTATAGCAACAAAGTTTTTCTGACTAGTCACACTTACCTTTTTTTTGTATAAAAATCCTAAGTAGCGGATTGGCTGTTGAAACAGCTTTATGATAGTTATCATCATTATTTATAGGCAGTAAGTCTCCATGAATGTCCGCATAGCCTACTAAAACTTCAACATTGGGTATCTTATGAACATGCTGTAATAATCCATAAAACTCTTCAAATTTTCCAGGTTTAGATCGTTCCAGAGAAAATCGACGAAATTCTGCTCCAAACTATAAACAAAATATACATAATAAATTACTTTTTGAGCAAAGCCAGGAAAATATTGTACACAGCAACAGCAAGATTACACTATGATCAATTCTGATGGACATGGCTCTTTTCAACTGCGAGGTGATTCAGAACAGTTCCAGTGGTCTTGTGATGAAGAGAACTATCTGCATCCAGACAGAGGACTGTGAATCACAACATAGTATTTTCACTTTTTAAAAAATTGTTCACTTGCATTTTGTTTTCTTTCTCATGTTTTTCCTTTTTGATTTTATTTTTCTTGTGAAGCATGATGATTGTGGAAATATGTAAAGAATTGCACGTGTTTAACATATATGGGATTACTTGCCATCTAGGAGGAGGGAAAAAGGGAGGGGAAAATTTTGTTAACACAAGGTTTTGCAAAGGTGAATGTTGAAAATTATCTGCATATGTTTTGAAAATTAAAAACCTTTAATTAAAATAAATTACTTTAAAAAAAATATCAAGTCATCATTTCAATAGTATTTCTTCAGCACTTGTATTCCAGAGAAATGCTAGGCACTGGGGACATAAAAATCAATAGGATTCTGATATCATTTCATATCAGCAAAAGTAAAAACATTTCTATCTGGAAAAGCTATGTAACAAGTAAAATCATATCTCTATTATTAAAGAACATACATTTCATAACACCTTCCTTACCAAAGGAAAAACATAATTAGCACCACAGTATAGTTGACAGAATACTGATTTGAGGCAGGAGGCCTCCCACATTCTAGTTCTGCCAGTCACTCATCACCTGCTGAGTCCCTTCACATTTCTAGCCTGGGCTGCAACATTAAGAGATCATTTCTAAGGTTTCCTCCAAATCTAAAATCCAACAATAGCCCACCTCTGAGAAAGTTGGGGAGCAGTAATTGTCTTTGTCCCCCTAATCTTTCAATAGCTAGAACAAGTTACAGTACCACTATCCTAAGCAGAATCATTTGACTATCTAGGGATGGGGTTCTTGCCTCAGGCCTAAACTCAAGATCTGACAAAAAGGAGGCTCTCTTGCTGCTACTGCTGTTGCCATTACTACTATTAGAAGCTAGTGCCAAAATCCAAATTTTATCCAATCATTCTCAACACCAATTTAGTTAAAAGCTTTGTTTTTATACTGATGGAATTTTTTCAATTCCTAGCAAAAAAAGAAAAAAGAAAAAGAAAAACTTTGCTTTCTAAAAGTTTTCAAAATAGTCTGGATAAATACATTAGAAACAAGTGCAAAAATAATAAACATCTGCAAATGACACACGTGCAGTAACTACAAACTGGATACTCGGGTGCTTTGGGGTTAATTACATAAAACCTCACCAAAATGTCCAATGATTTTAACTTCATGCAATTTTAATACAGAACTCAAGATTTCAAAAAATATAATATTAGTAAAGGCATTGTTATTTTTGAATTGGTGTGGTATTGTGGAGGAAAAAAAAAATTCTAGGTTCTAGATCTATGTTAGGTGCTAACCTCATCATCTGATCTGTGTGCTTAACCTGTTCATTCACCTGTGAAATGGGAGTTATAACTAGGTTATCTCACAGGCTTGATGTGTGAAAAACGTTATGTGAAATGATATAAAATGTTGAAAAATGATATAAAATACTGAATATGTTTTAATGCTTTATGTTTTCACAGTAGGAATTTTCTGAAGATCCCTTGTATGATTAAGGATCGCAGATTAGGATCTGTTATTTAATCCAATTCCCTCTTTTTACAAATAATGAGAATGATGCCAGGGAGGCCAAATAACCAGCCCAAAGTCAAGAATTAAAAACCTAGGGCTTCAGAACAACATTCTTTTTACTACATTCAGCTAAGCACTACTACTGTCCAACCTGAGAATGAGCTCCTTCAAACTTAACTAAACTAGTCCTCTGAAGATAAAAGCTCAGCAAACCTTTCCAATGTGTTTGAAGATCTACCAGAGTGTACTTCACTGGCCCAGTTTACAAAAACCCATCTTATGGCACTTTCAATGAGAAAGACAGAATGTTTATATTATTAACCCTTGCCAGTAAGATCAAAAGAGGGCAAATTGATAAACAGAAGATGAAATCTCATCAGTACATAAGATGAAATGTTGCCTCTATTACTTTCTGTTACCCTTTGGCCTCTAATTTGGGTCAAATGAAGGCAGTAACACAGAGGACACTCACTGATTATTTGTGGTTTTGCATGTTCTCAACAACATATCTGACTGTAAGTGAGGAAGGTAAGTGGTTCAGTAGATAGAGTGCTGGGGCCTGAATCAGGGAGAACCAAATTCAAATCTAACCTTACTCTGTTGACCCTGGGTCAATTCATTCTAACATCTCTGTCTTAGTTTCCTCAATGATGAGAATACAGCATCATTGTCAAAGTGTTGCTCTGATTGTCAAATGAGATAATTTGTTAAAACAAAAAAACAAAAAAACACTACTTAGTGCAGTGCTTACCAAATGGTGGGCACTATATTAATATTTATTCCTTTCCTTAAAAGGAACTTAAGTTCTATTCTGAAAACCACTACAAAAGATAATTTGTTAAAACAAAAAAACAAAAAAACACTACTTAGTGCAGTGCTTACCAAATGGTGGGCACTATATTAATATTTATTCCTTTCCTTAAAAGGAACTTAAGTTCTATTCTGAAAACCACTACAAATCTTTTAAATTGCATCCTAACAAAGTAAGCATAATAGAAAAAATATGAAGTCAAAGTAACATTCAATCAGTAAAACTTGAGAATTTAGAAGGAAATTCAAAAAGCATCTACAACAACCCAAAGCTGAACAATAAATGCTAGAAAGTGATCATAATTATAACAGCAACACAAAAATTAGAAACTCAAATCAAGTTACATAAGTTTTCGATAAATTCTAATAAAAAATTGCTGTTTTGATTGCACTAGAATATTGTGCAGATTATTACAAAACACAAAAAAAGACTTTTGCGCTCTTTAGAACAAGATATTTTAAAAAATAGTTGTCATAATTAATACAAGCATCTTCACTGAATCCTTCAAATAAGCCTTTCTTGACAACTCAAAGAAATGCATACTTCATACACAACCACTATCATTTTTGCCCATCTTCAATTCCCAGGTCTATTTTACAGTTTTTCTGCAAAAGAAACTTCTCCTTAAATGCTAAAAATAAGATAATGCACCAAAATATTTTAGTTTCTTATTTATCTTTAAAAATTAGCCTAACCAGAACTTGATTCATTCAATCATTCCTTATCTACCATGTATTTGGATTACCCACCACTTAATTAGGGAAAATATTATTAAATCTCTGTAATCCCTGATTTTGTATGTGTAGAGACTTACACAGTTGCCCTTGGAGATATTTACAGCACAACTTTTGGTACTTCTATACAGCTAAAAACTTTACTTGCAATCAGTATTAGAAAACACACACACACACACACAGAGTTTTAATAGGCAATGAATTAAAATAATTTCTGAAATGTAAACATACTACATTTGTCAAGAAAATAAAGTGATTGGGGCAGCTAAGTGGTGCAGTGGATAGAGCACCAGCCCCAAAGTCAGGAGGACCCGAGTTCAAATCTAGTCTCAGAGACTAAACGCTTCCGACCTGTATCCCTGGGCAAGTCACTTAACCCCAAATACTTAAGCAAAAAAAAAAAAAAAAAAAAAAAAAAAAAAAGAAAGAAAGAAAGAAAATAAAGTGATTCATACCTCTTGCTATCTGATTTTAGTCACACCTAAACATTACAAAGTAAATAAAACTCAATAGAAAACACCCTTCATATCAGTGTTGAGTCCTATGACATTGAAAGTCAGTTTCTTATTTTAATTACTCAGATGTTATCAAAATTTTATGTTAGTAACAAAGAGAAAAATGAAGTTTTCTCAATAGTCTTTGCCAGATGAATTTCTCAATAGCATTACCATTATTTAATAAAATTTTTATATTTAATAACTTAACATTTTAGGTCACTATTAAACATTTGTTATTTAAATTCACTTTGAGATATTTCTTTTCTCTTAATATGAAAAGGACAGCTATTTTAAGACAATGGAAAATTTTTGTGACTTTACTGTTGGTTTGTCACCTTTGGTAAATGCCAATCTATAATTTTTGGCAAAAACACGTTCTAAATAACAAAGATAATGTTATGCCTTTTACAACAACACAATAGGATTTAAAAAGGAACTTTTCAAACTCAGAGGAAAACACAAGGATAAGGATAAAGACAAAAAAGCAGACAAAATCAACTATAATCTTCAAGAGAATTATTCACTATTAATATCAGTTTTCTATTAGCTTACTCCTTATCATTCAGTAAGTCTGTCTGGATGCAAACTTCTTCCATAGTCATGGGATAACCAATTTTTAAGATTAGCCAAAAAAAGAGACAATCAAATCAGGAAAGTCTATAACTGGAAGAATCAATCCTCCAAGGTAATCAAGTATACCACAGTGATAACTGGCTGTAAAAATTCTCACTTCAAGAGATAATTAAACACAGGTAAATGTTATTACACAGAAAAAATACATTTCAAATTGAAAGAATATCCCTGTTAATGGAAATACCCACTCTTCTCTACATGTTCAGGGTCAATTCAAAGCCAAGTAATACCGATTCCTACAAAATCAACTTTTAGCAAGATTATGGCACAGTACAGTAAAATTCAGAGCCATTGCACAAAATTGTGGCATTAATAAACACTATTGTTTAAAATTCCCAATGTCTATGTGTAAACAGAAAAAAAAAAAAAAAAGGGGGGAGGAGGGGGGAAATGGCTACCACTTTCATCATTTTAAAAATGTGTCCAAACTCCAGAAGGGACCTTAGAAACAGTAAGTTTTCACCATTAAAAACAAATTTGCTTACAAAAATCTACTAAGAAATGAATATGAACAATATCTTCAAAGTCTAAAAAACAGCTCTTTATAACTTAAAAACTTTTCCTAAGAAGTTGTCTTAAATTGAGCTTTTCCAATGGCTGTAAGTAAAAGTTTATAAAAACTTTTAACACATTAAATATGGTTTAGCTGTAACTACATGTGAGAATTTTAAATCAACTGACAGAAAAAAGGAAAATCTCTTAAAGCCTACTCCTATTTCTATAGGAAATGCTTTAAAATCAATTTATAATTTCATCTAAAAAAAAAAAACTTTAAAATCAGCTGGTAAAGTAGGTGTTAGTGCCTGATTCTGAGAACAGGCCATATTTGAGATTTTTTTTGTTAACTTCAAACCCCCACAAAACCAAATCTGGTGATGGAACTTCAGAATTCCATCTCAATCATCTGACACATGGACTCATTACTATAATAGCACTACCAAGATTTATTTGGAAACATATTACTCTCAAGCAAGCAATTTTAATTTGCATTGAGAATTTTATGAAAGATAGAGAGGAAAATAATATTCTTTTTGATGAAAGTCTAAAGTTGATTTGATATGACATTTATGTTCTAATAGTACATAGTTTCAAATTTTAAACTTTAAATATGAGGCAAAAGTGGATATCCTTGATCTCATTTTAAAGATTACAAAAACTTGGAAATACCCGATCATCATCCCCTGAAGACTGTATTTCCTCTTCCACATCTCCTATTATAAATTTTTCCCTAGTACCTTCGTTCCACGGATCACTACTCTTACTCGGCAAACTTTTAGTACTCATGAATTCAATTACATAACACTGTTGCAGTTGATACATTATTTTGTAGCTACTTTCATGGTCCTTTAGAAATTTTAGGTTTCCCCTGTTTTTTATTGTATATAAACTTCAGATTGTGTCTTCTATTTACCAAAAATCTCAAAGCAGTGTTGTTTTCTTCAAACCAGCTAAGTGATCTTATGCAGATCTCTGGGCCTCAGACTCCAAAGCGTAGATAGGGTGGGGAAATAAGAGGGTGGACAAGGTCTATATGGTTTCATCTGGTTAATATCTGAATTTAAGGGGAGGTTCACTGGAAGTTTAATATCCTTTATGCACATCCATCTTCTCCAAATCCAGCTAAATATAAGAAAATCTTCCCCACTATACCTTGGATCACACACCTTTATTCTTAAGGCTTAGTCTTATCTCCACTACTCAGACATTCAGACAATCTAATTAACCGATTCGTGGCTCATATGCTGCCTTGTAAGTGGTTAAATTTCACGTCTATGTGTTTAGATTTTGTTTCTTTTGTGCTCCCTCTTCAGACCGAAGTTATGTTGTGAAGTATTGATGAATATTAAAATTCTGTTGCAGTTATTACGTTCAAAGAATAAATAAATAACAAAATCAAAAGCAGAGTAAAACCGTATTTGCAAATCTAATTTGATGAAGTAAATTTTCTACTCCCCGGACTAATGAAGGGGAAAGAGCACAACTCCCACCATTTAAACCAACCCAGTCAACCCAATCCAGTTTCCCCTTCCATCTAACTCTTTACTCCAGTGTAATCCCTCCTTCCGACACTCACCTGCAAGCAGGGGTAGGGGATGGGAAGAAGAGAAATGCTGGTTAAATATCGGGGGTAGCACTCGATTCTCCCCAGACTTCGGGGCAGGCGAGGCGCAGGCACGCATCCAGACCCTACCGCCCGGGCCGCCCTTCCAAGTTGTCCCGCGAATGCTTACCCAGCGACGTTCGGGGATTGCACACGCGCCCACCCCGGCTCAGCACCACCATTCTTCGCCCACTCCCGCCCCGCTTGCCCCCGGACCCCGCACCCACCTTGCTCTTCACTTCCATGGTGCCCAGGCAGCCGCTGCCCGCGCCGTGCCGGTGAGTCCGGTTCATGGTGAGCGCGGGGGGGCGGACTGTCTGTCCGGCCTGCTGTCCGTCTACCCCAGGCGTCTTTCTCTCCAGGATCGAGGGGACGAAAAGAGGGAGCGCCTCCGGCCTGCGCCGCTCACAAACCACCTGAGGTAGTAGCGACGGCGGCTTCTCTTCTTCTGATTTCCAGGGGCCGAGGCGGCGGCCGCTGCAGCGCCCGAATAGGGGCGCGGAGATGGCTCAGGCGATTCAGGGAGGGGGAGGGGGCACCTAAGAGCGCTTAGTCTAGCACTCCACTGGCTCTATCCAGCCCGCGCTCGCGCGCACCCCTCACACACCTGCAGTTATCTGGGGGTGAGGGGCGGGGCGGGGAGACGCCAAGACTGTGGTGCGCGTGCTCACCTGGGGCCCCGACGCGGGAGAAGAGGCCAAGGAGAAATAAAAGAGAAGCGTCAGACTCCTCACCCGTCCAGGGACCGAAGTTGGAGTCTACAACGGATAAGCTCTATTACTTGAATGGAATGAAGAGGAAGGGAAAGGAGGAAAAAAAGAGGGAGGGAGAACGTCACGCGCTCCTCCCACCCCCGCACCCGCCTAGAGACGCCCTGAGGAGCACCTGAAGAGCGGGGGTGGTCTCCACCCCTTCCCCGTTCAACCCCTCCTTAGACCGCTGTTAAGGAGGGAAGTAGAGCGCATGCGTGGCTGCTAGAGTTTCCGCTGCAGAAGCGAGAGATCGGGGGAAGGGCGGGGGTCTGGGCCGGAAGCGAGAGCGCACCTGGAGGAGGTTTGTGGGGACTGCGGGCGCGGAACCGCCCGCCCTCAGCGTGTGCTCCCCTCCCCCTTCCCAGGCTTCGGGCGCGCGCTCCTGCTCTACTCTGGGCGGGGTTTGGGGGCGTTTGCGAATGAGCACCTGTTACTCAGGAGGCCTGTGCTGGAGGCTTGTTTGGGGAGAACACCGGATCGAAACGCCCGTAAGGCGCTTATCGAATCTTAAAGTGCTGCATAAATGTCTGATGTTAGTAATCCGGCTTGCTGAAGCTTCTGCTTCCTCGCGGATTGGCCCTAGGCGAGACTTCGGTTTCCTCTGTGCCAAGCCAGGCTTGGGGCACTGAGAGTTGTCAGCTCCTCTCGTTTTCGCTCCGCTGGTACTACTCTTACGCACAGTCTCCTAGCTCCTAGGAACCTTACCCCCACCTAAACTCCCTTTTAATTTAAGGCATAATTTATGACAGTCTTATGCCCTTCTTAATGAACCTGAAAATGGATCTCTTCTCTCCTCCCTGTTTCCACCCCCGTATTTGATAATTCAAAAGATGCCTTTTCAGCCTAATTCATCCTCTGGGCATGAGCCTTTTCCCAGATAAAACTAGTTCTTGCACGGCACGCACAGCTGTTCGCAGGATCTTACTCCATATTTGACTGGCTTGGAAGACCCTCAGTACCTGAATTTAAGTTCTTTTGACCTAATTTTTGAGTCTGCCACTGTTATTTTCCTCCCAGCCTAACCTCAGTTCTTTTTTTGGTGTTTAAAAAAATGCTACTTTCAGTTATTAGTCAACCAGACTATAGTGGACCATCCAGGTAATGTCCCTTAGGGTCAGAAATTTCCATTATCTTCTAAGTTTCCTTGGTAAGAATAGTATTAAATTTTCACCAACAAATTGACCCTTAATTCTCATCTTGGGAGCAAAGAAAAAGGGAAGCTTCTAGAAATATTTCCCAGAAGGCAATTTCCCAAACTCCAGAAAATGGTCCCTGGGATAAGTTGTTCTTGAGTCAACAAATCCTAATGTAGGGTTTACTGAAGTAAACTCTGGAGTGAAAAGAATGCCAAACTTGAAGTTATGTTGCTTTGTTATGTACTGTGTGACTGGAGAAATCACTTTACTCTTTCAAGACTCAGTTTTCTCATCTCTAAAATGGGGACAAATAAATCCACTCCCTGTTTTACAGAACTGTTCTGGGTAAAATGTTTCATAAATATTAAGCCTTAAAAAAACTACAGAAATGTTAGTTATCTTTTTTTTTTTTTTTTGTGCAAAGAACTGTACTCGGAAATACCAAATTTAGCTAAGATTATGTCCTAGGTTTAAAGGTGTTCACAATTTTACACTATTGTGGCAAGGATATGGCACAACGGCAGAGAGCTGAGATTCACTGTTAAGTGCTTTTGTAGAAAAGGACAAAGCAAAAATAAGTTGTGGTCTGGATATTTCTGTAGTTTCAGTTAAGTTATTCCGTTTTTCTTCCAGGAGAACTAGTTCTAGGGTAGGGACTCCACCTTACCTAGAGGGGAATGAGAAGGGAATTTGTCCCTTGACCTTTTTCACTCCTACTGCTAAACTGTGAGAAAGATAGAAAAGAATAGCTCACCGAGCTTTGTAATTTCCCTTACTGTAGAGGGGCCTGGAAAAGAGCTAGGAATTTGTAACTTCTCAGCCCTGCTACTTATCCTACCTTTATATTTCCTTCGTCTAGGCTCTTGGGAAGCTCTGGGTTGTTCAGTTTACTCTCTTGACCCCATTTGGGGTTTTCTTGGCAAAGATATTGAAGTGAGGCAAACAGGGTTTAAGAGATTCAGGGTGACCCAGGTAGCAAGTATCTGCCAGATTCAAACTCTGGAAGATGAGTCTTCCTGATTCCAGGTCTGAGCTGTATTTTCAGTGCCAGCTGTCCTAGGTGCTCTGTATCTTAAAATGAGAATTGTACTGAATGATCTTTAAGGACCCTTCCTCCCAATTCTAAATAAAAATCCATTCTAATATTATGAGGTAGATTCTTTACTGAATCTCTGAGGTACAAATATTGTCGTTTTGGACATAGGGCAATTTGAGAAACTGTTAAAAGACTTAAAGAAAAGGGTTTTTAGGAGGAGTTCTACATTCCTTAGGGAGGAGGGAAGTATTTGGATCACTAAAAGAATTCTACTTCTCTGCATTGCTGTTTGGTCTCCTACTACTGCTTTTCAGAGTTTAAGAGAAGGTAGGGAGGAAGCTGGAGCCCACAAAAGCAATTAAGAACCCTTCTCGTCTCACTTGAATATAAATAGGATTTGTTGTATATTTTGTATTTTTATCTCCTTTATGTTGTGCCTGGCATGTATAGGGGTTTAATAAATACTTGTTGACTCATTGATTTTGAGGGTGGGGTGTGAAGGGATTTGGGCTTCCTGAAAATAGTATTTATTTGGACCTGGCATCTTGGGAAATATATACTAGGCTTTGTAGAAATCCACCTCTCCGGTTTTACTATCTTCCTTCCAAAATGTATCCTAGACTGAGAGATCTAGGAGAAAGAGAGTCTTTTGAGAAAGCCTGTTTGTCCAGGAAGTATGGATGGTGGTTTATAGCTGTATTTCTGAATCTCATGTTATCAATACTGATTTATCAGAGTTCTTCGGAGGGAATGTACGTAAGCCAGCCTCCCAGTGTGGGCATTGCATTCCAGAAAGTATTGTCATGCCCCCTCAGGGTGTGGTTTCTCTTACTTGGACTTTCCTTTCTAGACGTAAGGGCAAGGCTTAAGCTTCCTGGTTTTCGTAGCAGGAATTCACTCCTAGGCTTGCATCACTGTGAAATTAGAGGTGTTAAAAAATGGATTAAATTTGATAAAGGCAAGGAAGGGATCTTCCCCTTCCAGGACCTTTTCAGCTTTTCCCAAGCTATTCAAAGCTCTTGAAGTTATGAGACTGACATTAATCTACTTCATCCAACCCTCCCCCAAATCCCCGTTCACCTCTAAAGCAGAAAGCTTATATCCAGTAGATATACTTTAGAATACAGCTATTACATAGTAGGTAATTAATAAATAAATATTCTGAATGAGTGAATGGCATCAAAGAAATTTATCATTGGTGAATTTAAATTCAACTCAACAAATGTTTATTAGGGGCCTACTTCTGGGCACCAGAGATTCAAGGACAAGATAGAAAATAATCCTTGACCTTAAGAAATTTATATTCTACCATGAGATATTATAATTACACAAATAAACGTAATATAATTTCTGATTATCACCCAGCTCCACTAAAATTGCTCTATTTAAGATATACTGCTAGTCTTTTACCTGCTAAATCTCATAGCCTTTTCTCAGTCCTCATCTATTTTGCAACTTTTGAAACATTTAACCTCTTCCTGGATATTCTCTTCCTGGTTTTGCAAAAGATTTCCACTCTTCTTGTTCTACTTGTCTGAAGTTTCTTTCTCAGTTTCCTTTGCTAAATTATCATTCAGATCCTGCTATCAATGTGTGGATATAGTCAGGGCACAATTCTCTCCTTAGGAGCCAATTGTCACCTATATGCAGAGACTCCCAGATCTACATATCCAGTCTTTCTCCTCTCTCCTTCTTTCTCCCTCTCTCTCCCTCCCTCCATCTCCCTCTCCCTCTCCTTCTCTCTCTCTCCCTCTTCCTCTCTCTCTCCTTCTCCCTCTCCCTCTCCTTCCCCCCCCCCTTTTTCTTTCCTCTCTCCCTCCTTCCCTCTCTTCCTCCCTCTCTCTCTTCCTCTCCCTCTCCCTCTCTCCTTTTCCTTTCCCTCTCTCCTTTTCCTTTCCCTCTCTCCCTTTCTGGGACATCAGCCAGCCAGAATAAACCAGTGAGAAAGCATTTATTCAGCACCTTGCATTTGCTAATCACTGAATATGCAAATCCAAGAGAAAGGCAAAATAGTCCCTCCCCTCAAAAAGCAGAAAGTCCAGTTTATTACCCACCACCCTGGATTTAGGGATGATAAGTAAGGTCATCATTTAATTAGAAGTCAGATCGCTTTTAGAAGTAGTAGAATTGAGTAATTATTCTTCTAGGAGAAGGAGGTGGAAAGTTAGTAGCATATATTGAGGGTGGGAGAAGATACTATTAAAATGATTCATTTGAATAAACTAATGTGGGAAGCTTTTTACAATCTGAAACCCCTGACTCCAGACCAGGATCTGGAGTAACTGGGGAGAGGTGTTTCTTGGAGCCCAGAAGCATGGTGTGAAAATGTTCCATAAGCATCTCAAACACAGTGTCCAAAACAGAATTCTTTATTTTTCCCTACCCTTCTTCCTAATTTCCCTATTTCTGTGTCAGTCAGCTGTTGTAACTCCTTTATGTCACAACAGCTCAAGATTCAATAGATCTTTATTACATTTAGGACAACATGTGAATCTCTCTGTTTGATCCCTTAAATATCTAGCTCTGGTCTCTCTTTCTAGAATGATTTCACTTTTGCTTTCTTTCATGTACCCTTATTTTTAGCTGCTCTGTGAAAACAATAATAATCCTCTATACAAACCAACCTGGAATGCTCTCCTTTAATTCCATCAATTAGATTCCCTAGCTCCCCTCCACCCTCAATTCAAATGCCAATTCTTCCAAGCAGACTTTCCTGATCCCCTTCCAATAATCAACCTCATGCTAGAAAAATGCTTTATTGCTTTGAATTTATCACTTTATATTAACTGTGTACACCTTCTTTCTGTCTAGTTGAAACTAAATTCTGTAGGGCTAAGAGCTATTTTAGCTTGGTATCCTCTGTGCTTAAAGCATGGCCAGAATTTAATAAATTGTTACTGAATTGAGGAAGAGGAGAGGAAAGTGGGAATCTTCTGGAGCCTTTTAGGCTAGAAGGAAACCTTTGACTTATCAACTCAAAATCTTTTATTTTACAGATGAGGAAGTTGAGACTTAAGTAGATTGATTGATCAGGGTCACTTAGTTATTAAGTACGTAAGGTGGTACCTGTTTAAGTCTAGCCCACCATTTTATTCACTGAACAGCTGTGTTCTTCAGGAATGTCCTAAAGTTGGAGATGAAAGAAGAAAGCTTTGAAAGAAGCTAAGGATTCTAAGACATTGAAGTCTGGTGTGTTCCATGCATGGGGAACAGTTAGCCTGGGCAAAGATAGGGAAATGAGAAAGACGGTATTTAGTTTAGGAACCAGCAAATAGACCAGTTTGATAGAAACTATGAATTCATGGAAAGTACATGGAGGAGAGAATGTGAAATAAGTCTAGAATGTACAGAAAAGCTTTAAATAACAAAGGGATGTTACTAGGGGGTACTTAGGAAGCTACATAACACCAAGATGGGGAGCAGGACTAGAAGTCGAGGATCTGAGTTCAAATGCAGCCTTGTGACCTTGGTCAAGTCACTTAACCGTTGTTTGCCACTGAACAAAGAAATGGCTACTAACTCGGCCAATAACTTTGCCATGAAAGCCCCATGGACAGTATGATAAGAGTCATAGGGGTCTAAGAATATGTGACAGCGCTCATAAAGAGTCAGACATGACCAACCTATATTGAGACTTCATTTCTGAGTCAGTTTTCCAAGTTTGTAAAATGTGGATAATGGATACTGTTGGAAGGTTGTTGTGAGAATCAGATGAGACAGATATATATAAAAGCTTTGTGTCAATAAAGAGATATGTAAATGCTTTAAAAATTGTTCATGTGCCAAGCACTGTGTTTAAGACCTAGAGATACAACATTCTAGAGTGAGGCAGTCCCTGTCCTCCAAGAGATTATACTCCACTTGGGAAGCAAAGGAGAAAAAACAATAGATATATACATACATATATGTATGTATAAACACTATTTATTTATTTATATATGTAAGCGAAAGGTATTTTAGCTCTGGAAGTTATTGAGATGGTAATATGGAACAATAGTCTATTGACAGATTTGATTATACTCAGAAACTAAAGGATTAGGGGCTGAAAAATTATTCAAGCATGGATAAAACAGAAAATGACTTGAGTAAGATGAGGATGCTAAGTTCCTCAAGTTCAGAGTTAAGAGGGATTGTTATAGGATGGAACATCCCTTTAATATTCTCCCATTAGAATGTAAATTGCTTGATGAGAGGGATTGTTCCTAGAATGGAACAATGATTGCTTCCTGATAATGAATTTACCTTCTGATGAAATGTTATTAATATCATTTTATTATATAGAGCATTGAAATAGTTTCATTTAATATAAGGTCGTGCAACATAATATGTGATATGATATATTAATAAGTAATCAATATTTCTCTAGTCATTTAAATCTGCTCTTATTTGTGTAGTGTTTTGTAGTTGTTTTCTTCTAGTTCCTCAATACCAAACATTGCACGCAGTACTTAGTAATATTAATAAAAAAAAAAAACTTAAAAGAATACTTGTCTATTGATTGATATGGTAGGCACTTTCCATGCCCAAAGCCTAGTTCCACAGCTAGTCAATTGGATGCAAACTTGCTTATGGGCCAGAGTAATTGTGTTTCCTAGGAATCTCAAATCAAATCATAAAATTGTTAGGTGTGAGTCATTTTAGCCATATGCATGTGCCTAGTCTCTTTCCCTTTCCTGCCCCACCCCCACTGAAATATCTAAATGATAGAATCATGAATTTGCAGTTATCACTCTTTAGACATGAATCACACAGTAAAGTGCATAGCAGACACTCAGGTTATACTGAAGGTTAGAATCTATCCAGTGCAAGGAAAAGAAAGTTTGCATTTTTCCATAATTGGTTTAAATCATTTACTTCTTGCCTCCTAAAGCTTTCTCTTCACCTTCCCGGCCTCTTCCAAGCCTCAGAAAAAGTACCTGTGGTTGTGTAGAGTGTGGAGAATACATGAGTTAGTGATGACTGATTTAAAAAAAAAAAAAAGTTTTCAGTGCTAGTCTTTGTTTCTTACTTTTCTGGTTGCACTTCAGGGCAGACTGGTTAATAATTCTTTTTAAAGGAGTTCATGTGTACATTATGAATCTCAAACACATAACCAAAGTATTTGAATTCCTTCAGTAGAGGTGGAATTCAATTATATGTTTACTTGCCTTTTCCTGGTTAATAACCTACAATGCTTTATTACTTTGTGTGTGGGGGTAGGGGCTGAGATGAAATGAGATGAAATTTAATGAGAGAAATTATAATAAAACTACTTTGGATTTTTCTTTTAAAATTTTGGATATACTATTTTAGTGGAATTAATAATAGAATGAGAAGTCAGAGACCTGTGTTCTAGCAATAGTTATGCCATTTAATTACTGATGTGAATGTTGACAAATTATTTCATTTCCTTGGAACTTAATTTTCTCATTTGTAAAAAGATGGGTTTCTAAATACTCTCTGTAATCTCTAAAATTCTTCTCTTATGATGAAAGATGTGGAATCTTATTCCATTATCATCAGGAATGAACTTGAGGTATTTAAAGTCAGTTAACTTGCCCAATTTATGCAGAGGAACAGAAATAAAGTTGGGCAGAGTTCTGCCCTATAATTAGGCAATGGTAGAATGAGTATAAGATTCATTCAACAAATAATTACAGATCACTAACAAATCACATAATTTGTTTTTCAGTGCTCTACTTTTGTTAAAACCTGTTAGTTTGGCTTAATTATTCACACAAGAAAAACCAAGTAGATGAAAAAGGCATATTGTCCAGACCTTGATGTTCAGTTGAATGAACAACTTGTGGAGATGAAAAGTAACTTCAAGGTTGCCTAGTCCAAATCTTTCATTCTTTCAAGTCTGGAAGTTAAGCAATATTGCCAAGGTCATATAGGTAGTAATCTGTAGAGCTAGGATTTGAATTCACATATTCTTTCCACTTGCCATGCTGTCTCCCAATATATATTTTTGGACAAACTGCAAATGAATAATAGGTTGGACCAGGATTGAACAAGAAGAAAAGAGCAAACTAGAAAGTCCTTCAGAAAGCATATAAAGTTCTTTTAATGACCTTGAGCTTCTCTTACTACAAAAACCTATCTTTTTAACAGTTTTTTGTTGACATATAAATACGACATGAGCATTATTTCCAAAGAATTAGTTAGGTAGCTTAACACATAGAGCATCAGGCTTAGAGTCAGAAAGAACTGAGTTCAATTTCAGCCTCAGATACTAGTTGCATGACCCTAACCAAGTTACCTCACCCTATTTGCCTCAGTTTCCTCATCTGTAAAATGGGCTAGAGAAGAAATGGCAAATCATTCCATCTCTGCCAAGAAAACTCTAAATGGGGGTCATGAAGAATCGGATACAATTAAAATGACTGAACAATTTCATCTAAAAGTCAATGGAAAAACATATAATAGGTATGAGCAGACCACAATGAATTACAAAGATATACTTAGATGAAGTAGAATTACAGATGTTATCAAAGAAATGTATGATTGAAAAAGACTATAGTCTGGTCACCTGTCAAGTATGTGCAGTAACAAATTGTTATTGTTTAGTTGTTTTTAATTGTGTCTGTCTCTTCTTGACCCCATTTGGGGTTGTCTTGGCAGATACTGAAGTGGTTTGCATTCCTTCTGCAGCCCATTTTATAGATGAGGAACTTACCCATGCAAATAAGAAAGTGTTTGAGTCCAAATTTGAACTCAGGAATATGAGTCTTCCTGATTCCAAACCCTTCCTCTGAGCTACCTATCAGTATACTCATGATCTCAATAGAAAATGAGAAAAATCCCAATTCTTTGAATCTAGGTACTATTTTGTTTCTGATTTTGTACTTCCCTTGCTTAGCAATATGTTGCATTTAGGCTTTAATAAATGGTTTCAAATAATAAATTAATGGAATTAAAACTTGCCAAAGCTATTTTAACCTTCTGGATCTCAATTGCCTCATTTGAAAAATGAAGAGGTTGAGAGATGAGTCAATATGGAAGAGTAGAAAAACGTAGTAGTCAAACAAAAAAAATTTTTTTAGAACAAAAGGTCAAGAATTCAGTAGTATTTTAAACCAGATTTTAAACTGTATTATAAGACAGTAAATATCAAAAATATCACATACTGGCTAAGAAAAAGAAAAGTAGAACAATGGAACTGAGTAAACACACAATATACAGTAGTAAAGGATTATTGTAAACTTCTGTTTAACATGTAAATATTTAAATTTTGAGGATAAGAATTCATTATTTGGCAAAAATTGTTGAGAAAGTTAGAAAGCTGTCTGGTAGGAATTGGGTATAGACTAATATTTAATCCATGTACCATAATATGTCCTTGATATAAAGGGAGATATCCCAAGAAAATTAGAACATGCAATGAACTTATTATCTATCAGACTCATGGATAGAAGAATAATATATGAAGAAATGAGACAGTGAGTATTGTGTGGTATAAGATGGATAATTTCAATTATATTAAATCAAAAAGTTCTTGTACAAATAAAATCAATGTAGCCAAAGTTAAAGAAGAAAGTAGAAAACTGGAAGGAAAAAGCTTTCATAGGCAGTCTCAGATAAAGGTCTCAGTTCTCATATATATAAAGAACTTTATCAAATTTATAAGAATATAAGCCATTTTCCAATTGACACATGGTTAAAGGATATGAATAGGCAGCTTTTCAACAAAGAAATAAAAAATATGTATAGTCATGTGAAAAAATGCTCTACATCATCGATTGGTAAAATGCAAATTAAAACAACTTTGAGATGTCATCTTACATCTAAATGATAGATGTCCTCTCTTTGGGGAATGGCTAAACAAGTTGTAGCAGAAGATTGTGATGGAATACTACTGTGATATGAGAAATGATGAACTGGTTGAAAAACATAGAAAGACTTGGATTTATGAAAGATATTATCCTCCAGAGAAAGAACTGATAAATAGAAATGTGGAATATGGTCTTACACATGTGTGTGTACATATATGTGTATACAGCTAAGAAAACTTAGAAGAAAGCACAGAAAATCTGGATAGCTTTGAAAACAACATATAGTATTACATAGGTTTCAAAAAAAGTAAACGATTTAAAATAATTTATTAGTTTATATTGAATCCTATTTATTTTCTGCTGTGTTTATGAATTTTTTTCTGTTCTCATTTTGTTTTTGTTTAAAATGAATAAAATTTTAAAAATTATATTGTCTTCAGAACTGGTTCTTTTTTATTAAAGCTTTTTATTTTCAAAACATATGCATTTTATTAAAGCTTTTTATTTTCAAAACATATGCAATTTTCAACATTCATCCTTGTAAAACCTTGTGCTCTAAATTTTTTTCCTCCCTTCCCTCCCAGACAGCAAGAAATCCAATATGTTAATCACCTCATTGTTGAAAAGAGCCATGGCCATCAGAGTTGATTATCGTATAATCTTGTTTCGGTATACAACATTCTTTTGGTTCTGCTCACTTCACTTAGCATCAATTCATGTAAGTCTCTCCAGACCTCTCTGAAATCTTCCTGCTGATCTTTTCTTATAAAATAATAATATTCCATAACATTCATATACCATAACTTATTCTACCATTCTCCAATTGATGGGTATCCACTCAGTTTCCAGTTTTTTGCTACTACAAAAAAGGGCTGCTACAGTTTTGCACGTTCGGGTTCTTTTTCCTTTTTTTTAAAATCACTTTGGCATACAAACTCAGTAGAGGCACTGCCAAGAGTACGCACAACAAAACTATTACTCTTTAAAGCATTTAAAATAGCATTTTCTTGGTATATATAGCCTGTTTAGACCTTTAGGAGACTATAGAAATCATTCATTCAGTAATTATTTATTAAATGCCTTCCAGACATGTGCTAGATCCTGGGAATACATAGATGAAAAATAGGAATTAGTTGGAGGTAGGATGAAGGAAAATGAGGGGATAGAGCACTTAAAATTAGAGGGATCAAGAAAGGCCATATATAGGAAATGGTACTTCCTATGGGTCTTGAAGGATACTAGGGCTTCTGAGAGGCAGAGATATATTTGGAAAGTGTTCCAGGATAGGAGCAGAGATTATGTCATCAATTAACAAGTACTTATTAAATTCTTGTGTCACTGTATTAGGCATTGTGAATACAAAAACAAATAAGAAGTAATTGCTTCCTTCAAGGAGATTACATTCTTTGAAGGTTAGAGACAAGAGAGAGAACTAGTACACATAAAAATGTATATAAAAATATATACAAGGTAAATTTGGTTAGGGTTACCTACAACCTAGAAAGGAATCAAGAAAAGCTTTGTAAAGAAATGGTATTTCAAATGATCGTAGAAGGAAGCTAATGATTCTAAGAGATAGAGATGGGTACATATGGAGATTTAGCTGGAACCTAGAATCCATACAGAAGAGCAAGATGAAATCAATATAGAAAGATGGTTTTTGAAGCCACACTGTGAAGGGTTTTGAATTTCATATAAAGTGGTCCTACATGTAATGGGGAGCCAGTAAAGTTTCTTGAGCTTTGGATTGATATAACTCTTGTTTAAACATTTCAACTTGGCAGCTTTGTGAAAGATAGGTGGGATAAGGTAGATCCAAAAAGGTCTTGAGAGTCTAGTGTACTGAGTTGAATCTAATAAAATTAGATAGGGATGAATAAATCTGTAACATATTTGAGTTAAACATTTAGAAAAATCGTGGACTATATACCAGCTTAATATAAATAGTATGTTTGTATGATGTGGTAGTTCCAAACAATGTGATATTAGGCTACATGAAGACAGGCATATTTCCCAAGAATAAGGAAGGAGTAGTCTTCCCTCTTCTTCCCTGGTCACTCTACATTTAGAATGTTGGGGACATTTCTGGGCACCATAAGAAAATGAATCAGCTGAAAATACATAGAAGAGAGCAACCAGGATAACAAAGCACTTGGAACCCAGGTCATATGAGGATGAATGAAAGGCTCTGAGGATGATTAGCCTAGGGAAGGGAAGGCTCAGAAGAGACAAAAGATGTCTTTTAAGTATCTGATAGGTTGTCTTGTGGGAAAGGGGATTAGATTAGACTTTCCCTTTTTGGCCTCAGATAGCAAAACCAAGAGCACCTAGTAGAAGTAACAAAAAGGCAAATTTAGGCCTACTGTCAGGGAAAAATTTTTTTTTAATTTTTAAAAATTTATTTTATTTGAAAAACAGTAAGAAAAAAAAGAAATACAAAACAAAATAAAGCAAAACAAAAGAACACATTGTCATGTGCCCAACACACCATCAGGAAGGATTAAAAATATATAACAGCAACTTACCAAATGAATAAAGTATATATATATTAGTAGAAGAAATTATATTCGTGAATGTCCGTTTTTTCTTTACTTATAAATTGTTCTCTGGTTCTCTGGTTCACCCCTTATTTACTTTTTCTTTTTTCCTTCTTTCATCTCCCACTCCACCCCCAAGCAAGCTACAGTTAAGAGAAGATATATGTATGTATACATATACACATGTATACATACATACATTCAGACATATACACACCCCACATACACACACGTCTTTTTTATCTCTGCTATCTCTTTAATTAAATTCTGCTCCATAACTTGCCTTGCTATTATTTAATCTCCTTCCAAACATATATCCCTGCCTTGTGTTCTCCCCTCATCCTTTGTTTCCTTGTTCACCCTCCTCCCCTTATTTCTTTATAGATTTTGGTGGGTGCTATACCCTTCATGGTATATATATGTACTCTTGCTGATTGAACCCATTCCCAATATGAATAGGTTTTCAGAAATAGGAGCCCTCCTCCCCACTCTAATGCCTCTCTGCATTTCATTTGTATAACATGATTATTATCTTTACCTTAACTCTGCCAATCTTTCTTTTGAGCTACTCTATTGTCTATATGAATCTCAAACATGCAGTATACATATATAAAAAACATAATTTGTCCATTTTTAAACAATTTGTTCATGTTAAGTTCTTTAAAATTGATCTTTGATATTGGCTCTTATATGTTAAATTTTCTATTAAATTCCAGTTTGGTTGATAGAAAGTCCTGAAAATCTGAAAGTTTGTTGAATGTCCATTTTTTCCATGCAAAATTATAGCTAATTTTGCTGGATGTGATATTTGTCCATAGGCCTAGTTCTTTTGATTGCCCATAGATATGATTCTAGGATCTGTGGTCTTTTATTGTGGTTGCTCTTAAGTCTTATACAATTCTAATTCTAGTTCCAGTATATTTGAATTGGGTATTTTTGTTTGTTTCTTGCAAAAAAAATTTTTTTTGATCTGGGAGTTTTGAAATTTGGCAATAATATTCCTGTGTGTTTTCCACAAAGGATCTCTTTGAAGTTGTGAATAGAAATTTTTTCTATTTCTACTTTCCCCTCATGTTCTATCACTCCAGTTCAATTTTCTTGGATTACTGGATTATCTCCTGCATTGTTGTATCAAGGTTCTCTTTTTAGTGACAACTTTATGGTAGTCCAACTATCTTTATATTTTCTCTTCTTGATCTGTTGTCCAGATCTGCCATTTTTCTTATAGGATATTTTACATTCTGTTCTATTTTCTCATTCTTTATAGTCTGTTTTGCTATTTCTTGGTTTCTCAGAGGTTCACTGGCTTTCCCTTGCCCAATTCTAATTTTCAAAGAATTATTTTCATCTTTGAGACTCTGTACCTCCTTTTCTAGTTGGTTAACATTTTCCCCCATAATCTTGTTTTTCTTAATTTTTTTTTTGTTTTTCCTCAATGTTTCTCATTTGATTTTTAAATTCTTTTTTGAGTTCTATAAATTATCTAACTCTGGTCTTCTCTGTCCCCATAATATGTTTCACTGGCGGGGTTCTACTTTGCTGGTTCATTTTCTTAAATAAGAGGTATTAATGTAAGCCCCTTTAATCATAGGATGGGGGATGATGCTTCAAGCTTCTTTGTAGCTCTTCTTTTTGACCAGGAATCCCAAACCAAGAGCTCCACCCTCCTGCAACATCGTCCCAGCCTCATTGCCTCTGCACTCATCAAGTGCTGGTTCCTTCTTCTAGGTCTGAGCAGCACAGCTCTGTCTGGCATTCCCAATCAGCCAAGGTTCATTTGGTATTCCCAGAGTCTCTTCCTAACTCAACAAAATGTCCTGTAAGAAAAGTCTCTATGGTTCCTGCTCAAACTCCAGCCACAGCCAGCAATCCTGAGGAGTGTCCACTTGATGTTTCCACAGGCTAACCTAGAGGTGTTTGCACTTCAGACTTGTTAATCCCCAAACAAGGGTCTTTCTTTAGATCTTTTTGAGTTGTACCAGAAGGACCCCTATTCTGTCCCAAGTCTTCTTGATTTTTTTATGCCTCCCCCTGAGGCACAAATTGGTTCTATTTATGGGGGAAATCTGGAGAGCTTGAAATTTACCAATGTAGGCCACCATCTTCCCTGTATCCTCCCACAGGAAAAACTTAACAATGAGACCTACCCCAGAATGGAATGGGCTCCCTGAAGAGGTAATGGGTTATCTTTGACTAGAAGTTGGGTACAGACTGATGACTATTTATTAGGTATGCTATAGGGTGGGTTCCTTTCTGATATGAATTTTTACTAGATGGATGCTTATGTTCATTCAAACTCTAAAATTCTATGATTCTATGATTTTAGAAAGTATGAAGATGATCAGAAAAGGAAAATATTTTAGGATATCTGAGGTTAAGAACCCAAGTAATTAGAAACAATGACTCAACAGAAAATATGAAATTTTAGAGGAGTAAGAGTAATTTTATGGAAGAATATGTTTTGGTTAGGACTGTTTGAATCTGAGATGACCATGGGACTTCCAAGTGAAGATATCAAGCAAGCAATTGTAATGCAAGATTAGAATTTGGGAGGGAGAGTAGGACTGGATGTATAGATTTGAGAATTATCTACAAAGAGATGATAATTGAATGCATGAAAGTTATAAGATCACCCAAAAAGGGAAGGGTATGAAGAGAGAAGAGAAGAAACTTCCAGGACACAATGGGACAACAGCATTTAGGAGAAATGGAATCTGAGAAGGAATGGTTAGCCAAGTTAGAATAAAGAATGCCAAACAGAATAAAGGATGCCAAAGGAGGGCAGAATGTCCAGGCAGAAGGCAGAGCTAACAGTCTCAGAAGCTGCAGAGAGTCAAGGAGATTAAGAAAAGTACCATTGATTTTAGCAGTTAAGAAATCATTGAGAAAGACCGTTGGAATTGAACTGGTTTTTAAAATTAACTGAAATTCAAGGAAGTGGAAATAGGTATGGAATTCCCCCATTCCCCTGCCCTCCAGGACTTTGATTAGGAAAGAGAAGAGATTTAAAAGTAAGTACTATGAGGATTATATCAGGTCAAATTCTATAGGAGGAAAAACTGAAGCTCCTAGAGATAAAGTAGTTTACCCATGGTTATACAGCGTTACTAGTATAGGTTAGTTTAGAACATAGGTCTAGAAGAAATTAAGACCATTCCTAATCATATGAAAAAATGCTCTAAATCACTATTGATTAGAAATGCAAATTAAGACAACTCTGAGGTACCACTTCACACCTTTCAGATTGGCTAAAATGACAGAAAAGGATTATAATAAATGTTGGTTGGGAAAACTAGAACACTAATACATATTAGTGGAACTGTGAACTGATTCAACCATTCTGGAGAGAAATTTGGAACTATGACCAAAAAGCTATCAAATTGAATATCTTTTGAGACAACAAGTATCTCTACTAAGTCTGTATCCCAAAGAAAACATAAAGAAGCAAAAGGACCCACATGTGCAAAAAATGTTTGTAGCAGCCTTTTTTGTAGTGGCAAGGAACTGGAAAGTGAGTAGGATGGCCATCATTTGGGGAATGGCTGAATAAATTATGATATATGAATGTCATGGAATATTATTGTTCTGTAAGAAACGATTAGCAGGCTGATTTCAGAAAAACCTGCAGAGATTTACATGAAATCATGCTAAGTGAAGTAACTACAATCAAGAGAACAGTGTACACAGCAACAAGATTATGTGATGATCCACTTTGATGGACATGGCTCTTTTTAACAATGAGGTGATTCAAACCAGTTCCAATAGACCTGTGATAGAGCGAACCATCTGCACCCAGAGACAGGACTGTGGGGACTGAATGTGGATCACAATATAGTATTTTCACCTTTCTTGTTATTGTTTGCTTGCTTTTTAAAATTTTCTCATTTTTTCCTTTTTGATCTGATTTTTCTTGTGCTGCTGCACAGTGATAAATGTGGAAATATATTTAGAAGAATTGTACATGTTTAACATATATTGGATTACTTGCTATCTGGGGAAGGGTGAGAAGAGAGCAAGAAAAATTGGGGACACAAGATTTTCCAAGGGTGAATGTTGAAAACTATCTTTGTATATATTTTGATAATAAAAAGCTATTACTAAAAAAATTTTTTAAAGAACATAGATCTACTGACTCCTATGTTCAGTGATGTTTCCATAAGACATACAGTGAAATATAACAGTATAAAACTCCTAAAATGATATATAGTGGGAATAAGAGTTGAAATAGTGGTAGTATTACTATTAATAGTGGCAGCAGTAGTAGCAGCAGCAGTAATATTAGTGTGGTAGTAGTAGCAGCAGCAGTAATGTGATGGTTATGGTAGAAGTAGTAGTAGTAGTTGTAATAGTTGAAATAGTAGTAGTTATAGTAGTTGTAATAGTAGTATTTGTTGTTGTAGTTTTAATAGTAGTAGTAGTATTGTGATAATAAAAATCATTGACATTTTATTCAATGGTTTGGTCAAGATCAACAGAGATAAAGTGGAAGAATTGAGATTTAAATATACATTTTATGATTCTAAATCAGGTGCCCTTTGGATTGTTTGACCTATTGCATACCTTCTAATTTGGAATTCAATGATTCTAAAAGTCAGGGTCAATACTTTTTTTACTTGATGATATAAAACCCAGCATGTGGAAGTCCCTTATTTCTTTTTAGCAGTTTGATCTTTTCTTGTTTATCTCAATACTAGAATTGTATAGGCTGTTCCACCTTTTCTGAAATATTATCTTGCATGTACTTGTCAAAATTACTTTCCATGTGACCTGTCATAAAGGTTTCTTTTCTTCAACTATTTTTATTTTTTAGGCAATTAGGGTTAAGTGACTTGCCCGGGATCACACAGCTATTAAGTATTAAGTGCCTGAGGCTGGATTTGAATTCTGGTTCCCTTGATTCCAGGACTAGTGCTCTATCCATTGTATCATCTAGCTGCCCTTAAATTTTTTCTCAAGCAAGCTATTTGAAAGATTTGGAAATCGGAGTGTCCAACAGAGGGCACTCTGTTACGTAGAACTACTTGAACTAATGAAGCTAGCTCATCCGGTCTCTAATTTGTATATAGTAGGAAGTTTTGACTGAAGTTATAAATAATTCTTTTCTGACTTTTGGTGCAATAAATCTGAAGTCTAATTACTCATGAAACTATCTTCTAAGATGTGGAATGGATTGTTATTTTTGTTAGTGGAAAAGTTATCCACATAAATGATATGTTTCTATTAAAATACAGGAATGGATTAGGTTAGAAAAATTTCAGGTCCCAGAATTTTTGAATAAGAGAGCAGCATTTCAAGTTTTAAAGAGGTAAACTTATGACAAATAAAAGTTCATATAGTATGCTTTTGGGCAGGAGATTGAAATTTCTGAGACTGGATATCTCCAGATATGAAATAGGCAGAAAATGGAATCACAGGGTCTTGGAAATGGAATAATAATAACCAATTTATAGCTTGTTGAAGTTTGCAGAATGTTTTATTTATATTCTCAGTTGATCTTCAAAACAGTCTTGGGGACTGTTTTATAGATGAAGAAACTGAGGTAGAGGTTAAGTAACTTGACCAGGGTCTCCCAGAATGTAAATTGAATTCCTATCCTTCCTGTTTCCAAGTCAGCAATCTGTCTACAATGCTACCTAGGGAATTTTTTAGTAATCATATGGTACTCATTTAATAATTATCTTACAGAAAATTAAATTGGGAGCCTTGGAAAGTTATATGACAAGATCATACCATGACATAGCTGAATTCCAGATCTTGTTAAACCCAGGTCTTGTGGTTCCCAGACCATGGCTTTCCCCACTATCTCAGAAAGTTAAAGAAGTATTTAGTTAAGGAAAACTATTGAGTGGCTATGGTATATACTGAATCTTTTGAGATTGGCATTGTGGTAGATAGCAGACCTTTTCAGCCAAATACACTTTTGTGCTTTGATCAAAGATCCCAGATCTGCTTCTTGCTCTCTTAGTGAGCATTTATATAAGGCTTTAAGATTTACAAAGCATATTGGATGCATCTTATTACTTTCATTTGTAAAACGGGATTGGATTTAATCATCTCTAAGGTTCTCTTCATGTTCTAAATCTATGATCATATGATTCTCTGATGCTTTGAATTAGATCAATAGCAAAATACTCTACCCCCAGGATGACAATTCTGATGTATTTAGGTTTTGTCCAGCATTTTTATCTACCTTTGTCTCTCACACTACAGTTGGTCTAGATTAAGGATGATCCAGAGCCTTAGCTCCATTTCTCTTTTTGTTTGTTTGTTTACCAATGATTGAGAGATCTTTTATTTTCTTTTGATCATTAAAGTCATTTCATGATAGTAAATTATTTTGTTGATGATAAGCATCTAAATATTACATAAGATGGTTTAAAAATCATCTGTATCACCTGTAGAAATAGAAAATATGGTATAAGGATAAAATACTAGACTTGGAGTCAAGAAGACCAAAATTCAAATTATGATTCAGACATTAAATACTTTTTATGAACATAAGTAACTATTCTGAACTTCAGGCAACTTGTTAAAAACTTTTTTTTTTATTAAGGCTTTTTATTTTCAAAACATGAATAGATAATTTTCAACATTCACCTTTGCAAAACCTTGTATTCCAATTTTTTCCCTTCCTTTCCCCATCCTCCCTCCCTAGATAGCAAGTAATATATTATGTTAAACATGTGTAGTTCTTCTTTACATATTTCCAGAAATACCATGTTGCACAAAAAAAATCAGATCAAAAAGGAAAAAAATGAGAAAGAAAACAAAACGCAAGCAAACAACATCAAAAAAGGTGAAAATGCTGTGTTGTGATCCACACTCGGTCCTCAAGGTCCTCTCCTTGATGTAGATAGTTCATCATTTTATGATGACAAAATCATTGGAACTGGTGTGAATCATATCACTGTTATAAAGAGCCTCGTCCATCAGAGTTGATCATCATACTATCTTCTTTTTGCCATGTACAATGATCTTCTGGTTCTGCTCACTTCACTTAGCATTAGTTCTTGTCTCTCCAGGGCTCTCTGAAATCATCTTGCTGGTCATTTCTTACAAAACAATAGTATTCCATAACATTTATTTACCATAACTTATTCAACCATTCCCCAGCTGATGGACATCCACTTAGTTTCCAGTTCCTTGCTACTACAAAAAAGGCTGCTACAAATACTTTTGCACATGTGGGTACTTTTCCTTCTTTTATGATCTCTTTGGGATACAGGCCCAGTAGAGACACTGGTGGATCAAAGGGTATGCACAGTTTGATAGCCCTTTGCTCCATTTCTCAAGATAAAAAGAGCATTAGATTAGGAGTACTGAGGCTTCCAGCCAAGTCCCCAGTTGGCTATATACTAGCCTTTGACTGTAGGTAAATATAAGAACTTTCCTCTCTGGTCCTCAGTTTCCCCATCTACAAAATGCAGATAATAATATTGTACCTTTCTTCATTTATATTCTCATTCTTGTTATAAATAAAGATTGTCATATGTCCCACAGGATTTTTAGTAAGGAAAATGTTTTGTGAAACTTTAAAGCATCGTGTAAGTGTGATTTCTTATTATCATCACTTTCATCCTAATGTGTAACTTTGAATTGAACCAGAGCCAGCCCAACTTTTAGAGATGAACGAAGACAGGCAATATATATTCAGAATTTTTTTTTCCTTATCTTTCAAGCTTTAAAGACTTTATCCATGGCTGTTAAAACCAAGAGGATTCAAGTACATTTTAAAAAATGTATTACATTAAAATTTTGATTATATCTTAACAGATGGAATCTAGGCAGAATGAAAGAACAAACATGTATTTCAACAAATTCAACAAATACGTATTTGTTTTGAGTACATAGGGTTCAAAGCAAAGCCAGGGAATTTAAGTGGACAGAACAAACACAAACATTCTATTTAATGTGACTGCCTATGATCACACCTAAACAAACATGCCTAAACATACTATCATCATACCATGGCTTACCAGATAGCATTTCTGCAACATTCAAGGTGTGCAAATTCTGTAGTGTTGGTTGGGCTCAACCTACTACTATCCATTCTCCCAGCCTTGGATTACATTTGTTAGACAATGAACTGAATTTCCCTTTCAAAGGAAGTTGTGTTCTAAAGATATGAGAGGCTGGAATATGTAACATAGAACTAAGGTGCAGAAAGGTATAGTATTCACATTTAGAAATGAGCAAAATCAGAGTAACATTTGGGGTCTAAGGATGGATAACCTGGACATACAACTCTTTTCAGTGTTTTTTCCCACAACAACCCTATGACACAGGTATTGCAAATGTTATCACCTAAATGTTACAGATGAGGAAACTTAGTCACAGAGAGGTTAGATGATCTAATACTAAGACACCAAGGTTTAGGTGTTAAAATATTGCCTAATTCTATCCTTACAACACCTTGGGAGGTATGTGTTATTCTTGTTAATCTTTTAGTTTTATTTCATCTATAATTCCAATGTAATGAGAGGGGAGTTTGGGGAGGGGGAGAGGGAAAAAGAGAAGGAGAGAAGAAGAAAGAAAGAGACACTTAGAGAAAGGAGTGCTGTCATCTACACCAAAGAAAAAAAAGGAAAGAGAAATTCTACAAGCTAACCAATAAATCAAAACAAACAAACGATGAATGTTATCATTCCCATTTTACAGATGAGAAAACTGAGACTGAATGAAACTTAGAGACTTGTTCAGCTAGTAAGTGTTAAAGCCTGAGGTTGGCAAAGACTTCCTGACTTCAGATGCAATTATCTGTTATGCCACCTTGCTATCTAGTAGAATTTAAGTGCCTTGAGGGAAGATACTTTTTATATTGTTATCTTGTATTCCTAAAACTTAGTATTGTGCCTTGATTTTAGTAGTAGGAACTTAGTAAGCTCTTGTTGAATTTAGTTGAATTCTCTGTTTTTTTATCAAATCACTTTACTTCTCTGGGCCATAGTATTCTTATGTATAAAATGATGAAGTTGGATTCAATGACTTTTGAGGCCCCTTTTGATTCTAGATCTGCCATTCCACGATCTTGTATTTCAATATGAAAGAGATCTTATTAGTCTTTGAATACACTCCCTCATTTCACAGATGAGGAAACTGAGATCCAGTGCAATGAGATGACTTGCTGATAGTTGTAAACATAATAAGAAGCTGACCTGAATCTTTTCAAAAAAGAGTATTTTTTTCTAATATGTAAAGACTATTTTTAGCATTCATTTTTATAAATTTTGAGTTCCAATTTTTTTCCCTCCTTCCTTCCCCTCCTCTCTTCCTAAAACACTAAGCAATTTAATATAAGATATGTATGTACAATCATGTAAAACATATTTCCATATTAGTCAGTTATGAAAAAATGAAGGGAGAAAAAACATGAAAAAAGTAAAGTGAAAACAATATGCTTCAATATGCATTCAGCCTCCATCTATTCTTTCTCTGAAGGTGGACAGCATTTTCCCATCATTAGTCCTTTGTAATTGTCTTAGGACATTATATTGATAATAAGAGCTAAGTCATTCATAGTTGACAATCACACAATATTGCTGTTACTGTGTGTATATAATCTTTTCCTGGTTCTCTTCATTTCACGTTGCATCAGTTCCTACAAATCTTTCCAGGATTTTCTGAAATCTGTCTGTTCATTATATCTTATTCCACAATAGTATTCTATTACATTCATATATCACAGCTTGTTTAGTCATTCTCTAATTGATGGACATCCCTTCAATTTCAAATTTTTTACAACCACAAAAAGATATGCTATAAGTATTTTTGTATATATAGATCCTTTCCTCCTTTTTATAACTTCTTTAAGATGTAGATCTAGTCATGGTGGTGCTGGATCAAAGGATATGCACAGTTTGGTTCCCCTTTGGGCATAGTTCCAAATTGCTCTCCAGAATAGTTGGATGAATTCACATCTCTACCAACAATGCATTAATGGCCCATATTTTCCCACATTCTCACCAACATTTGTCATTTTCCTTTTCTGTCATATTTAGTCCATTCTTTTATGTGGGAGGTGGTATATCAAAGCTGTTTTAATTTACATTTTTCTGATCAAAAGTGATTTAGAGTACTTCTTCATTTAACTTAGATTGTTTTGATTTCTTCAACTGAAAACTGCTGTTCATATCCTTTCACCATTTATCAGTTGGGAAGTAACTTATGTTCTTATAAATTTGATTCAGTTCTTTATATATTTGAGAGATAATGCCTTTATCAGATATACTGATTGTAAAAATTCTTTCCCAGCTTTCTGCTTTTCTTCTAATCTTGGTTGCATTGGTTTTGTTTGTACAAAACCTTTTAAATTTAATATAATAAAAAGTATCTGTTTTATACTTTGTAATAGCCTGCATCTCTTGTTTGATAATGATTTTCATTCTTTCTTCATAGATCTGACAGATAGACTATTCCTTGTTCTCCTAATTTACTTATAGCATTTCCCCTTTATGTCTAAATCTTTAAACATGAGACTTCTGATACGGTATTCAGCACTCATTTTGCTATACCATGACACTTCCTATTGCTTTCATGTACTTAAAATAATAATAACTCCCATTTACATATTACTATAATGTTTGGAAAGTACTTTTCTTATCTTTTGGCTCTCAAATCAAGTGAGGTAGGTACTATTATTATCCCCATCTTACAGAAGTGAATATTGAGGCTTCATGAGCTTAAATGTCATCAAAAGAGTCAAACTCAGGTTTTTCTGACTTTAAGTTCACTACTCTATCAACTTTGTAGCTATAAAGCATTCTGTAACTCTGAACGTGAATAAATATACTTTCTACTTGTGTTTCTCTGAAAAGGAACAGATTAGTTTTATGCTAAGTATCTTTATGCAGAAATCTGCTACTCCAGATCTGAAACCAGGGTCTATTATTTGGTATTTGTTGTTTTCAATATAAATCATAAGTCTAAACATATGCGAGGTTGTTTGTCTTTCCCTTTTTTTACCCCCCCCCAAAGTAGATTTCATCAAAATCAGCCAACAAAAATAAATTGTATACGTATGTTCATTGTTTTCAGTGAAATGTAAACTGTGGTGCTGAAGAAATAGCTTTGAAGAGAATGCCCCATTAGTGTTCCCAACATCAGTGTTTAATTTGGGCAATGGACATTTGAATGAGTTACTAGGTATTTGCCAACATGGAAAGAGAGACCCAAGGCAAATTGTAGATTTAAGACTCTAAGGCTCATCTTATCAAGGAAACCAAACAGAATTCCTCCATGGCCAGTCAGAATGAAAATGCAAAGGTCTCATTCAGAAATATGTTTGAAAAGAAATGGCAGTAATCAAATTGATGTTGTCAGGTCTGAAGGGAGACCCTGTGACATGCTAATATACACACATGTTTGTTTAAGCTTGTATGTGTGGAATTTGTTCTAAAACAATGTTGCTCTGGTTGACCCTTGTGGGAGCCATGTGAGTATCTGAGAGTTTCTTCTAGGTCAGCACTTGCCCTTTACTAATTCCCCCAACTGATAATACTAAAAATTTCAGGACAGACTCATTTATCTACTCAGCCAAGATTTATGAGATTGGCTAAATCTTGGGAAGTAGGAGGGAGACATTTGGAGACTTGCCATTATTAAGGCTTTCCCATTTGGACCAAGCAGATATCATAATGATAAGTTTGAGGTTTGTCACAAATTGCCAACATGTAATTTTGTTGATTGGGGGACAGAGGAGTGAAGCAAAAGAGAAAACCAAACATTTAAATAGTTGTCTTTGGACAGAATTCAGGAATCTGGTTTTTCTTGTCACTGGTGGAAAGCTAATAAGATTGACAGTTGAGGAGATGGAGGAAGAGCCAGTGATTCCTTGGGGAAATAAAAGACCAGATATGATTATCTGTCTGTCTATTATCCATCTATCAAAGTTAAGATGAAATAGGAACCAATGTTTTGAATTGTTTATTGATTTGTCCAAGGTCACAACTGGCTAGTAGGCATAGCTTAGGTGATATAGCAGATAGAATGTTGGATTTAAATTTAGAATAGCTGTTTGAATTTTGCCTCAGACATTTCATTATTATGTGTTTGGCTGCTCTTCCTTATTGGTTTGTGGATACTGGAAGTTATCATTTGCTCAAGATAATAATCCTGTCAATGTTCATTCAACAAGTTTCTTGAGTAGGAAGAACTTGAGAGGAAGAGCTACAAAATAGAATATATGAACTAATAGAAGTACAATCCATGAAATAGTAGGTAACAAAATGAAAGATCACCTAAGGCAATACATATTCTTTGTAGCATGTGATATAGTTGAAAGATTGTAGGCTCTAGAATGAGAGGAACTGGGTTGGAATCCAAACACTTCCACTCATTATCTATGTGATCTTGAATAAGGCACTGTTTTCATTCTGGGCCTAAATTTCCTCAATATGTAAAATGACTTTGAAGGACCCATCCAACTGTAAAGCCATAATGAGGAAAGTCTGACTAAACTAATTTTTTTCTTTCTTTCTTTTTTTTAAATATAACTTTTTATTGAATCCATGCCAGGGTAATTTTTTTACAACATTATCCCTTGCACTCGCTTCTGTTCCGATTTTTCCTCTTCCTCACTCCACCCTCTCCCTTAGATGGCAAGCAGTCCTATATATGTTTAATATGTTGCAGTATATCCTAGATACATATATGTTTGCAGAACCGAACAGTTCTCTTGTTGCACAGGAAGAATTTGATTCAGAAGGTAAAAATAACCCGGGAAGAAAAACAAAAATGCAAATAGTTTACATTCATTTCCCAGTGTTCTTTCTTTGGGTGTAGCTGCTTCTGTCCATCATTTATCAATTGAAATGGAGTTAGGTCTCTTTGTCAAAGATATCCACTTCCATCAGAATACACATCCTCATACAGTATCCTTGTTGAAGTATATAATGATCTCCTGGTTCTGCTCATTTCACTTAGCATCAGTTCATGTAAGTCTCTCCAGACCTCTCTGTATTCATCCTGCTGGTCATTTCTTATAGAACAATAATATTCCATAACATTCATATACCACCATTTACCTAGCCATTCTCCAATTGATGGGCATCCATTCAATTTCCAGTTTCTAGCCACTACAAACAGAGCTGCCACAAACATTTTGGCACATACAGGTCCCTTTCCCTTCTTTAGTATTTCTTTGGGATATAAGCCCAGAAGTAATACTACTGGATCAAAGGGTATGCACAATTTGATAACTTTTTGGGCACAATTCCAGATTGTTCTCCAGAATGGTTAGATTCGTTCACAACTCCACCAACAATGCATCAGTGTCCCAGTTTTCCCGCATCCCCTCCAACATTCATCATTATTTTTTCCTGTCATTTTAGCCAATCTGACAGGTGTGTAGTGGTATCTCAGAGTTGTCTTAATTTGCATTTCTCTGATCAGTAGTGATTTGGAACACTCTTTCATATGAGAGGTAATAGTTTCAATTTCATCATCTGAAAATTGTCTGTTCATATCCTTTGACCATTTATCAATTGGAGAATGGCTTGATTTCTTATAAATTTGAGTCAATTCTCTATATATTTTGGAAATGAGGCCTTTATCAGAACCTTTAACTGTGGAGATGTTTTCCCAGTTTGTTGCTTCCCTTCTAATCTTGTTTGCATTATAAACTAATTTTTTTCCCTCACCACCAACTTTAAATCTTCTATATGCTTTAAAAGACTGAAAATGACCGTGCCATTATCTTCAAGGTAGAGAAAAGGCAAATTGAAACCCATATTCATAATAAACAAAAATGTAATTTGTGAATAGAAATGTTGCCAAGATTCTTTTGCAGAAACTATAAATACTGCATATTCAGATATAGTCATAAGAGTATGTAATAATGCTTATGTAATAGCAGCTTCAAAAGACTCTCCCCAGAAATAATAACTGTTACTGTATCTTCAAGAAGCATTAAAATTTTAAGTGACTAGCACTTTAATTGATATTTTGAAGAAACTGTTACTTGAAATGACAGAAGAAAGACTGAATTCAGTACTGAGAGTAAAGAGTAAGAAAACTGAACTTAATCTTTTATCTTTCAAAGAAACACGAATAGAATTTTCTTGAGAAAAGACTTAAATTGGTATACTGAAAGAACAGAAGGTGGGACTTTGTTTCCAGAATCAAGAAATTAGTAGTTAAAATTCCCGCTAAAAGTGACTTTAGCTGTGATTTTTTTCTCCTAGCAAATATATATATATATATATGTGTGTGTGTGTGTGTGTGTACACACACACACACGTATACATACATATATATAATATTTAACATATTTTATTTTTCCAGTTATCTCTAAAGATAGTTTTCAACATTCATTTTTGTAAGATTTTGAGTTCCTATTTCTTTTTCTCCCTCTTTCTCTTGCCTTCCTGCTTCCCAAGACAGTAAACAATTTGATATAGGTTATACATGTACAATTATTTTAAATGTATTTCCATATTAATCATGTTGTGAAAGAAAAATCAGAACAAAAGGGGAAAATTATAAAAGAGAAAAAATGAACCAAAAAAAGGGTGAAAATAGTTTGCATTGAAATGCATTCAGTATCCATAGTTCTCTCTCTAAATGTGGATGACATTTTCCATCCTAAGCCTATTGGAATTGTCTTGAATCACTATATTTCTGAGAAGAGCTAAATCTGTCAGAGTTGAGCATCACACAATCTCATAGGAGATATATTTAAATAATTGTTTACTTCTTTGTTACTTGTTTTATTACAATGTTAATAAATAGTTTAGCCACTAACTGATGTTTATGTAATTTGGGGTTTGAGAAAGAGATGATCAAATGCTTATGGAAAAGAAATTTATCCAAATTATTAAATAAATAATATTTAATAAAATGAATAGCGATATTGGAGTTAACTTTTTAATTAATGGGAAGAATGTTGCAGTTTTTTATTAGCTGGGAATTATCAGAACATGCCTTCTTGATATGTAAGAAGTTGGAATGAGAATGAATAAAGAAACTAGGATATTAGCAAAGAGATAGAAGGTGGGGTGGCCACTTACCTAGGCTATATGCAACTATGGTTGGTCTCCCCACTATCTGTATTAAAGGTAAATGTTTCTCATTTTCAACCCTCAATGAGTTTCATCTGTTTCTTCTTTTATGAAGTAAAGGTTTGGAACTAGAGTAACTATCATTCATATTTTTGTATCATTTTAAGGCTTACAAAGAAGTTTCCTTAGAATAATGCATGGGGCAAATTGTATACACATTTATTTAACGAGAAGACTAAGATTGAGTGACTTTAGGTCAAGTATATATTGCTTCTGTTTACAAATCTATTGTTATTTTTCACTACAGAGTATTTGCTGCTCATTGACTCTTAAAGGTATCTATGAAAAAAAATCAAATTTAATGACTTTTTTCATGTTAATGTCATAAAATGCCAAATCTGAAAGAGACCTAAAAATATAGAATGTCAATATAGGAGAGACCTTGGAGATCATCTCATCTAACAGTCTCATTTTATCAATTAATAAATGATTCATTCACCAAGCATTCACTGTGTGTCATGTACTCTTGTTAGAGACTGGAAATAAAAAGACAAAAATGAGAGTTACTGTCTTCAAGAAGCATATATTCTCTTGGAAGGGACAACTACATATACAGGCATATACAAAATATATACAAGGTGTTTTAGTGGTGGAGTTCTAGTAGATAAGAGGGTCAGGGAGACTTAAAATGTAAAAAGTGGCACTTAAGGTAATTCTTAAAAGAAACTAGATATTTCAAGGGTAAAAGTGAGGGGAGAATGAATACTAAGCTTGAGGTATGGTCTGTGAAAAGACACAGAGAGGAATCGAGAAAATAAATCCTGTGTATAAAGAATAGTAAGAAGGTTTCTAGAGTCAGGAAGCTTTATCAATTTACTATGCTGACTCGTTGAAGTTTATTGAGTATGGAAGTGCCATGATCAAAACTATTTCAGGATCATACATTTATGCCTATGAGGAACTTTAGAAGTCACTGAGTTCAACCTTCTTATTTTATGTATGAGGAAACTGAAGTGAACTTGACTTGGGTCATGTCACTAGTAGGTATCAGAGGTCGCATGTGAAATATAGTTCTTTCAGGAACTCAATTCATCATTCCGCTATATCAGGCAATCTCTGATGAAATGACTCTGCTAGTTGTAATGCAAGGGCGAATAAATTGAGAAAACAGAATTGAGCCAGAAAATTTAAGAGTCATTTCAATAATTTAGGTTAGAGGTAATAAAGATGTGAACTAGCATGGGTAGCAGTGTGGATGAAAAGAAGGGGCCACATATGAGAGATGTTATAAAGGTAGAAAGGACAAGATTTGAGAACTGATTTGATATGTGGGATGAGTATAAGTGAGAAGTCAAAGATGTCAATGAAGCTGTGAATCCAAGTAACTGGGAGGGCATTAGTGCCCTTGACAAGTAATAGAAAGGTTTGGAAATGGACTGAGTATTGACTGTAGAGAATGAGTTTTGATTTGGACATGATGAATTTGGGTTGCCTGCAGGATCTCCAGAAGGAAATGTCCAAAAGGTGATGGAAACTGAAAGCCAAAAAGTAGTACAGTGTAAAGAGGTTGAGCATTTTGCCTAGGGTCACAAAGTGTCAGAAATAAGATCTGAACTCGTCTACCTCACTTCAGATTCAGCACTGCCCATTTCACCAGGCTGAGTCACTGGCATTTATTTGGAAGGTTGACTAAGGAACAGATTTGAGCTAGGGAAAATAATTAAGAACCTACTGAAATAGTCCAGGTTAGAGGTGGTGAAGGCATGAACTAGGGTTGTAGAAATGTGGATGGAAGAGGGAATATTGTAAAAAGTGAAATGGCTAAGATGTTAGACTTGAAGTGTCAGGAAGTCCTGAGTTTATGTCCTGCCCAAGACATTTACTGGCTGTGTGACACTGAGCCAGTCACTTAACTTTGCCATCTTCAATTGCCTGAACTGTAAAATGGAGTTAATAATACCTGCTTCATAGGGATATTGTGGGAATCAAATCAAATAATATCTGCAAAGTACTTTACAAAATTTAAACTTGTTTATAAATATATTGTTATTATTGTTGTTATCATTACTATGAGAATAGAAAAGATACCATTTGACAGCTGCTGAAATAGAATGAGGAGTTGAGGGATATGCCAAGTTTGAACACCTGGGAAGGATAATTGTGACAGTAATAGTAAAATTTTGAAGGAAATAGGTTTTGGGGGAAAGAGACTGATTTGTGTTTTGCACATGTTCAGTTTGAGATATCTATGAGGCATCTAGTTGGAAATGTCTAAAAAGCAATTTGTGATGGAAAGTGTAAACTACAAAGTAGAAAACCACTCTTGTTAAGTCAAGAGCCTTAGATTTCTCTATAATAGCCATGTGGTTCTGGGAAAGTAGTTCACTTCCCTTTCTGAGGTGATCTGTTTTCTCATTTCTAAAATAGAATGGTTGGACTAGATGACCTCTAAGATCATTTCTAATTCTAAGATATCACACTCTATTTTATATTAGAAAGGACTTGCTCAAAGTCACCCAGCTAATTGAGGGGTAGAACTAGGACTAGAAATATGGTCTAAATAGTGTTTTTCCCTGAAACCATATCTGTTAACTTCTATTTTTCCAGGTTTCCTCTGCTTTTCCATAGTCAAATATTGAATATTCTCTCTTATGTCTGCAGGTTTCTGATAAGCCACCTACAAAACAACTTCCGTGCCCTTGAAAATTTCTAGGATCACAGAATTAATTTAACTCATTCATTTTATAGGAAACTGTGATTCATTGAGGGGAAGTGACTTACCCAGGGTCAAACAATTAGTAACTAATGACTGACTTGGGGCTAGAACCCAGATTTGCAAACTGCTAATTAATCCTGGTCTTTTTCTACCCTATCATGCTACCTCTGCCTCTAAGAGTTACATTTAGTTCAGGTACTCAGAGAGCAAAGTATATCCCAAATTTTTTGTGTATATAAGAGAAAGAAATAATAGAGACTGCATGTTTACAGTAGCACTTTCCTGTTTTGCTATTCATGTATAGGATGTCTGCTTATCTCTGAGTTGACTTACTATATATATAGGGCTACTCCAGTTGGCTCAAAGAGGCTTTATCTAGGAAATGGGACTTTCATTGTATGGGGCATACAGTATTCTAGGGGAAAAAAGGCTGGGGGTGGGGTGGGGTGGTCAGTTATTACTATGTGTTACCTTGTACCTGATCATATTTCGAAGGCGACTTTAGATGCAGAGGCCTAATGGAGAGGGGAATTCATTTCTTGAAGCATAAGGCCCTTGAATCAACAGGGTCCAACTTCTCAAAAGTAAATGAGAGCTTTGTTTCTCACTGGCTCCATCTTTTAGCTGAATCAGAAAGCTGAGATACAGGGAGGTTCAGGCAAGGGAACAAAAGGAGACATAAGACTAATAATGCATGAATTGGATCTCAATTCAGAGAACCAGGTTATATTTTCAGTAACTGCCCAAACAATGTGGTAAGGGCATGGGAAAAGCAACAACATTAAAACCCAAAATATTTGGACTTGGTGAGGGGAAGCAGAAAAAAAAGAATAAGCCAGTTTAAATTGAGGCCCTAAGACATGTGAGAGGTGCAAAGGGGCTTGAAATTTGGAAGAAAAAAGGGAAACGGGGAAGGAAAAGGTATAAAAATATGATTCAGATGGGAGTAGAAACAGTTAAGGTTGAAGAAAGAGGAGTAAGGGAAAAGTAGAAAGGGGATAAGACTGGGGAACTGAGGAAAGTCTTAAGGAGAAAGAAGGGCACAAAGAGGATAAAGAAAGGAAGAAGAGTAAGGGAAGCTGAGAGATATAAGGAAGAAGAAGACATGGGAGAGAGAAAGGAAAAGGGGATGGACAAAGAAAATGATAAGACTACGAAAGAAAGAAGAAGGCTTAGGAGATGGATGAGTGAGGGAGAAGAGTGGATTTGGAGTGGGGCTAAGGAAAGGAAAGAGGGATAAGGAGGGGAAGACTGCATAAGTCTGTTTGTGATTAACTTGCAGCCCGGTGCAGAATCGAGTAAACAGAAAGTTACAAGTTCCCCCCTCTGAGGCAAAGCAGAAATCAGATGCTCTGTGATTAATAGCGGAGGGTTCAGGACATGACCACAAACTCTGCGTGTACTTTAAATTAGTTGAATTTTCCCAATCCTTTTGCCAGAATGAGGGGTGGAGGGTGGGAGGTGAGGGTAAGGGGGGTGGAGGATGGGAAGTGAGAGGAGTGGGGGGGCCTGCCTGGCGGGGAGCAGCGTGGAATTCTCCCTGGCAGAGGCTGCTCGGGACATTGACAGGGCAGGCAGGCAGCAGCATCCAGAGAGAGAGAGAGAGAGAGAGAGAGAGAGAGAGAGAGAGAGAGAGAGAGAGAGAGAGAAGAAAGGAGAGAGAGAGAGGAGAAAGGAGAGAGGAGAGGAGAAGAGAGGAGGAGGAGGAGGAGGAGAAGGAGAACAGAGAGAGAGAGAGAGACAGAGAGAGAGAACGAGAACATAGAAGCGAGAGGACAGAGAGGAGAGAGAGTCACCACGGAGAGCGAGCCCCGCTTCCTGGAACCCCAAGCTTCGCGCTGACTGCACCCAGCCACCCGCACAGATAAGACAGCTCGCTACCGCTATCAGCCCCTTGCAGTGCTCTAACTTCTCCGAGATCCCAGAGAAGACTTTGTGGTAGAGTGCAGGCGGACGTGGGGGAGAGAGAGAGAGAGAAACACTGAGACCTTGCTTCCCTGTGACCAAGAAGACCCAACAACCCACCCTAGAAGGACTTGGGATTTTTAAACCATTTTTTTTTTTTTTTTAACCGTCATCACCAATCCCCAGGAGCCCTGTAAAGATGAAAGTTGACACCTAATTGCAAGAATAAGGTGAAAATAAGAAGAAAAAAGAAATTGACATTTTCCTGAAAGACCAGACTTGCTCAATGGTGAATATGTTTTTGTTTATGTATCAATGCATGTTAATATCATAGGAGGGGGAAGATAATTATAGAGCGATCTCTAGATGGGACCAGGATTAGACCTAGAACACGTTCTGTTCTCTGATGGTGAAAGGCCCTAGTTAGGGCCATAGGTGGCAAGGGAGCATCGAAAGGAGAGAAGGTAAGCGTTATCTCTTAAGGGGTGAGCACTTAAACGGAAAACAGAGAAACGAACCTTCTTCTGACTTTTGCTTTTGCAGAGGATGTTTCAATAGGAGGGGGAAGGGACTGTATCTATTAGGGGTAGAGACTGTTGGAATTTGCTGTTGAGTTGGGGGAGGCTTTTAAGGGGAAAGGGGAGGAGGCAGGGTGGGTGAGAGGAGTGGCACATGCCTCTACTGAATTTTGTTCCAATTCAGTTTAGTACATTCAAGAATCTGTTTTGAATCATCTTGCTCCTCAATGATCCTGTGGACAAAGCAGAATTGTAAAATGTGTAAGGTGATTTCCGAATCTTGATCTTTCTGGAGACCATGCATTAACCTAAATGGTAAACTGCTTGCATAGCCCTGCATATGTTGTCGGTAGTTCCAAAGAAAGAAGAATAGTATTTTAGGAACATAGAAGTAGAACTAAAAGAACCCAAGAGATCATATGATCCAGCTCTCTCACTTTACAGAGGAGGAAACTGAGGTTCTGAGAAGGCATTTCATTGAAGAGCAGTATGGCAGAGTGGGAGAAACTTGGGCTAGGAGTTAGGAGACCTAGGTTTACTACATTGTCACTTTAAACTGGACTGAAAGGAAAGATCTCTGAAGTAACTTCTCTATTTAATGATCTCCAATGAACTTCTAAGGCAAGGCCATGACTATCTGTAAGGAATAGGAACTGTTAAACAGAAGAGGAGAAGAAATGGGATCCTAGAATTTTAGAGTTGGAGGGGATCTTAGACTTCTAGTTTGTTTCTTGCTCTTGTTCTATAGATGAGAGAAACCAAAGTTCAGAAAGCTTAAATCAATAATTGGGTAAGTCTGAGTCTCTGTCCAAAGCTCTTGGGAGAGTTTCCTGACCCTATTCTTATCCTTTCCACTGATATTTATTGGGTGCCTACTGTGGGCATGGCACAGTGCAGATATAAGTTATTTCCCTTCTCCTGCCTTATCCAAGTGGCAGCCCAAAGGCCTATTTATTTTTTGGAGAAGTCCCTTTCTGCTTATGACGGTCAGGTTCAAATTGATATGGTCTTTAGGAATTAGAGATCATCAACAAAACACCTTTCAGAGAGGCATTATGAACTAGTAAACAAAGTTGTTTGAAAGCCCAGGTCTCAGAATGATCAAGAAGCTATAGTATATATTGTTTTCCAGCATTCTATCAATTGGAATCCAGCACTATGGTAAAAGGGAAAGGAGTGAAGATCTAGGTTGAGTTCCAACTTCACTACTTACTAGCATTAAAGTTATAGGCAAGTAATTTTAACTTCTGAGCCTAGATTTTGTTTCTCCTATTGTAAAGTGTAAATTATAACACTGCATTACTCTCAAAGTATCATAGGGCTGTTAGAGGAAGAGAAATTTTTCTAAGAGCATTATTGGAATGCAGTAGTATAATTTCAAGAACATTGACAAGTGGGTACTAATTTCAAAGTACGGAAAATGTAACATCAGTCCTGCCCACTGAAAAGTTTAAAAGTCCCTATTTTTTTTTCTTAATTTCTGGTACTTCTTCAACCCTGTGCTGATATAAAGTTCTTTATTTGAGCCAATCTGTGGGCTAATTTAATGCTAATTATTCTGTGAATTCTCTCCCTGTATGATGGAAAAATGATTCCAGAAAGACCAATGTAAAGACCATGCATCTGGATGAAGGGACAGTATTAGAGGTTAGATGGGTCACCTTGAGCATAGCAACATAGTCTGCCCATCACTCTTTCCTTTTGGTCCTTCCCACTCTCCATTCTACATTTGTAATCCCCCAAAGCCACAACATTTACTTGAGAAATGAGAACATGTGTGAGAATTGACTAAGAATTCACAAACTATCAAATCAGTCTTTTAACAATTATGAAGCACCCACAATGTGTGGTACACTGTGCTAAGTGCTGTCCAGTTGGAGGTCCCTAATGGATGTTCCCTAAGTGGTAAGAGTGGCTTCAAGTAGTGATTAAATGGATAGGTTTCCAGAGTGTCTTCTGAACCTGAATGTCATGTCAATAGAAACTGCTGTGAGCTGTGCACAGTCTCTGTAATGGTATCTGAACTTGACCAAAGGCAGATAAAGTATCCCAAGGGAAGTGCATGTATTTCCCCCTTGTGTGTGTGTAGCTTGCCATAAGAATCAATATATTAGTATAGGACACTTACAGAGGTAAATTTTAGCTCAATGTGTTAAAAAAATCTCAACTTCCTAGCAATTAGAGCTGTCTAAAAATGGACCAAATTGCTTTGAAGTATAGTAAGTTCCCCATCATTGGAGATCTTAAACTAGAGGCTGGATAACCATTTATTATAGTCCTACAGACGTAAAGTTGGATTAGATGACCCTTGAACTCCCATCCAACTCTGATAGCTAAGCTAGAACTATTCATTAGGTTTCCTGATTACTAGACCAATATTTTCTTCTGGTCTGTAAGAAAGAGTATATTACTAAGAGCCATTCTGCCATATTCCAAATATACATTATACATATACCTAACACATTCTGAAGCAGGAAGGAACCAAAGCATGAAACTATATCCCCTGTCATCATGATGCAGCTGTTTCAGGGGTGGAGTCTTGCTTCTGCTTACCAACTATACAAGAAGAATGCATACTTTAAAGCACTAAAAACTAGAAGTAGTTTAGGTGTTGAACTGAAGCCTTTCTCATACAAAAAAAGGGCGGGGGGACAGTTTTAAAGAAGCAGCACTATACTGGAAAGAACTGAGGTAGGAACTGGGGAAAATGAAGTTCTAAATGAAAATCTTTCTCTTACCATATAAGGTCTGTGTGAGTGCTTGCAAAGTCATAGAATCACAGATTGAAGTTGGAAGGGACCCTTAAGGGCCATTTAATCCAATCCCTTCATTTTACGGTCACACAGGTAGTAGGTAGAACCTATTATGGGTCAAGCTTCCTTAAGGAATCTAATCTCCTTAAACTCTGAAATTCAGTTGTCTTGGTAAAATGGGAATGGGACCATATGTACTTTGATACTATAGGGAGGATGTTCTAGAAAGAACTCTCATTCTTGTCATGACTATGCAAAGCTTTCTTTGGCTTCTCCTGTGTGAGATTGCCCATAATACACATCTACACATAAACATGTCTGGAATACCTAATCCAAAGGGTAATTCCCAGGGATAAGAAAAAAATTATACTTCTAGAAAAAAAAATTCCATTTCTGTTGCCAATTAGTTCAGCTTTAGCACAGTGATCTCAACACCAACATGTCATCAACAGAATTGTGAATTTTGTTGATTATCTCAAGGATAAAAATCTTAAGGAAAAAACCCACATAATTTATCTTTTCTCTCCTCCCTCTTCTTTCCCTCATCCCTTACCCTTTGGACATGCTTGTTAGTGATGAAAGAGTCCTGTGGATCATTTTGTTTGCCTTGTCATTACTCCAGGAAATGCTATAAAAATTATCTGGAAGGCCTGCTCACCGTAATTGACTGTGGAGAGAAGTTGGCTACTGCAGAATGCTCCATCTCAAAATCTGTTTTGAGCACAAGCTCCAGTCCAGTGGTTTCCTAATTATACCTGCTGCCCAGGACAGGAAAAGGGAGAAGAAAGCTAAAGGATTGTAGGAACCTTTCTGGTTTCACTGTAAAACAATGAGAGACCCCTAAATTGGGCTCCAGGAGATCTGGGTTCAAGTCTGATCTCCCCTATTAATTGACTGTATGACTTTGGGTCAGCCATTTAGCTTTTTTTAAATCTTTTTCTTATCTCTAAAAAGATGATGGACAAAGTTTTCCGTAAGATTTTTTCAACGCTAATGTTCTAATGATGCTTTCCAGGTCTGACTTTCCACATTTTAGGGTCCCTTCCAATTTTAACATTATCTGTTCTAGTGTCCATGATGGCTTTGAAGTCTATAGTCACAAAATCACAAAGTTTGAGAGTTGCATGAGACTTCAGTGGCCCTTTAGTCCAACCCATATGAAAAGAATATATAATATAACATACATAATAATTGATTATTCAACCACTGCTTAATGACCTTCAAGGAGGAAGAACCCATCCTTTTTCAAGGCACTTTGTCCTACTTTTAGGCAATTCTAATTGTTAATATGTTTTAAAATTCTAGAAATTAACTGTAGATAAACTTTATTAATGAATGCCTACCTTTTAAAAAATTTATTTTATTTGAAAAAACAGTAAGAAAAAAAAGAAAATCAGAAAAGGAATACAAAACAAAATAAAGCAAAACAAAAAGAACATTGTCATGTGCCCAGCAGAACATCAGGGAAGATTCAAAATATTTAACAATAAATTATCAGATCAAGAAAGTATATGTATGTATTAGTAGAAGAAATTATATTCATGAGTATCTATTTTTTCTTTACTTCCTTGTATATTGTTCTTTGGTTCTCTGCTGCTCACCTTAATTACTTTATTCTTTTTTCCTCCTTTCATCCCCCCCATCTCTCCCACGCAAGCTATAGTTAAGAAAGGATATATTTATATGTACATATGTAGATATATATATACACATACACCTATTCACAAACACACATATTCAATTTATGAAACATCTACTTGGGTATGTAAGAATTGTGTGAACATTCTGGTATGGATGACCGTGTATTTAAAATCAGCCGGAGCCAGGAATTCAGGTTAGGGGAAAATATTCTATCTTTATTCTTTGTGGAGGGGAAGAAGGATTGAGATCGCAATGTGAGCGATCACATACACATACATGTCTTTCCTGTGCTTACTGACTAAATTCTACTCCATAACTTGTCTTGCTGTTACTTAACCTCCCCCTACCCACAGATCCCTCCCTTGTTTTCTTCCCTTACCCTTTGCTTCCTCTTCTGCTCATCCCTTCCTCCTTATTTTTATAGAGATTTTAGAGGGTGCTATTTCCTTCCCCCATATGTGTGTAGTGTTGCCTATTGAACCCATTCCCAATGTGAATAGTTTTTCAGAACTACAAGCTCTCTTCATCCCTCTAATGCCTCTGCATCTATTTTTTCTCTGCACCTCATTTGTATGACATGATTATTATTTTTACCTTAACTCTGCCAATTTTTCTTTTGAGCTACCTTATTGTCTATGGGAATCTTAAACATATAGTGTATATTTCCCATGTAAAAAAACATAAACAATTGGTCCATGTTTAAAGTTTGTCCATGTTGAGTTCCTTAAAATTGACCTTTGATATTGGTTCTTATATGTTAAATTTTCTGTTAACTTCCAGTTTAGTTGATAGAAAGTCCTGAAAATGTGCCAAGTTTTTTGAATGTCCATTTTTTTTTTTATTCACAGTTATAGATAATTTTGCTGGATATGCTATTTTCTTTAACACAGATCTAGTTCTTTTGATTGTCTGTAGATATGATTCCAGGACCTGCAGTCTTATATTGTAGCTGCTGATAAGTCTTGTACAATTCTAATTGTAACTCTAGTATATTTGAATTGTATTTTTCTTGTTTCTCGCAAAATTTTCTCTTTGATTTGGGTTGTTGTTGTTGGTGGTGTTGTTTTTTCCTATTTCTACTTTCCCCTCATGTTCTATCATTCCAGGACAATTTCTTGGATTATTTCCTGCATTATTGTGTCAAGGTTCTCTTTTCAATGATAACTTTATGGTAGTTCAATTATTTTTATATTTTCTCTTCTTGATCTGTTGTACAGATTTACCATTTTTCTTATATTTCACATTCTGTTCTGTTTTCTCTCTCTCTCTCTCTTTTTTTTCTGAGGCAATTGAGGTTTAGTGACTTGTTTAGGTCACACAGCTAGGAAGTATTAAGTCTCTGAGGTCAGATTTGAACTCAGGTTCTCCTGACTTCAGGGCTAGCATTCCATCCACTGTGCAATCTAGCTGCCCCTATTTTTTCATTCTTTATAATCTGTTTTGTTATTTCTTGGTCTCTCATAGCTTCACTGGCTTCCTCTTTGCAAATTCTAATTTTCAAAGAATTATTTTCGTCTTTGAAACTCTGTCCCTCCTTTTTAAATCGGTTAACTTTTTTTTTTTTTTTTCATAATCTTCTTGTTTTTCTTGGATAGTTTTTATTTACTTACTTTTTTTTTTTTTTTTTTTTTTTTTAGTTTTTCTTCAGTGCCTTTCATTTGATTTTTAAATTTCTTTTTTGAGTTCTATAAACTCTCTCTGGTCAGGGAGTCATTTCAGGTTACTTTTTGGAGTAGAAGCTTTTTTTTTTTTTTTTTTTTTTTTTACTGAAGAGTCATCTTCTGAATGAATCCTGGTCTTCCCTGTTCTCCTAATATGTTTCAATGATGGGGTTCTTCTTTGCTGGTTCTTTTTTTTTTTTTTTTTTTAATGAGAGGTAGGTATTAATGTAAATATTTCTAATCCTAGGGTGGGGTAACAGTGCTCAAGCTTCCCTTCAGCTCTCCACTCTGACCAGGAACTCCAAACCAACAGCTCTATCTTCCCCAAAAATGTCCACAGTCAGCTGTGTCCCTGCCCTGTTGTTTCTGCACTCACCAAGCCTGGTTCCTTCTTGCCCAGGGCCTCTTCTTAGCCTCACAGCTGGGCCTGGCATTCCCAGTCAGCCAAGGTTCATTTGGTCTTCTAGGACTCAAACCCATACTGTACAAAGTTTGAGATTGAAAGTCTTTGTAGTTACTACTGAGGCTCCAACCACACCCAGATAGCTCGAGGAGTCCCCATTTGATGTTTCTTTGGACCTAGCCTGGAGATGTTTGCACTTCAGATAGGTTAATCCCCAGGCTGGGGTCTTTCTTCAGATTTTTGTGAGTTATATAAAAAGGATCCCTGTTCTGCCCCAAGTCTTCTTGATTTTTCATCAATCTGTGTTTGCCCTGAGGCACAAATTTATACTATTTGTGGGGGAAATTGGGAGAGTTGAAATTTATCAACCTATTTCCCCATCTTCCCAGAATCCTCTGAATCCCTAACCTTAAAAAAAATCTATTAAGATAGAAATGGTGAGGTCTGGTTGCCTCTCAGATAGGTGATATATTTGTTTGTATGTTTTAATACTCATTTTATATTTTTCAAAATACATGCAATGATAATTTTCAATATTCACCTTGTAAAATCTTGTGTTCCAAATTTTTCTCCCCCCCCTTTCTTCCCCCTTCCCTAGACAGCAAGTAATCCAATATAAATTAAACATGTGCGATTCTTCTGAACATATTTCCCTGTTTTGTAAGGGAAATTTTATCATGTTTTGTAAGAAAGATCAGATCAAAAGGAGAAAAAATGAGAAAAAAACCAAGCAAACAAATAATAACAAAAAACAACAAAAAGGTGAAAATACCATGCTGTGATCCATATTCAGTCTCCATATGGATGAATGTGGATGACATTCTATCATAAGTCTATTTGAATTGCCTTTAATCTCCTCATTGTTGAAAAGAGGCACATCTATCAGAGTTGACCATTATATAATCTTGCTGTTGCTATATACAATGTTCTCTTGGTTCTGTTCACTTTACTTAGCATCAGTTCATGTAAGTCTTTCCAGGCTTTTCTGAAATCATCCTGCTTATCAGTTCTTACAGAACAATTATATTCTATCACATTCATATACCATAACTTATTTAGCCATTCCCCAACTGATGGGCATCCACTCACTTTCTAGTTTCTTGCCAGTAAAAAAGAGCTACTACAAACATTTTTGCACATGTGGGTCCTTTTCCCTTTTTTATAATCTCTTTGGGATACAGACCCAATAGAGACACTGCTGATCAAAGGGTATGCACAGTTTTATAGCCCTTGGAACATAGTTCCAAATTGCTCTCTGGAATAGCTGTATTATTCTAGGTAATATATTTGTATCCATATCTGAAGATTGGTAGGTCCTTAGATCACCTTGCTCAGAGGTGTAATCCAACGGGCTTTTGGATTCTTTTGGTGGGAAGAGGAATACTTTCTTTTGTGCTTCTTTGAATTCCAGATTCAACTATCTTTTTTTTTTTTTCACATATTTAGATATACAATTTATTTATTTTATTTTTTAAAATAACTTTTTATTGACAGAACCCATGCCAGGGTAATTTTTTATAGCATTATCCCTTGCAAATCACTTCTGTTCCAATTTTTCCCCTCCTTCCCTCCACCAGATGGCAAGCAGTCCTTTACATGTTAAATAGGTTACAGTATATCCTAGATACAATATATGTGTGCAGAACCGAACAGTTGTTTTGTTGCACAGGGAGAATTGGATTCAGAAGGTATAAATAACCCGGGAAGAAAAACAAAAATGCAAGCAGTTTATATTCATTTCCAGTGTTCTTTTTTTGGATGTAGCTGCTTCTGTCCATCCTTGATCAATTCAGATTCAACTATCTTTGTGTGTTGTTGTTGAAAGATTGCTGGATTTAGAGTTATGAGATCTATACAAATCCTGGTTTATGACATTTAAAAGTCATTTAACTTCTCTGACCTTTAGTTATCTTATATGTAAATTGGAGACAGAATAATTTGCTCTATCTCCCTCATGGTGCTGTGAGGAAAGTGCTTTGTGTATCCTGAATAGCCATAGAAATGCGAGAGACTAGACCAGTTATTCCTGTGTTCTAAGGAACTCTCAGATGGGAAATCCCTCTACCAGTGCAGATTGACATGTTCTCCACCTGTTATAGGCTTGAAAAGGCACCTTAGATCAGAAGTGTCAAACTCTATTTCTATTTGAGTTGGCCTAGAATCCTGAGTGATTAAGTCATTAGCCAGTATGTCAGAGACAGGACTAGAACTCAGGTCTTGCCAGCTTCTTAATCACTAGGTCCTGCAGCCTCTTTGTCATAATGATGATGATGTTGTGACTATTACTACTGCAACTGCTACTGGTACTACTATGACTATTGCTACTATTTCATTGAATGCTAAGCATTTTGAAAGTCCCCCTCCTTTCCAACTCCTCCCCTTCCTCTCTCTCTCTCTCTCTCTCTCTCTCTCTCTCTCTCTCTCTCTCTCTCTCTCTCTCTGTCTCTCTCTCTCTCTCTCTCTCTCTCCCCTCTCCCCCCCCCCCCCCCACTAACTTCTACTGAATTCCCATCCTTCATCCTGGTTATTCAGGCAGCAATCATGTTCAATGCTTTGTGACTCCATGGACCATACAAGCCAATACTGTCCATGGGATTTTCTTGTCAATGTGCTTTGGTTTTCCTTCTCCAAAATTATTGACATTTTAAATTTTTATGTGATATTTATTTTAAACATCTTTCCCACCTTTTTTTCATCAAGTTTTCCCTTTTAATGTCATTAAAAAGAAAGAAAATAAAAAGAATGCAACAACAGTAAATATCATCTAAGTCTGACACTATTTGTAATGTTCCACATCCATTGCCCTTCACTTTTTAAAAGGAGACATGAAGGGTACTTTCTTTTTAATATAGTACTTTATTCACAACAGTCCTATGAAGTCAGTGGTACAAGTAGCATTAGCTAGTTTTTTCTTTTTCTTTTTTTAATTAGAGCTTTTTATTTTCAAAATATATACATGGATAGTTTTCCACATTCACTCTTACTAAACCTTGTGTTCCAATTTTTCTCCCTTCCTTCCTCCCACCCCCTCCCCTAGAAGACAAGTAATCCAATATATGTTAAACACGTTCAATTCTTCTATACATATTTACACACATCATGCTGCACAAGAAAAATCAGATAAAAAAAATTAAAAAATAAGGAAACAAAATGCAAGCTAACTACAGCAAAAAGAGTGAAAATGCTGTGTAATGATCCACATTCAGTTCCCACAATCCTCCCTGGGAGCAGATGGCTCTCTTCAGCACAAACTGGAACTGGCCTGAATCATCTCATTGTTAACAAGAGCCATGTCCATCAGAATTGATCATTGTATAATCTTGCTGTTGCTATATACAATGTTCTGGTTATGCTCATTTCATTCAGCATCAGTTCATGTAAGTCTCTCTAGGCCTGTCGGAAATCATCCTGCTCATTGTTTCTTACAGAACAATAATATTCCACAATATTCATATACTATAACTTATTCAGCCATTCACCAACTGATGGGCATCCACTCAGTTTCCAGTTTCTTGCCACTACAAAAAGGGCTGCCACAAACATGTTTGCACATGTGAGTTCTTTTCCCTCCTTTATGATTTCTTTGGGTACAGACCCAGTAGGGAAACTGCTGGATCAAAGGGTATGCACAGTTTGATAGTCCTTGGGGCATAGTTGCAAATTGCTCTCCAGAATGGTTGGATTTGTTCACAATTCCACCAACAATGTATCAGTGTCCCAGTTTTCCTCACATCCCCACCAACATTTGTCATTGTTTTTTCCTGTCATCTTAGACAATCTAAGAGTTGTGTAGTGGTATCTCAGAGTTGTCTTAATTTGAATTTCTCTGATCAACAGTGATTTAGAGCATCTTTTCATATGACTAGAAATGATTTTAATTTCATTATCTGAAAATTGCCTTTTCATATCCTTTCATAACCTCATTTTCTAATGAGGAAATTGAGGCACAAAGAAGCCAAAGTATCTTGTTGAGGATTTTACAGTGACAGAATCCAAGCTAAAACTGGGGTCTCCTAAGTCAGAGGTCTTTTTCTGCAATACCAAGGCTCTTTTTCAAGTCATTTTCACAAAAACTATGATCAGAATTGCTCAAGAGCAGGCAAATATTAGTAGGCAAATCCATGTAGTAAACTCTAACAATTGTTGCCCTGCTCACCTTCTGGTGAGTAAGCAAGTTAACTATGGTTTAGTGAGGCAAAGGTTGCGGATAACCTCGGATTACATAGTGGGTTTATTGAAAATTGACTGTACTTTGGATCCTGGTAAATGATAAGACAAGTATCTAGGCTTCCAAGATAATATTCTTTTCCCAGCATACACCCACAGATGTGTTTCGCTCAAAGAGCATCTGAATTTTGCAGCATTGTTAAAAAGTTACTATCTTCATAGTGGCAAATTTGAAATTGTGCTCATACTTTGAGGGCTGAATCATTCTCCTTGCACATCCCTCACATATGTGGTTAGCTGACTTGCATGTGTTTCTGTGTATTCATATGCGTGTGCATGTGTGAGTGTACGTTGGTAGTTGTATATTTCACTCCCTACATCTGCTAGCATTTTAGGAATCTTTACTTGAGAGAACACATTGGAAAAATACTCTACTGAGATGTGATTTATTCACCACCAAGAGACCATTAAATCCTTAAAAACTTTTTCCCCTTGAAAAATGATTCACTCAGTTAAGTCATTAAAAGCTGGTAAAAACCATTTCAGTTAAGCTGTTTCTGTGGAGGAAGAAGATGCCAATAACTTCATGGAACTGATTCAGAACTTGACATTAAAGGAAAAGAGGTCATCTTTGATAATTTATAATAGTGCACATTTTAATGGTGCTGCGTTACAGACATGGAAATAGCTTGCTTTCTCCCATGGATAAGGTCCAATCCAATCTAATCCAACAAATATTACTTTTTTATTTGTTCTCTTTTTCTATAATATTTTTATTGTGAACATAAATATAGAAGGACATAAAAAAGAGGTTTCTATGTGAAACTGGGTCTCCATTTCATATCATTTACTTTTAAAAGTTGAATATATTAAATTCTTCATATTACTTTCAAAGCTATCCTACTTTTCTGTTTTTCTGATATTGTTTTTGTTTTTTCCATGCATTTAAAAAATTCATAATCCAATGCCCCCTTGTTTTCTTTCTCTCTCTTACTGTGTATCTTTCAAATTTGATTTTCTTTACAATACTGCTTTCTTTTTATAAATGGTTCTGATTTGGTTCACTTCACTCTGGGTCAGTTCTAAAGATTCCGTACAATCATCTTTTTTGTCATTTTTTTAATGGTACAATAATAGAGGTAATCTGAGGTACCTTACCCCTTGGATTCTAATTTTTCTTTTCCCCTCTTTAAATCCTTCTTGAAAATTCAGAGGTTTGTTTTGCTTGCAGCTGTTCTCTCTGAATAACCATCCTTCCTCTTAACTTTTCCACTCAGCTCTGATCTTTTTATGTTGCTTAAATTTTTTTTTTATTAAAGCTTTTGATTTCCAAAACATTCATGGATTATTTTCAATATTCCTCTTTGCAAAACTTTGTGTTCCTAATTTTTTTGCCTCCCTTTCCTCCACTCATTCTCCTAGATGGCAAGCAATTCAAAATATGTTAAATATGTGCAATTTTTCTATACACATTATTGTGCTGCATAAGAAATATCAGATCAAAAAGAAAAAAATAAGAAAGAAAACAAAATGCAAGCAAACAACAACAAAAAAGTGAAAATACTATGATATAGGCTACACAGTCACCCCAGTCCTCTCTAGGTGCAAATGGCTCTCTCTTCATCATAAGATCATTGGAACTGGCCTGAATCACCTTAATGTTGAAAAGAGCCTGTCCAGCAGAATTGATCATCATATAATCTTCTTGTTGTCATGTACAATGATCTCTTGGTTCTGCTCACTTCACTTAGCATCAGTTCATGTAAGTCTCTCCAGATAAGAAGGTTTACCACTCTTTTTTAAGCTCTTTATTTTTCCAATTCTTTCCTTGAAAGATTTTTTGGAAAATAAAAAATCTTGCTTCATTTTTTCCTAGGTATTTATGTAGTCCTTGTGAGAAATCCATTTTTTCCTTTGAGTCTCAGTTTACATTTGTATAATTAACATATTATTTGTATACTATTAATTATATTTATTATTATAATATTTATATTATTTAAAATTTTATACTAGTCAGTGTTTTCTTCTGTTTTCTCATCTCTCCAGTTTTAGTTCTGGAATTGAAGCTTTGTGCTAGAGCTGTGCTCTGGCCACTGATGCACTCTTAGCTGGAGTGGTTAGCTTTACTTGGTGCTACCCAGGGTGCCCTAAATTCTTGTGCTGAATTCCATCTCCTGGAGTTTGGTTTTCTAGGATCTTTGAGGTTCAGAATATTGGATTTCACAAATTTTTTTTTTTTTTGTGTGTGTGTGTCTCAGGAGAGAGTGTTAAGGATCTTAGAACTCTGAATCTAAGCTATTCATGTTTGAATATTGTGATCTGGTACCATCACACTAATATATTGATTGGTACTGCCCTGGTGATTGGCTGCAGTTGCTCCTTAGGGTTTTCAAATTCTTTTATTGGGGGGAGGGGAGGTTTTCTATGTTCAAGCTTTCTTGGGGGATCCTTCAGCACTTGCAGCCCTTGGACACAACCTTGCAGGTCACACATATCCTGTCTCTGTTCACACTGGTACTTGTTTTGCTTGAGAAGCTGCCATGCCTATTACCCATGGACTTCTGGTTGACTTTTTGTATAGTTCTGGGGTGGAAAAGGCTGGAAATTCCTCAGCAAGCATTTGTTAGGCTCTGGCACAGAAGACAAAATGCAATAAAATTCTTTTCCTTTAGGAACTTGCATTGTCTGATTGAGATTTACTCAGAAGAATATGATTATCATTTCCATAAATTCATAGATAGCATGCTTATCAGATTTTCAGATGACACTTTGCTGGAATTAATAGCTAACACCTAGGTGATAGATTAAGATCCAAAAGAATTTTAAGACTGTGGGTTTGAAATCTTCTTTAATGTATACTAGCTTGGTCAATTCAACTAAACTCTTGTGTCCCAGGCAACTCTCCAAAACTACAGAAAAAAATGTTAAGCTGTAGTAGTTAAGAAAACTCTCCTTATGCCAGTAAAATCACATCAACAAGAAGAGATGAGTGTGCTGTATTTAATAAGATGGAATTTAGTAGGGAAATAGAAAATTCTACACTCAAATTCAAATAACCAACTGCATAAGTAAAACATATTGTCTACGGCTAGATAACAATTTGCATAAAAAGAACCAGGTGATCTAACTGGTCTTTAACTCAATCTTGTTGAGCTAATTCAATTCTGTCTGAAGAAAACTTAAGGAATACATAACTATTTTACAGGCATTTGAAGAGAGATTAGACTTGTTCTGTTTCACACTGTGGGAGAAGAGAACAGAAAACTAGGAGCAATAGATGAAAGTTGTAGAGGTATCAATTCTAATTACTTAAGGGGAAGTTTTTCCTAAAATTCAAACTGTCCAAAAAGTAGAATGGATTGCTTTGGAAGGTCATAAATTCCCAATTTAATTTAGCAAGCATTTATTAAATGCCTATTATGTGGAAGGTCTTGGACTACATTCAAGAAATGTAAAGACAGAAATGGAAATATCCTCAAAGTAATTACATTCTATTGGAATACAGCTTATAAATGATAAAATAATCTGAGGGAGAGGGCATTAACAATTGGGGCCATGAAAACAGACTTCTCATAGATAGAAGAACCTTAATTGAGTTTTAAAGGAGGCTAGAGACCCTAAGAAATGTAGATGGAGGTGTAGCATTCTATATATGGTAGAGAGAGATTACAGGATATTTTCAGCAGGAAGCTCTATAACCTCTTAGTTATAGAGGGTGACATTAGAGAGGGAATATTTACATGTTGGGTTAGAAGATCTCTTCCATTTAAAAAATATTCTATGATATTTTAAGATTACTAAAAGCTTATACCTTTCTACCACTGGCTTCCTGTCTGACTGAGGTAACTGAGGGGTTCGTTTTCTGATGTATCGTCAACCTGAAAATGATTGCCTAAAAATAGTGATTGATGATTCTGGCATGATTGGACTGAATTTTGGATTTAAAAAATTGGCTTCACAAGGACAAGATAAGAAAAATATGATTAGATAGCTGTTTGTGAGAAAAAGATCTGGGAGTTTTATATGACTTCAAACTCAATGTGATATGGCCACCAAAATGGTGCATTTGATCTTGGATTGTATTAAGAAATGTTAAACATTTAGGAATAAAGAGGTAAAAATTCTGTTATATTCACTCTTGTCTGATCATATCTGCAATATTATATTCCATTCTGGAATGATTTACAGAAGACATTCACATGCTGGAGAATGTGTGAGAGAGAGGAGGCCAACCAGAATGATAAAGAGAACTAAGCCCATATCTTATGAAAATAAGTTAAAGGAGCTGGGGATGAAAATAGGTTAAAGGAGCTCGGGGAAGAAAAGATTCAGGCAATCAACAAACATTTATTTTTAAAATCTAGATGACGGACACTGTGCTGGATGCTGGAGATACAATCACAAAGAATAAAAAATTTTTGCTTTCAGGGAACTGCCATGTAATGAAGGGAGAATAAATGCAGAACTATGGATAATGGTAGTTGCTTAAGAGGCAAATTTAAGTTTTCTTTCAGGAAAAACTACCTTTGGAGTGGGCTGCTTTGTGAGGAAATAGATTTTCCTTTATTGGAGGCCTTTAGACAAAAGCTGGATGACCATGTGAGTTTAATGTGAAGTCTTTTTTTCTCTGGGCATAGGTTAGGTTAATGGCCATTAAGGTCCCTTCTAGTACTGAAATTCTATGTGAAAGTTGAAAGGGAAGTACAAGGATCCTTTCTCCTTTATTGTTAGTTTGGCATTCTTTAATCATGCTGGAAGTTTCAGAAAGCTAAACACCTGAGGAAGAAAGAAGAGATTGCTTAGGGTAAGAGTTGAAGTGATAGATAACTAGAAATGCAGCTAACTTCTCAACCTCTCCTTGCCAAAAAAAAAAAAAAAAAAAAAAAGTCACGCTAACAGATTATTTGTTCAGCTCACTGAGCTGAAGGAAGAAGAGCACTAATTTGATAATTAAAATATAAAAAATAAAATATTGTTTACCCCCCTAAATTAAAAAGAAAACCTCCGTACCATTTATTTATTAAAAAAATTTTTTTAAATAGCTTTTTATTTACAAGTTATATGCATGGGTAATTTTACAGCATTGACAATTGCCAAACCTTTTGTCCCAATTTTTCTCCTCCTTCCTCCCACCCCCTCCCCTAGATGGCAGGATGACCAATACATGTTAAATATATTAAAGTATAAATTAAATACAAAATAAGTATGCATGTCCAAACCATTATTTTGCTGTACAAAAAGAATTGGACTCCAAAATATTGTACAGTTAGCCTGTGAAGGAAATCAAAAATGTAGGCGGGCAAAAATATAGGGATTGGGAATTCGATGTAATGGTTCTTAGTCATCTCCCAGAGTTCTTTTGCTGGGTGTAGCTGGTTCAGTTCATTACTGTTCCATTAGAACTCTCAGTACCATTTAACTAATTAACATCAGTGAACTTAACAAAGAGGTATTTATTAAGAAGGTATAGTAAGAATGGAAGTACAAATTATCCCCTCCCTTTAACAATACCTAGAAAATATTTTCTCTTATATTATATTGCCTTGGTTCCTGGAGAATGTGAATAAATTTAAAACAATGGAAACAAAGCATTTGCCTCACCAAGCTCACTTCCAAATGCAACAAAACCAATGAATGAAACTGCTTCTTTGCTTGCAGAAATTGCTTCTTATCTGGCAGATCCCAATTCACTGGGCTCAGTTGTCAGTATGTTCTGAAATGGACCTAGACCATTCAAGATCTGACAAAGTCATAGATATCTGATATCCATTGTATCTCCAAAATTCACTTACCTAATTACAGAAAAAAACAAATATAAAGGGCCAAGGAAACAAATGCATGATCACAGTTAGGTATTGTCCTAAGAGAGTGTCTATTGGCAGCTGGAGGCAGGAGGACATGTTCACCATTGCTACTACCTCTTTTCTCACATGAAGGATTACCACTAGAAAAAAGAGAAATTGGTTTTGATAATACCTTTTTTATATATAACCAATTCTGATTCAAAAACCAACAAAAAAACCTTTAATTCAGATAAGTGAGCAGGAAACAGAACTGAGTGCCATTTATGTATACTTATATGGACTGGGGGTCTTATTGACCAGTCCTCTTAGATATTAATGCTTTTTCCTTTTTAAAAAAAATCACTGTAACTTCCCAATTACTGCTCTATTATCATCCCCAGAAAACTGTCCTTATAACAAATAAGTATACTACAGTAAAATAGATGAACACAGTAATCATGGCTGTAAATGTTTCATTCTGCATCCAAAATCATCTACTACCTGTGAGCTGAGAAGAAGAAAGCAGTTCTGAGAGTATTTTTTGTTTCAGGTCTTTCTTGTAGTCCTTTATTTGCCTTCTATGAAATACTCATTTTTAGTTATTTTACTGAATTTTAGGACATTTTAATAGAGAATTAAAGCCAGTTTCTTCATTTATTTAATTCAGGTCGCTCATTTTATATTGCTTTTACAATTATGATCACATGCTAGGGATTCCTGTTAAGATTGGAATTGGACTAGATGACCTCTGAGATTCCTTCCAATTATGGTTTAATGTTGTTGTATTTGAGGTTATTTTATCTTTGTCCATTTCTTTGTTTATAAAACCTAGTTGGCAGGGAGTTTCAAATCCCTAAATAGATTTTTGGTAGGCCTTAGAACAAAACTTTAGTTTATTCTAGTTAAATGCTTTAGCACTCCTGGAAAAGGTGAAGTTCTCAAGTAATCAAGTCCTGCATTGGCTGCCTCACCTGACCCTGAATTTAACAGAAGAGAGATCAAGGGAGTCATTGAAGAGTGGGAAAGGGAAGAAAGAATTTCAGTAGACTCTCATCTTTGTCTTAAGTTGGTTTTGGATTAGTGACTGTGACTTCTATCCCATCTTCTTGAGCTATCCTTTTACAAGACAATTTAATTTACCCCATGATCTTAATAGCAGATTTTAATAGTAATATTATTATATTACTTCTTCTATTAAAGCCCAACTCCAAGGTCTCATCTTATTGTAGAGGTAGACCAGAATTTTTGAAGATTATGCCAATGGAGCACAAGCACCAATAGTTCTTACTCAGATGGAAAGAGCCAATAACTGTTAAGAGCCTTGGACTAGAGCTTAAATTTGGAGAGACTCTCTTCTAGATTAGTCATAAGGGGATAAGATTTTTGATTATTTTTATTTTCAAAAGAAGTCTACCACATTGTAAAGGGATAATGAGAGCCAAGCATGGCACAGTAGATTTGGAAAAAGAGGGCCTGAACATGAATCCTGGTTCTGCTACTTATTGTCTCTGTTATCTTAGGCATTTTGCTTCTCTCTGGGTTTCAGTTGACTCATCTGGAAATTAAGGGTTTGTAGTAGATGACTGTCTATGGCCCTTCCTGCTCCAAATCTGGCCTTTTGATCTATGTGGACTGGGAAGAATTCACACTCTAATCCATTATACATATGGTAAGTTAGAAAGATTATTTGATTTAGAATCAGAACACATAGATTTTTAGCTTAGTTCAAGTATATTCTATTATGTGTGATACTGAACTAATCACTTACCCTTTCTGGGTCCTAGTTTTTCTCCTCTAGAAAATGAAGGGTTTGAACAAAAGAGTCTTTAAGATAGAGGGAAGCAGAGAGAGGGAGAGAGCAGAGACAGAAATGGGGGAGAGGAGGGAATGAGGGAGGAAGGGAAGAAGAGAGAAAAAAATATTAAACTATTCCACTCATTATACCCTCTCTGGCCCCTGACATAGACCACATCTGCAGAGGAAAGACCACTTGATATGTGCCTTTGCAGGTCCCTCTCCTAGATATTCTTCTCAATTTAGACAGAAAGATGAAGGAACTAAGTTTCATTCTGCCATTGTTTGAGTTAGATTGTGCCATTTATTCACTATGTGCTGCTTCCTTTCTCTGGTTCCTAAAATGTGAAATGGATGGTGGTAGTGGTATAGAACTAGGATTCTCAAGGTCCATTCCAGTCCTCAATCAATTTTAATTGATCTTTTGATTAATTGATCTTGAGACTTGAACCCTGAGGTTTGGGTCCATGGAGAAGAACAGAAACAGAGACATTTGTCAAAAATGAGCTACTAGGAATGGACAAATGAATTGTCCATGTTGGGTCTTAGATGGGGAGGTTTAGGAAGATGAAATAGATTTAGAGTGGAAATTGAGGTCACCTGGAGGATTGGCTGGTTGTGTTGAGCCTTTTTAGGGCTTTGAGGGCTAGGGAAGTGTTTTGAATTCTGGAAAATGCCTGGCAGTGGTGATGGTATACTCAAATTTTAATCAATTAACAGATACTATATGACTATATAGGTCAAGCATTGCACTAATTTCAGGGGATACAAAGATAAAAATGAAACAGTTCCTTTCCCTCTAGGAGCTTACATTCTGTCAGGAGAAACAATATTTATACATATATGAATATACAAAATAAATCCCCTAAATCTCCATAAGGTAATATTTTGGGGGGAGGTGGGAATGTCAATCACAGATGTTGGCATCTGGAAAGATGGTGCTTGATCTGAATTTTGAAGGAAACAAGGAAATGTAAAAGGCAGAGGTGAGAAAAAAGTTCATTCTAGATATGGAGATGAGTGCCATCTATAAGAAGAATTAAGAAGGTCACTTTGCCTGGACCATTGCATACATATAGGGTAAAAAAGTTCCAGAGTAATCGGTTCCTCTGCCTTTCAAGGGGAATGGTAGCTCTCAACCCCACTGGGATTTCAGAAATCAATCTATGTAAACTCTGAAAGTTTTCAGAAAACTGACCTGAACCTCTGCTATCTCTTACAGCCACTTGCTTTGCAAGAGCCAAATAGAATTGCAGTGCCAGGGTATAACCCAGCCTGCAAAGGAATAACTAGGACAGAAATCCCAGGCCAAAGTGAAGTCTGCAGAATCAGGAAAATTTCCTAGTTTACTGATAGGGGCTGAGTCCAGCAGTATTCTCTTCTTGCTTTTTGATTAAAATTCAAACTAAAGGATTGCAGAGCTCAGACTAAGAGGATAAAAATCAGACTTTGCCTTGCATCAGACCACTTTAGAAGCATTAAATGCTTGTAGGTCTATCTTTGAAATCTTGAAATAATATAATACTCAATACTCAAAGAAAACATCAATAAGACCAGTTCAGACCTAACCTTCAGAAGTATGACAGTCCAATTCTAACATCAAATGAAAGTCAAGAAGTAGGCTAGAAGAATAGCCAAACAAAAAGAAACTCTACAAGAATGAGTTATTAAGATGGCAGAGATGCTTAAGATATAAATGCAGAAAAAGAGAATGGCTCCAAAACATTACCAAGCCATCCTTCAGAAAAAACCATAGCCTAGGGACAAGTTCATCTAGATTTTCAGGAAGAGATAAAACAAAAAAATTTTTGAAACGCGTTTAAAAATGTTTTATAAATCAAATGGGAGTGCTTGAGGGGGAAAATGGGGGAAAAAATTTCAGCTATAGAAAAAATAATTGGAAAAATGAATTAGCAGTTTGGCAGAAAGAATACAAAATCTTGCCCAAACAACAACTTCCCTGAAAATTTGAGTGGATCAAATGAAAGTCAATGACTCTGTGATACAATAAGAAACATTTTTTTTTAAGTCAGAAGGCTGAAAAAATAGAAGAAAATGGAAATTATCTCATAGCAAAAAACAAACAAAAAGACCTAAACAACTAAGTTAAAAATAGATTGAGAAAAACTTTAAGAATTATTGGGCTATTTGAATGCCATGATCAAAGAAAGAGCCTAGGCATCATATTTAAAGAAATAGGAAAAAGAAAACTGTGCAGATCTCTTAGACCTAGAAAGTAAAATGGAAATAGACTACCAGTCACCTCCTGGAAGAAACCTCAAAATTAAAACTCCCAGGAATATTATAGCTAAAATTCATAGTTTCTAGGTCAAAGTAAAAATAGTGCAATAAGCCAAAAAGAAAGAATGTCAGTACAGAATTTCAGGAACAGAAAATTTGAAATATGATATTTTAGAAGGCAAAGGATATGGGTTTACAGAGAAGAATATCTTAATCAATAAAACCGCTACAGAACCAAAAAAAAAAAAGGATCTTTAAATAGAGGACTTCCAAGCATTCCTGATGAAATGATCAGAACTTTGGAGAAACTTTGAAGTTCAAACACAGGAGTTAAGAGAAACATAAAAAAACCAAAGACAATTAATTAAATAAGGATAAATGACTTACATTCTAATATAGGGAGATGGCACATACATCAACTCTGAGCCATATTATCAGGGATCAGAGAGAAAATTAATTAGACAAAGATTGAGAGTGATCAGTTATGTCTTAATCATTTTAAAAAAAAGAATATAAAAAAAAGGAAGAGCAATATACTATCAGGAGATGAAAAGGAAAGGCAGGTTAGGGAAAATTTGTCATATAATTAGGGGGTACATAGAGACATCTGTACAATAAAGAGGAAGGGATGAGGAAGAAACTGACATGTGAGCCTCCCTTTCATTTGAACTAGTTAAAGAAAATACATACACATAGAATTGGCACATATTAAAATGAATAATAATTAATCTAAAATTAATGTTATTACCATAAATTAATAATAATATAAATCAATACAGAAATATATTTATTTAGCACTTACTGGGTCAGGACTCTGGGCTCTGTTCTGAGAATAGTAATAGAGACAATCTAGACAGAAGACACACCTTCTTTTTGCATTTATAGTTAGCATCAGAGTAACAGAGCTGACAGGGCCGTGGGAAGAGAGAGTGAATACATAGTGGTTCTCAAACTTTTGGTTTTTGCTCACAATATTATTCTTTCTTATGGAGATCTTACAAAATTTAGCATAAATTGTTGCCTTTCTCTGATGATCTTGTATTCTAGTCAAGGAGACAAGATATAGACATCAAAGATTAAATTTACAATTAATAAAAATGACATACTGATGCATAGTGAAAAGAGAAGTAAATTATAAAACAGTTTATATTTTTCAAGTAAGGGTTAAGGATAGTAATTGCTGCAGAGTTGAGAAGGAAGAAAGAAATTACTGTGGGCTGGGATGCTCAGGGTCATAGCCCTTAGTTGATTTAACAGTGGTGAAGTAGATAAAGGGATGGACCTGGAATAAGGAGGAATTGAATTCAAATTTATGTATTTAAGATTTGCTGAGGACTTTATAAATATTTTCTCATTTTATCTTCATTGACCCTTGGAAATGGGTGCTGTTATTGCCCCCATTTTATGTTAAATGACTTAATCAGGGCCATAAGCTAATAAGTTTTTGAATGTGGATTTGAACTCAGGTCTTTCTGACCTTAGGTCAATCATATCCACTGTGCCACTTAGCTGCTTCGTAAATAAACACTTACTGAATGTAAGTGCCAAGCACTGTGGATCTAAAGAAAGGCAAAAATATAATTCTTGTATTTAAGGGCTCCCATTCTAATGGGGGAGCACATGCAAATAGCTGTACATATAAGGCTTACATAGCGCAAAAGGACGGTGATATCAGAGAGAAGGCACTGGTTAGGGGAGGGTTGAGAGGGGTGAAATACTACAAAATTCCTCTTCCAGAAGATGAGATTTAGACTGTAAAATAAAGTAAACCAGGGAAACCAGGAGATGGGACTGAGGAATGAGAACTTTTGAATCATGGGAGACAACCAGGGAAAAAGCCAGAGTCAGCAGATGGAGTGTTGTTTCTCTTTAGTCTGGCATTATTAATGACTTATTGGGTGCTTCAAACTGAATGTCCTAGAGACATCTTAATCTCAAACTTGAACGCATCCTCTCTCCCCTCTCCCCCCAAAAAAAATCCAAACAGCTCTTTTCTCACTTCCAAACTTCCCAATTTCTGTCAAGAATACAACATCCTTCTGGTCTTCCAAATTCTCAACTTCAGCATTATCTTCACTTTTCCTCCCTCCATATCTCTGACCACTTGCCAAATGTTGCCCTTTCTACCTTGACATTTCTCACATCTGGGACCTCTCCGCTCACACAGCTCCCACCTTAGTTCAGGCCCTCTTCACCTCTTGCCTAGATTATTGCAACAGTCTCCCAATGGATTTTCCTGCCTCATCATTCCAGGCCATCCTACACACTCCTGCCAAAGTAATTTTCCTTAAACGCAGATCTGATCATGTGACTCTCCTATTCAGTCAACCCCCATAGCTTCCTAATAACTCTAGGATTATAAACTCCTATGTTTAACTTTTAAATCCCCAAACCAAGAAACTGGCCAAGATAATGGGGAAGAGAAAAACAGCAGTCTCCCTAATAACTATGGCAACAAAAATCTAGAGAAAGCACCAGCCCAAAGCAGTGATCAGGAAATTCATGGAGAAAGCACAGTCATGTTTCCAGTTCATAAAATAGGAATAGGAGTCAGAGAGAATTTGTGCTGCTCTGATCCCAAAGATGGGTTGTAGATCCAATCCAATGTGGACTAATGAGGGGACCCGTAGCTAGATGTGGGGTTGACCTATGTACCTTTTAGGGAAAATTATGTCCGAGGGTAAAAGGGAGCTCAGACAGGATATGAGGCTTTATGTTGAGTAAGGATCAAGAGTGGAAATGAGTAGCAGCTGTGTGGCAGTGACCTTGAAGTGGGGTCACAGAATTAGACAATAAATATGAACCCAGATTGAGGCCTTCAGCTGACCAGAGCAGAGAATTCAAGCCAAGGGGGAGCCAGCAGTTGTGATGCTATGTACTTGCCAACCTTTCTGACTAGCTAATGAGCTGAGTTGAACCACAGTTGAGCCAGTAGTCCTCCAACCTGTATAGGCAAACCTATAGTTTTGTTTCCTAGATCCAAACCAGAGCCAGTATTATATAAAGTTCATGCCAAGAGGGAAACATCATCCTATGGGACTTCACCTTAGACTAGACTTCTTAGGGTCTATTGAATGTTTGCAGTTTCCTGCTCTGAGCTACCCCGAAAATCCTTGAAGAACACAACACTGAAAATTGGGACCAAAGCAGCCCCTGAAATTCCTAATGCACAGGACTTAGTCCAGATACAAGATACCTGTTCTAGAAGTGGAGTAGAAGAATGAGTGCACAAAAAGGACTTTCACCATAAAGCGTTATCATGGTGCCAGAAATGCCCAGCATATAAATCCAAAGATTACTATTAAAGCTTCTAAGAAAAACAAAACTTAGAGGAGACCTGTGGTTAGATGTAGGGTTGACCTGTGACTCTGCCAGGTTAAGGAGTGGTCACAGACTCATCAGGTTCTAGGTTTGCCTACCTACCTTTTAGGGAGCAGAAAGAGGGGCCAGCTAGCTGCTCTGTCTCTTTGACTCAGAGCTGGGGTGGGGTCCAGTGTGGATTAAATAGAGGACCTGTAAATATGTGCAGAACTGACCTATAGTTATGTCCGAGGGTAAAAAGGAGCTCAGACAAGGTATGAGACTTTATCGTTGAATAAGGATCAAGAGTGGAAATGAGTAGCAGCTGTGTGGCAGTGACCTTGAAGTGGGATCATAGAATCATACAATAAACATTAACCTAGACTGAGGCCTTCAGCTGACCAGAGTGGAGAATTCTAAGGGGGATCAATTAGATCAAGATCAATTAGAATTCCTGAAATGAAGCAGTAGTTATTTTTTAAAAATGGCTTTATCAATGACATGAAAGTATTAGAAGAAACAATGGGAAAAGAAATGAGAGTTTTAAGGAAAGACCTGGAAGGAGAATTAATAGTTTGGCATGAAACAAAATCTTACCCCATCAACTGTCTCCTGGAAAATCTGAATGGACTAAACAAAAGTCAATTACTTTTGTTAATAAGAAATATAAAAACAAAGTCAAAATGCTGAAAAATAAAAGAAAATGTAAGGTATTTCATATTTTTTTAAAAAACTGCCCTAGAAAACAAATTAAAGAGAGATCATTTAAGCATCTTTGAACCACATAAAAGTTGAGACCAAAAAAGTCTTAGATATTATATTTTAGGCATATATGAAGAAAAACTTTCCAGATCTGTTTAAATCAGAGGGCAAAGTGAAAATAAGAATCTACCAGTTACCTCATGAGAGAAATGAAATGAAAATTCCTAGAAATGTCATAGCAAAAATCTCAAGCTTTCTGGCTAAAGAAAATATATTTTAAGCAGGAAGAAAAAGAGATTTCACATATTAAGGAGCTATAGTCAAGATCACACAATATTCAGTAGCCACCACTATAAATAAGTTAAGAGCTTGGAATACGCTATTCCAGAAGATGAAAAATATAGACTTAGCATCAAGAATAATTTACCCAGCAAAAGTGAGTACAGAGAGGAAAATGGAACTTTAATGGAATAGAAAACTTCTAAGTATTCCTAGTGAAAAGACTAAAGCTAAATAAAAAACTTTGAAATATAAAAAAAATTAGGAATCAAGAGGAACATTTTAAATGAGTTGAGAAGAATTATTCAAGGGTAAAATGTTGACATTCTAATGGGAAAGCAGTGCTTATACAAATTTCTGCAAAACTCTAATATCAGGGATCATAGTAGGATTTAAATAAAACAAAGTTCCTGGGAGTGATTTTTGTTATGTTTTGATGACTTTAAAAGAAGAAAGAAAAGGGAGGGAAAAGGGAATATATTAGGGGAAAAGGAGGAATAGGAGGAACTGGTTATCTCATATAATGGGGGTATACAAGTAGAAGACTACATAATAATTATTATTAATATTACATATAAGGAAAAAGGAAGGGGTGGTGGAACTAGGAATCACTTGAATATCACTTTCATTTGAACTTGTCAGAGGAGGATGGGAATACACACATACACACACACATATGGATGTATAAGTATATATATATATATATACTTGTCAGAGGAATATGTATATATATATATACCCAAATAATTTGATATAAAAACCCATTCAATTAAACAGAGAAACATAAAGGAATGAAAGAAGGGGAAAGGGCAATGTAAGAGGTAAGGTCAATTTAGTGAAAGATTAATCACAAACAAAATAAACTAACAAACTCTAACCTGGAGGCTAGATCACAAATAGAGGTTTAAAGGGAATGAAAGAAGGTATAGTATCCTGTAATGAGATTCTTGGTCTGGAAAGATAAAAAGGGAAGGGAAGCAGAAGCAGAATGCATCAAGCATAGAGTAATGGACTGAACACACTTATTTTTCCCTATTCTCTTCTTGGTAAAGGAGAGACAGGAAGCAAATAATGGAACAAGTATGAGATTAGGATGGAAAAGGATATATGATTAATTTTTACAACTATGATTGTGAAAAAGATTAGCATCTTTAAAGCTGAAAGAATAGCAAAATGGGTAGAAAGCAAAATACAATATGTTGTTTACAAGAAACATACTTGAAACATAAAACCCTACGTAATTTGGCCCCAACCTATCTTTCCAGACACATTGGACATCACTCTCCCTCCCACACTGTGCAATCCAGCCAAACTGGCCTTCTCTCTATTTCTCATACATTGTTACTTTATCCCCTCTGCCCATGCCTTTGCACTGACCATCCCACATTCCTGGAATAGACTTCCTACCTTCATCTCAGAGTCCCTCTTCATTTACAATACAGGTCAAATACCCTCTCCAATATGGAACCTTTTCCAGTTGCCCAAAATTCTACCAAAGGCCTTGTGTTTACTAACTTTGTATCTATGTGTATAAATTTTTATATGTTCTTGTGTCCTCATTAAAATGCAACTTCCTTTAAGTAAGGATTATTTCATTATCTGTACATGTATCACTAACACACAAGATAGTGTCTGGCACAAAATAGGTACTTAACAAAAACTTATTTCATTGATTTGGTTAAATGACTTATCTAACGTTATGGAACAAGTAAGTAGCAGTCAGGGTTGGACCCTTGGTCTACAATTTAGCTTGTGTTTTCCACACTGTTCTATATATTATCTCTCTTTACCCATTCAAAGCCCCAAGGTTGGAGAGGATTGGTGAGAGGGACAACAGATGTAGAAAAACAGAAAATTGTGGGGATGTAAAGAACCCTGAAAAAGCCCTGTCAGGATCGAGTTGAGAGTAGAAGGGACTCAGAAGACAAACAACTGACTTCCATAGGATCAAATTTCATAGTATCATAGATTTGAAGCTGGAAGGGACTTTACAGATCATTTAGTCTAGGCATTTTTAATCTGAGATTCTTGGACTTATTTTAGAGGGTCTATTAACTGAGAAGTACATATAAAAATTACATCATTGTTTTCCATAACCTCTAACTGAAACTCAGCATATCTGTCAATTATTTAAAAACATTATTCTGAGAAGGTCCATAGGCTTAGCCAGACTGCCACAGGGGTCCCTGATACACAAAAGGTTAAGAACCTAGAACTCTAGTCCAGCCTCTTCATTTTGCAGATTCAAGAACTGAGAATCAGAGAAAGTGAGTTATCCAAGGTCACAGAGACATAAAGAGGAAAAACTAGGACCTTTGACATCTGTCCAGAACTCTTTCCGCTATAGCATTCTCCATAGCAGAGACACAAATGTCTTGCTATGCCTTCCCCAAATTTTTTCCAACCATTCCACTAGGAATTGTTTAAAAATCTCTCTTTAAGAGGCTTGGAGAGACCTATATGGACTGATGCTAAGTGAGATGAGCAGAACCAGGAGATCATTATACACTTCGACAACGATATTGTATGAGGATGTATTCTGATGGAAGTGGATTTCTATGACAAAGAGACCTAACTGAGTTTCAATGGATAAATGATGGACAGAGACAGCTACACCCAGAGAAGGAACACTGGGAAACAAATGTGAACTATTTGCATTTTTGATTTTCTTCCCGAGTTATTTTTACCTTCTGAATCCAATTTTCCCTGTGCAACAGGAGAACTGTTCGGTTCTGCAAATATGTATTATATCTAGGATATACTGCAACATACTTAACATATATAGGACTGCTTGCCATCTTGGGGGGGGTGGAGGGAGGGAGGGGAAAAAACGAAACATAAGCGAGTGCAAGGGATAATGTTGTAAAAAATTACCCTGGCATGGATTCTGTCAATATAAAGTTATTATTAAATAAAATAAAATTTAAATAAAAAAATAGTCTAAAATAAAAAAAAAGAAAAAAAAATAAAAATCTCTCTTTAAAAAAAATAACTGTCCCTTTTCTGTTCCTTCTCATCTCTCTCTGTCCCCGCTTAAAGTCAGAAGGACCTGAGTTCCACTTAATACTTACTAGCTGTGTGACCCAATTTAATCCCAATTGCCTCACTGCCCCACCCCCCAAAAGCATATTATTATTATTATTATTATTAATTTTTTTTGCTGAGACAATTGAGGTTAAGTGACTTGCCCAGGGTCACACAGCTAGGAAATGTTAAGTATTTGAAGCCAGATTTGAACTCAAGTTCTCCTGACTTCAGGGCTGATGTTCTAGCCACTTGCCACCTAGCTGCACCAAGCATATTATTTTAAAAATGTTGTTAATGGCTAATATGGAAATTTTTTGCCTTCTCAAGGAGGGGGAGGGAGAAAATCCAGAGCTCAGATTTTTGAAAAAAGAATGTTAAAAATTTTTGTTTAGGGCAGCTAGGTGGCTCAGCAGACTGAGCATCGACTCTGAAGTCAGGAGAATCAGAATTCAAATTCAGCTTCAGACACTTACTAGATGTGTGACCCTTCACAAGTCATTTAACCCTGATTGCCTCCCAAAAAAATCTTTGTATATATAATTGAGAAAAAATAAATAGGTAAAAAACTTTGTTAAAATTTTATTTATACATTTTAATAGAATAATAACAAGATTGCCTTCTTTATTTCCATGTCTTCTTTTGTACTGTCTTCTGTTTATCTTTTGTCTTTTTTTTTTTTTTTTTTTTGAGGCATTGGGATTGAGTTGATAGATAGCTGGGCTCAATGTCAGGAAGACCCTGATTTAACTCCCTCTTCAGACTGAGTGGCCTGGGAAGAGTCACTTCTCAGTACTCAAGGCAATTCTATAAAATGACAAATTGAAGAAAAACATGGCATTCTTCATTAGTAAAAGGAATTGGTTCACCCCAAAGTTTGTAAATCTCTTAGCACAGTATTTGGCATATAATAGGTGTTTAATAAATGCTTATTCCCTTGCCCTCCATTAAAAATGAAATCACAGATACAATCATTTTCCCTATTTTTAAAAAACATAGTCTTAGTTGTGTACTGTTTTTCTTGTTCTGCGTTCTTTACTCCACATAGTTTTCTTCCTTTGGAATGTTAATGTGTTATTTCTTGTGACACAATAATATTTCATTATGTTTATTTACCATCATTTGTTCAGCAATTCCACAATCCTTTGATATGCAATTTGGGAAAATAGTTTCTTCAGAAGGTATCCTGATTCTCAAGAAGTTCAACTTTTTCAGATGATTGGAATAGTTGTCCTCCATGCCTGTTTGTGCCTTCTGGGTGCCCTGCTGGCAGCATGTGGATACACGTGTCATTTTTTATTCTAATAATTTTCTTTTGTATGTTTCTTTAAAGTACAGCTTAGAAATAGAAATTTAGCTTATGTTGTTTAACCTTTTATGTGGGGAAACACCTTGCCTTCCCCTAACCTGGTAAGCAGCGCCTTCACTGCTGTCCCCCCTACCTTCAGTCCAAACAAACTAATTCATCCTGAGGAAGTTAGGGACTTAGTGGTATGCTGGCAAATATTTAACAACTGATTCTCTAATAAGTAAGTATGCAAAATATATATTTAAGCTTAATCTATATTTTTACCATTTTTTTCCATTACTTTCTTAAACCTAGACAGTTAACAGAGCAACAAAACAAACCCCCATTTGTTTCATTTGATGATATCTGAGGTATAAATGCTCACACTAAAAATTTTACAATTGGCTCTCTTGGTTTGACTTGGCTTCCCCATACCTCTGGAATTACCTTCTGTTTTCTAAGGATAGTGTGGTATGCTAAATTTAGAAACAGAGGACCCAAGTTCAAATCTTATATTTGCTTACTAAAAACAAACAAATAAATATTTGATAACTTAGCCAAGTCTTCTAACTACTTCTCTCTCTTTTTTTTTTAATAACTTTTTATTGATAGAACTCATGCCAGGGTAATTTTTTATAACATTATCCCTTGCATTCACTTCTGTTCCGATTTTTCCCCTCCCTCCCTCCACCCCCTCCCCCAGATGGCAAGCAATCCTTTACATGTTGAATAGGTTACAGTATATCCTGGATACAATATATGTGTGCAGAACCGAACAGTTTTCTTGTTGCACAGGGAGAATTGGATTCAGAAGGTATAAATAACTCGGGAAGAAAAACATAAATGCAAGCAGTTTATATTCATTTCCAGTGTTCTTTCTCTGGGTGTAGCTGCTTCTGTCCATCTTTGATCAATTAAGGCTCTCTTTATCGAAGAGATCCACTTCCATCAGAATACATCCTCAAACAGTATCATTGTTGAGGTATATAATGATCTCCTGGTTCTGCTCATTTCACTTAGCATCAGTTCATGTAAGTCTCTCCAAGCCTCTCTGTATTCATCCTGCTGGTCATTCCTTACAGAACAATAATATTCCATAACATTCATATACCACAATTTACTCAACCATTCTCCAATGGATGGGCATCCATTCATTTTCCAGCTTCTAGCCACTACAAACAGGGCTGCCACAAACATTTTGGCACAAACAGGTCCCTTTCCCTTCTTTAGTATCTCTTTGGGGTATAAGCCCAGTAGAAACACTGCTGGATCAAAGGGTATGCACAGTCTAACTACTTCTCTTAGCCTCAATCCCTCATTTTCAATTTTACATCTATTATCCTATGTTTAGGCAGCAGAGTCTAGTGGTTAGAAGGGAGTCAGAAAGACACAAATTTGAATTCTGCCCCATACATTTAATAGCTGTGAGATCCTTGACAAATTAGTTAATTTCTCTTACTTATTTGGATGAAAAACTTACTAGTTTTTCCAAATAAGAGGACATTCCTCACAAGGTTGTTGCAAAGATCAATAAGAGAATATATATATTTAGAGTGTTAATATTTATCAAATGCTTTACATACATATATATATATACAAGTGCTTTATATAGTATTTTTATTATATATATTATATATATAAGTAATTATATAATAATAGTGGCTAACATTTACAGAGAGTGTTAATATTTATCAAGTGCTTTATATATATATATATATATATATATATATATATATCCTGGAAGCCTTCTATGATTACTCCAGCCCTCACTGATCTCTCACTTCTCTGAGCCCTTATTCTTCTGAAACTCAAGGCCCTATAGATTCAGCACTTCATTTTATTCCCATTGTTTTCTGTGTTAAATTTTATATTTCCAAGGAGATTATAATCAGTCTTTTCTCTATTCCTGAAATGTTCTCTCAACTTCTGGATTGTTGAATTTCTGATCAATTAACAAACATTTATTAAACTATTATGTGCTATGTTAAGTATAAGAAATAAAACTACAAAAATTAAAATCTGTGCTATTGAGTGTATATTCTTCTGAGAGAGACAATGTCCACATATATATAGGTACAAAATATATTATTAGCAAATACAAGGTAATGTCTATGTTAGGACACTTAGGTTGCACAGTGAATAGAGTGCTGGGTTTGGAGTCAGGAAGATTAGCCTTCTTGAGTTCAAATCCACCCTCAGAGACTTACTGGCTAGCTGTGTGATTCTGGGCAAGCCATTTAACTCCATTTTCCTCAGTTTCCTCATTTGCAAATGAACCAGAAAAGGAAATATCAAACCACTTCATATCTTTGCCAAGAAAAACCCCAAATGAGGACATGAAATCCGACATGACTGAAAACAACAACAGCAAGAACAACAGTTTTTATGTGGAAAAATACTAGAGGCAGGAGGAGGTCATATTTAGGAGATGAAACTTGAGTCAAGTTTTGAAAGGAAATTCTAAGGGTTCTAAGAGGTAGAATTGAGGAAGTAGGAGGCACCAGCCTGTGCAGAAGCATGGAGGGAGGTGATGGAATATTATTAGTGAAGAACCATAAAAAAGCCATTTTGATTGAACCAAAGAATATATAACAGAGAATGATTTGTATTGAGTTAAAAAAAGTGGCCAGAGCCAGGTTTTGGAGGCTTGATGCTCTCTGCTCTAGGAAGTCTTTTCTGAGTTCCCTTTCATACCTCACACAGCACTTTGGTTTATGAATCATATATTTATCATGTATTATAACAATATATAATAATAAATTAACATTTATGTAGCACTTTTAAGGTTTGCAAAGCACTTTACATAAGTTATCTCATTTGATCCTCACATTACCCCAGAGAGAGAGAGTGCTTTACTGAGCCGCTTTATTTGTATATGTATCTTACCCTTTTCTAGACAAATTCCATGAGAACTGCCTCAGATCCTTACTTTGTATTTTCCCCAGTACTTAGCTCAGTGATCTGATAGGAAGACTTAAGTCAGCACTTAATAAATGTGCTTTTTTTTTTTTTTTTTTTTAATAAACTAATGAGAGCAGAGACTACTTTCTACACTAATTCTCATTCTCCCTACAGAACTAAGCTCACGGCTAGGAACTAAGTTGGTAATCCCTAAATACTCGCTAACTGTGCTTTTCTTTTCTTTCTTCTTTCCCTTTCCTTTCTTTTCTTTTGTCCATGTAAGCTATTATACACTTACCTGTGGGTACTGTGCTCAGCAGAATGTATTTTCATTGCTGAAATTTCATAAGATATCTTCAGGCTTATAAGGATAGGACCATGGTCTAAATCCAAATCACCCTAGATCTCATTTATTGGCCACCGATAGGTCCTAGTTCAAGCTTCCCTTAGACTTGTTTGGGTCAGAGTGAATTGGCTCAGAGTGAATATAAATAGCAATTATTTCTGCTTTGATCAGAAACCTTAATGGTCTTCCTCTCCTATATTGATTTTTTTTTTTTTTTGACTAGGTAAAGAGGCCATTTCTTACCTCATTTCTTGTAACCTAATCACTGATTGGACGTTTCCTCACTCAAATGGATACCTGTTAAAGACCTTAGGTTAAAAATGCCAGGGTCTCCCATTGCACCCAGGACTATTTCTAGTCATCTTAATCTATATCTGGCCATTGGACCAGGTGACTCTGGAGGGGAAAGTGAGGCAAGAGACCTTACACAACCCTCTCTTACTGAAATCCAATTTACTTGCATGTCATGGCATTATCTCCCTGATGTCATGGTCTTTTTTGAGAAAGCAAGACAAAAGACAACAATAATTATGCTCTAGAAAAGGCAATACTTAATTCAAAAGAATGACTTTCTAAAGGTAGAATTTTAGAGGCTACATCATTTGACTGTGAGGCTAGAGTTTTTAAGGAGAAATCTGCCAGTTTCTTGTCACTGCAGTTTATTCTGTCTTTGTATAGAACTGATCTAAAGAATGATCTTTACATGATGTTTGGTCCAATCTGTGTCATAAAAATACAAGGTAAATAACGGACATGACTTTTGCTCTCAACTCTCTTCTCCCTTTTTACCCTGCCTCAATCCAAGTTTTTCATCATCCTGCATTCAGCTTCAGTGTCTCTTGGCTTCTGGAGAGCTCTCCTTCTTGTTCAGATCCTCTGGCCCAGATGTCATTGAACCAGCCTGATAACAGCAGTTCTAAAGCTGAGAAGAGTTCGTTGGGGGACAGTGTGTTCTTGTGGCTAAAAACAAACCCTTCTACCCTTGTTAAAAACGAGCATGTCACTGGGGATGAATGAGGCAGGGGTGGGGGGGATTGTTGAGTTTTAGAACTTAGATTCTTTCTTTGGATAGAATTAGAGTGGTAGCCCTTAAAAAGTATTACAACAAAGGTGGGGCTGAAATTTATAGACTCCTATTTGATGATAGGTTAACCTATTTGGTGATCCTTAGGAATCACCTAGTTCAACCTCATCATTTAAAATTTATATGTATATATGTATGCATATGTATATATGTAAAGATTTCCCAATTACATTTAGAAAAATTTTGTTTGTTGTTTAGTCATGTTCGAGTCTATGTAACCCAAAAGTCCTTAGAATTTTTCTTGGCAAAGACACTGAAGTGCTTGGTTATTTTCTTTTCCGGAGTGTCTGCATTTTGTAGATGAGCAACCAAGACAAATAAGAGTTAAGTAACATGTCCAGAGTCATGCAGCTAGCAAGTATCTGAAGCCAGGTTTGGACTCAGATCTTCTTGAGTACAGGCCTGGTGCTTTATTCATTGTACTATCTAGCTACCCCTCATTTACATTCCCCCCACTTTTTAAACTCAGATCTTAACAACTTTTTTAAATTTATTTTAAACAAATATAAAACAAGAGGAAAAAAGAAAATTTCCATGTATAAAGCAGACCATAAAAAGAGGATTCAATATAAAACTATAAATTCCATTTTAGACTGTTTACTTAAAAAAAAAAAGAAATCAACTATGTAATAAACACTACTCTTTGTTTTTAAGACTATGCAGCTTTTCTGGTCTTAAGTTTTCTTTTGTTTTCTGCTGTGTACTTTTTGTTTTTTCCCTTTTCCCTATCCCTAAAGAAAGATACAATTAAACATTTATATATATATATATATATATATATACACATATATAAAACCATAATGTACATATTTGTAATTATGAGTTCTTTCTCTAGACGTTTATAGCAGCTGATTATGATGTTATGATGTAACATCATAAGTTAGTCTTTTCATGTTTTCCTAAAATCAACCAGCTCATTATTTCTTATAGTACAATAGTATTCCATCATAATCGTAGACCCACAACTTGTTTAATCATTCCTCAATTAAAGAGCATGTATCATTTCTTATTTATTTAATCTCCCCACCCCCATTACATTCAAAACAATTTTTTTCATTTGTTTTTAAATTTTTTGAGTTCTAGATTCTCTCTCTTATCTCCATCCACAATTAAGAAACCGCATGTGAAGTTATGCGAAATATTTCCTTTTTTAACAGTTTTTTTGTAGATTTATTTTTTTTTAAATTTACAATAGCTTTTTATTTTCAAGGATATGCAAGGATAGTTTTTTTTTTTTTTAAAGGACAGTTTTTAAGATTCATCCTTGCAAAACTTTGTGTTCTAAAATTTTCTCCCTCACTTCCCCCCTCTCCCTTCCTTCCCCACCTCTCCTTTCCTTTCGCCACTTTCCCTTCCTCTAGGCAGCAAGTAAGCCATTATGGGTTAAACAGTTACAATTTTTCTGTACATATTTCCACAATTACCATGCTGTACAAGAAAAATCAGATCAGAAAGAAAAAAAATACAAGAGAAAAAAAAGCAAGCAAACGACAAAAAAGTTGATAGTATTTTCAACAATCCACACTTAGTCCCCACTGTCCTCTCTCTGAATGCAGATGGCTCTCTCCTTCACAAGACCATTAGAACTGGCCTGCATCACCTCATTGTGGAAAGGAGCTTAGTCCATTACGGTTGATCATCACATAATCTTCTTGTTGCTGTGTACAATATTCTCTTGGTTTTACTCACTTCACTTAATATCAGTTCACATAAATCTCTCCAGGCTTTTCTGAAATCATCCTGCTGATCATTTCTTATAGAATAATAATATTCCATTACATTCATATACCATATACCAAATAATATTCATATACCATAGTAATATCCCATTACATTCATTTCCATTACATTATTCAACCATTCTCCAACTGATGAGCATCATTCAGTTTCTAGTTCCTTGCCACTACAAAAAGTGCTATGCAAAACATTTCCATGAAAGTCAGATTGTGAAAGAAAACACCCTAATGGAAATTAATATCCTCAAAAAAATTTAAATTAAGAGAGAGGAAGAGAGAATACTTCAATCTGTATTCAGACACAGTTCTTTCCCTGGGTATGGATAAGATTTTTCATCTTAAATTCTTTAGGAAAGTCATTTACAGCTTTATAGCTGGTCATCTTGACTATGATATTCCTTTAGTTTCCATCCTGAGGTCTCTGTCAGGTAGATTTATATTTGTTTAAAAATTTTTTGAGTTCTACATTCTGTCCTTTTTTTCCACCTTTCTCCTCTTCCTTGAGAATAGAAATAATATGATATTGATTATATATCTGAAATCATGTAAAACATATTTTCATATTAGCTATATCCCAAAAGGAAACATACACATAAGAAAAATAAAGTAAAAAAAAATGCTTTGGTCAACACTCAGAGTTCATCAGTTCTCTTTCTTGAGGTGGATAGCCTTGCAAGTTTCTTGTATTAAGCAGAATAGCTAATATCACAGTTGATCCTCATTGCAATATTACTGTTACTGTGTACAATATTCTGGTTATACTCATTTCATTTCATATCAGTTCATATAAGATTTCGCAGACCCTCATTTTACAAATGAAGAAACTGAGGCCAGGAAGTTAAATGACTTGCTTAAGACTGTTCAAGTAGTAAATGAAAGAGCAAGAATCGAAACTCATATTCCCTGATTCAAAATCCAGCATTCTTTCCATTGTACTTCAATTTCTCCCATTGTACCATGTTACTTTTCAAGACAAAGCCTATAGCATCCGGCTTTCCCAGGTGATCTCCCATCCAAGTATTAACCAGACCTAGATGATCTTGCATAGCTTCCAAGATCAAATGAGATCAAATATGTTCAGGATGGCATGGCCATAGTCCTGTTCAAATGGCCAAATGAAATAAACCTTATTCCATTTTCATAGGGCAGCTCTTCAGATATTTAAATACAGTTTCCCCATAGGTTTTCTCTCCTTTAAGCTCAACATTCCCAGTAGTCCCAATTGTCACTTGTATAATATGGTTTCAATTATTCTCACTATACTGGTTATGCTCTTTTGTATGCATGCCAGGTTATTAATATATTTTCTGTTATGAACTGAAAACAAAACTCTTGATATAGTCTTACCAGAAGAGAGCACAATGGGACAGTCATCTTGCATGTTCTTGACATGAGACATTTATTAATATGATATAATAAAGTAATAATATATTATATATTGTGTATAATATATAATAAAAATAAAATAATATAACAAATAATAATATTTTATTATAACAATATTACATATAATATAACAATATAATTATATATGTGATATATAATTATATATTATGTTATAATATAACAATATATATAATGTATAATTGTATATAATGTTATAACATTACAATATATATGATATATAATATAACAATAATAGCATAATATAATAAGGTATAATGTAGTAGCTAGATAATAGCCAGAATGATAATAGCTAACATTTATATAGTATTTCAAGGTTTCTAAAATATTTTACATGTGTTAACTTACTTAATCCTCACAACAACCCTGGGAGATAGGTGTTGTTATTATTCCCATTTTATAGATGGAGAAATCAGACAGTCAGAGGTTAAGTGACTTGAGGCAGCTAGGTCAAACAGTGGATAGAATGCTAGGCTTGGAATCAGGAAAACCTGAGTCCAAATCCAGTCTTCAAACACTTATTAACTCTTGTGTCCTTGGATAGTCATTTAACCACTGCCTGCCTCAGTTGCACAATACCTGTTATATAGTAAGCACTATAGTTATTACTTGCCCAAGCTCACATAGCTAGTGAGACAGAATTTTAACTCAAGTCTTCCTGATTCCAAGTTCTGAGTTCTATCCACTGTGTCACTTAGTTGCCTCAGAAAGTTGATCTCAGATTCAAGGATACCTGGGTTCATATCTTCCATCCAATAGAAATTAACTGCATGGCCCTGGGCTTTCAATCTCTAGGGCAATAAGTTGCATAGAAAGTGTCATTTGGCATTGATAGAGGAAATCTCTCAACTTGGAATTCCTATGCTGGTAAAATCACAGGGAGGTCTGGTTTAAAAAAAAAGGAATGAAGGAGGAGGGAGGTGGAGGGAAAGAGGGAAGGAGGAAGGGGGGAAGGAAGGAAGGAAAGAAGGAAGGAAAGAAGGAAGGAAAGAAGGAAGAAAGGAAGGAAGGAAGGAAGGAAGGAAGGAAGGAAGGAAGGAAGGAAGGAAGGAAGCAAGGAAAGAAGGAAGGAAGGAAGGAAGGAAAGAAGGAAGGAAGGAAGGAAGGAAAGAAGGAAGGAAAGAAGGAAGGAAGGAAGGAAGGAAGGAAAGAAGGAAGGAAGGAGGAGGGAGGGAGGGAAGAGGGAAGGAAGGAAGGAAATAAGGAAGGAAGGAAGGAAGGAAGGAAGGAAGGAAGGAAGGAAGGGAGGGAGGGAGGGAGGGGAAAAAAGAAAAAGAATTCAATCATTGGTAGCCACATCACCAACTTGAGTCTGAGCAAAGACAGTCTTTAATTAGTTCCCCTGAGAAATACTCTGATGCTAGTTAAGTCATTCACTGGGTAACTGGCACCAATAGAAATCTAGGAAAGTGCAGTCTTTCCTAGATAAGTTGTTACTAAGATGCAATAATATCTCTATGAATAAGTGCTGCATTATTTCAACCCTTTATACCAGGAAAAAGGTATCATCTTGGGCTGGAAGAACTTGTTTCACCTAATTTAAAACCCACAGAAAGTTGGCAAAGGCTATATTTAGAACTGGATTCTGAACTCTTGGAATTGGGCTTAGGTTTTCTTTTTGACTTTGGCCAGGTCTGAGGTGCAGTCTGTTTTAATTCTGCTGGCGGCTCTGGAGGGGCAAGGAGGACCCTTGACCAGAAATCTTCGTGCTTGTGGTGTTAACCACTATGCAATCAGGGACACATAGGGTCTTTAAATACCAGGGTTAAACTAAAGGTAAAAGAAAGAATGGTTCATTTTGTAGGAAGGGCCTTTCAAAATACATGCTTCATGTGAAAAATGCAGTAATCACAAAAACTCAGATTTGCTCAACATTTATAGGTTTATTTAACCTTCTTCACAATCTGTGAGCTAATTATCCCCATTTTGCAGATGGGGACATTGAAGCTCAGAGAGGGAAAATTATTTGTTTAAGGTCAGTTTATAATTGGAGCCAAGATCAAATTCAATTCTTATGATTAGGGAGCAATGTAGTATACAGCATGATACAATGGCATGTACGCCAGATTTGGAGTCAGGGAACCCTGTTTTAACTCTCAGTCTTGATTTGAAAATCTGTCCTTTCTCACTTTCCTTGGCTGAATCACTTAAACTCACTCAGTCCTCAGGTCTTTCACTTGTAAATGAGGGTCTTTGATCTGGAATATATATGACCTATGGAGAGATTTCAGGGAATCTGAATTAGAATGGGGGGAAAAAAATTGAATCTTTATTTTCATTAACTTCTGATGAAACAGTATTTCTTTCCTTTATGGATTTTTAAAAAGTTCTTCTGAGAAAGGATCCATCATTTTCATTAGACACAAAGGGACCCATGATTTAAAAAAATATATAAGAAGTCCTCTAGTCTAGAACCCAGTATCTCAGCCAGCTCCAAAACTAGGTGCCTAAGACTGGCATTCTTCCTTCTTTGTCATGTTGCCTCTAAGATCAAGCTCTTCCCACAGATTCAGTTATATTCCTAAAAGTAATGTGTTGTTTTGTTTTTAAGGGAAGCATTTGTCTTTGAGATATCTTAGTTAGGCAAGTCACCTCACCTTCCTAAACCTCCTCTTTTATAAAATAATGGGGTTAGATTAGATAATCTCTCAGTTTCTTTTGAGCACTAATTCTGCTGCTTCTTTGTTATAATGATCAGAAAGCACCAGTTATGAGCTAAGTGCTGGACAGAGTATGTGCATGCAGTGTATACTTGATTAAAAAAAAAAAAAAAACTTCATAGATAGATCCAGAAAGCCACTCAAGACATTTACAGACTGTCAAAGAAATAACTTTCCAAGAATTGAAATAAACATTTTGCTGTGAGAAGACACTTTGGCAATCTTCCTCAATCCATTGAAATTCAGATGGAGCGTCTGGAGCTGCCTAATCCATCTTGATGTTTTTAAGGACACTGAATAACTTCAGTCTTTTTCTGAGTTTATCTGCTTTTTGCCATTTCACAGAATCCAGAGGGAGGGAAAGAAGATGGAATGTATCTTCCCAGTTTGTTTCCTTTGGAAGTTCGCAAGCTTGCTATTTCTGAGATTGACACAGTTGCTAATTAAAATAGCTGATGTATCTATGGTGCTTTAAAATTTACAAAACACTTTCTTCATAATAGCCCAGTGAGACAAGAGTGTAAAGAGAGTATCATTCCTATTTTATAAATGAGGAAAAAGAGGCTCAAAGAATGCCTTATCTAGAGCCATAAGTAATCATTGGAGAAGATAGATAATTCTTAAATCTTTTCTTAGTGAGAACAAAACTTCACTTTCAGCCACAGGTTTAATTTTCCTGGCACTAGAGAACATTGGGAAGAAGATTGTGAATGTTGCTCAAGACATAAAAGAAAACATGCAAATATGTGCAAATCAGGATTTCAGAGTTACTTGGCTAGAGAAAACCCGGATAATTTTACCTTTTTAATTCATAATCCTTCTGCCTTGGTGCCCAATTTCACTTCCTCATACTACTATTAATAAAGTAAACATTTACATAACAAAACGAATGTTTTACTCATATTCTCTTATTTAGTTCTCAAGGTAATCCTTTGAGATAGGTATTTTATCATTATCCATATTTTTCATATGAAGAAACTGAGGCTGAAAGAGATTGAGTAACTTAGTATTTAAAGCAGAATTTGAACTCAACTCTTCCTGATTAGTGTTCCCAGCGATCTCTTTATTGACAAATCTAATGGCTGCTTCTCAGTCTTCACCATTCTTGGCCTCTCTGTAGCCTTGACACTGTTGACCACCCTTCTCTTATATGTCCCTCCCCTATAAGTTTTAATGACATTGCTCTCTCCTAGTTCTCGTCCTCTCTCTCCCCCTGCTTTCTCATCGTTAAAGCAGGACCACTAACTTTGGCTTTGTTCTGAGCATTCCTCTTCTCTTCTCTTTCTATATTAGATTCCTTGTTGGGTCCATCAATTCCCATGCATTCAGTGATCATCTCTATGCAGATGATTCCCAGATCTCTATACATCCAATCTTAGTCTCTCTCCCTGAATTTCAGTTCCACATTTCCAATTGCTTTTTGGACATCTCACACTTAATGTCTCCTCAACATCTCAAATTCAACACATCCAAAGTAGAATTCATTATCTTTATCTTCAAACCCTCCCCTCTTCCCAACTTTCCTATTAGTATTAAGGAAACTGCCATTTTTTTGGACAATCAAATTTCATTAACATTGGCATCATCCTTGGCTCTTCAGCCTCACTCACCCCCATATACCCAATCTGTTGTCATCTTGGTGTTCCTACCTGCACACCATCCTTCACATCCACCCCTTCTCTCTTTTCATAAAGACATAAGCCTAGTTCAGGCCCTCCTTACCTCATGGCTGGATTATTGAAAATCTTCTGTTTGGTATTCTTGCCTCAAGTCTCTCCCAATTCTAATCCATTTTCCCCTTAGCTACCCCAGTGATCTTTGTGAATGTTGTATCATCTCACTCTATTATTCAATAAATTCTAATGGCTCCCTGTTGCCTCCAGGACCAAATATAAGAATGGCATTTAAAGAGTTTCACAAGCTGGTTCCTTTGTAACTCTCTTTATTTTACTTCCTAATTTATACTTTTTAGTTCAGCTACATTGGCCTCATCACTGTTCCTCAAACAGGATACTCAATTTTTGATCCTGCGCCTTTTTATTGGTTATCTCCCTTACCTAGAATTCTCTTCTTCCTCTATGCCTTTGTGCTTTCCTGGCATCCTTCAAGACTTAGCTCAAATTCCCTTGTGGCCTAGAATTGTCCTCTTCCTCCCTGTCTTTTGGCTTTCCTAGCATCCTTCAAGACAGTTCAAATTTCCTTGTGTGACAGATGTTTCTTAGTGTCTTCCTCACCCCCTGCCTGGGGTTACCTTGCATTTACAATTAATTTATCGTGGGTGTACATTGTTATTTGTATGTTGTCTCTCCCTCCATTAAACAGTGTATTCCTTGAGATCAGGGACTATGCTTTTGCCTTTTTTTGGTATCCTCAGTGCTTAACACAGTGCCTGGTACATAGTTAATACTTGATAATGCTTGCTGACTGACTAATTGACTTCTAAGCCCTGAGTTCTATCTTTTATATTATTTAGGCTTCTTGTCCTGATAGTTTTTTTTTTAAAGATATAGTCCAAGTGCTTTGATTGAGCAAGTGAAATGAAAGAAGATGGCAAAGTCATCCCAGAATCTCTTTTTAATTTATTTTCCTAGAGAACTAAGCCCAAGATAGCTTTTTCAGCAGCAGGAATTAGACCAAGAATCCTAAGCCTCAGTTTCTACATCTTTAAAATGGCAATAGGGGCCAATACTAAGAAGAACTCTAGGTTTCCTTCCAAATCTAAACATTCCCAACTTCTATGACTCCTTATTTTAGAGACTAACCTAAGTAGACTAACACTCTATTGTTACATCATCTAGCTGCATGTTCTAGAAAAAGCATCATACTTAGGTAGGGTAGGGGCTATATATGTGATTAAATTGATATAGGGATCTCTTAAATGAGGAAATTTTCTCTCACCACACAAGTTAGCACCTTTCTTGCTACTTACAGAATTGTCTAGAGTATGGAGTGACTTATCCAGGGTCACATGTCTAGTATGTGCCAGGGACTGGATTTGAATTGAGATCACCCCGACTTTGATGTCAGTTCAGTATTCACTATGCCACAGATGTCTCTGTGTAGTATATTTGTTACGAAAAAAATAATATTTATTCAATGAGTGTTTATACTACATTCAACATTATGTTAGATACAGTAAGTGAGGACAAGGTTCAGATGAGATATAGCAGAGATAGCATATTTATATATATATATGTTTATGTATATATGTCTTATCTCAATAGTTATACTATAAACACCTAGAGGGTAGGGGCTGGGTCTTGTTGATTAATTTCTTTTGTATCATGCCTTAGTGCCTGTCACAATGCTTACTGAAGAACACGCATTTAATAAAAATAATTTGTTAATTAATAATAGATGAACCTTTTCCTTTAAGGCAAGGAACTAAAACTTTGATCTCCTTCCCAAGCCTTCCACCCCAAGGACTGCCTAGGTCTTGATCTTAAGCCTGTGGCCTTCATTACTTCACTCAAATGGGGCAGCCATCTGTTTCCAACAAGACCCAGTCACCAGGGACTGTTTCCCTGCAAGCTCTCCAAAGCAGGTCATTTAAAATGAACATTTACAGAGATTTGCCACTGGGCCTATGCGAAAGGTCACCTCATTAAGCAGAAAAACCAGTAAAATGCAAGGAGAGCTGAATTATAATACCACATGTACTGCAGAGGCCTGGTTAGGCCCCTGCCCCATCTTCTGGCCATGAAAGTTATGAACAGAGGTGAATATTTTTGTTTAGAGACTGAATTTGGTAGATTCTCCTTAAGAGATGCTACAATACTAGAATTTAGAGCTAGAAAGAATATTAGTATCTCTTAGTCCAATTCCATCATTTTATAGAAGGGGAAACTGAGGCACAGAGGAAAGGAAATGACTGGCCTACGGTTACATAAATAGTTACAAGTCAAACTGGATTTTGAACCCAAGTTCTCTGATTTTCAAATCAAGTAAACTATTAGGTGCAATATTTGCACATGCATCTGTAAGTGCCTATGTATACTTGAGGTACTGTCATTCATTCTGTCAGTTGTTTAGTATAACTATGATGTGCTTTATGCAAACCTTTGAAAAGTGAATTTCTGTAGATTGGATCATGTTTTTATTGGATATGACTTTTATTATAAAATCAGAGATGAATTTTCATAGAGATAATTACCTCAAATACCAAATTGAAGACTACATAAGATAGTGAAGAATCTTATGGCTTTTGAGGGTTGTAGCACAAAACCTAACTAGGATATTTTGCAGAACTTTCCTAATGAAGAGTACTGGACTTGGAGTCAGGAGAGAAGGAATTTATTTGTTTGTGGCAATCGGGATTAAGGGATCATCCAGAATCACATTGCTAATAAGTATCTGAGGTCAATATTTGAACTTAGGCCAGTGCTCTATGCACTATGCTGCCTGGCTGCTCCTGGAAGGGATGAATTAGAAACCCACCTGAAATACAAACTAGCTGTGGGAATCTGAAAAAGATATTTGATCTCACTTTGCCAGGTTTCCATATCTATAAAATAAAAAGATTGAACTTGATAGCTTCTAAGGTCACTTCCAAATTTAAATTAAAAAAATCAATTATTGATTAAATCAATAAACATTTATTATGTGCCAGGGACTGTGCTAAGTCAATGATCCTGTGATCTCTCTTCTATTATAGACTTCCTCTTCCATATTTCCAGGCCATAGAAATTTTCCCCAAGCCTGAGTCTCCCCACCCCATCCCTGAGACTACAATCCAAACTCCAGGAATTTTGTTTTACATCTTCTTTTCTCAAAATAATTGCAGTGAATGACAAAGCCATTTTTGAGATGTTACTTTGCCAGAAGATTTAACCTCCTAACATGTTATTTCAGAGTTCTAGTCCAAAAATCATTTAAATTCAAAGACTTTAGCTTATGTCATATGAACTGGGAGATCAATGCTACAAGTAGCTGGAAATTCCATCTATCCAGTTTAGTTTAAATGTAGAATACTTAGGCAGCATAGCTTACTTATTTGGGGAGTTGTTGGAGTTTTGAGGGAAAGGCTTTAAATAGTTAAATTTCCTGACTACAGTTAATAGGAATCTTTTTGCTCAAAGAGGGGGTTGACCTGTGCATTAGGGGAGGGGATGGGTCCTGGTTATCTGGTTCAGGCCACTATTTCTAAAAGGCAAATGGAGGGAAAGGAAATCATGCAGAATGTGACAAGCACATCTTGTTGGAAAAAAAGAAATGAGGAGAGCAAGCTGGTCTGATTTGTCACTTGTAAATAGTTTACACTGGGAAGAACAGATGGTTTATCTCTCCTTCGGTACTTGCATTTTTCCCCCCTCGTTAAAAAGTCTGTTAGCTAACAGGAACTAGCTTGGCAGTGTACACACTCAGGGTTTCTCTCCTGGCCGGAAAAGCCTAAGAGAGATTGGTGTAGGGAGCCTGCACATTCCATTGCCCAGGGCTTGATTTTAAAAGTTCAGAGTGCCAGGTTTGGGATAGAACGTGTGTGTGTGTATGGGGGTGGGAAGAGACTAGAAAAGTTTAGTCAGGTTAAGTTAACAAGCATTTATTAAGTATTTACTATGTGCTAGTTCTGTTCTAAGTGCTAGATATATAAAGAAAGGTAAAGGGCAGTTCCTCCTCTAAAGAAACTCATAATCTAATGGGAAAGACAACATGCAAATAGCTATGAATAAACAAGTTGTAAACAGGACAAACTGGAGATAATCAGCAGAAGGAAGACATCAGTATGAAGGGAAACTAGTGGGTTGGAGCTGGGGGCCGGAGAGGGCCCACTCATCATATTCCTCCTATGAGCAGACAACCTGTGAGAAGTACACCTTTGTTAATCCTGAGCCCTGCTCACTCATCAGTTGGGCTGTAACAGCCACAAACAGAGCCAAGGAAAGGGAAGAAATGAGAGCTGAGCAATAGAGAGTGGGCATAGCTTGCCCAAGGTCCCCTAAGTGATAGAGCTTGCACTAGAACTCCTACTCCTTTCCCCTTTCAGACTGTACTGTGCTGTGCTGCTTCCAGTTCTCGGGGTCTCAGTTGCTTCATCTGCAAAATAAGGCCAACTGTGCCAGTCCCAACTTTCCACAGGGGCTGCTGTCATTTTGAAATAACAGATGTGAAAATGCTTTGGAAAGTATCAACTGCTAAGTAAAAGTGAGGTGTGCCACTCTTACCAATGCTGTTGCTGTCAAGCCCTCCTTTCTAGCTTTGCTCCTGGCTGGTGCCTACTCTGTCAACATCATCCAGAGGTCTGGCCTGTTGTGGACATTCGGTCCTCAGGTGCCCCAGAGAAGAGTGATCTTTATGAGCCGTGGTCCCATCAAGCCCCCTCTTACCCGTTCCCTAGGAGTCTGATAGCATTCTCCCACCAAGGCAAAATTAAGGGAAGCTGTGCTAAACGTGCCAACAATATAATTAAAACCGCCCCAAGATTCTGCTGGTGGTTTCTCTGTATTGGACTAAAGAGAGAAAACAGTCTGGAGCCTCCCGCCTCCTCCTGCTGCAGGAGGACCCCACAGAGAAAGATTCCAGAGCAAAAAGAGCCAGGGCAGAGGGTATCAATTAGGCCCAGACGTGGTGGCTGTCACCCTTTCTCTTTGTCCCCTGCACACACCAAATTCATGCTGATCTTTGTGCTTTTGCTCATCACCCTTCCAAGGGCCTGAAAATACCCCACCTTGTTTTTCTGGGAGTTGTTCAAGCCCCTGCGCAATGAAGTTTTCCCTAAACAGCCCTCATTCTCTGAACTACGCCTCCAGCACATCTCTTCGTGGAGTACAAGATCGATTGCAGCTGCCCTGTCTTGCTTTCCGGTGTTTTGTATCTAAGTCTTATCTTTTCACTGGTTTGGCAGCTCTCTGAGGGCAGGGACCTTGTCTTAGCCTTCGCTATGGCTTCCGTATTCTCTATAACTAGCGTGGTTAGTGGGTGCTCCTGCTTGCTGACGATTGATAGAAATCCAAACTGCACAATAGAGTACCTCACTACGTGAGAGAATCAGGAGACTTGGCTTAGAGACTGGAGGGCAGTGTGGTACAGCTCTGACATTTACCATCTGTTTGGTTCAGTGTCTCTGGTCCCCAGTTTCCTCATCTGGAAAGAGCTCAGGACCTGTTGGCATAGATTTTGAGATCCCGGGATCATCCACACCAGAATGCAACATCAGGAGAAGGGTTCAGTTTAGGATATGTCATCATAATCATCATCTTTTGTCATAAAGATGAAAGAGAACTTAAAGATCACGTAGAGCAATCGCCTCACTTTACAAGGGAAGAAACTGAGTCCAGTTAGTAACAGAGAAATAGACCAGCTTCATGCATTCTTACTACACAGAATAAAATCAATCTGGCCAATAAAAATCCACCAGCAGGGACTCCCGTACTGCTATGGGATCCAAAATTGTCCAGACCAATTCCCCAACAAACACATGAATGTAAACCTTCCCAAACAATTTCCCCAGCAAAATCAGTACAGAGACCAGATGCTTGCCCTCGTAGCACCTTACCTATTGCCACACACACACACAAACACACACACACACACACAGTTTTTTAGTTCAGGGGGAATAAAACAAACAGGACAATCACAGACCTACTATCCCTAGTAAAAAAGTTCATTCTATAATGAGCTGCAAATTTTCTTCAGTTCTATTAAAGGAAAACACCCAGGCTTAAATTAGTGGTAGGATGAGTGTAAGTTACTTTCCCTGAGGCTAATTATTAGGGCATTCATAAACACTTTAAAAACATATCCCAAATACTTTTAGAAAAATCAATGTCATTTTTTACTTAACAAAACATAGTACACTTTCCTTCTTTTTTTTTCTTTCTCTTCTTTCTTCCTCCCTTCTCTCTTTTCTTTCTTCCTTCCTCTTTTTCTCTCTCTCCTTCTTTCCTTCCTTCCTCCCTCCTTCCCTTTCTGTCTTTCTTTTTTCTTTCTTTCTTTTTCTTCCTTCCTTCCTTCCTTCCTTTCTCTCTCCCTCCCTCCCTTCCTTCCTTCCTTCCTTCCTTTCTCTTTCCCTTCCTTCCTTCCTTCCTTCCTTCCTTCCTTCCTTCCTTCCTTCCTTCCTTCCTTCCTTCCTTCTTTCTTACCTTTCTTTTTTAGGAGAGAGCTCTTCCTCCCTCCCTCAAGTATGTACTAGCAGTAATCTGAAAAGGAATAATAAAGTTTCATTCAGATTTTAGGAAGAAACATTGGAAATGGGAATCAGGAGACCCAGCTTTGAGTCCTAACTTTGTTATTTAACCAGCTGTATTATCTTAGACAAGTGACTTTGTTCTCTGAAAACTGATTTCCTAATCTGTAAAATGAGAGCTTTATATTTAACACATGATACCTAAAGCTTCTTCCTGCTCTAACATTCTAGGTTCTCATCTTCTTCCCGCTCCAATATTCCATGGTCTGTCAGGTCTGACATTCTGTGTTAAGTCCCTTGCATCTCAGACATGTTGTATTTAATATCTTGAGGTCTCTTCCAGCTCTAATGTTGTAGAGTTCTGTACATAGTATTGCTGTGAGAACTGCATGAGTTAATGTATATGAAAGTACCACTGATATGTAAGGGATTATTGTTTTCTTCCTGTTATTTTTTTCATTATTTACTTTGTATGGCTTAGTGTCAAAGGTCAGTCATGTATTTGAAGCATAGGCAGCCTCTGGTACCGTGTGGGGCCTGTGGATAGAGGGGGCCACCACCTCTGCTGGAGGTGTGTTTATGTTTTTTGGTAAACAAAGGGTAAGGAGGCACTTCCTGAATTCTCTCACAATCCCTGGCTTCAACAATCTGGTTTTCAGGGGATTTGTATTTCAGCCCCTTCAGTCCCAATGTGACTTTCAGTCCCAGGATAATAGTGTGGGGATAGGGAACTAATTGGTCAAAGCTCACAGAACCACAGATTTTATGGAACAGAAAATGTGGCTCATTTGCTGTGACAGATCTTTGGAGATTTTGCCTTCTTTCTCAGCCAACACCTTCAGTTTGACCCGGATCTAGTGACTCTCAACAAGAGTGAAGTAGGGGATTCTTGCTTTGAGTCCAATTTTAATGGGTTTAATTTGAAGGGCACTAGAAAGTTCAATCCTCTAACTTTCAAATATTTCTTTCATTCAAGGGATAATTTGCCTTGAATTTGAATCATTGGCGATTACTCACTTGCCCTAAGGCACGAGCTTCTTCCTAGTTCTGCTTTCAAATATGATAAACACTTATTAAGTACTTACTACACATGAGATGAGCAGTAGTATTGGGGAGTCAGGAAGATTGGGGTGCAAATCTAACCTCTGAGGAATACTAATTATGGGATCAACATTAAGTCACAAACTCTGGATGTCCTCGCCAGACTTCTAAGACTGTTCAGTTACAAAATTGTTCATCTGCGTTAGTGGGAAGAATTTCCACCTGGGTAGGCTCTTTACACGAATGAAATCACATGTCTGGATCTGAAAAAGAAGTGCAAGGGCCGGTGCTAGGTTTTCACACATCCATTCTTAACTGTCATGTGTAACTTTTAGACATTTCCTCCCATCCACCAACATATTTGAAGATTTCCTTTATTTCTCTTGATATTTCAAGGACATCTTTGAAGCAAATATGCCTCTATCTCTTATCTTTCTCCTCTTTTTCACATGACCAACCCACCTTTTTCTCAATAATACTTCTCCTTTGTATGCTATTCTTCTCCCTCCATTGCTTTATTTGCCCCATATGGGATAGTTATTTTTAATACTTTGTCGATTGTAGGTGAGGTTGTACTCATCCGCGAACCCTAATATTGGGGAGGGCTGAGACTGGTGAATCACTTGACTTCAGGATTCTCAGCTGAATTAGGGCTAAAGTTGACTGGGTGGCCAGTAAAGTGTGGCACAAATATGATGAGCCATTGGGAACAGAGGGCTTCCTCTCTGGCTAGGATTGGCAAATGGGCTCAAGTTGAGAAAATGGAACATGTTAAAGCTTTCAGGCTAATCAGTGATAAGATTATTTACACTTTTGAAGGAGATGGGGAAACCTGGTCTCCAAAAAAAAAAAAAAGTTTTTTATAAACAAAAGTGTTTCTTGACTCTCAGGCATGCAACAGCCCAGCATGGAAACTGGCATTAAAAAGAAAGGCCTTTTTTCTAGGAGAAGTTAAAAGGGGTTAAGTCATTGTAGCCAGATTTTCCCCCTCCTGTAAAATACTGGGCTGAGCTCATCTGTAATAACTGTCCAATAAATGTATACTGTTCTCTAGATTGCCCATCTAACAAAATTTCATTGTGAACTGATTTATTAATCATTTCTTATTTACCTTTTGTAGACAGTGCAAAGCACATAATGGGCACTTCATATATACTGCAGAATAAATGATTGAGTTAGTAAATGAATGGAGGGGATGGTCTGGGAAGAAAAGCACACTGAGAAAAGTGAAAAAACAGACAGGTGATTGCTAAAAAGAAAAAAAAAAAGTTTTATCTCCTTCTCCTGAGGAAGCACCAGTGTTTACTCTGAAGTCTTGGCTCCTTCTTAACTCGAGTCAGTGATGAGTTAGGGGATGACTGGCCCTCTTTCTAACAGCAGTGCAGGTTCTCCTGTTTCCCTGATTTGTGCTTATAAGTGTCTTGGGACTGCCTCACATCTAATCCTGAACTCAAAAACCCTCCACCTTCAGCCTCTTCACATTCCCTGGGGCAGAGGCAGCCTGGTATAAGATTATATCATCTTTCTAACTCTCAGTTTATTCATCTGAAAAATAAAGGATTTGGATTAGCTGAGCTCTAAGAGACCTCCTCTAGTTCTAAATCATAGACCTTGCCCTGCTCAGTACGGGGAGTAGACTGTAGTAGAAAGGGCTTAGTATCCAAAGATTTCAATTGGACTCATGGCTCCAGAATAGAGAATCATAGGATTTTTCTTTTTGTTGTTCAATTGTTTCAGTCACAACTGACTCTTTATGACCCCTTTTGGGGTTTTCTTGGCAAAGATATTAGAGTATTTTGCCATTTCCTTCTCCAGTTCATTTTACAGATGAGGAAACTGAGGCAAACATAAAGTGACTTGCTCCAAATCGCACAATTAGGAAGGTTTGAGGCCAGGTTTGGATTCAGGAAGATGGATCTTCCTGACTCCAGGTCTAGCACTCTACTTACTGCACCAGCTGCCCCAAGAATCATAAGCTTGAGAGCTAGAAGGGATCATAGAAATTATTAGTCTCTCTCCTTTATTTAGAGATGAAGAAACTAAGATCAAAAGAGTAAAAGTAAAAGATTCTAAACCATAAGATAGGGTAGAAGATTTGATTCCTGATTCCATGTCTAATGCCAGATTTATCTTCCCAGTCTTAGTCTCAGTTTCCTCTTCTATAAAATGGGGACACCGATTTTTACCTGATTTACCTCACTGGTTGGCTGTAAGGAAGAGGCTTTGAAAACCTCAATTCCCTCTAGAAATGTGAGGTATTATTTTCCAGAAGTTCATACCAGTGAAACCTGACCTCCCTTTAATGAGCTGCTAAATTGCTACTAAAATTGCCAGTTTTGGATTAAATAAGCAAGATGGAAGCGGCTTCAGCATAGCTGTAGTTGAATTTGACATAGTAGAACTAAGATGGGAAACTCATCCAGGTTTTCCCTCTTGTAAGCCTGGTCACTGTTGGATCGATGAGCTTCCAGCCCAGTGAAGTGTAGAGAAAAGAGCAGGGATTCAGATCCCAGCTCCATCTCTCGCTACCTTTGTGAAATTGGGTGAGCTCCATCACATCTCATCCTGCGATCTCTGAGATGTCTTTGAGTCCTCCATATGGCCTTTATCCTTTAGAGTCAAGAATGCAGATCCTTGGAGAAAGGACTCTGGACCTTTAGAGTCAGTAAGCCTGGACTCTTAAGTCTTGCTAAATCATTAGTTTTGTGGCCACTTCCTCAGGTTCCTCATCAGTGAAATAAGGGGCTTGTCCTCCTTGATCTCTAATGGCCCCCTTCGCTCACAGATTCTCCAAGAGCAGGCTTGAAGCAAGAACTATAATCCTGTTCCCAGACTCACATTCCTTGTCTTGGGCTATTTTACAGTTTCCTTTTGTGCTAAACTGAAAAGTTATTTTGGAAAGACTTGCAAGTAAATTCAGCTGTGGTTGTATTTGAACTTCTAAAAGAAGCCCTAAATGAGGGAATCAGGCAGCAGAGCCACCCAGGCCAGGAGGCAGTGTTAAACTTAGAAGCATCACCACCTCGGAAATTGCAGGTTATCTGGCCGGAGGAAGCGAAGATCTCTAGCCTTGTAGACCATGGCCAGACTGGGCTGCCGGGGAGGGGTGCCAGGCCCAGCTGGGCCGGGCCAACCCCCTTTCCCAGGTGGCACTTTGGAGGAGTCCAGGACAGTGCGCCTGGGGAAGAGGCAGCCAGGAGACCTCTCTATGGCTCTTGAGCAGACTGAACAAGGGAATTTGTTTGCATAGGTCCCTGGCTGGCTCAGCAAGAGGACTTGTTTTCTTTCCCTTGACTCGGCTGCAGATCTGTCCGCTCTGGCCCAAGAGAATGGGCCAGAAGCCTCCCGCATTCAGCTGATGCTTTCTCTTTTAGGAGCACGTGCAGTTGATGTAACCTTCTCCCCTCCCCCCACCCCCTCCTCTTTGGGGTTATTCTGGACTGGTCACAAGCTTTCCAAAGCTGCCTCAGTTAGAGCTCCTGCTCCCCCAGCGAGCGGAGGCCGCAGAGGAAGCACCAAGTGAGCAGGCTGACACCGGGAAAGAGCGCTGAGCTGGCCCTGCTCCAGCCACCGGGCCCAGGTTTGGGAAGCTGCATGCTTTATACCCTTTCGCTGTTCAGGGCCGCGGGGAAAGAGAGGGAATGTTAATGTTTCTCTCAATTCAGGGGGGCTGAATAGAGAACCATGGAGACGCCCCTTCTCTGAATCAGTGTGTTACAGCAGAAAAAGCTGGGGGTCTGGGAGGTAGGCTCCCGGGTCTGGGCCACACCGGAGTGTGACTTTCACAGTCAATCCCCTTTTCTTTCAGCCTCAGATTCCTTGTTTGTAAAATGAAGGGGGGAAGCGGGGGGGGGGGGGGGGGGGGAAGAAAGGAAAGGGGCAGTGGGGGGGGGGCTCTCTAAGAGCCTTCTGATTCTATTCTGTGTTCTATGGGATTTCTCAGTTCTGAAATTATGTATTCCATGTCCGGAGGTTTCTCTCATGGGATCATAGGTTAAAGATGGAGGGACATCCGAGACTGTCTAGTTTCCCCCTTTTTAAAGATGGGGAAGCTGAGGTCCGGCACGGTGAAACAATTGATTGTTACATAGTTAAGTAGATAGGAAGGAGCAGAGATGAGCTTTGACCCTTGGTCTTTTGACTACTAAATCCATCTCCCCGCCCCCACTGACCCATCCTTCTCCCATACAAGTCCCAGTTTCTATGTTTTTAGGCCTGTTTCAGCTATGAAATTCTGTGTCCTAACGATGCTCTGTGCCCTAACGTCCCTCTCAGTCCCGATGTTCCATGTTCAGATACTATTCTAAAGGCTCCTCTGACTCTCACATTCCGACTCGCTGTTCTTCCTAGCTTGGACGATCCACGTTGCCTGTTGCACGATTTCTTCCAGCCCTGACCTTCTAGGACTCTTGGGTACTTTTAGGGCGATGAAGGCTGACTCTTAACTGCCTGCTTTCATGGAGCCCGCACCCTTGCCCCGGGGGGCTGGGAACAGGGACTCCTAAGGCCCCAGCCGCAGTGGGAAACCTTGGTCAGCCTTGCCTGCCTGGAGTTTGATTGCAACAGTTAATGAGGGGGGATCAGCTGGAGCTTTGGCTGCTCCGGGCCAACTTCTCCTCCCAAAGCACGAGGAGGGGGAGGCTGGGGGCGCTGTCTTGCCAAGCAGCTGAGCTTCAGGAAGTGTTTCAGCTCTCCAAGAGCCCGTGGGCGCCGGGCCTAAAGTTTCCAACACATGAAAAAGTTCGTAAACCAGAACCGCATGCGGCACAGAGGCCCGGCGCTGGGACGGGGCAGCAGCCTGCTCCCCCGGCCGCCACGTTTCCAGCTGGCCGCCTCCCAGATTGCCCCCTCCTCAAACAGGAGTGGGGGCTGAGGGGCCGTTTCGGAAACCTTTCCCCCCCTTCCTCCCGCCTCCTCTGTTATATCTTTGGGATGAGACTCTAATGGATGGTTTACCAGCCAGCCAGGGCACTTCTCTTCTCCCTTTGGCCAGATGGCGACGCAAAACCATGTTCTGTGATCTTTGGGGAACAGGGTCCGCTTCCTTCCTTGCCTTTGAGACCCAGGAACCCCATTTCCCTCAAAACTGGTCAGCAGTACCCAGCTTCGTCTAAAACTTCTGTTTGGGGGACGGGGGCTCATTTGGCAAGCGTTTGATGTTTCTTCTTCCTAACTGCTGGGGAACGAGGTAGGAGAGATTTTTGTCAGTTGAGGAAACCTCTTCTCCCTCAAATCTCCCTTGGAGCTTTGAAAACCTTTGTTCAGCAGGATAAACTAAAAGGATGCTACCAAAACTCCCCTGAAACTCATCCAAAAGGGGAAGGCTGAGGGCAGGGAGTGCCTTGAACCTGTTTCGCAAACTCCTTTCCCTTCCCAACTGGTTCCCACCCTCACAGACTCTCTGGGCCTTCTTCCAGAGGGGAAAAGGTACTTTAGGGCCAAAGCCCAAGGACCCATTTTATTTTCCGAGTGAAAGGGTCTGGTCAGGACCTAGAGGTCAGAACAGAAATAATATCTGAGGAAGAATCATTCAATTCATCTAACCACTCCTTCCCCAAGAGGAAATCAAATAAATTCTCTCCAGAGAATGGAAAATTGGGAAAATTTGCAACAGCTTGTGATGATAGTCTTGTATTTGGGTCTCTTAATAGAGTTGCTGAATGATTGTGGGGCGGGGGCAGAGTATTTGTGGGTTTCCCAGTAGACAAAGTTCCCCCCCCCCCAATTCTAGGCCTTGACACATATCAGATGCTCAAGAGCAAAAACAAGGAAGAGAAATGCCCAGAACATAGTAGATGTTTAATAATTTGTTTTTGAGATTTCACTGATATGGGAAGTTCCCCGATGAGGAAACTCCCCTCACCAATGTGGATCTGCAGTTTTCTGCAATTTGTATTGTTAGAGAATTGCCTGGCCAGTTGTATTGGACTTTTGATGGAGAGAGCCATCTGCACTCACAGAGAGGACTGTGGGGACTGAGTGTGAATCTCAACATAGTATTTTTACTTTCTTTTATTGTTGTTTGCTTATGTTTTATTTTCTTTCTCATTGCTTGATTTTTTTTTTATCTAATTTTTCTTGTGCAGCATGATAATTGTGGAAATATGTATAGAAGAATTGCATGTATTTAACCTGTATTTGGATTGCTTGCTGTCTAGGGGAGGGGAAAGGAGGGAGAAAAAAATCTGGAACACAAGGTTTTGCAAAGGTGAATGTTGAAAATTATGTTTTGAAAATAAAAAACTCTTAAAGAATAAAATGAGGTGGAGAAGGGGGAAAAAAAGAGTTGCCTGGATCACTAAAAAATCATCATTTAGTCAACAAACACTTTTTTTGTACCAAAGGCAAAAGACAGTTCTTGCTCTTAAGGAGTTCATATTCTAATGGGAGAGATAATATGCAAGCAACAATGTACAAACTATATGTGCATATGTAATATTATTAAATATAAATAACATGATTTATTATATATTTATAAATACATATAGTACTATATAATATATAAAAATATGTGGAGAATATATAATAAATTGGAGATAATCAACAGAGAAAAGATACTAGCTTTGACAGAAATTGGAGGATTTTGGAGTTACATAAACAACAAGATGGCAGATAGACTACCTCTCAAATCTCTCCAGAACAGAAATTATGTATCAAAGATAAAGCAGCTGGTTCCAAGATTTAGGACATCCAAAATTCAAAAGAAAGTTTAAAAAGAAAATAAAAAATCTCAGGATTTGACCCTCCCTGACCTTGAGTTCATTTAGCACCCCTTCTCTGTCTCCCTCTTGAGGCAGCACTAGTAGATCCAAACCAAAACTTATTCCCAGACCCGTTCACATGGGAAGCTGTGTAGAATCCCACTAAGTTTGAGGGGAAAAGCTCAGCCCACAGCTGGCATTTGGTCTGACCACTCAAAAGTCAGTTGGGGTAGATGCACTCGCAGGGGGTCCTCAAACTTTTTAAATAGGGGGCCAGTTCGCTGTCCCTCAGACTGTTGGAGGGCCGGACTATAGTAAAAACAAAAACTTTGTTTTGTGGGCCTTTAAATAAAAAAACTTCATAACCCTGGGTGAGGGGATAAACGTCCTCAGCTGCCGCATCTGGCAGAGACTTAGTCTGGAGATCTGTTAGCTGCCCAGTATAGGAGAAAGCTGAGAGGCTTTGAAATACAGCCTTCAAACATAGAGGGGAGAGAGTCAGAAAGTGACTGATAAGGAGAATAAGGGGAAGGGGGAGGAGATCAGAAAAGCATAAAATAGGATTTTAGGGGAGACTTTAAGAAAGTCAGATGGAGATGAGATGGGAGAGAATTTCAGGTATGAGAGACAGCCAGTGGAAACACTCAAGTTGGGAGCTAGGGAAATGATTTGGGAAAAAGCAAAGAAGTCACTGTCACTGGAGGAATGTGGAGGTGAATAAAGTATAACAAAGGTAGTGGGGAGCCAGGGCTTTAAATGTCAGAGGATTTTGTGCTTTTATCTTGGAAGTATAGGGAACCACTTGAGTTTATTGAATAGGGGTGGAGGGAGGTATGACATGGTCACATCTGCAAAAGTGATCTGTTCTGGGTCATAAAGCCAAGAGGGTCAGAGTGAGACTTGAACCCAAGGCTTCCTGCCTCTGAGGCCGGCTGTCTATCTTCTGCTGCCTCGCCTCTCACTTTATTCATGATTGTTGAGTTGAAAGGATGGGCTCATGTGGATAAGGCTTTTAGGTTTTATAATCAGGGTGCCTGCCCATCCATCTCCTATGTACATTACATGGAGCTACTGCCTTGTGATCATAAATAGGAATTGTGTACTACGTGCCCCAGAAATATCTCTGGGCACATACAAGCCTAGGGAAAGGAGATACCTCCTTCTTCCTTAATCGTTAGTTGACCGAAGTAGGCTAGCCAGTGGTTGCTGTAATTGGTTGTTGTATTATTGATGTCTGGCCTAAAATTCACTGACAGCTCCCTTAGCAGAGGGAAGGGGGGGCCGGAGGGAATGGCAGGAGTCTGAGGAGACACCCGGGGCCAATCTTCTCCCACTTTCCTGCTAACTTAACATCTGAGGATGCAGCCTAGCTATTGGTCTGAAAACACAGTAGTGATGATGGACACGACCACATCCTCGGGAATGGCTGCTTTGTGTCGTCTTCGCTACCAACTGGGGTGGGCAAGGGAAAAACGCTCCCAGAGGGCAGAGCTCGTCTCATATTTGCTTTTAATGCTGCAATGGCTGATTGTGAGAGGAAGGAGCTTCTGGCCAAACCTGGCCTTGCCGTATAGCAGAGAAAAGGGTGGTCCCTGCTCTAAGTGGGGATGCTCATTCAGCCATCCTTTGTGGAGTGCTTACTACATACTCAAGGTTGCTATGAATTTCAAATGAAATAATGCCTTTCATGGGTATGTGTAAAGTACTTTACACACAGTAAAGGGCTTTATAAGTAGCAGTTTGTCATTAGCATTATTATTAATGTTATTATCATTATGTGGCCCCATGCCATGGTGGAAATGAGCAAGAAAAGACATAGTTCTGGACCTGCGTGGGGTGATATAAGTCTGGTTGAGAACTCAAAAACAATAGCTAATATTTACATGATGTTTATTGTGTGCCAGACGCCGTCCTAAGCATTTTGCACATATCGTCATTTGATCCTCACAATAACCCTGAGAATAGGTGCTGCTATTATCCTCATTTTACAGATGAGTAAACTGAGGCAAATAGAGATTAAAATGACTTGCCCAAGCTCACACGGCTAGTCAGTGTCTAAAGCCTACGGACTCAGGTCTTCCTCACTCCATCTAGACCCAGGGCTCTAGATGCTGTGTTACCCTGTTACTTCCAAGACTAGATCATGGAGAATTGAGAATTATATGACTGCATTGTGTAGTACAAATGCTAGGGCAATTCAGAAAGATCAGGGTTGGCCCATGACATTTCCTCACTCTGGGTCTCAATTTCCTCCTCTATAAAATGAACTAGTTGATCTAACAATACAATGATCTTATTGTTGGGAGCGGGGCTGGGTTCCATGGTGCTGACTGAGGCCTTCCATGAAGGGGAAGAAGTTCCAGTTGGGGTTTTCCTGGACAAGAAGAAGGCAAAGATAAGAACAGAGTTGTACAAGAATGCAGATGTTGGGGGTCATGGATACAGGTCTTGAGACCCCACTGGCCAAAGGCAAAGTTTAGTCTGTAGCTGGGTCTGAACCAAGATTACAGTTCTAGCCTGAGGACTAACAGGAGGCCAAGAATTTGGGGGTCAGGTACCAGACCAAGCTCATACAGGGGAAGGGAACAAGCATTTATTTTATTATTATTATTTTTTAAATAACTTTTTATTGATAGAACTCATGCCAAGTGAATCCCTTGCATTCACTTCTGTTCCGATTTTTCCCCTCCCTCCCTCCACCCCCTCCCCCAGATGGCAAGCTGTCCTTTACATGTATATCCTAGACACAATATATATGTGCAAAACTGAACAGTTTTCTTGTTGCACAGGGAGAATTGGATTCAGAAGGTATAAATAACCTGGGAAGAAAAACAAAAATGCAGTTTATATTCATTTCCCAGTGTTCTTTCTTTGGGTGTAGCTGCTTCTGTCCATCTTTGATCAATTGAAACTGAATTAGTTCTCTTTATCGAAGAAATCCACTTCCATCAGAATACATCCTCATATAGTATCGTTGTCGAAGTGTAAAGTGATCTCCTGGTTCTGCTCATTTCACTTAGCATCAGTTCATGTAAGTCTCGCCAGTCCTCTCTGTATTCATCCTGCTGGTCATTTCTTACAGAACAATAATATTCCATAACATTCATATACCACAATTTACCCAGCCATTCTCCAATTGATGGGCAGCCTTTCATTTTCCAGCTTCTAGCCACTACAAACAGGGCTGCCACAAACATTTTGGCACATACAGGTCCCTTTCCCTTCTTTAGTATTTCTTTGGGATATAAGCCCAATAGAAACACTGCTGGATCAAAGGGTATGCACAGTTTGATAACTTTTTGGGCATAATTCCAGATTGCTCCCCAGAATGGCTGGATGTGTTCACAATTTCACCAACAATATATCAGTGGGAACAAGCATTTATGAAATACCTACTATGTGCCAGGCACCGTGCTAAGTGCTTTGTTGTTGCTGTATTGTTCGATCTTTGCATTTGGGGTTTTCTTGGCAGATACTGGAATGGTTTTGCCATTTCCTTCTCCAGCTCATTTGCCAGAGGAGGAAACTGAGGCAAACAGGGGTAACGACTTGGCCAGGGTCACATAGCTAGTAAGTGTCTGAGGCTGGATTTGAATCCAGGTCTTCCTGACTCCAATTCTGTCCCTCTATCCCCTGCCCCATCTAGTACTTCACAATTATTATCATATAATTCTCACAACACTGTGAGGTAGGTGCTGTCATGAGGAAGAGAGTAAGTGGCTTTTCCACACAACTAGTAAGTTGTCTGAGGCTGGATTTGAATTTTGTTCTTCCTGACTCCAAGTCCAGGGTAGGGGGAGGGCACTTTGGTTCTCCCCTCCCTCTCCCCCGCAGCCCCCAAGAATCTCAGTTTTCTATACTTGCCATTCTGTCTGGAGAAGCAAGTTTTTACGATCCTCTGTTTGGTTGGGTCCTTACATCCAACTTCTCTTGAATTCCTTTTAGTTGAAGAACACCTGACATGTCTGTCACAACACATGCGCGCACACACACACGTACCCATCATCATCATCATCCATAATCACAATTGACTCTATTGTTAAAAGGTCAGCACCCGGGATCGTAAGTCAGGAAAATCTGAGTTCAGATCCAGCTTCTGGCATGGACTAGCTGTATGATTCTGGGCAAGTCACTTAATTTATGTCTGCCTCAGTTTCCTCACCTGTAAAACAGGTGTAATAATAACCTCTCTCTCCCAGGATTGTTCTGAGGATCAAATGAGAGCTTCCAAAACCTTGCAGTGCTCTGTAAATGCAAGCCATGATCGTCATTATCTTACACAGATGGCAAGATATTTAAGCTGGGCCTGAAAGGTTGAGTGGAAGTTAACTAAATATTAAGAATATTAGAAAAGATCAGGAGAGACACATAAGTGAATGCATGAAGATGTGGTAGAAAGAACGCTGGCTCTGAAGCCTGAGCACCTGAGTCAAAATCTTGACCTTGACATCAGTGACCTTGGGCAAGTCACTTAACTTGAGTTTCCTCCTCTGTAAAGATGAAACTATTAAGCTAAATGATCTCTTAAGTTCTTTAATTTGTATCATCTTATCTCTGATCCAGCGAGGTATACTGTGATTCAGCATATTGTGTATGTGGCACATTGGTGTTAGGAGTAGTCTAGCTTGGAGGTATTTTAGAGCATGGCATTTTTTGGGTAATGGAGCTGGGTTTTTTGGTTTTGTTTTGTTTTGTTTTTTGCTTGTTCTCATCATTACTTGTGACATGATGAGGCAAGTAGAGATCCTGGGATCAAGGTATGAAAACAGAAAGATTTGTGTTTAATATTAAAGAGAACTTTCCCTTTGTAAATGTAACAGACACTGGGATTTGTTCCCAGGGGAGGCAATGGTATGTCCCAATTGTTGATCCAGAATGAAGATCACTCTCATGCTAGGATGGTTTCAGTGCCGTGCTGGCAATTTCTTTATTGTCATTTAGTTGTTTCAGTCACGTTCAGCTCTTTGTGACCCCATTTGGTGTTTTCTTGGCAAAGATACTAGAGTAGCTTGCCATTTCCTTTTCCAGTTCATTTTACAGGTGGGGAAACCGAGGCACACAGGATTAAGGGTCTTGCTCAGAGTCACAGAGCTAGGAAGTGTTGGAGTCAGGATTTAAATTCAGGTCTTCCTGCTCCAACTCCAGCTTTCCATCCGTTACATTATGTTGCCTCAAAGGTATCATTAGTCCTTCGTTCTTGAAGAGGACAGTGATTTCAGGGAGGGATGCTGTGACATGCAAATGAATTGGATTTAAGTGAGGGAAGGTGGTGCAAGGTCCCCTGCCTCACTTTCCCCTCCGGAGCCTTCTGGGCCCAGACCAGAGATCAGGACCACTGGAGATGGCCCTGGCTGCGATGGGAGACCGTGGCCTTTGTAAGCTAAGGTCTTTAACAGGTTTCAGTTTGATGCAGGCCATGGTATTCAGTGATTAAGTCTAGGTGATGAGGAAGGGACAGGAGGGTGGGAAAGAAGATTGTAAAGGCCTCTTCTAGCTTCAGTGACTTGAGAACTTGAGGTTTGATTATCCATTTTGTGGGGTTGAGTTCTAACTTGGGATTTGCCTCCTGTTCAAAATTTGAGCAGGGCATTTGCTGGGGAGGGTCAATCGAGGACACATGAGAGACAAAGAGGAGAAAGACAGAAGGACTGTGGTTAGGAGGGAGCTGGAAGCTGCCTGGGGTCCTGAATAGTCTAGCTGGTCTGCTGGGTAGAAAAAGTGAGATTGCCTTGAAGTACACCTTTCGAGGAGTTCTTCCAGGAGGAGAGTGGTACAGGATCGACTGTTAGACTTAAATCTCAGAAACGGCTCCAGAGTTTTCATGCTGTCCACTCTCTGGAGGGTTCAGTCCAGCCTGGTCCTTAAGGGCCCTTTTCTTCTGTCCTCCTTCCCTCCAGGTGACGGTACTTCAGGCTGGAGACCATGTCCGTGAAGGTGAGATTCCTCTCGCCTGGGGATGTCGGGACCATGGGCAGAAGCTCCTCCTTTGCCGGGTTCAGCAGCGTGCAAAGCAGGAAGATTTCGTAAGTCCTACTCAACTCCCTGAGCAATGCTCCAGGCATGGAGCTTATGCAAGGCCTCTGAAGATGGGTAGTAGTTCTCCCCTCTCTCATCTTCCAGATGTTTGGGGAATGTCATCCAGCTGCCATTTTCAATTCTCCTGACCTCTTACCCACAGCCAAGCGCCAGTCATTGGATCTTTATCACATTCCTCACCCTCCACCCCCATCCTAGTCCCAGTAATTTAATTTAAAATTTCTCTGATTTTAATTCCTTAAATTTCAGACCCTTCTCATTTAACTTCTCTTTTAATCCTTACAATGGCTCTGTAAAATAAGTAATGCAAAGGTTATTATCCCCATTTGCCAGATGAGGAAAGTGTGCTCCCACTTGTGTCTCCCCCTGAAAAAATAACTTGCCCCAAGTCATGTAATCACTTAGTAGCCCGAACCAGGACTTAATTGTAGGTCTCTGACTCCCAGTCCAGTTTGCGCTTTGGGGCATGGGGATGGGGACAGGGTAAGAAGTGAGTTAAGTAGGATAAAATTATTCCCTTTTTTCCCTAGAGGGAATCTGGGACACAGAGAAAAGGAGTCACTTGTATGAAGATTTATGGGGAGGCTGTGGTAGAGCTGTCAGCGGGAGACACAATGTCACTAGTCTTATGCGAAACCAGAAGTTTTCATATCCTTGACAGAGGCAAGAGTAGCCCCTTCTTCTCCAGGGCAGTTATTAGCTGGTCTCCCTGGAGTGTCAGTGGGAGCCAAAACAATATTTCTAGAAATATCTAGAAAGTCTGGAAAGGAAAAGAGGCTCATCAGCTGTTACCCATGTCATATCGCAGTGGTTCTCAAAGTATGGTCTAGAGGATCCTGGCAGTCTCTGAAACCCTTTTAGAGGGTCTACAAATTCAAAAACAGTTTTTATTTCCAATATGGTAAATGTCTATAAATATAATCCAGATAAACAAAAACGCTTTGGAGAGATCCTCAATAATTTTTAATAGGATAAAGATACTGAAAACAAAAGTTGGAGAACCACTGTTAGAGGGTGAGAGAAGTAATTCATGAAAAAAAAATCCATTTTCCTAATCTCCAGATTCATTACGGATAGATCCCATTTCTCAGACTGGTTTGTGCTGTCTCTGTTTTCAAAATCCAGACGCACCACTGGAGATTGGGGGTGGGTCTGGAAGAGACAGATATATCTTCTCATTAAGCACCCCAGACTCTACTGGAAAGAGTCTATGGGAATCAAGGGGAGCTGAAATTCAACCCCACTGTAGTCAGAAGACTTAAGTTTGAGTCCTGGCTGGGCTGCTCACGGATCACTGTGGAAAAGACTTCCCTTTTTGAACCTGTTTCCTCATTTGTCAAATGGAGACAGTTAAGACTTTTGCCACCTACCTCCTAGGCTTATTTCAAGGAAGACATTTCACAAATTGTAAAGTGCTGTAGAGAAATGAGGCTTTTTGTTAATTATGGAGAACTGCAGGCCCCGAGGCACTTGAATTCAGACACCAGGAACTTCAGTTATCTAGAAAGGAGAGCCAAAGAAATTCTTTCCTCTCATTTCCCTGGAAGGCTGACTTATAGTGCAATAGTATTCCCGGACTAGCCTGTGATACTGGAATGGGGTGAGAAATCTGAGGCTGCCTCAAGTCGGCTCTAACTTGTTCATAGGCCTTGGGTCATGTGGTTTGGAAGGACTGATTATAAGAATTAGGAAAACATCATTTTAAAGCTGGCAGGAACTTAGAGGTCTCTGAGTTAGAAGTGATTTTGGGATGTAAGGTCTAGAATGTTGGACTGGAAGGGATCTCAATAATTCTTACATTTACTATGTGTGTGTGTGTGTGTGTGTGTGTGTGTGTGTGTATGTATGTATGTATATTACAAAATACTCAACATGTATAGGGCTGTCAATGTCTGACCCTGAATCTGGTGCTTGTAGCATGTATAAGTCTCCAGACTTTGGGGAGGTGAATGCAATTACTGTTGGCTAAAGAGCTGTATCCATGAACTCCAGAGTTCTCTGTGTCTCTGAACTTCTCTAGGACCTTGGGAAGTATCCCTGAAGCTCAAACAGGAGCCTGGGCTTTAGCCTGACCAGACCCTGAGAGTAACCCACCTTTCTTGGAAGCCACAACAAAGTTTGGGGATAATCTTTCCCCAGATCTGGTGACTGTACTTCCCTACCTTTATTCTAAATTTCCAGTAATAATGGATGGAAGAAAAAGGACAAAGAGAGAAAAACAAAACAAAACAAAACTATGATTCTCTTGTAATGCCGGAGAAACTGAGGCAGGAGAGAGATTAGAGAGTTTTAATATTTTTATTAATGGGAGAGTAAGATTGACTGGACAGGACTCTCGTCTCAGATTATCCAGTCAGACAGAGATAAGTATACTGGTTCCAAGGAATCCACATTGGTCCCAGGGCTGGAGGACCCAAAGAATCCAGCGTCCAGCGTCCAGCGTCCAGCATCCAGCTGCCAGACGCCATTCTCCAGCAATGAATGGAGGAACCCCAACTTCTTAAATACCTTTTTGGAGACAAAGAAGAGAAAGGGAGGGAAAGTTTTTTTATCAGGGAGGGGAAGCCATAAAACCTAAAAATTCCAGAGACAAAGAAGTAAAGATATCATGGGTTGGTCTTGGAATATTCTAAAAGAATATTGTAAATCCCTAAAAGAATCAGGAGATCTACTCTTTTATCTTGCTAATTCATAACCCGAGAGCGAATAATCCTTAGTTTTACTGGGTCAGAGACAGAACAGTTAAGGAAACTGAGACAGGGAAACTGAGTCAGGACAGTTAAAGAAAACTGTGGCATAACACTCTGATGACCTCTCAGGGGAATAGTGACAATGAAACTGGATCCTGAAATTTTCTGTGTAGTTTATGGCAGGTATATGCAAGCATATTTAAATAACTCTTAGGCCTAAACTTGTTCCATTTGGTCCCAGCTGGCACATATGTCGAAGTTCTGGGGAGGCACATTTGGTTATAGAATAAGGAACAACTTCTTCACATTTGGAGTTAAGGATGGAATTTAGAGCTTCTTGTGAAGATGAGAAAGGGGAGAGGGAGGGAGGGAGGGAGGAAGAGAGAGAAAGGGAGAGACAGAGAGAGAAAGGAGGGAGGGAGGGAAAAAGGGAGAGAGAGACAGAGACAGAGAGAGAGAAAAAGAGAGAGAAAGGAGGGAAGGAGGGAAAGAGAGAGAGAGGGGGGGGGGGGGGAGGGGGAGGGAGGGAAAAAGGGAGAGAGAGACAGAGAGAGAGACAGAAAAAGAGGGAGAGACGGAGAGAGAGAAAAAGAGAGAGAAAGGAGGGAGGGAGGGAAAGAGAGAGAGAGAGAGACAGAGATAGAGATAGAGAGACAGAGAGAGAGAGAGAGGAAGGCAGGAGGGAGGAAAAGAGGGAGAGACAGAGATAGATGGAAGAAGGGAAGGAAAGAGAGACAGAGAGAGAGAGGGAGAGGGAGGAGAGAGAGAAACTAACTGCCTGACTGAGTATATTTCTTAAGCACTGTGTGCCAGGCAGCAAGCCAAGCTCTGGGAATACAAATACAAGAAAACAAGACAGTTCATGACTACAAGTCATTTACATTCTAATGGAGAAAGACAATTCATAAAAAGGAGCTGAAAGAGGGATGTGGTAATAGAACTAGAAACTAGGTATAGAGAAGTCTGGGAGGGAGATGGCAGAAATGATTCCAGGTGAGATAAGGCAGAACTGGCGTGTGGGTCTGTCTCTGTATCTGTGTTTGTGTGTCTGGGTCCCTGTCTGTGTGCGTGTGTGGAGCCCAGGATGAGGGAGGGGGCGGCAGGAAGGAGGAATGGGCTCCCAGAGCCAGGGTGGAGAGCACCGGTTACCTGGGATCAGCCCTCTAGGACCATGGTGGTGAGGACCCCTGCCCTCTGGCGGGGTGCTGGCATGAGGAAGGTGGGACAGGAGCCACGGCGCTGTGAGGATCTCAGTCCCTCGCTCCAGCCCACACTTGGACAAGAGTCTCTGCTGCTGTCTCTCGTGCCCTTTACCTTCTGCCCATGGTCCCCTGGCCACGCCACTTTGGGGGGTCCCTGATTGTCAGTGGGGCCACTAGGTGGCGCCATAGTGCACCGAGCTCCCAACCTGCAGTCTGAAAGGCGCCTCTTCCCAAGTTCAAACCCAGCCTCAGGCACTTACTAGCTGGGTGACTCTGGGCCGGGCACTTCACCGCTGTTTGCCTCCATTTCCTCAACTGTAAAATGGGATAATAATAGCATTCACTTGATAGGGTGATTGTGAGGATCAATGAGATGTTGCAAAGTGTTGGACAGAGGCTTGGCACATGGTAGGGGTTGTATAAATGTACTGTTACCTACCGTGTAGCAGGCGCTGTGCTAAGTACTTTGCAAACATTGCAGTTGATCTGAGGTAGGGGTAGGTGCTATGACAGTCCTAATTTTATGGAATGTCCAACACTGATGACTACATCAATCGCCTTAAAAAAAAGGAAAAGAACAAGACCGTGAGAACTGAAATCTGCTTTTTCACCCCTTTCATCTGTTTGTTACTCCTGACTCTAAAGTACCAAATGAATAGGCCCAATCCCTTTCGCAAGATGCAGCTAGATGGTGCAATGGATAGAGTGATGGGCCTGGACTCTGGAGACCGGAGTTCAAATCCAGCCTCAGATACTTACTAGTTGTGTGACCTTAGGCGAGTCACTTAATCCTCCCTGCCTCAGTTTCCCCAATTGTGAGAGCCATCCCGACTCCTGGAACCTGACCAGCTTCCAGCTTGCCCAGGATTTAAATGCAAAAGACATGAACCTTCTCATTGGATAGACTAAAAGCATGTAACCATCCTTGACCAATGGTCACCAATGCTGGCTGCCTCCCACAGGTCATGTCACCGCCTACAATTTCCTGCATCTCAGGTTCAAAGTTCGTTCCTCCAAGAGAGTAAATGACCTCCCCAAGGTCCCAGCTCAGGAACAGGGATCATGTGACTCAATACTGAGAAATACTTCATCCAATCAGTCCCATTCAACTGTAAAATAACAACGCCAATCTCCCAGGGCTATTGTGAGGATCAAATGAGAGAATATGTGTTTAAAAAAACAAAGCAAAACACTTAGCACCGTTTGCCTGACAGTTAGTAGGAGCTGCATAAATGCTTATTTTTTCTTCACGTGAAGGGTCTTTCAGGTTCTTGAATGACCTTGTCACCCTTCAAGGGTCATTTTGTTTTACTCCCTGAAGCTTTTTGAACTGTCTGGCAGCTGAGAGTCCTCCACAGCAGTGGATCCGGGAGCAGGGAAGAAACAACTTGCTTTATATGGGCCCTCTCCTTCCCAGAGACCCTCTGACCTGGCGCTCTGGGCTCCCCTGGGGGGTAGGAATGACCCAGGCATCAGTTACAGACCTTGTCTTCAGGCTCTCTTTCACCAGGTAACCTAACCTGGCTGAAATGGATTCCTGCTGCCAAAGCCAACTCTGGGAAAATTATCTTGGGTCAGGAGAGAGACGGAGGAGGGAGGAAGTGGTCACCGAAGGCCTCCGAGTCTCCCAAGGCTCCCTCTCCCCTAACCCTTCCCGTTTTCTCCCCTGCACAAAAGGAGCTCCAGGCACTTTTAGACTAAAGGCTTTTTATAATACAGATCCTCCTGTGAGTGGGAGCTCGGAGAATCACTTTCACTTCTTTAATATGTTAAGAATTTGTGATTTCCTGGGTGTGCCCTCATTCCCTGCCCAGGTAAAGAGCCCATCCTCAAACAAGTGGTCCTTCACGAGTTACTAACGCAGAAAAAATGCATCTTCATTCATAGCCAGGGCGCACAGCCTGCCCGTCTGCACTTAGAAAAAGTCCTTAGAAGAGAGACTCACAGTTCAGTCCCTTGCTTGTGCTCAGGGTCCGCCTAGAGGCCGGGATCACCTCCGTGAGGCATCTGAGGAGGGGCTCATGGGGTTCGTGGGAGCCAGAGTGAAATCTGTAAACTTTAAAGTTTGCCTTAAATGCCAGTTATTATTATTGGTCCGGACTTGTGGACTCCTAAACTCCTAAAGAAGGAAATTCCCTCTACTACTCCCACTAGGAGGTCTTGCTGACTTTGACTCCCTAGACAAGACAATATGCTTCCTCCAGAGGCAGTTAGGAGTAAATCTAGCCTCAGGCCCTTGAGCTGTGTGACCCTGGGCATGTCACTTAACCCCTGTCTGCCTCGGATTGTCGCTGTTGTTTTTCAGCCGTGCCTGACTCTCCGTGACCCCATTTGAGATTTTCTTGGCAGAGACACCAGAGAAATGTTGATAGCCTGGGCACAAGTGGTGGGTGGAGATGTCAGCGACTCCTTTGCTAATTTTTGGTTTGATATTTTTTTTAAGGGGAGGGAGAGATTAGGCATTGGTATAAAACCTGCCCAAGCAGCTCCTGAATTTCACGGGGTGAGGACAGTGACAAGGAGCGCCTCCCTCCCACTAGAAATGTCTGTTTTGCCACGGGGACCTGTAGTAAGGAGACTTCCCAGCACATTTGGGCTCAGGAGTGCAGGGCCCACTCAGGGCAGAAGTTGCAATGAGTGGCTGTGCATGTGTGTGGTATGGGTCTCTCTGCCTGCCTGTGCTTGGCTCTTTGCCTGGGCCCAGCAGTCGGTTGTTTAATATTTACCCAAGCTAGGTTCTCCATGGAACATCCACACCCTCTAGGAGCTTGCGTATAGTGCAAGGTGACATGACACACGTATTAGACACGCAGCCTATCTCCCAACATGTAATTATCCCACAAACACATATCGATCATGGGCTGGGTCAGCTCCTCCGACGGCTCAGAAGAGCAGTGGGTACCATTTCTCATCCCAGGACAACCTCAGTCTCTGGAGCTCCCACGCCGGGGCCAGGGTTGATTCTACCTCTGGAGCTCAGTGGCCAAGGTGGGGCAGGAGGCTGAAAGATGACTTAGAGTCCGGGAAAGGGAGGTTAGGCTCTGGGGAACCAGGTGGTGATCCTTTGCACCAAGTGCCTGCAGGTGAGCAACGACAGCCGGGGCCTATAGCTTGGCCAGCTTGGGATTCGGCCTCTGGAGAAGTTTAGGGGAGGAACTGCCACATCTGCAGCTGCTGAAGCCTTCGGGGCTCTCAATTAAGATGGGTACTTTGCGGAGATCTCGGTCCAAAAGGTTGGTAAAGATGTGTGTGTGTGTGTGTGTGTGTGTGTGTGTGTGTGTGTGTGTGTGTGTGTCACAGACACAGAGACAGAGAAAGAAAGGAGGGAAATGTTTGCTAGATTTACTCTTCTCCCTCAAGCCAGGAGATTTGTTTCAAGAGGGACATCTACGGAAATGGCCACTCAAGGGCCAGTGACCTTGGCTCCAGCTGGAGTGGGGGAGAGGTATGTGTGTGCAGGATTTTTATCCTCCCACCTGTACCAAAACAGCCCAAGGGCTTTCAAAGTGGCTGCAGAGCCTTAGAGCTGGCTGGACCTTCTCTGAAGGGCTTTCCCAGCAGTCTCTGGTTGGCTGGGCCTGGGCTGCCTTGCCCTCTTGGAGATTAGATCAGTTCCAGTCTATTGAGCAAATAGAAAATTTATGCCTGTGGTATGCCTAGTATCTTGCTAATCTGGAAATGTGAATAGCCCAGCTATTTTGACTTTTAAACTTCTTAGGTACATATTGACAGGAATAGGGGAGCTGGCCTCTCTAGGGGCTGTTGAGGTATGTAAGCTGTAAAACTCATAATCTCCTTTGTCTCCTACATGTTAAAAAAATTACCAACCAGGTGCTGTGTGTGTGTGTGTGTGTGTGTGCGTGCATGTGTGTGTAACACAGCATTGGGAAAAAGAGAAAACATATTAGATTGGAAAGAGTCCTAGATTGTTAAGTCACACTCAGGTTCATATATTCCAGTTGCCTTGTAAACATGGCCAAGTTGCCTCCCCTGTCTGGGCCTCGGTTTCCTTATCTGTAAAATGAGGGGGTTAGACTTTTGGTTGCTGGATAATTTCCAAGGTCCCTTCTAGTTATAATCCCATGATACTTAGCTTTGTTGTTGTTAGTAGAAGCTGAAATAACACAGAAATCTCTAACATCTTTCCATAGAGCCTCGAAATATCCAGGAAATTGAGTTTTTGTTTTTGTTTGTTTGGGGTTTTTTTTGTTTTGTTTTGTTTTTACAAGTCAGATCCCATTATTATTAATCACAAGGGACTATTCCAATTCTTTGCCTTTGAACGTTGTAGCAATGGTCACCAGCTGGGTCTTTGAAACTGCTATTGATATTACTTCTTAGAGATTTTGTGGAACAGTAGAGAGGGCACTGCTCTGAAATCAGAATTCTTGGGTTCAAATTCTGACTTTAATGTTAATTCCCCAAGTGACCTAGAAGTTACTTGATCTCTTTGGATCTGACTCTTCATATGTAAAATGAAGGATTTGGATTAGATGTCTTCTAGCGACCCTCCCAACTCTCTGATCCTATGATTTTTCACAGAGTGATTTATTCCATAATCAGTTAAAACTAGGAAATTGATTTTCTCTTTTCTTTTCTGTCCTAGATCTCTAATACTAGAAAAAATGTAGCCAACACCCATTGCTATTTCTTTCTCCATTTCTGCCCCCTCCATCATTCAAAAATTTTCACAACCATCTGCTACATCAGACTTCACACTGGCAATGCCATATTTGCTTCCATTTAATTTTGTTTCCCCACCAAGGAAGCTTGTGTGTGTGTGTGTGTATGTGTAAGTGTAAGAGAGAGAGAGTCCTTCCCATCCTTGAAAGCTCATCTCAGTCTCTCTTCCTCTAGGAAACCTTCCTAAGGACATCTTCCTTCTCTAAATTTCTTTGCCTTTTTCATTGATACACCTTCTTTTCTTCTCTCTCTCTCTGTTTCTCTGTGACTAGGTGAAAAAGGTCATTATTTACTTCATTTCTTTCTTACTTACTCTTAATCACTGAAAATAAGTACTTGCTTCAGTCAAACTGAGACCTGGGCTTAAAAAGGCCAAGGTCTCCCAGTGCATCCCATCTCCAATCATCCTGATCTATATCTTGCTCCTGGATCCTGATGTCTCAGGAGGGGAAAGTGAGGCAGGAGACCTTGTCCAGCCCTCCCTCACTTAAATCCAATTCACTTGCATGTCTTGGCAACACCTCCATGATGTCATGGTCCTCTGCTAGAACAAAGGACAAACAATAACAACCACAATACTTTATTTTCTACCTTTTCTCCTTTGTGTGTCTTTCTCCCTATTCAACAGTGAGCCTCTTGAAAGCAGAGACAATGTTTTACTCATCTTTCTGAATAAAACATCCAGCATATGCCTAGAAATATGAGAGGGGTTCAAGAAATATTTCATTACTTATTGGCTGGGACTTCCTTATTCTCTCCCTGCCAAGGAGGGGCTGGGGTTTATGGAATAAGTATATAGATGTACAGGGCCATTGATCAGTGCAGTGGATAGAGTGCTGAACCTGGATGGTCAAATCTAGCCTCACTTCCGAGATGTTTGATCCTGAGCAAGTCACTGAACCCTGTCTGCCTCGGCTTTTCTAGAAAATGAATTGGAGAAGAAAATGGCAAACCATTCCAGTATCTTTGCCAAAAAACCCTCCAAAAAATCCAAATAGGATTACAAAGAGTTGACTAGACCTGAAAAATGACAATAACAATGATCTCCACCACAAAGATGGGATGCTAGAATGTTGAGAGTATTGGGTTTAGAACCAATGAATACTGGCTATTCACTACCTGTGTAACTTTGGGTCCATTAAAATGACAAGTTGAGACGAGATGATCTCTCTGGACTCTCCCTGCTTGAAATCTTATCCTGTGATAAATAACTTGCCCTTTCTGAGGTTGTTTCCTCATCTGTAAAACAGAGCTAACATCTCTCTCGGGGGATGTGTTATCTCATTTGAACATGATGTGTGTCAGAGTGCTCCGAGACCTGCAAATGAGAATCTCCGTGTGGCTCGCTGAGCCAGCCGCTGCCTCCACAGAAGCTCGCTGCCGAGGACGCGGCGGCTTTGGCTGGAGGCGCTGACCTTTCTGTGCTGAGTGGTGTCCTTTCCTCCTGTAGGAAGTCCCTCCACAGAAACTCGATGAGATCAAAAATGCCCGTGAAATCCTCCAAGGTCTATGCCACATTGCGTAAGGGGACCCCGTGCCTGGACCCCAAGCCCCAGCAAGTGAAGAGGATATTTGAAGCTTTGAAAAAAGGCCTTAAGTAAGACTGTGGGGGTGAGGGTGGGCTGACTGTTTCCTCATGTTTTGTTCACTCGTTAATGTTCTTTTTGACAGTCTCTTTTTGTGGAGTAAACCTTGTTCCGCTTCTATTTCTCCCTCTCAGGGAATATCTCTGTGTCCAGAAGGCTGAGCTGGATTATTTATCTGGCCGTCACAAGGACACGAGAAGAAACTCTAGACTGGTAAGTAGTCTTTGGCTGACTAAGAAATTGTGGTTGTGAGAATCAAGTGGGAGAAAATAGGCGAAATTCCTTACAAGCCTTAAAGGGCTACTATGGATGTTAACTAGTATTAAACAGCTAGATGCTGGGTTTAGAGTTGGGAAGATCTGAATTTAAATCCTATCACAGAGGCTTGCTCTATAACCCTCAGCAAGTCTGTGACTTCTCTCAACCTCAGTTTCTTCATCTGTAAAATTTGGATAACAATAGAGCATCTCACTCAGAGCTGTTATGATGTTCAAATGAGATACTATGTGTAAAGCATTTTTGAATACTTTATATGTTAAATAAATGTTGATAGCTATCGTTATGAACACTAGTAAAAAAAAAAAACTGACAGTTTTATCTCACAGGAGAAGGAAAAAAGAAAATCTAATAATTCTAGCCTTCCTATAGACCTCCTGATCATTCTGGCTCCTCTTCTCTTCTTCCTGTGCTGAGCCTTGGATGAGAACATGATAATGGCTGGGTTCTGTTAGGCATTAAATAGGCAAGGCTACTGATGGATCCAGACTTCTTCCAGAGGAGTTCCAGGAAGATGGAGGAGGGAAGGCCCACAAGGGAGCCGATATCCTCAATATTCTTTCCAAAAACAGGCTTTGAAAAGCTAGAAAAATCAAAACTCCCCCAAATCTACAATATTTTTTAAAGAACAAAATAATATTTGAGGAAATAAGCAAATAAATTAAAAGTTATATCACAACACACATATTATGGGTTATAAAGAAACCAAGGTGTATTGTTTGTTTTAAGAGCCACTGGATTTAAGTCAAAAGGCAATAGGGTAAAGGGAAAAGAGAGGGCACTAATTCTGAATTCGGAGAAACTGGGTTCAAATGTTGCCTTCTCTTTGACTTTTAGCAGGTCCCATGACTCTTCTGGATTGATTCAATTTTCAGTAGAAGTTGTAAAAATGAGGAGTTGTACTAGATGATCTTTGACATCTCCTTCCAGCTCTAAATCTAGTCCTGTGGCTCATATTTGAGTCCTTATTCTGTTCATTGTCACCTGTAACATTGGGCTAGTTATTTCACTTATTAGACCTCTATTTCCCAGTCTTATGGAATAAGGAGGTTGAGCTAATTAGCCTCTGAGTGCCTTACTTCTGTTAATTATTTCCTAATTATCCATTTGCAGCTTTCTTCATCTATATATTTGTTTTTCTATTGCCTTCCCTTATTAAATTGTAAGCTCCTTAAGGGCAGTCTTTTTGCCTCTTTTTGTATCTCTAGTGCTTAGCACAGTACCTTGTACATAGTAGGTGCTTAGTAAATGATGATTAAACATTTTTAAGTTAAGCGGGGTGAATGTCCCCCTTCCCCAGGGGCTCTTAAAAATCAAAATTTTACAGTTTAGTTGGAAACACATTTGTGAACCAGACAATTAAATTGGGACTTCTCCCCACCTAGCTCAATGGGAAGAGAAACCGATACCACACAATCCCTGGCACACCACACAATCCCTGGCACACCACCCTGCCATTCCCTGTCCCCTACAAAAGATAAGGCAATCAGAGGCAGGCCTGTAGGTGGTTAGGTGAGAAACTGGCAAACCTCTCATCCCTTGGCTCCCCCTGAAGTTCTGAGGCTGAACCCTAACTATAGCATAGAGCAATATCACTTCTAATAGTAACATTTTAACTTAACATTTGTAAGTAGGGTTAAATGGATAAAATTCTATCCAAAGTATCTTCCCAACTATTATTGCACATACACAACCATTATGCGTCCATTTAATAGCTGATGTTTATATAGCATCTAGAAGCTTGCCAAGCATTTTTACATATGCACTCATTCAACAACCTTGAAAGGCAGCTAATTCTTCTGAATATTATCTCCACTTTTCAGCTAAGTGAAAAAAATGGGTGTCAGAGAGGGTAAGTTGCTTATTTTCCCCCAGCCATGTAGCTAGTATTCTGTTTTAGCATAGTGGTTCTCAAAGCATGGTCCAAAGAATAGTAGGGGGTCTCTAAAATCCTTTCAAATGGTCTACAAATTCAAATTAGTTTTTTTCTAATGATAAACATCTATAACTATCATATACATATATATACACACATACATATACACACAAACACATTTCCATATATGATGTGACCCAACAAAAACTCTGGACAGATCCTCAATAATTTTTAATAGGAAGGGAATTTAAAAGGGAAACTGAGAACAAAAGGTTGAGAACCATTGTTCTGGCATGATATCAACCTGCCGCCTTCTTTTAGCACTGAATTTTAAGCATCACAACAGATGAAGAAACAGGTAGTAGAAGAATGGTACCTAGAACATGGTTGTCCCAACTTCTGACCTGGAGCTTTTTCTTGGGATCAAACTTGTCCTCCCACTTTACATGATAGAAGTGCTCCTGACAAGTTGCTTATGAATCTGATCCATCTTTGATATGAATGTTTCATTTTTATTTCTGATAAACCTTCATTACAACAGTCCCTAATGCTCTGACTTTGTTTCCCCCATCTTCCCTGACCTCTTCAGTCTGTGTCAAACATCTCTATAAAATATTTGCTTAAAAATAGAGGAATTCTAGATTTAGATGGGGGGGACTTCAAAAAGCCTACTATATTAAAAAAAATTTCTCACTGAAACAAGCGAGATTGTGACATAGTACTGGAGAGTAGGTGTCTTGGAGGATCCAGGTCCCCGATTCCATGCATTCTGGAAACAAGTCTCTGTCTGCTGGGGCTCTGAGTAACATGTTTCATATTGAGGGGTCTTCTCTCTTACAGGCGTTCTACTATGACTTAGATAAGGTAAGTTTAGTTGTTTCTTGTGTGACTGCTGAAAGAGATTGGGGAAGGGGAGGGAGCGTGTGCATGTGTGTGAGTGTATGACATTGGGATTGTGAGGAATGAGGGCAGGAGCCACAGACTGCTGGCAAAGCACAACTGAGTTTATTTTTCCTCTTCTCCTTGAAAGCAAACGCGCTCTGTGGAAAGGCATATTCGGAAGATGGAATTCCACATCAGCAAGGTCAGGCTGGGCTGTCCCTGGGGGGGAGGGAGGGAGGGGGGAGGCAGCCCCAGCTCCCCCAGCTCCATAGGACGGCAGGGACTCAGCAGCCAGCTTCGGTCGGCTGATCTGGGACTCGGATGGGAGCAGGTGTCCCCTTTCCTTGGGCAGGTCTTTGGAAGTGGCCAGCCAGAGATGTGTTCTGCATCAGGCGGCTTGCTTTCTGGGAATGAGTTCTTGTGCAGCGTGCCTGGGGAGCAGGGTGGGAATGTTGGAGGCTCCTGGGCAGCCTGGTTGCCAGATGCTGTCTGCTTCCTCTTACAGTCTCAGAGTGGCTGTCTGACTGAGAGAGAACGTCCCTTTGTTTGGGGCAGGAGGGAGGGACCCCGATGAGACGGGGCGGGAAGCGGGGAGAGGGCTGCTCTCTGAGACACCAGCACGCCTCCCCTGCCCGGGAGTACTGAGAGAACATGTGGATTCTGTCAAGGACTTGGGGAATGAACTGGAGGCAGGCCCGTGGAAGTCTTTCCACCTTGGCTGTCTCTGGGAGCAGTCAAGCCTGCCTTGCTGGAGAGCTGTGATTTCTAGCTCTGGGTGTGCTTTATGTGGGCTAAGGCAGGGAGCTGGGAAACTGGGAGAAACTTGCCTCTGCCTCCACCCTCCGACATAGGGAAAGAGCCTCTTCTTGAAGTTTCCAATGAGAATGCCTTTAGTTTTTAAGATGGCGGCCTGGTCTAGAGCCTTGCTCTAGGAGGTAGAAGAGTTCTCATGGCTTCCGTGTGCTGAAGGTGTGGGGTAGGAACTCGCTTGAGTTATAGAGCAAACTGTGGCTTGGGCAGATATTGGTGATAAGAGCAGCTCCTCATGTGTTGTGCTTCCCATTAACTGACTGGCTTCCCATTCACTCTTTTAGTTGATCTTCTCATCTATGTGAACCAGGCAAGGTAGAGGCCCTCCATTTGACCCACAGAAAGAAACAGATAAAAATAGGAAAAGCAAAGTGATGCTCTGATCGAGTAGAGAGCATTATATTCGAAGGCAGAGGTCCTAGGTCTGAGTCCCGAGTTTGTACTTTATTATGTGACACTGGATAAGACGTTTACCCCTTTGCTGAATATCAGATTCCTTCCTAGAAGATGGGGAAACAGGAGAAGGGGCTGCACTGGCTTGCTTTCCTTTCCTCCCTTCCTTCTCCCCCTCTTATACATGCTGTGGTTTTCCCTGGTCCCAGAGCTGGGGAGTGGAGCCCAGGTGTTTTGACTCCTTCACGTAGGCAGGTACCGTCTCCTAGGTACCATGTTGACCCCCGCTCTGAGAGCAAGGATACTTATTCCAGCTTCTGATCCAGATTCTCAAAGGCTAAAAGCTTGGGGGGGAGGGCAGGAAATTCTATATATCTCTGTCCTCCCAGGTGGAGGAGCTCTATGAAGATTACTGTATCCAGTGCCGGCTACGAGACGGTGCCTCCAACATGCAGCAGGCCTTTGCGCTGTCTCCCTTGACCAAGGCTTCCCGGGAGAGCCTGGTGGAGCTGTACCGAAACCTCCAGGAGTGCACTGAGGTAGGGGATAGAGCGAGAGATGGACTTGGCCTGCCTCCTTCCGGAGGCCCTTTTCTAAGTGGCAGGTTTTGTAATAGAAAAGAATCAGCCCCTAGTGCCCAGAAAAATGGACATCGGGAAGTGGAGAGACAAAGATCAACTTCCCACAGAGTTGTTGTTTCAGCGGGATGAACTAGTTGATTTGAGCTCATGTGTCCCTACAGTGTCAAGTGAAATTCTCTCCCCCCAGTCTACTATACACTAATTCTCTGACTTAAATTCTCTGACATGGGCTACATTTCTCACTCTAGAACTAGGCCTTGTACAGTTTTCACCAGCCTATGAGAAAAGATTCTTGAAGTATTCAACAAATATTAAGTGCCCTGGGATAGTTGAAGGTGGGGGATATCTTTTTGTTTTTTTCATGTGTCCCCAATCTCTGGCTGTGAAAATAATCTCTTCCTACTCGCAAATTTTCATAGAACTTTTCCTCCTTCCTTCCCTTTCTGCTTCCTTCCCTCCCTCCCTTCTTTCTTTCCTTCATTCCTCTCTTTCATTGCAAAATAAAATGCAAACAGAAAAAGAAAAAAGTTGTAAAAATATACTTCAATTTGCATTCAGAGATTCATCCATTCTTTCCAGAGCTAGATTGCATTTTTCATCGTGGGTCATTTGGAATTTTCTTGGATCATTATCTTGATCAGAGTAGCTGAGTCTTTCACAGTTAATTATCCTTACAATATTGCTGTTAGTGTATACAATGTTCTCTTGTCTCTGCTCACTTCACTTTGTATCAATTCATGTGAGTCTTCCCAGGTTTTTCCTAAAACTATCCTGTTCATCATTTCTTTTAGCACAATAGTATTTCATTATTCTCTGATTCTTTCTGCTTTCCTCATGTTTCTTTTTTTTTTTTTTTTTTAAGTCTTTTTTCCTTCTCTTGTTGTTAGACTAACTTTTGGTAGGGGCAATAAGACAGAGGTTACTCCTAGTCAGTAGGCATCATGAGCTGGGCATTGAAGGACGGGTAAGATAGTGGGTAAGAAAAGGAAGAGTAGGGTATTCCAGGCACAGAGAATCATAGAGCTAGGATATACAGGATAGGAAGATATTAAGTGTGTTTGGGACATGGCAAGTAATCCAAGGGTTTTTTTGTGTGGAAATTTATTTCATGTTAAATTTGTACCAATCCAACTCTCAGTAGAGATGGCAATAGATAGAGCCCTAGGCCTGGAGTCAAGAAGACCCAAGTTCCAATCTAGCCTTAGGCATTTACTAGCTGGGCAAGTAACTGGTCCTCTGGCTGAATTTCCTTATTTATAAAAGACAAAAAAACCAAAGCAAAGTCCCAGGGTTGTTGGGAGAACCAAATGATGATAATTGTAAAGTGCTTAGCACATAGAAGGTGCTATATTAATGTTTACTCTTTTCTCTTTTCCTTCAGTGTTCTTATGGTGCTTTTCTCCACATAACGTGCCCCATCTGGGCATGCTGTGAGCAAACAGAAAAGAAATTGTTATTTTTTTTTAAGAAAGAAAAATAAATTTTCATGTCACTTCTTAGAATTCAGCCCTCCCTAGTGTTCTCATGACCCTAAACTTAACCAAAGGTGCATACCTGTAATATTTTTGGTGTAATGATGTCCTAGGAAACTCCAGTAATTTCTCAGCTGGGTATTGGGGTGTTAGGGGATGAGCACGGTTTTTTCTGAGCCTGTATATGGGGTGGTAAGGGGACAGAAATGGGCAACCTGATGACTTGATGTCTTGTGGGGCTTTGCAGGACATGTGCTTGATTGAAGGGGCCCTGGAAGTGCATCTGGGGGAATTTCACGTCAAGATGAAAGGTAACTAGGTGCTGTTCTTTAGGATAGGGTTAGGGTAAAAGCTGACACTTCCCATCCCATCCCCCTTGGGTCTAGCTGTAAGACATTCTTAATTGGCTATATTGAAGCTCACCAAAAGGAAGAGAACTTTTGGGCTGGGGGAAACTACAATGGGCCTGAGTGCCTAGAAAGCATCCACAAGTCCTCTTTGGGGAATTCTTTGTCTTAATAGGAGTTTGCCTACATAGAACTAGCTACTCCGCATGGGTGGGTGCTTGGGTTTCAGGTTCCACAAAGGAGGCAGGTGACTTAGCAAGTCACTCATTTCCTTCTCTCTTGGACTTCCTCTCTTTACTTTCTGGCTTTGTTTTAGTGTTTAAGGGAGCTTTTTTTTTTTTTTTTTTTTTTTTTAATTCTTTGATTGTGATTCTCACTGGCTGTCCTGTGATTGGCCTGGTTGACCATCCATAAGGATGGGTTGGAAAACATGAACTGTTTTTGATTTGTCCTTCTTTATAATAGTATGTTGGGCAAGTTCTTAAATTGGCTATTCCTCTTGTGCCTGAGACTGTTTTGTTAGCCATTTTTCAGAGTTTTTCTCTCCCACCCTCCCCTTCTGCTTCCAGAAAGAACCTTTTATAAATGAGGGAGCTGAGACCTAGAGAGGGTGACTTAGCTAAGATCATGCTGCTAGTTAGAGGCTAGTTGGAGAAAGGTAGAAAGGGTGATAGAACACCACCTTGGAGATGGGGGTTAACACTTGAATATTTGTCTTCCAGGGCTGGTGGGGTATGCACGACTATGTCCAGGAGACCAATATGAGGTAGGTAGAGGACAAAATAAGCAACCTGTTTGCTTAGGTGACTAACGCAAAGACTATTCTTCTCCACCTAAGGAGTCACTTGACCACATGGATGTTTTCCTAGTTGTTCATATACAGTCCAGATGCTCAGCTCTTTAACAGAACAGCTTGGTACAGGAATGAGGGAAGTCCAACCCTAGTGCTGGTGCTTATTTTTAGACTTCAGCAGATACTGACAGAGATGCCAGTGGGCATCATAGGATCTCAGAGGTGAAAGGGACCAACCCCTGCTGAGCAGGAATCCCTTTATAATTGGTCATCCAACCAGCAAGTAAAGACTTCAGCAATGAGGAACTGACTACTTCCTGAAGCAGCTGATTCTGCTTTGGGATCATTTTAATTATTAGCTTTTCTTTGTCAATCTGAACTCTGCCTCTGCAACTTCTATTTGTCATTTCCAGTTTTTCCTTCTGGGGCCACATAGAATTCTTCTTCCATATGACTACCCTTAAAATACTTGAGAATGTGTATGTTTCTCCTAAGTTTTCTTTCCCCACCACTCTTAATATCTTTAGTTGTATCCATCTTTTTTCCCCTTTTTAAAAAAAATATATTTTAAAAAATACACATTGCTTTATGAATCCTATTGGGAGAGAAAAATCAGAGCAAAAGGGAAAAATCATGGGAGAGAGAAAAAAACAGGAAAAATAAGTGAACATAGCATTTGTTGATTTACACTCAATCTTCATAGTTCTCTTTCTGGATGCAGATGGCATTTTCTATCTAAAGTCTATTGGGATTGCTTTGGATCACTGAACCAGTGAGAACAACCAAATCTTTCATAGTTGATCATCACACAAACTTACTGTTATTGTGTACAATGTATTCCTGGTTCTGGTTGTTTCAGCATCAGTTCATGTAAATCTTTCCAGGCCTTTCTAAAATCAGCTTGTTCATAATTTTTTATAAAACAATATTATTCCATTATCTTCATATATTACAGCTTGTTCAGCCTTTATCCAATTGATAAACATCTACTCATTTTCAATTCTTTGCCACCACAAAAAGAGCTACTACAAACATTTTTGCACATGTGGATCCTTTTCCTTTCAGTGGTGTCCATCTTTAGATGCACACACTGGATGCTATATTTCCTCTCTCCTGAGCAGTCATTAAATTTTTTTCTCAGTGAATAAATATTTATTTGCCTTCTCTTTCATTCTTCCTAACTAGAAGGAAAAAAAAAAAAGAAAGATAAAATTCTTGTAACAAATTTGCAGAGTCAGGCAAAACAAACTTGCTCACGGCCACATATGAAAATACATGTTTCATTCTGCTCCTTAGAATTCATCACTTCTAGATCAGAAGCTGGGAAGCATACCTCATCATTGGCCCTCTGGAATCAGGATTGGTCCAGCGTTTACAATGTTGTTATATAAATTCTCCTGACTCTACCCCCTTTACTTGCTCGCCTCAGTTCTGGGAGGATATTTCTAGATTGGAGCTCTGTAACCACTTCAAAAGAACAAATCAGAAAAGATACTGACATTGCTCTCTCTCTCTCTCTCTCTCTCTTCCTCTGACCCTCAGGTATTCATCCGCCTGGGTCGCCAGAGGTGGAAGCTTAAGGGCAAGATTGAGACTGATGACAGCCAGACCTGGGATGAGGAAGAGAAGGTGTTCATTCCTACCCTTCATGAACACTTTGAAATCAAGGTAGGGCTGATTGTGAGGGAGAAGGAAGAGAATCCTTAGAGCTGGTGAGATGTACAGGTGTCTCTCATAAATTCACAGATGAGGCCTCCATTTTTCAGCATCTTTGCTTTTTTTTTTTTTCCTATGGTTCCCTTACCTGTCAGGAGAGCACTTGGCCTTTAGTAGGGTACAAACAACCAAAGAGGCAACTTCCAGAGTTTTCATGGACCATGGTCTGAACTGTCTTTGAAAAGAGTCGGGGGCAGCTAGGTGGCGCAGTCCTGAAATCAGGAGAAACTGAGTTCAAATGTGACCACAGACACTTAACACTCCCTAGCTGGGTGACCCTGGGCAAGTCACTTAACCCCAATTGCCTCAGCAAAAAAAGAAAAGAAAAGAGTCGGAATACATTTACTTGGGACCCAAAGTCCAGAGCTTCCAGCATGGCTGACTGCCACTTACTTGGTTCAGGCCTTTTATCTCTTCTATATTCCTATAGAATATGTGTGTGTGTGTGTGTGTGTGTGTGTGTGTGTGTGTGTGTGTGTATGCATGCACATGTACATATGTGTATGTACATATATGTATGTGTATACACACATATATAGTGCCTACTTCAGACCTTTACTAGTTATTATGTGTTCCTATCTGAAAGACTTAATCTCTTTGATTCTCAGTTTTCTGATTTATAAAATGGAAGGATTGACTCCAATATCTCTTCCAAACTTCTTTTTCCTAATTTCAATCTTTTCCTTCTCTGATTTTCTTCACAACTTTTTGACAATCAGTCTTCTCCAAATACTTATTTCCACCAAAATAACTTCTGTAACTCATCATGGCCTAATAATAATAATAAATCACATTTACACAATATTTAAAACTTGGAAAAACACTTTCTTCTCAATAGTATTTTGTTTTTCCATTTGCATGTAAAGATAGTTTTCAGCATTCATTTTTGTAAGACTTTGAGTTCCAAAATTTTTTCTCCTCCTTCTCTTAACTTCCCATTCCTCCAGACAGGAAGCAATCTGATATAGGTTATATGTGTACAATCATTTTGAAGAAAAACACTTTCCTATCAACTACATTAATTGTTCCAAACTGGCATAAATCCCCAGACCTTCTCATGATTTGGCTCTAACCTTATTTTTTATTTATTTTTAAAATTTCCTATTGTCAGCTTTTGAAGTTTCTACATGCTTAGGCTACTCTGTTTATGTTTTCCTTTGGAAGTCCTTCCTTTCCCTTCAGGGCCTGAATTGATGTCACCTTTTCTAGAGAGCTTCCCTGATACCTTTCTTTGTTTCCACAAGTTGAGATTCTCTCTTTTATCTTACTTTAGAGCTCTCCTTTTCCCCCTCATATTCTCCCTTGAATAGAGGTTATTTAGGTTATATCCATCCACTCCATTTATTAGCTTATAAGAGCTTTAAAAACAGTATTTGAATATTTTTGAATCTCTTCCAAATGTTTTGTACATAAATAGATACTTAGTGAACAAGGCACAGGAACGAAGGGCTCTTGGCCTTGTGTGGCTGGGAGTGGGACCCCAAGTGCTGGATTCAGGTCACCCTTCCTTTGCTCTTAAACGTGGTCCTTGATTTGCTGTCGAGTCCCAGTCATTTCTGAGAGTGTGCCGGGAGACGAGGGCTGGTGGATATCCCCCGCAGGTCCTGGAGCTTCGAGGCCTGAGCACGCTGCTGGTTGGCACAGTGACCTGTGAGCTTGAGGACTTTTTCACCACTCGACCCCAGACCATCGTTGTGGACATCACTGAGCTGGGGACCATTAAGCTGCAGCTGGAAGTTACCTGGAAGTGAGTAGACTTCTCCCACTCCATCCCCTGTCATCCCCACTAAATGGTCCTTAAAATGCTCCATGGTCCCCGGAGTGGGACCCTGAAGTCCTCTGTCTGTCCACAGAATGGATTCCCCAAAGTAGAGTCCTCCTGCGTGGCCCAAAGTACCAGCAGCAGAAGGATGCTGAAAGCGCTCAGTCCTGTGCTTTTGAGGGGGTTCGGAGGCTCCCCCCTGTGGTGCTTTCACATATAGCGGCTCTACTTGTCGTTATTCTGAGAACTTCGGCTGGGAACCAATGGCTTTGTAGATGGGGTCAGGTGATGGCACCTGTCCCCCGGACTGCAGAAGAGCATGGGGGTCCAGCCTTGGCCACCCAACCCCAACTTCATCTGCTCCATTCCAGGCTGTGGGTGGGTCCCCTCTGCACAGGGGCAAGAAAAAGCCATGGTATGAAAGGAGGAAATATTTCTTTTATTCTCCCTCCTCTCTTGCCTCCAAGCTTTAGCCACTTACTCACAACGGATATGGAAAAGGCAAAGGTCAGGCTAGACCTGACCCAGTGAACTTTAAAGACAGTGCAAAAAAGACATTCTGGTGTCTTTTGGTAATTTGTTGCTCAATCTTTATTTCCCTTTCCTTCTGGGGAGAGAAACAAGCTTTTTCTTTCAAGTGAAATTAGACCTCCTGTATCTAGTCAGATCCGGCTCAGTCCCCCAGGCAGAGACACTGACGGACATAGCCCAGTTTGGGAAGAAGGCATGGGCTGTGTCTTCCAGGGGTCCAGTGCTTTTAGCCTTTGTTTTAGAGACCTCTGGTTAGATAGTGAAGGGACCAGAGGCCAGGACATGTGTTTGGGAATATTTCACCCAGTAGAATCAACAGTGGAAATCAGTTTTTTTGGCTCAGTGAAAGGAGAAAATTCCTAAAAGAGTTGCTTTGAGAGGAAGTGGTTCTCTATCACTGTAGCTCTTTAGACAGAGAGTAGATAACCCCTATGGTTGCTATATAAAAAATTTCTATTTGGGAATAGGTTGGGCATTTTAATCTAACCTTCTCATTTAGAGCTGAAGACACAAATGTGGAGAAAACATGTTCTGTGGATAGTCACGGGGCAAAGTTAGCAGGTCCATCTGTTTTTTTCTTCCCTGCTCCTTTCCCAGCATTCTAGGTTAATCTCTCTTATTTATAAAAGACTTAATGCTTCTTAAGACATTTTGCTTGTGCTTGTACCAAGTGATGCAGGATGTTGAATCTGGAAAGACCTGAATTCAAATCCTGTCTCAAACAAGTAAGAGCTGGGTGACTGTGGCCAAGTAATAGAAGGACAGGAATTTAAGACTATTTTGTAGGACTAAGCAAATTTTGGGGTTAGCCAGTGTTATTAGGTCCTTTTAATGTTAACCTTTTTCAACTTCAATTTTCTTATCTGAAAAATAGGGATAATAGCACTTCAAAGGTTGGAGAATAATACAACTTAGAGCTGTTTGGGAGCCTTAGAGATAATTTGGTTATAGGTGGCTAGGTGCTCAGGAAGGCCCTTGGGAAAATTGTGATCCTGGGCAAATCACTCAATCTATCTCAGTTTCCTTATTTGTAAAATTGAGGATTAAATGAAATGTTTGACAAGCACTTTACAAGCCTTAAAGTACTATATAGATGCTAATTATTATTTAGTTTGACTCTTTTACCTCACAGATGAGAGAAGTTAAGATTTGTCCAGGATCATGGATTTATGCACAGTGCAAATTGAAGTGGATATTCATTAAACAGAAAGTCCAGTTGCTTTGGTCAAAAGATTTAATAAAATCTCAGAAGCATCTGGGTAGGGTAAGACATGGAGAGCTGTCACGGGCCCTGCTTTGCAGCTCACCTGGTATAGCATTGGGAAGGATGGAGTGAAGGCAGCAGCACCATCCCTGTTTGGGTGTGGCTGTGGTCACCTGCCATGCTGATTCAGGACAGGGACATCATCCTAGGGATGATTCTGGCCACACCTGTCACTCTCTTGTACAGCAGCTGATTCTTTACAGTATTTATTCCTTGTTAAGGGAAAAAAGGCTTGAAACCATGTCCCTCTCTCCCCAACCTCCCCCAACTCTTTTCACCTAATACCAACCTGCATTCTGAATGGTTAGCTCAGTGGATAGAGCATTGGGTTTAGAGTCCAGAAGACCTGAGTTCAAATCCAGCCTCAGATACTTACTTGCTATATGGCTTTGGACAAATCAGTAAATCTCGGTTTGCCTTAATCCATTGGAGAAGGGAATGGCAAACCACTCCAATCTTCCTTGCCAAGAAAAATCTATGAACAGTATGATCCATTGAACAACAGCAATATAGCTTTGAATTATACTGAACAGCTATATTGAATCTTGTTGAAAATCTATACATAATTTGAGCCACTATTTCATATAATACATTTCATATTTTCATACAACATATCATATATATAAAATTTCATATGTAATATAGACCAACTCTAATCTCATATATACTCTATGTGGTATGTGTGGGGAAGGTGGTAATATCCAATAGCAGGATGATAAAAGTATATACTACTATTGAAGCAAATTACTTCTGAACTATAGTCATGAGTCACAGTGTTGTCAGTCCTAACTTTTGTGGGAGCAAAGTTACGAAATAATGGTACAAAAGTTAAGAAAAAAAGAGCATGTTTATAATTGAGTATTTAGGAAATAGGAACTTAAGTTCTCACAACCACCAAAAATTATTCTTTTACTACAGATTGCTGAAAATCCACTTTTCTACATGTAAATATTTATAATAAACATTGATTCTGATAGTATGTACTTTTCCTAACACACTCACCAAAAAATAAGCTATAAATTGCTGGGCAAAGGAGGGATAAAGAAGGGGCAGGGACTGCATATTAGAAGAAATACTCAGCCCAGCATTGGGGATTCTCCACCAGCAGGAAACCTGCAAGGACCTCTTTGCTTCCCAGATCTACCCAGAGAGGAGATGGGATGCTTACTAGGCCTCTAACCACCATCCCATTCACCTACAAACTTAGCCACTTTCCTTGTTTTTCAGTTCTCTCATCATGCACACTTGAGAGGCTACTTTAGTACTTTCTAAAGTGGATTCATGAATACTTTCACGAAGACTTTTCTCCTTTTTGCTGCTAAAAACTTGAACTCTCATTTTCCCCCTCTTCTCTGCAAGCCAAGAATGTGTGTGTATTTGCCAATGAGAAAATGAAATTGAAATTACTAATAAAATCAAGTGAATGCTTGAAAAATTAATTGCATGAATGTTGGATTGACTATGTATAGATGCATGTGTATGTGTATGTAAATATGTGTATTTTTTTCTATATATCTATATGTCTATATCTATTTGAAAACTGACTCTTTTGTGTAGCTTTTCAGCTGGTAAGCTCAAAAAAGAAAAGCAATTCAGCATAATAGACTTGCTTTCTTCAAGCCCTATGTCTGATACATACTGCTTGAATCTGGGCAAGTCACTTAACTCCTCAGTGTCCCAGGTACCTCTTTAGGACTTTAAAGACCAATTGAAAATCTTCCTTAATGGAGGGAGTTTCCTTTTTGAGAGTTCTTGACACAAATGAAATCAAAGGTCTGGAACAAAAAGTGCTCAGTATTTAGTACTAGTGTTTCCTAGCACCAAGTTCCATTAAGCTACCAACAGTCAAATTAGCTTTTATTTAAGATATTTTTTTTCTCCTGGTAACATTAGAGTTAGAACAAAGCTTAAGAGCTCACTTTGAGCTACTGCTTCATTTTATAAAAGAGCAAACTGGTTCCCTAAGAGATGATTTGTCACAATGGGAAATGTCACACACACACACACACACACACACACACACACACACACACGTATATTCTGCTATCAGGTGTTACACCTTCCCCATACACTAAATATTTATTCTTCCCCACACTAATCAAGGCAGCTGTGACTCTAACCCCTTCTCCTTTCTCTTCATTCCTGATCACTGGTAAACGCTGCCCCAGTATTTGTCCAAGATGCTTTTTAAGCATCACTATATTTTATGACTTCCAACCCTTTCCCCCCTTTTTTTGACTTTATATTAATGAGGTACATTAAGTCCCAAAAGTGGGGAATTGCCCAGAATGAGCTCACGGATTCATACCATCTCCAGAACAAGGGGCAAAACTTTATTATAATACTTTAACAATTAATAAGAGGAGTGGTGGGACCTTTAAGGGAAAGGACCCAGAGCAAGGTATGCTGACTGTGCTAATTTTGTGTCGGTAAGTCAGCTGCTGGTTATGGTTGTCCTGTTCATACCAGATAGCCTCAAGAGTTGACATTTATAGTTTACCCTCCAGATTGTATAAGGTAACAATAGGCATCAGTCTAGAATGTATATACAAGATAATTCCGAAGGGTCAGCTTGCTCCTCACTGGGGCTCCCTTAGTTTCTGGATTGCCATCAGAGACATGGTCTTTTGTTAGAATCCATTTACCTCATCATTATCACTTCTATTAGTTTTCTTTTTTTTTGTCCTTTTTAAAGCTTTTTATTTTCAAAACATCCTCGGATAATTTGTCAACATTGACCCTCACGTAGCCTTGTAGTTCATATTTTCCCCTTTCCTTCATCCCCTCCCCTAGATGGCAAGCAACACAATATATGTTAAACATATTAAAATTTGTTAAATATATTATGTGTAAACATCTTCTGTTAGTTTTCTATGGCTTAATTAGCTTACACATTACTCATTTTCTAGAATTGAGGTCCAAGCTTCCTTCACACATTCCCCATCCCATTCCTTTGCCTTCTGGTCTAGAGTGTTCACTTTCTTGAAATCCCTGGCTTCCCTCAAATTCAGCTCCATCAACCACCTTCCAAGAGAGGCATTTCCTGTCTCCACCCCACCTCCCACCCCAGGAGTTCCTGGGAGTATCATTCTTTGACAGAATTCCTATTGGCATTCTAGTGAAGCCTAAAGAGTCCTTAGAATAAAGTTCTTAAATAAAAGCACGAAATACAATGCATATAATTAAAAAGGAAACCAAAGGTTAGTGAAAAAATAATTTTTTCCCCATCCACATTCAAGAATTTTCCCCCCACATTTCCCCACCAGAATATACCCAGGGACCTCAGTTTAGGAACCCTTAATCGAATTCAACCTCCTGATGGTACAGAAGAGAGGTCTAGAGAAGGAAGTGACAGAGCTGGCCAGTTGCTCCATGATCTCCTGTTTTTACTCTTTTCCACTAAAGGCCTCTGGTCTTGTACCGAGGACTGCCTATATCCAACTATGATATATTTATTCAAGTTAAAGATTTTCCCTCTCTCAAGCCAGCTCATTCTTGTGTCCACAATATTGTTATTTTTAGAGGTATTTGGGATTTCTTGACTTGCTTAGGACCACACAATGTCTGAAGCTGAATTTGAATTCAGGTTCTCCTAACTTCAGGGCTGGTGCCCTATCTGCTATCTAGCTGATTCAGTATGACTACCTTCTTTGGACTTTTGTCAACCTGGGGCCTTGAGACCTCATAGTTCAGCAGTTTTTCTTCTTCCAAGCAAGACCTCGTACTGAACTGACCTGCGCCTGATCCAGCGGCTGACGTGGGGCGGGCAACGTAGGTTACTATGAAACAGAAGGCTCTGAGCACAGAAGTTTATTCATGGAGCCACCAGCTTCTGTGGCCTTGTGGGTTTTTTTTTCTCTGCGTGGATATAGCAGCTTTACATTCTCTTTTTTTTTAAAAAAATAAACTTATCAATTTTGTTTTTATATCACCTATTTTTCATCCTTTTATCTTTTCCTATTTTCCCAATGATCCATTGCATGTAAAAAAGAATTATATTATTATATGATTTAAAAAAACAATGAATACATCCAAAAAATGCTGACTATAATACTCCATACCTATGTGATGACCCCATTCCCTATTTATGCAAAGGAGAGAGGGAAAATGTTTTCTTGTTGTCTCCTCTTTGTTCCAAACTTATTTTTGACATTTTGTAAGGTTAATTTTTATTGTTTTGTGCTTCTATTTTCGCTTAAAATATACTTTTATTTGCTTCATTAAATATTTTACAACTATACATAAAATACTTTTAAAAGAGTTGTTTAAAAAGTTTTTGAATTGTAAGTTCTCTACTCCTTCCTATCTCTTCTCCCTCCTCTTTGAAAAGGCAAGCAACATATTTTCATTGTTATAGTAATTGTGTATTTTATTTTCTTAGCTTTTTGCTTTGCATTAGTTTATTTGTCTCATATTTCTCTGTATTCATCATATTCATTGTTTCTTACAGTAGGATAATATTCCTTTAATTTCATGTGCCATAGTTCTTTTTTAATTATTCATCAATTGATGGATATCTACTTTGTTAACATGAAAGATCAACTTTTCTTTCTTTTAAAAAATAATTAAATTTTATTTTTAACAAACTTTTAAAAATATTTTTTCTTTCCCATACCTTCGTCACTATTAAGAAAAAAACAACAACTAATACATATATAGTCAAAACCATTCCCACATTTATGTCTCATTCTATAGCTGGCATCCTATCCATTCCATCACTCAACTGTCCTGGAAAGACCCAATTATTTGGTAATTACATTTCTGAGGTAGACCAGTATTGTAATAATGGTGTTACAGGAAGGCTTCAGTATAGGACAGGTAGATAAGCACAAAAGGAACTGTTGAGGTTTTCTGTGAAACATTAAAATTCCAGTAATATCTTTTTTATTTTATTTTATTTTCATTTTTTGCAAAGGGAGATGTCCCTGAGGCTTGGCTAACACCCAGACCTCTCTCTTCTGCCTTCTCAGCCCATTTGATACAGAGAGCTTCTTGGTATCCCCTGGAATTAGCAAGTATTCTGTGGGCAGCAGAAAAGGCTCCTTGTATAACTGGACACCTCCGAATACTCCCAGCTTCAGGGAAAAGTATTATCTTGTGAGTATGTAAGACCATTTCCTCTCCTTCTCTCCACCTTCTCTCTCCTCCCCCCAAATTAGCCAAGAACCCTGATGGATGACCTTCCTTGTATTGTTCGGTGAGTGTAACAGTTTAATCCACTCTCAATCTTAGTAATTATGGGGAAACTGTAACGTCTGAGCCCAGAGAATAGAAAAGTTGAGAATTCAATCTGTTGCCAGCCTAGTATTTCCTTACCCTATTTTTAGACTAACATAGTTCTTGCTGATGTTTTCCATTTTGACAGTTCCTTTTATTTTCATCATATGGAAAAAAAAGACAGACTTATAGAATAAGATCTGTATACCTGAAAAAAGTCCTTTGAGATCTTCTAATTCAAAATCATCATTTTACAGACAAAGAAACTGAGATCTGGTAGCAATAACGAGCTAGTTTGAACTGAGGTCCTCTGACTTAAAACACACTATTTTAAAAAAAGCATTTATTTATTTATTTAAATTTTTTTTTTAGGCAAACAGGGTTTAGGGACTTGCCCAGGGTCATATAGTTAGTAAGTTGACTGAAGTAAAATTTGAACTCAGAGCCTTCTGACTGCAGCACCAACTGAGTGCTATTTTCAGCAAGCCATAGTGCTGTTAAGCTCCATCTGCATCGTTGTGAAGTTACAGCTAGTCATATTTTGAATGAATAATACTTTCTGGCACAATAGTAAAAATGCTCCAGTAGAAGACTTGGTCCAGTGCTCCAGATGACAGCAATGGCCCTGTCTTTACTCCGGAATGTCCCCCTTCAGTGTTACCCACCCGGCCTGCTAGACTTAAAGCAAATCCACTCTTTCTGATTAAACGTTTGCTTAGAGACCCTGACAAATCAGGTGGCATGTTTCTCTGTGGGAAGGAAGAAGCGGGAGTAATTCTGATTTGGAATGTAATCTGGAGCAAAAGCATAAATAACTTTTTGGAAATTTCTGCTCATCTGGTTCAGGATACAAGAGACATTCGTTGAGTAAGGCACATACCTTCTTGGGGCTGTGAAATAAATTGTAAGCGACATAGTTTGGAATAAACTGTTACCTGAGAGATGAAAATTTACTTAATTCAACAACATTTATTAAGTATCTGCCCACTGTGAACAAAGCCCACAGAAACACAATATAGGCTCTGCTGGTTAACAGAGGTAGCATGGGGGACATCCATGGGAAACTCCTCTTCAGCCGCAGCCTGATCTTGCCCTCTTGGGCGCCCAGGCCTGTGCCCGAGGAATGCAGACTCGAGGTGCCATCGAGCAATAAATAGCATGAGCAGGGACTTCGTGTCCGCCAAAGCCACCATCAGAGTGGTTGTAGAGTGAGGAATACGTCAACTGACAGAACTTTTGAAAATCAAATTGTCTCCTAAGCCAAAGAGAGCCGTGATCTGTCAAAGCCCCCCCGCTCTGAGGTAACCACAGGTCTCTGACAAAAGTACAAAAAGTGGGCAAGCTTTATAAACTGTCCGGGACAGAGTTTCTTTTAACCAGGAAGAAGGCACTGCCACATCTTGGGAGGGGCACCGTGTCACCCCCTCAGAGATAAGTTGCAGCGAAAGGAGGCGGGATGTGCCTTTGAGTGTCTGCAGTCTGGGCTGCGAGGGAGGCAGTGAGGAGGCAGGGAGCATTTCTCTAGGCCCTGATGCCCGTGTTCACCTCTTCCAGTCTCTTTTCCAGCAGCAGCAGCAGCCGCCAGGGCCGGAGGGCCGGAGGGACAGCCCCCCGCCTCGCTCTCTGTTGAGCTACCTGTCTGAGAGCGACTTGGGTGTGCGTCTTCAGGGGAAGAGCACCGAGCAGCCCGAGATGACCGAGAGGGACTCTTTCAGCTCGGACGACCCCAGGGAGACCGAGACGGGGACCTCGGCTTCCACCTCAGACGGGGGCTTCCCACTCTTCGTTCCCGATGTCTCTGTTGAAGGGGAGCAGCAGGAAGCCTCAACGCCGTGCTCAGGCGGGCTTTCACTGAAGGCGTCCCCAGGAGCTGGGGACTGGCACCCGGGGCCGCCTGGCCAGCCGGAGCTGCTTGGGCCCAGGCGCGGCTCACTGCTCCAGGAGGGCCTGGTGTTGGACAGCCAGCTGGGGAAGCTGGGCACAGCGAAGCCCGAGGAACCCACGGAGGGCCCCAGCCAGTCTGTGGAGAAAGCCTTGCAGGAGGTTCTAGATTTACTCAAGTTAATGAATCCTAGGCAGTCACAACTCCGGGAACTAGAGTACCAGGTTCTCTGCTTCAGGGATCGATTAAAGGTATAGCTTGTTTTCCTGCTGGGAATAATAAAGACAACTTGTATTTATTTAATGCTTTAGGAGCATGAAGAATTTTCACTTCCATTATCTTGTTCCATTCAAACACTTATTAAACACCTACTGTTTATAGGACATTGTGCTTGTGGCTTGGGGGGAGAAATGGGGAGAGAATGTAGGCCAAAGCAGCCCCTGTCATTATGAAGCTTACAGTCTCTTGGGAGATAAGACTCAGCCTGTGTGACTGGTACTCAGAAAGTACATTAAGTAGGTATCATGTTTCTTGTCTTCTAAGTGGGCAAGGGAGAGAGGTAGGGGGAGGGAGAACATTTGGAACGGACAATAAAGAGTTAAAAAAATTTTTTTTCAAAAAAGAAAGAAAGTATATTAGAGAGATACAGAAAAAAGTGCCATGTGATATCAAGGGAGATCATTCATTAAAGACAGAGGAAGATCAGAGAAGGCTTCATGGAGAATGTGGGACTTGAGTTGATCTCAAGTATCTTAAGGGATGAGAACATCCCTTAATCAATAAGAAACCATTTACACATCTTGGGAGTGTCATCACATCACCCCTTCAGAGATAAGTTGTAATGAAAGGAGACAGATAGGATGTTCCCCCTTTATGTAATTTATAGTGTTGGGATTATGAGGGAAAAGGGGAAGGCTTTCAAAGGATCAAGTCATGAAGGCCATTTGATTTTCTAAGGGATTTGTGGGACAGGTGAGCTAAGCTATTATCCCCATTTTGTAGATAAGAAAAAGTAAAGTTATTTGTTTAAGATTATTCTGGATTCAACCTTTGGAGCTTCTGACTCCAAATTTAGAAGCTTTTCTTCCATTCTGACTTTCATCATCATCTTTATCATCACCATCACCATTGTCATTGTTTATATGGTGCTTACTGTGTGTCAGACACTATGCTCAGTGCTTTATAATCATGATCTCATTTAGTCCTCACAGTTTTGTGAAGTAGGTGCTATTCTTATCCCCATTTTACAGGTGAGGAAACTGAGGCAGACAGGGATTAAGTGATTTGCTCAGGGTCACACAGTTAGTAAACTTCTGAGACTAGATTTGAACTTGGGTCCTCCTGACTCCAGGTCTGATGGTCTATCGACTGAGCCACCTAGCTGCCCCATTTCCCCTAAATTGCAAATCTCTCAGGGCTATAGTAACTTTGAGACCTCAGTTTACTCTCTCATTTTATAAATAACTCTAGACTAGGAATTAGGAGAGTTAAGTTTTAGCCAGGGCTTTGCCACTTACTGACTTTTGTGAGTAATTTTTCCATTTATAAATCTCAGTTTTATTGTCTGTTAAGTGGGGACGGTGATTTCTGCCTCATCTATCTCATAGGGTTGTTGTAAGGATTAAATGAGCATCATCAATAAATATAAAGCACCTACTATGTGCCAGGCACTATACTAAGCACTGGGGATACTAAAGGAGGCAAAAGGCAGTCCCTACTCCGAAGGAACTCCAGTGAAAGCATTCTATAAATTGTAAGGAATAGGGACTGGATCAGTAGGAGAAAGATCTGCCCGTGCAGATCAACACTTCCTCTGCACATTATCTTTTTGGAAGTGGTTAATTAAGTGACGACCAGAGTCACACAGCCAGTATGTGTCCGTGGTGGGACTTGAATCTGGGGTCTCACTGATTTGGCTGGGGTTCTTTCTCTTCTTCATCTGGTTTTCTTTGTTTCAGAATTCTAGTGTTGCAGAATCCCTTGGGCATTCTGTATGGATTGGGGGGATTTGGGATTCAAGGGAATGAAGAATTAGGGCTTGGAATTAGGAGACCTGGGATTGAATGCTGGCCCTGGCAATGGAACTTTGTGGCCATGGGCAGGACTACTCACTGAGCCTCTGTTTAATCATCTGTAAAGTAGGGATAATAAATACCAGCAATGTCTCACAGGGCCTTTGTAAATAAAGTGCCTTATATACATTTTTAGAAATCATGATTGTTGTGTACTTGCTATCTTGTAACTCAACCATCCTAGTCAGACAAGTCCTTTTCCTATTTGTACAGTTCTTCATGAAAGGGATTATTAAACCTCCCTGCCTTGTTTTAGGCCTTTCAGGGATTAAATAAGGCTTATTTGCTGTACAGTTTTGTATACAGTGACCCCCTCCCCCCCATTTCAGCCAGATAATGTTCCTGCTCTACTGAGGGGATACTGTTCTGAAGTCTTTTCCCCCTGTTTCCTGATAGCCCAAGGTCACCAACCAGGAACATTCATCCATGGAGAGTTTGATGGAGACCATATTAGAAAGTTTTGACTTTTTAAATGCTGACTTCAACCCAGATGAACTTTCCTTATTTGGCAGTGGCCAGGCCCAAAGCATAAAGTAAGTGAACCCCAAGCCCAGAGTGCCATCCTGCTCTCCTAGAGACCTCCTCTCCATTCCTAATTGGTTTTCTTTCTGTTGTCTACATCAGTTGTCCAATTGCATCAACTTCTTCTATGGCCAGGTCTAACAATGACTTGTCCTGGAGATAAAGTTGTTAAAGTACAAAGCGTGATTGTGTTTTGATTGATGGTGGTTCACCCCTCAATTAGTGTGTAGCAAACCACTTCTGTAGATCTCTTTCCTCCTGTAAAATACATTCGACCACACTTTTAAGGTTCTTACTCATTTTAATGTTCCAATTTTGAGTTTATAACAAAGATCATACATTTTAATTCTTATTAAGCAGCTTCCTTCCTTTTCTCCTTCCCTCCCTTCCTCCCTGTTTCCTTCCCTCCTTGTTCCCTCCTTCCTACCCCTCCTTTTCCTCTGTTCACCCAGGGTTTCATATTTTTACCTGTTGGTACTGTGACCAAAGGAATGTGAATTTTGATCCCTGAAACCTCCCAAGATGTCTTGGGGTTTACTGCCTAGATTTCTTTTTTAAGGACATGTCTTAAACCCAGATCACTCTGGCTCTCATTGATTGACCAACAATAGGTCCCAGGTCAAGCCTCCCTTGACCTTATTTGGACCCTGATAGCTCAAAGTAATTATAAATAGCAATTGTTTCTGTTTTATCCAAGATTTTTGAGAGTCTTTCCCTCTTGTTGATTGTTGTTTTTTTGACTAGATAAGAGAGGCCATTTTTTGCCTCATTTCTTCCCTAGCCTTAATCACTGATTGGACTTTGCTTTAGTCAAACTGAGACCTGTTAAAGACCTAGAAAGGCCAAGATCTCCCCCTGTGTCCAGGGCCTCTCCAGTCCTCCTGATTTCTCGCTGGCCACTGGACCCAGGTGGCTCTGGTGACCTTGCCCAGCCCTCCCTCCCTCCAACCCACTTCACTTGCATACCATGGCATCCCCTCCCTGATGGCATGTCCCCTTTGACACAAAGGATGAGGAAGGCCCAGTGCTGACAATGACTTTATTGCTTCTGCCTTTATTTGAACCAGCCAGGGTCTGTCTTGGTTTAATTTTAAACTTGGAGAACGTTAGTGTCCAACACTCTTGTAATGCAGGAAGCTGAGGCCCAGAAAGAAGTGACTGTCCCAGCTTCAGAAGTAGTGAGGGGCAGGGCTAGCCTTTGAGCTGAAGTCTACGAATTTTAATGCTCTTTTCATCATACCATGTGGCCCCTTGAAACCTTCATGCTGTATAGACCTCCCTCCCTCCCACTATATTCAAATGCTTTTCATTATTTTTTTTCTTTTCGGGTCCTTTCTCAGTTTATCCATCTCTCTGCCCCCCTCTCTTGCTTTCCCTTCTCACCTCCAGTCTGTCTCTTCCTCTGTCTGTCTCCATCTCTGTTTCTCTCCTTGGTGTTTTCTGTGTCTCTGGTCTCTGTCTCAGTTTATTTCTCAGAAGCCAGGGTAGCATTCTCTTTATAGTAGGCACATAGTAAATGCTTATTAACTGAAAACATTTGAATGTTTTGAATTTGAATTAAAAAAAAGAAATTTATTAAATGCTTAAAATGAAAAATTAGATCTATGGGCATGGGGCCCAGAGATGGGTTCTATAATACAAAGTGATACAGGGAAGGGGATGGATGGTTAACCAGTTTCTTTCTCGCAATCCCATTCAGTAATGATGGCACTTCTCAGCCTGTGAAGGCGTCAGCCAAAGAGCTCACAGCAGGAATTCAAGAATTAGATGTGCTTTTGGTGGTTCATCTCCAAGTGTGCAGAGCTCTTTTACAGGTAAAGAAAGCATGGGGTTCGGGGCAACTTCCCATTAATACTGAGTGGGTAGAATGGGAGAAATCCCCAGCCATAAGCATTTATGTGTAATGGGCGAGGTGCTGGGGATACATGTACCATGCAAGACACAATCCGGGTTCTACAATACACAGGGGAAGGGGAGAAGTTTGGCTTGGTACTGGGGAAGTGAATTGTCCATCTATATTACCCTACCTGTGTGGGCCAAGTCACCTCTCTGGACCCATTTCTTCATCTATACAAAGACAAGGGTGAGTTAGATGATCTCTAAAGTCCTTATGCCAGATTCCTTTGAGGACAATATAAGTTATATTTCTTGTGTTTGTATGGAACATTTCATATCCAAAATGGCAGCTGGATGGCCCAGTGGCTAGAGCACTGGATCCGGAGTGAAGAACGCCCGAGTCCAAATTGTGTCTAAGATGCTTCATAACTGGGCAAGTCACTTAGCCTTTGGCTGCCTCCATTCCCTCGTGTAAAATGCTCATAGTAAGAGTACCTGCCTTTCATGGTTGATGCAAGGATAAAATGAGATAACATTTGGAAGGTGCTTTGTGCTATATAAATACTAGATATTTATTATTATTAGCACTATTATCAGTGATTAAAAAGTCAAGCCCCCCTAACCCTGTGGAGTAAAATCAGGGCAAGTCCAGTCTCTGGAATGGCTATGAATGATTTCAAAAGGGTTTTTATTCGCTCTGACCCTGAGGCAACATGGACTGTTTTCTAGAAACTGATGTGTCCCAACTTGTCAAGACTGGTCCAGGAAAGCCTTCTGGAAGAAGTGCTACAACAGAAAGAGGTTCTGGAGAAGCTGTCTGTTCTCGATGTGGAGAAGGTCAGGAACGCTACGTCTGCTGATGAGCGTATGTAGCCTGCTCACAAACTACGGGAAACAGTGGGTGACGTCCAAGGGCTCATCTTTTAAATCCAGGGGTACAGCAGTGAAAACATCAGTCCCCGTGACCCAGGCCCGAGGCACAGTTCAGCTATTTACTGTCCGTGTGGCCTTAGGAGCCGATCATTTGTAACAATACTTTATAGACAGTAAAACGCTGTGTAAATAGGAGCTACTATTTTTATGGAACTTGCCTAACGTCTCATGGTAAATGATGGAGTTGGGGTTTCTGACTCTGGAAGCTATCGTTTTGTTTTTTCAGTGACACCACTTTGGCCCTTATAGCTCGAGAGTGATGGTAATTGTCAGCATTGGGCCTTATATGTTATAAGAAGAAAAATCTCTTTAATCCCATCCCAGAGATCTGGTGGGATCAGTGGTGTCAAGCTCAAATGGAACAGGGCCACTAAAATGTGCCTTTGAATCCTGCTGCCATATATTGATTTGGAAAACCACATGTTAACTTTGTCTATGTTCTACTGCATTATTATTTATTTTATTCAGTATTTCCCAATTACATTTTAGTCTGGTTTGGGTAGCACTTGGGAGTATAGCAGACAGCTGGTTGTTTGCGTTTGATATCTTTAATGTGTTCCACAGAAGAGCTACAGCTATAATAGAAATAAGGCATTTTTAAAAAGATCTTGCTAACCATAGAATTTCCTTTTAAAATTTTTTTAAAATTAAATTTGTATTTCTTTCACTCTGCCTTTTCTCATTCCTCTTTTTCTCCTTGGGAAAGAAAAACAACTATGTTAACATCCATGTATAGTATAGTCAAACAGAATGGATTCTCCCATAGGCCATGTACAAATAATGTATGTCTCAATCTGCCCTCTATCATCTCTCCCTCAGGAAGATTTTCATAGAATTTCCAAAGCCAAAGAATCACATACTTAAGTGCCCAGTTTGAATAGTAAAATTCTCGCCCGAAGGTGAAAGTATTTAAGAAGTTCTAAGAAGTACCTGAGAAGTTCAGAGACTAACTTGTCTTTATAAAGTGCTTTTAGATTTACAAATCACTTTCCTTGCCACCCTGAGGTACATACATAGCCTCAGATAAGTATTTTCCTCAAGGTCATTCAGATTGTGACTTCTGACTGAGTGCTGGACAGTTTTCACTATACCATGCTGTCTCCATTGGCTTGTAAAGAACTTGGAATCTTTTAAGAACTAGAGAATAAAATGGAGTAAAAGAAAGAAGCCCTATTTTTACCCATCTTTGAAAATTGTTATTCTTTCCCAGATTCTAAAGACCTATAAGATTGTTATTGATAGGAAGAGAAGGTCAGAGGCTGTTCTGTCCTTGGAGAATGCTCTCAGAAAGGAATTCTGTAGGGATCAATAAAGCTCCAAGGGATCTCTTATGGATAGCAGGGGCAGGGCTGAGGGAGATTGGATTTCAGGCGTCTTTTCCTGAGCGTGTTTTCCAGTAATGCCAGAATTCTGGACAATTAATGATTCTAAATCTGGGTTTTCAGTTATTCCTCAGGCAAAGAAGAAGAAGCGGTATCTGAAGATGTGGAGTGAATGTACCGGGCCAGGAGGGAACCTATTCTGCTCAGCAAAAAAATTCCAAAATCAACTAAAAAAAATGTTTCTGCACAAAATTAAAGGGCAATACCCAGGACAACTTGAGATAGGTAGATTTACTGAAAATTCTTTGTATTTCAATCAATCAACAAAGCACTTATTAAGCACTTACTACTCGCTAGATACTATGCTAAACACTAAAGATACCCAAAAATAAACAAAAAAATGACCCTGCCCTCAAGAAGCTTTCATTCTAATGACAAAATGTATATTAACAAAAATATATAAAGTAAATACAGAAGAGTTGTAAGGATTGCTACTGCAATAATCCAGGCAGGAGGTGATATGAGCCCGAACTATAGTTATCACCGTTTTAGTGGAGAAAAAGAGATGTTTACAAGAATTGTTGTAGAGAAAGAAATAAGATTTGGCAATAAATTGGCTATGTGGAGTGAGAGGGAGGAGTCAAGGATGCTGAGACTTTTAAGTCTATAGGGCTGAGAATGATGGCACTCTTAACAGTAATGGGAAATAAGCAAGAGGGGAAGTTTGGGGTAAAGGAAAGATGAGTTCTTTTTGAAATGTTGAATTTGAGATGGTCAGAAGTTGATATACAGACCTGGAAATCATCTGCATGGAGATGATTACCAAGTGCTCCGAGGCTGATAAGCTCTCTAAGGGAAATAGCATAGAGCAAAAAAGGGAAGCGGCCTAAATGGACAAAGCATTGGGGAACACCCCATTAGTTGTGTGACATGAAGTATGAACAAGGGAAAATGAGTGGGTGGTGAGCCAGGGAGGGGGGAAAGGGGGAGGAGAAGCAGGAGAGCAGAACCATAGAAAAAGAACGTGTCCAAAGGGACAAGGACGGTCAGTAATGTCAGATGGTGGAGGATGTAGAGAAGAGGCAGTCAGAGTGGGCAATTAGAACATTGGAGAGAGCAGTTTCAGTCGAATTTCAGAAGCCAGATGATGGAGGGATTGAAAGAAATATGGGCACCAATTGCAGACAGCTTTTTAAAGGAATTTAGCTTTAAAGAGGAGAGAAAGGATGATATTGGAGGATATTTTTGTTATCTTTTAAATCCAGAGCAGGTCTAGTCATGTTTGTAGACAGCAAGGAAGGATCCAGTGGATAAAAAGGGAGGATTAGAAAGAAAATGGGAATAATGGTGAAATAATCTGCTAGAGAAAGGGGAAAGGATGAGATCGGTAAGCAGAAGAGCCTCCCCTTTTTTTAGGTTCATCTATTCCAAAGTTATCACCTAAACCAGATTCTAGCAGCTCTTATTTATCAACCCCACTCCCACCCAAGATTTTCCCCTTCCACTAAGAATTAAGTCACTAGCTCTGTAGTCTTCCTACCCTTCCCAACCCCCTCCCCCCCATTCTGGGGCAGAGTAATATGAGGGAAGGAGGAGGAGATCTTGAGAAACAGCTTGAATTGTTGATCTAAAAATGTGAGGTATGAGGTTATCAGCAGAGAAATTTGGTTGGGGATAGGGTAATGTCATAGGTATTTGAGAAGGAAAAGTTTGCAACAATTGCTGTTGAATGGGATAGGAATCAATTAAGTGGGAGAGTTGAGTGCTGTTGCGAGGGTTCATTTAGGATCAGCTACTATAAATCTATGATGGACCCCCACTTAAAACAATTACATGGTTTCCTCCAATTCTGTTCAGCCCTCTATAAGCATAAGCAATTTGCTTTCAAGGGTATTAAGGAGATTGATATGGTCTGTAAGTTGTAATAAAGAACAAGAAATATCGTATTGCTCCCCACCATGACTAGTGAGTCAAGAGGTATGAATTTAAGTGCAACTAGTGCTTGGAAGGGTTGGGTCTCAGTGCGTACAGGAATTTGGAAGGACACATTCATCTTAGTGAAATCAAGTTTGTTAATTATGGAACTAGCATTCCAGAGGGCACGGGAAGAGCCGGCAGATCCGGAGGGGTCATTCACAGTGTAGGGCCGAGAGGAATAGGAATAAAGAAGTGGACTGCTGAATTCTGGAAGGACATCATGTTCTTTAGCAGCTGGGGTTATTCCAAAGGAAGGAAGAGTAGTTGGAAACGAGGGTGAATTAATCTAGGCAGAGCAGGTGGTGCACTGAATAGAGTACTGGCCCTGGAGTGAGAGTGAGTGCAAATACAGTCTCATCTACTTACCAGCAGTATGACCCTGGCAAGTCACTTACCCCCCAACTCCCTTGAAGAAAAAAAAAAGGGAAAGGAGGCAGAGACAGAGAGAGAAAAGAGAAGAGGAAGGAAGAAGAAAAAAGTTAATTGAGGCAGAATAGCAATGAAGTCCCCAGATGAAGGCAGGTATACCTCCAGGTTTTTCAATTATTTGAATTGTACTTTTTAGTTTTCAAAGTGCTTTTTGCCTGTATTATCACATTTGTGTCCTACTCTAATTCTGTGAGCCAGGCAGGGCAGGAATTTCCAACTTGAGATCTAGGGAGATTAAATGATTTGCTTAGTTCACATAGCTAGTATGGCAGAACTGGACTTTCTGACTTAAGTACAAGGCTCTTGCCAAAGTGTCGCCACCTTTCAGGATGGAATTAGTTCCCTGTATCTCAGAGTGTGGAATTTAATCTAAACACATCACTGCTGAAAAATTCATTTTATTTATAAGCAAGGTCATTCCAGGGAACAAAACTTGTGGCCATGCAGCTTATAGACCAAAGACTGATTATCACTTCTTTCTTTTTAATCTTTGTTTAAAATGTTTTCAGAGAATGATGACTTAGATAAGCTTTCTCTGCTTAACTAGAAAAGTCATTTTGGAAGGCATGTAGGAGTAGGGGAGAAAGAGAAGCAATTCTTTTTTATGGTTCCTTTTTTAATCAGTCAATAAGCATTTATTAAGTACCTACTGTACCAGGCACTGTACTCAGTGTTGGGGATACAAAAAGGAGCAATAGTAAGTGCTTAGCCTCAAGGAGCTCACAGTCTAATGGAGGAGACAACAATCAAATGTGCACAAGCAAGCTATAATATAGGATAAATAGAAATAAATGAGAAGGCAGGCACTAGAATTAAGAGGGATTGGGAAGGGCTTCTGGTATAAGAAGGGATTTGGGACTTTAAAAGAAGCCAATTAGGCAGAACTATCCCCCACGAGGAAGGGGGACCTCCTGACCCCTCCAACTCCCCTCTTGGCTGCTTATATTCAATCTGTGGAGAAGACCAGAGGGAGAAGTACTCCCAACATTTGATGAACTTGAGTTTAGAAAGGTGGGCATTTCCTTAGATTTCCATATGAAAGTGTTATGAACCTAAGTTGATTTTAGTTTTCTGCTGTTGTTGGGCAAGTGTGTCACAGGTTGCTGGAGCAGGTGGTCAGCTGCAGTGGGTTGATCTCTGTGGGCCTCTCAGAAGAACTCGTCACTTGGTTCCAGTTTCAGAGATACTTAGAAAAGCAGAATGTGACCGATCTGGAGAAACACTTTGCCCAACTCACCAAAGAAGGTACTAGATGGTGACTAGTGATTACTATCCATTTCATTATTAAAGAAACACAAGACTGGAGAAGTTTCTTTGGAGAGCCTTGCTTGTTGGGTTCAGACACATTTCTTAAAAATTAGGATACAAAGATTATTTCACTAAATTCCCAAACCTTTTTTCTGTCCTCTCTAGCATTCTTTCTGAGAGATTACCTCTAATTAGGCCCTGAACCAAATTCAACAACTAGAGAAGCACTTCACATTTATAAAATAAAGTTTTTCTTATTCCATACCCTTTTAGAGGACATAAAATGAGAGTAATAAAGTAAAGGGTTTGAACCATATTTCCTGACTCTCCATTACATACACTGTCTCATCTCATATTGAGCCTCTGAAGAACAGAGAGGAATTTAGATCCAAATACATCTTGTACACTTCTTCAAGGTCTAGTCTAAGTGCTCAATTACTGTTGCTGGGATAGGTTGAGTGGGATAGGTGGGTGGTCATCATCTTTAAGGTTGAGTCAGTTCAGTTGACTTTTGAAATAACCACTGACAACATTTGTTGCTGCTTTTCAAACTGGACAGTGTACGGCATGACACTTAAGTTCTTTCTAGAATGAATTATTTCTGGAAAAGGTTCCTAATTCTTAGAAGGCAAAACAAATCTGCAAATAAATAAAATATATGCAAGTGCCTGTTGTCTTGACTTCGTGGAATCTCGGATATATATTTACTTCTCACTCCCTGCCTTCCTCTCTGCCCTCAGTCACACTCCTTGAAGACCTGCAGTGTGCAGGACGGCTAAAGAAGATAAAAAAGCTGAAAGGAAAGAGATTGGGACAACTCCAGCCACTACCCCAGACCTTAAAGACGTGGGCCCTGCTGCAGCTGGATGAGAACCACCGGGTACGCAAAGCGGCCATTGCTCGTCTTTCGGATGCAGCTGGAAATAGGAGCTTTCGGGAAAAGGTATTATATGAGGAAGATAATGAGATTGGCGCTAACAGGCAGTTGTCATACACTTTAGAGGAAATTGGGATCTTTAGGAAACTGAGATAGAGGGAAGTTAATTGACCTGTCCAATGGAATTTTTTCCCACTTGACTGCATAGTTATAATAAAATTTTTGTTTTTCTTTTTCTTGGGGGAGACGAGATGATGACAAAACAAATATTTGCTAATTGAAAAAAAAGTTTAAAAATTAAGTGACTTGTCCAAGTTCATGCTTTGGATTTGAATGTAGCGCCAAAAAAAATTTCAATCTTTGTGCAAGGACCAATGGTCGGATGGCAAATGATGGCCACCAAGATCTATATTTAAGGTTTAGCTTTTAAAATTACTCCCTCTCTGGCTGTTCCTAGGTTCCTATGTATAGAAAAGGCAGCTATTTTTTGATGTTCTCATTTTTTCTATAAGCTATGTTTACCTCCATTTAATTTATCTCAGATATCTACTGAGTGCTAACTATATGGAAGGCATTGTGCTTTGTAATTAGAGATAAACAACACAAACCTTTTTTCCTATCTAGTCGGGTAGGAGGAAGCTATGATATATGCAAATAATGTGATGCAAGTTGTAGATTTTGATAGAGGCAAGAGATCTCACCAAACAAAATGCTGTGAGAAATTGGATGCGGGGAGGTAATCCTTTCACTTAGTGACAGGGAAGGCTTTAGAGTTAGGCCTTGTAGGTGAAAGTGAATTTATTCTGAGCATGAATAACAGTGAAACTCGAGTTAGTCATATTGTGGAAGGTCTTGAATGCTAGTCAGGGAATTAAATGTCTTTGATAGGTCATGGGAAGCTACAGAAGGTTTAGGTTTCTAAACATGGATTAAGCTTCCTGATCCTTCCATTGTTAAGGGGAGGTCAGTGATTGCTGCAAAAGTATCTCTGGATGCAAGCCTATTTTTTCTGCAGAGAGCAGTTTGTTTCCACTGGGCTAATTCTCCCTCTCTCTGGTGCTTCTCCATAAATAGGAAGCAGGAATTAGGGCGGGATGATAAATAGCTAGAAGACTATTTCTATTTAAAACATTTCTAACCAAAAAGATCTATCATCAGCTTCCAGATGCAAAGGTTTCTTTGTACCCTAACCACTGGCTTCCCTATAAGCTTTGAGAGGTAGCATGGCTATTGAGGAAGTTTGCTGAGAGATATTACAGAGTGAATGACTTTTATGAAAGTCTGTATATACCATATTCAGAAACTAAAATCTTGATTTCTCTGGATGTATTGAGTGGGCTAAAAGAGAATTTCACCATCATAAAAATGAAATTGGATTCTTCTAGACACTCTGACTCAGCACTGCAAGACATCCCAGGGGCAAGAATTTCTAGGAAACCCTGAATATATTAATGAACATGTGTTGTGTGTCTCTGGCTCAAAGATTATAGATCGCGGTTTCTGGGTGAGGGGGGAAGGGAAGCCAGATTGACTTACCATAAATGCTTGGATAAACTAATTTTTTTTTTTTTTTATCTATTCCACCCAAAGGGTAAAGTTCTAGATCAAATGTTTGACAGTGAAACAATAGCAAATTTTCTTTTGGTAGTCCAACAGCAGTTCCACTTTGTTCTAGGCACTCCCCCTTTTTTTTCCTCAGGCACTCCTTTACTACACTAGTACTCTCTCAGACAGTGATGCAAAACTTCAACAAGCTTCATGTCTGGCTCTAAAATATCTCAAAGTAAGTGAGTCTAATTTCTTTACTGATTGGGGGTTGACAGGAGTTGGGGGAAAAGTTCCATTTTGGGGAATATCCTCAATGACAACCTATAGCAATACCATTAGAACTGGTCTTCTTACTGTTCTTTATACACAGCATTGTACCTTTCCTGGCTTTTGTAATGTTGTGCTGCCATGTCCCCTCACCTTTAACCTCTTGGAATCCTGGATTCCTTCACAGTTCAGCTCAAGTTCCCCCACCTTATTCTTTCCTGACTTGATTCTCCTCAGCTGCTACTGCTTTCCTCCATACATTCTCCTATTTTATCTATTTTATAGCTACCTATCTATGTATATGTACCCTTCTCTGGCTCTAGACAGCACAGTGGATAAAAAACTGGACCTTGAATTGGGAAGATTTGAGTTCAAATCCAACTTCAGACATTTTCTGTGGGATTCAGGAAAATAACTTAACCAGCATCTATCTTCCAAGGTTATTCTGAAGATAAAATGAGATCTAATAGAGTTATTATACTTTTCCAGGACAAGAATTTTATTTTCAAAGCCCAGCATAGTGCCTGATACATAGTTGTTTAACAAATATTTGATGGAACAAAGAATCTCAAAGAGTTATTTAAGAGGGGTATCAAGGTCGATTCAAACCTTAAGAAGCCCTCTGAGGTTCAATTCAAGTTCTTCCCTTATTTGTTTTGAAACTTCAATAGAACTTAGCCTTCTAAATTTGGGCTGGAATCTGGATATGAAATTCTTTGAGATCCCGTCAGACATTGAAGGAGATGGATGACTCAGACATTGCACAACTGAAGTAGCACAGAGTTAACCAACAGGGGGAGCAAACACTAAAGAGTTCTGGCACTAGGATGGCAAGAATCCCACAGAGCTGACAGAAAATGCAAACTAGGCAAGGTCAAAATAATTCAAGCATACATTAACAAGAAAAAAGTTCCACTGGAAACGATCCCGGTTATTTGCTTCCTTGTTCTACTAACAAAAGAGAAATGGCTTGCATAGTACAAGACACCTTCGGATGTGTTCTCTCCTTTGATCCTCCGGGATCTATGAGGAAGCCCATATTATTACTCTCATTTTAGAGACGAAATAATGGCCTAGAGGTGAAGTGCTTTACCCCAAGGTCTTTTGATGCCATATTCATTGTTCCTCCCTGGTACAGGAAAAATAATCCCAAACATTTATGTGGTGCTTACTATGTGCCCGGTACAATGATGAGGACTTTATTATGACCTCACTTGATTCTCATAATTCTTATAAATCCTGTTATTATCTAGGGATGATTAAGAAGGCAGAAGATGACAAAGATGAAGAATCTTATAGCCTTAAGTATATACCAAGTTAAGAGGACAGGGAGGAACCTAGGGTTCTGGTAGATGAGATTTGCCTGCCTCATGGTGGTTTTCATCCTATATTCAGAAATATAGCCAAAGGCACACAGGTTAAAAAAAGGTTATTATGAAGATAAAATGGCATACAGTGTTCTTCAGCTGAGTTGAGGAACACATCCAAAGGCTCTAATAAAGAATAAATACTGTGAGTTTTTGATCATTATAACAAGTCCTGTTAACAGCCGTTTGCTCACAATTCTTTTAAAGAGCAATGTTATAGAAATTCTTAATGAACAATAATAGTCCTCAGAATTCTGAGATGAATTCCTGGACAGATTCAAACTCACATCTCAAGTTACAGATGCCTGTGTATTTTTTATAACTGATTTTATTATTTTAAAAGTTTCTCTTTGTTCACTTAGGGAATGGAAAGCATTGATCAGATTGCAAGTTTATGTCAGTCTGATTTGGAAGATGTGAGGACAGCTGCCCGGGAGTCAACACTATCATTTGGTAAAATTAAGCTATTAAACAGATGTTTCTGAAGGTCTAAAAACTTTACCATTCTGGTTAAGAGGACAGAGCTTTTGGGGAAAAAGAAGCCACAAACAGGTCCTACACCTATTTGCCTGTTTTATTTGCGGAATCTCACCCACAAGTTTCTTACAATTTGACTGTTTAAAAATATCAATTATATAATGGGTAGTTATAAAGATGACTATTATTTATTATTATGACTAACAAACTTTTATTTTTACTAAGGCAACTGTTTTGAAGAACAGTTATGAGGATAAAGACATTTTATTCTCTCTTAAAAAAATGAGTTCATCACCCTTCATCAAAGACATATAAGGATTAAGACCCCCAAATTTCTTAATCCCAGTTTTGTGTGTGTGGTGCTGAGGTTAAAGACCCTTAACTTGTTTAAAAATATCAGGCAATCCTGCCCCTAATCCCAACCCATGCCATTTTTATAAATAAGTAGTTTTGTCCCCACTGTTAAAAAATTTTTTTTGGGGGGGAGAGGGTTGGTGTAAAATAAAATAAGACTGGGGATAAGAGAACTAATATTTCTATCAGTGACACATCATCTTATATACACAGGTGAAAAGGGACGTTTGGCTTTTGAGAAGATGGACAGAATTTGCTCTGAAGTCAGAGAAACTTTATGCCAAGATGCGGATATTGAAATTACAGTGTTTTAAATACCTCACAAGCTGAGCCCAGATTCTGAATCTGTTTTTCCACTGCCCTGTCATATGAAGATCAAGTATTGGCACTGATGGCCAGTTGGTATTTGGGTGTTGTAGCACAAATTCATTAGAGAAAGAGTCTGGGAATGGATATTCCTGCTTCTTGAAGGAATATAGCCAGTGACAAACAAAAACGGAAGCTCAAGAGATTTTGACCAGGAACAGGGACCAGCAGAGAGAGATGGTCCACACCCTTTGGTAAAGATCCTGAATGACCTTTCCCAGAATCACTCTTGGCTTGAGACTGTGAAGGTACCTCTGACCCAGCTACAGCAAAGCCAAAGCCTCAAACTCTAAGTCCAGAAGGGAGTACAGTAAAAATCCAGGATGGTGACAAATTTCATTAGGTGCTGAGCTTAACGTCTTTCAAGTCTGATTTACTAACAGAGGAGGAAGAACATAGTCCAGAGAGGACAGTCAACCTGCCCTTGATAAGCAAAAGAGCGAGGGAAATGGGATATATATCTTAGAATAATTGGTATGGTAGAAATTGCTATCTTGATAGAACAATCTAAAATTGAAAAACAGAACATCATTTCCAAATATGTATGACTGCTTTATTTTCTGCTGAAATGTTGGAATAGAATCTTGACTGCAATAAGTATATAGATTATTTATAAAGCATATTTTTGCCATATTCAGTTATACCATTAAGGATACAAGGCTAAAATTATAGGTAAAAAAATCATTGACAGAAACCCTGGAGCATAACTGCCACAAAACATTTCCAGTCCGCCAGGCTGTTAGTTGAATTGGTTTTGAACTTACAAAGTTGTGAATTCTTGTCTTGAAAAAAGACAAAGATGATAGAAAATTTTTCCTACTGAAAAATTCCCCCCTGGAGGAATATGATGCCTATGATTACTGTGTATCGATAAATGTCTCCAAGAAACAGTGACCCTTGGAAAGTTCCATAATATAAGCATTAGAAAATCTTAGTTAATCTCACTGTATATACTTTGTGATTTTATTTTCATTGGATATTTATTTTTGTGACCTTAAACATTCAATTCTGTAAAGTTTTAATTAAAAAAAATCCCAAATTGGTTATTTCATTAATTTTGTCCTGGAAAGCAAGGCAGACAAACACTAATCTCAATGAAGGAAGAAAATTTTACTGGTTCAGTAAGCTCTCTGTTTCATTGACTGAATATATTTTTCAAAATATATTTCAAAATAACTACGCTATAAAAGCAAGTTAAAGAAGATGTTTTTGTGTATCCATTTTCATAATTTATAGTCCAAATGTTAGAGTCAGAAGCAATCTTGAACTTTAGTTCAAGGCATTCATTTTACAGATGAGGCAAACTGATATTTAGAGGGGATGGGATCTGCTCTTTCCTTTTAAGCAATAACAGAGCTTAAGCTTTACTTGTTCCACTAGACCTTGAACACACAACATACACTGCAGAGAGAAGTTGCAAGTGAATTATTATTATTATTATTATTATTTTGCTGAGGCAATTGGGGTTAAGTGACTTGTCCAGAGTCACACAGCCAGAAAGTGTTAAGTGACTGAGGCTAGATTTGAACTCAGATCCTCCTGACTTCAGGGTTGGTGTTCTATCCACTGTGCCATCTAGCTGCCCCCCAAATGAGTTATTTTTTATTGAGAAAGACCACTGGATTTTAGAATTAGAAGGTTTATGCTTGAATCAGGTTCCATTATTACTCGCTTTTGAAACTTTGGGCAAGACAATTAACTGTTCTGAGCAACAAGTCTTGAGAGATGAAAGACTAGACTCTGCACTTTGCACGGGGTCTGGTACACAGTAGGCACTTAATGTGTATGTTTATTAAATAAATGAACTAAATCATCTCAAAGGTCCTTTCTTTCTATAAGATAAAGCCCAAACATTCCTACCAAGGGGCCCTTTAAAAAGTTCAGAGAACAACTGAACTCACCTTAGCACTTGTATATAGCCTGTAAAGAGATGAGACTTTAGGCTTCCATACCTGGGTTTACAAGAATGTGCTTCACTTCAACAGAAAAGAGGTATGGTCTCTTCAGCAAAGAAATGGGAAGCAGCCCAAATGCATATTCTTTAAAAAAAAAAGTTTTATTGTTGCAACTAAAATGAGAACCCATCAATTATTTGCATGGGAAATTGTAAAACTGTACAATTTTATTTAAACCTGTGAGGTCATTGTAGAATCTTGCACACACTCACCACCCCCACCCCCACCCCCACCCCCAACACACGCACATGCACACAGAGGCAGAGAGATACATTACAATGTATTATACCAAAACATTTTGCTTTTTTGTTGATTTTTATTTTTGTAAAAATGGTATTATTCTATGGCCATTGGTAAAAAAAAGAAAGACCTGATGAGTAAATATTTGCTTAAGGCATATAGCATTAGCAGCTCACTAACTTTCTAACATACGTTTAACAAGATGGATAGCCATCCATTTTCCAAGAATAGGCGGTTAACCAATACACCCATTTTGAAATTCTACTTGCTGTATATACATACCCAAACTACTACATACATATACAGGACTTGAGAAAAAGATGCTTACAGTTTGGCATTATAAGCCTTAGACACACCTCACTAATGCTCTGTAGGGTTATTTTACTCTATTCTCATTACAGTAGAAATCCTCAATGGTGTCCAACAGGTCAAAGGCAAAATGTGAAATCGCTGGTAAAGACCAGCACAATAGTTGCAGCCACCTCCCCCTACCCAGTCCCTCTTTCCCCCCATTTAAAAAAAATCAAAGTCTTAACATAAAGACCACATGTTTTTCTTCATAGGAGTAGCAATGAGAATAATCGAATCACTGTGGAGAAATAAAGGGCCTTTTTGTTTCATGTGAGTTTTGTTTTATTTATGTGTGTTTGGAGGTTGGGGTAGGAGGTGTTCCCACAAAGACTAGAATTAATACCTCCAAACAGGAAAAATGCTGCAGTTACCTATATCTATACACAGTTAGTTTAGCTGTATACAGGCCACTTATATTAAATGATTCAGTTTGCAAGAGTGCTCCACAGAAAAAAATTAACTGCCTTGATCTTTACCTAACTTTATTCCAAATAATGCTTTGCTTCAGGATAGGTTTCTGAATTTGGAACACTAAATGATACCGTCCAAGATCAGGGGAGACTGACCGCCTGAGATTTCTAGTGGGTGAGGTGTGATTAGGGCTTATCATACACTTGGAATGTCTGTAGTATAGTTGCTACTCAGTTGATGTAAAGTATGATAAACTGGGTTACTGAATAAAACTGAATAGAAAGTCATGCCCAATAATTAGGCAAGTATCTGTTATTGGATAAATATCTATCAATCTATTGCTGAATGAAGTCATGTTCAGCAATAACCTTGTGAACCACAGCCACTTAACAATCAGATCATGCAAATATAAATTTGACTGTATGTATGGGCACATCAGTAAGCAGAAATATAAGTTCTTTCACCTTCAAGCACATGGTATTTAATCAGGACACAAGACAACCTTACATGCATTCTAATACAAATGGGAAAAGTGTTGCTTGAGAACAATACTCTACCAGATGATAGGGAAAGTAACCGGGACAAAGTAATCACATACTGTTTCTTAAATACACAAATGCTCATTATATATTATGATACCATTGTTCTATAAACATATTCCAATATTTTTAATGAAAACCACAATATTACTCAATAATGACTGCTTACAATCTTCCTCTTTTCAAGTACTGGATGGATTCCATAGCCTATCAGGTATGTCTTAAATTCCCAGCACTACCTGAAGATTTATTATTGTATTTCCAATAAGCCCTTGATGCAAGGCTGACAGTAAAAAAAAAAAAAAAATTTAAACACATCATTACTTTAAGAAAATGCTAGAGCTATGGATACCTTTGGGGGGGAAAATAAATATGGAGTGAAAAAATTCATTATATACTATACTCCATAAAAGTTTGGCTGAAAATGGTGTTTAAGTGCTTGCTAGACTAGGATGCATTAAAAAGCACCAATTAGTGGCACCATTGCAGATCAAGATCTACTGTCTTGGACTGGCTACTGCAACTATAAGTACTCTATTTTGCCCCTTCCCCTTATCTGAACCACCAAATACTACTTTCACTCTCCTTGAGAAACTGGACTCTGTACAAGATGGGGGAAAAAAGGGAGAGGAGGAGCTGGGACCAGGGCAGAACAAGAAGAAGACAAAGCACATGAGTGAGAGGAAACTTCCATCTCATGGCTCTACTAACTCTTAATTCCTGCAATTCTGCTGCTGGTTCTACAAGCAGAGACTGCCATTTGGGCAGAGCAGAATCAAATTTCTAAGCTGCTGTAGAATAGGAAGTGGAATGAAACCAATCTATCAAATGAACTAAGCCCAGAACCCAGGTGTCTCTGAAGATGCACTCACACTCACCCATCTATGCCACCTGACAACATTCACAGCAAAGAGCTGAGCCAAAATAAAGCCATTACCGAAATCTGTTTTCTAAAACAAAGAAAAACCCCAAAGCCAAAGAAAAATTGCTTGTGTCTTGCTCAGTCACTGATTTGACTTCTTTAGAGAGGTCTAGAAGCAGATGACCTCTGAAAACTTGCAGGTGGCTGCTGTGGAGCAGGGCTCTGCATTCATTCGTCTGTTTTTTGATGGTTTATGGAGTTGGATGTGAATCCTAGAGCTTTCTTCTGCCCCTCATTTTAACAGTAGCCAACTTTACAAGGTGTATGTATTTATAAGAAAACTGCAATTTATAGTCCAAATCATGTGAAGACTAGCTTTTCTAAATACTAACAAAGGTTTTTAAAATGCTGGTGGACATGTCTGAATTGAACTCCCTGAACCCCTGTGCAAGGGAAAAAAGTAAACAAATGCACAGGGGGTGGGTATAACAGAGGCAGGTGCATATATGGGCTGAGTTTAACAGTACCAAGTGAGAAATTAACTAGTTCTAATTGAGGGTGTTGGGGGATGGGGAGATGGGGCAAAGAATACCCTGAGCAAATGCAGAACCTGGATTTGTGGCTTTTTTTTTTCCTTCTTCATTTTTAGTAAAGACCATGTAAAAAGGGAATGAATGTAGCTCAACAGATAACCAGCACAGGCATTGCCCACCACTCAGTATGAACACTAGATGAAGTGTAGCTGAGTATAACATGGTTCCTGCCATTCTCCCCTCCTTACCGAATGACATTCTTAAAAAGAGTAGGGTTCTTCTGGGAAATCAAATAGAAATTGCAGATTCGGTTACAACATTTGAAGAGTACAAGCAAGTTTTACTTTTGCCGAGTCTTTTTCAGAAATAGAACAAAAACAAAGAACTGGCTTTCAAAAAGGTTAAAAACAACAATGTGTTGTAATTCTATTATTCTTTCCAAAAACAAAATGAACAAAGAAACAAAAACAGGAGAGACTTATTTGGCATTTTCTCTGCTTAGTCCTGAATATTTTAAGGCCCTGAGATTCAACTATTTTATTCTTGGGACCACAGGGCTTATTTAAACCCTAGTGCATCAATTAATTTTCTCTTTTAGCCCTACCAAAGTTCCAGACTTTTAACCTTACATCTGTTTCTTCTGAGACATGACTCAGTTAATTTCATAGAACTGAATTAAAAACCAGTCCAACTGATGTTTTTCTGTACACTCCCATCTTGTCACTAAGGTCCATCAATGAAAACATACCCTGTAACAGAGGTAAGCTCCAGCTGTGAGGACAGTGAACATACAGATATTGACTAGAAAGGGCTTCCAGGTGGTCGCCATATTGTCTTCATCGTCTTCTGGGGATGGCTCTTCTTTGGTGGACACGGCATTCTGATGTTCACTAACAGTTCTCCTTCTAACTCCAGTGCCTTGACTAGTAGAGAAAAATTTAGAAGCAAGGATTGATTACACTTTAAATATAGATAGATAAATATCTTATCTAGTAATGATTTTTTGTCATTTGACCAAATTTGTTTACCTAAATCCAGAGGTATAATTATTTAGTAGTTATATTATGGTGATACTGACACCTAGTAACTATGGCTATCAAATGTATTCCCTGTTTAAATCCAAAAGGGTCAAGAATATGTTTCAGAAAAATCCTAAGTTTCAGAAAATATGAATTTTATTTTCTGATAATTTTATCCAAATCCAACATTTTACAAAGAAAGAAACTGAGGCCCAGAAAATACTTGTCTAAGGTCACATAGCTAGTCCAAAACTCCCAAATCCGATGTTTTTCCTATTACTTTGCTACTGTGCCAATCTGGTATCCTATCTGTTGTGAATCTGAGGAATCTCAAACACAATTCTAATATAGATTTATGGAACATCTGAGGATTAAAAAAGCTTGACTATAATCATGTATGAAAGCCTCAATTAAATGGTGCAACTCACACCTCACATTCTTATAAAGTGCTAAACTTTTCTAGAGTGTCAAATGAAGGTCAAGTCTTTGGTGAACTAAACCTAATAGGAAACCTATAACCAACAGTGCTATTTAATTTATTTATTAAAAAATCCTGAAAATGCTGTTCTAGATTTACACTTAGATCTCCCAATATGTTTAAAGCTATAAGAGGATTTAGAGACCAAATAATTCAAATCTGTTATTTTATAGGCAAAGGAATTGGAGACCCAGGTAGGGAAAGGTCACTGGCCAAACTACAGTATGATCTCTAAGCTTCCGAGTCCACTAAAAAAATCCCTATTTTCACTTGGAAAGAATGTCTACAGAATTGATGCCAGGAACTCAGCTTCAAAAAAGTTGTAATATGAATTACGTTTTCTAAGTAGGGCAGTGATAGTTTCCAAATGGCTCTGTACAATAAGACAATCTTCCCGCAGACCTTGCTGGATTGAAAACACTTTCCTTAATCCTCACCTTCCTGGTTCTTAAAATAAACATTTCTTTCCCAGAGGTTCCTCATGCTCAATTTACCTTTCTGTGGTCAGTGGTACAGTTAAGGAAGTTATGCTTTCTTCTACAACAGGACCATCTTGTTCTTTAGCTTCCATTTCATTCATTTTCCACTGGTGGTTTGGGAAGAATTCTTTGTATTTTCCATTGTGTGGTTCTAATATCCGTTTTGGTGGCCTGGGTGGTGGCGGAGTATGCTCTGGAGGTGGCTCCAAATCCTCATTGGAGAGTTCTTTCCATTGCTCCTTGATGAGTAATTAAAAGTCATATTAACACATTAAATTTTTAGATTTTGGCTTACATGTAATGAAAAACAAAACAAAACAAAACAAAAAACAAACCCTTGTCTCAATGTTACATAAGCAATACTGCTCTGGTAAGTTAAAAATATAATTTATCTTTTGAAATTGGAAGCTGCTTCTGCTGGCCAATAGTTCCTATGTGATCTATTTAAATGAAGTTTCTCACCTAGTCAAATTCAGTGTATTTAAGATTTTTTTTGTGCAAAGGGTGGATCTATTTGTGATGATTTAGGAGCAGCCTTTGTCCTTTCAGTTGACTAACTTAAATATACCTTTTAGAATCATGTTCGGAGTCTTTTAAGCTTTACAGTAATAAGCCTTCTTACTAAAGTATATTTTTTTCATTGTATTACTGGCAGAAAACAAATAGAGAAAAGGATTTATAATCTCTCAAAATTCTATCAAAGGTCAGAAAGTATTTACCTGAACAGAAGAGTCCCCCATAATATATTTAGCTCCTTCAATAACAGCCAAATAGGAGAAACGCAATTGGTCTGCTGTCTGGATGAGCCCCATTCTGTATTTTCGCATTTCTAGAAGGACCTGCTTAATGTCTACAGAAGAAGGATCTTTTCTCTTGTCCATCTGAAAGCCAAAATAGGAGTGATGATCTGCCCAACAAACTCTCAAAAGACTTACTGTATGTTAATTTAATCATAACTTATGAACTAAGTATCCCAAGGTCAAAATAGAAAAATCACAATTTGGTAAAGAAAAATGGGAAAACAAGTAAATCTTGAATAATTGAGCATGGCTATTTTAATAAAAAATACAAATATGAGAGCATAAGGAATAATAATGAACTTATCCGTTTAGTTAAGAAGTGAAGGGTAGGGAAGACGTTCTTTAGAAAACTCAAACAAAACAAAAATTACACTATCTTAAAACAACTATTTCTCAGAAGAAAAATTACAAATTCAATTTAACAATCATTAAGTGCCTTCAGTATGGAAGGTACTGTGCTACATATAGTGTGTCTAAGAAATGTGCTTTTAACTCTGCAGAAAATATGCAAGTCTAAAGTAAAATATGCAAAATCAAACAAAACAAACCCAATAATCTAATAGACAAAAACATGGAAAAGTGCCTGGGAAAAAGTATTCAATAATCAAATATTTAAGAAGCAAAAGACCTCTTACCAGCAAGAGACACGTATCAGCCAGACAAAACGTTCCTGATCTCCCAATCCCAGCACTGCAGTGTACAACAATAGGTCCATACTCAGGGTTTAAGGATCCTGACTCTCGGACTTTAAAAAGAAAGTTCAGGAAGGAGGCAGGAGATTCTGGGACTCCAAAATCAGGCCATGTGGTATAGTGAAAGTGTAGGATTTCTCTAGTTTCTTGTGTCTGGGAAATAAAATGTTAAATTCTTAGCACTATTCAATTCAATGAGTATTTATTAAGGAGCTATTATATGTTGGATGCTCGAGAATAGAAAGAAAATAATATTGTCCTATAGGAGTTTATGTTAGGTGCTTTGTTAGCTTAAAGCATTTTAAAGATGATAGCTATTATTATTGTGGTTATTATAATTATAAAATAAAAAACATGTAGCAGATGAATACAATGCAAAGTAGGTAACAATGAAGGCCAAAGAGGTCCGTACAAAGTACTCTTAGAATATTTGACAAGGGAGTGGGATCTGGGAGTCAGGGAAGGCCAAGTGCAGACAATGACATCTGAACTGAGCCTTAAAGGAAAATAAGGATTCTGAGAGGCACAGATTAGGGAGATAGTCCATGGACAGGATATGGCTTTTACTAATCTATAGAACTGTGAAATAGCCTGTAGAAGTTCATTTCAATCTGGAGGCAAGGAAGGAGAGTAATATGAGCTGTGGCTATGATTTGGAAAAGCAGGGATATTCAGAACAAAAAGTACCTTTCCAATAGAATAGTGATAAATACAAAAAAAATTTCTTTACATGCCAATTTAAGACTCACTTTAATTCTCACAAGAAATATTAACTTTTAATTATCATGGCTTGGAATGCCTCGGTAAACTTAAAAAAAGTTACTTAAAAATGTATAACTTTCATTGATTCATTTGTCCTTTTTATATTTGGAGCATGAGACTCAAAAATCAGAGGTCCCAGGTTGGATCCTAACCATCAATAATGTGCTGAATGACCCTTGGGAAAATATTTCTATGAAAAGAGAAAAATGTGCAGCCCCAAGAAAACGTACCCAATAATCAAGCAAAGAAAAACAAGACTTTAAGGCATCAAAACAGGGGTGGGGAGAGGTGTCTTACAGAATGTTTCCAACATTATTCCTTCTTTTTTCTTTACTCATCCAAATTTTAAGCATTCTTTGAAGCCTAAATCAAGCCCTTTCCTCTGCATAAAATCTGCCCCCAGTAATCTGACAATGACTTCATATTTACTATATATTCTAAGATATGGTTTTAGACTCAAGTAACTATGGACTCTTTCCTAGTCTAAGCCCCTCATTTTGTGGAAGGCGAAGCTGAGATGTTACCTGTTTACCTGAGGTTACTCAAGAGGACCCTATTGCTCGTCTTCATGTCTTGCCAATGTAAGGACTTTTCCATTGCCTTGTAGCAGGATTTAATACTGACGTCTACTGCTGTTAACTACTCTATCATCATTTACCTTCTTTTGAATTTAGGCCTCATCTATTCAACTAAACTATAAGCTATTTGAGGGTAAAACTATAGCTTAACTACTCTTTGTTTCTCCTACAGCATCCTCAACAATATTTTGCACATTAAGAGTCTGAAACTTTGACTCAAAGAAACTGAAATTGATCATTTTAGCTTTGACTTTTATTATCATTTCTTCTCTTATTTTTAACATAAAGATTTATGTAGCTTAATGCAAATGAATAGATAGATTATGACTCAAAGATTATAGGTACAATATCTAGAGAGCAGGCTCCAATAAAAATGTTCCTTTGTATGAAATTAAGTAAAATATGGATCGCCCTTAAATAGCTTATAGTTTATTTGGGAAGGAACAAAATATAAGAAAGTTCTGAACTTCTCAAGCTTCTAAAAGGATCTCAGAGATCCCCAGAGTACACTGCTATTCTATATTATCTTAACTTTATGCAAATGATAATACCCAGAATGGGTGTTGGGGAGGAGGGAGAAAAAGGTGCTATCCCCCATGTGCAACATCTAGCCCTAAGCTTTTCTCTTAAGTTATAGTCTTGCATTACCAATTATCTTCTGGATGTCTCAAATTGGTATCACGTAGGTACCTCAAATTCTTTTTTTTTTTTTAATTTTAAATTTTTATTTAATAATTACTTTATATTGACAGAATCCATGCCAGGGTAATTTTTTTACAACATTATCCCTTGCACTCATTTCTGTTCCGATTTTTCCCCTCCCTCCCTCCACCCCCTCCCCTAGATGGCAAGCAGTCCTATATATGTTGGATATGTTGCAGTATATCCTAGATACAATATATGTTTGCAGAACCAAACAGTTCTCTTGTTGCACAGGGAGAACTGAATTCAGAAGGTATAAATAACCAGGGAAGAAAAACAAAAATGTAGATAGTTCACATTCGTTTCCCAGTGTTTTTTCTTTGGGTGTAGCTGCTTCTGTCCGTCATTTATCAATTGAAACTCAGGTCTCTTTGTCAAAGAAATCCACTTCCATCAAAATATGTCCTCATACAATATCGTTGTTGAAGTGTATAATGATCTCCTAGTTCTGCTCATTTCACTTAGCATCAGGTAGGTACCTCAAATTCAACATATCCAAATAAGACTCATCTTTCCCCTAAATGTTTCCTCTTCCCAATTTTCTTATTGTTGCTAAAGGTACCAATATCTTCCCAGGCACTCAGGATGGCAACCCGGTTTCATCTTTTATACTTTAATTTTTATTCAACTCCCAAATCCAACTTGTCTTCACTAACTTTACAAAATCTACTACATGGGTCTCTTCTCCAATCACATGGCCACCACCCTCATTCAGGCTCTAAGTGACTTTCACCTGAATTATTGCCATTTCTTTTAACTAGTCTCCATGTCTCAACTAAATTCTCCCTATCTAATCTATCCTCTTGGCATTTAGGTGTCAAAGTGAACTTGTAAACTAATAGGCCTGACCATGCCACCCAACTACTTAATGAGTTCTCTATTATATCTATAATCAAATATGAAAGGCCTCATTTGGTACTTGAAGGTCTTTATGACTTTCCTACTTTCTAATCTTCTGATATCATATACCTTGCCCATGTTTCACCCTGTATTCTAGGATTCAATGACAATGGCCTCCTGTTTCTTTCACGAGACACTCCACCTCAACCGCATGCCTTTTCATTGACTGAACTCCCTATATTTAGAATACTCTCCTTCCTCAATTCTGGCTCTTGGCTTCCCTTCTGACTCCGCTCAAATCCATCTTTTTGGAGGCCTACCCTGGTCCCCTTACTGCTAATAATGCCTTCTCTCTGAGATTACCTTTTATTATGTTGTATATACCATACAGATTATTTGTCATCATGCATAGTTATTTGCATATTAAATCCCTTATTAAAATGTGAGGTCCTTGGGGACAGGGATCATGTTTTTGTCTGTCTTTGTATTTTCAGTGATTAACCCATACTTGGCATATCAGTAAGCACTTCAAAAATGCATGGTGGCTGACTGATTCTCTCAACTGTTGGTATCTTCCTTCTCAAAATAACCTTGTATTGGCTTTGTATATATTTTATAGATACTAATATTTGTACATCTTATCTTTCCTGATAAGCTTCCTGAGAGGAAGAACTAAAACACTTTTGTATCCCTTGTATCCCTAGCACAGTACTTAACATTTAGTAGGGGCTTAATAAATAAATGCTTATTGAATACTAATGTGTATTACATACTTACTGTAAGATTTTCCAATTCTAACTGGCGGACTGTATAATATGATTTTATATCTTCAGAAATCAAAGTTAATTTCAAATTTGTATCTTCAAAGATCATTTCCTTTTCTTCTTTTTGGGGCCAATATTGTGCACATTTTAACTAAGAGAAGAGGGGAAAAAAGCATTATATTACTAAAATTAAGTTTTTGTTTGTTTTTTAAATAAGAAGGGTACAGCATAAATTCTCTTAGCTCTCTTCCTAGTTAAATTTAAAGACCATTTTTCAGTATCTGGATTTCATTATCTATCTTCTGATCATGATTAATACATGATACACATGGTTTATGTGCTTAATACATGATTTATATTTAGGTTTGATGAATGAATGAATCTAGAAATCTGTTCTTAGGCTTCTAGGCTACACCATTATCATATGATAATGATAAAATTTTACTATCTGAACTTTTCCTTATCACCAATACAGGAAAAGATAAAAAGGCTTGGATTACACAGTTTGCTTTATGTATATGTGAAAGAACAACAAAGGCTCCAGAGTCTACTGTTAGAATATTTCTAATCCTTGGAGAACTAACTCAATAGACTAGGAACATTAGGATAAAAAAGAAGTAGATGTACATGAAAGTTCTTTTGAAAAAAGTTAAAAACACCATAAAATGGAAATGTAACTAGGATGTTAAGTGATTTGGGTCAATTCAGAAAATGTTTTCATAAGCTCATGATTTAATATGTAGGAGACCTGCTTCGCATCCCCACCCCAGCCACCCGAGGTACAAATCGCAACCTTAATAGTCTCCATGAATTGCTGTGTCTGAATAAACGAATCATGTGCTGGTGGTGAGTCTCTCCAAACAGGACAATCCTTGGATGATACCGTCCAGCATTTCCAACTTGGTCCTATCAAAGTTGGTACTGTACTATCAGAGTCTTTAAGAACCCAAAGTTACCTCCATGCCACAATGAAGCAGTGGTGTACGGCTTTATTAGAGATCTCTGATCAATAGTTTTAGAAAAATATGAGTTGTACTGAGAAGAGCTACATTGCTAGATTTTCCTCAACTTCCTTTTAATTACTTTGGTTTATACTTCAGTTTTAAAAGATCCAAACAGTTATGTTTACTCTAGAATTTAACAAATTATTACATTTGATTTCCTTTTCTTTTGGTGTTCCTTGGATCAGCATACTCTCAAGAGCTGTGTGAGCTTTTTTGCAGATTTTGTTCCTGAAGTATGTATGAAAAGAAGAAGACTATTTTGCAAGATCACTGGAGTAAAATAAACCAAGAGTAAGTCAAAAGAGTAAGAGAAAGCATGAAACAGTCAATGATTTTCAGGATCAATTAAAACACAGAATGAGACCTCTTCGGTTCTCTTATTGCAGCAGGACACAGTTAAATGACTGACCAACTGATAAAGAAAAAGAAAATCAAGTTGAGATGATCCACATAAACTAGGGTTCGCTGGAAGAGAATTGTACCAATATAACATAAAGCTATTGATCAAAGTCAGAGCTTAAAGCAGCATGATGGTGCCCAAACTTCTCAAAAGGCCAAGAGTTGGCCCAGCAGACATAACAGTTTCATATAATTTTATAAGCATCTTGCAAGTCAAATGGCAAGATCAGTTCCACGAAAATGCAATCCTAGGAAGAAGTTAATTTACCAACACTAAAGTCTTGTGTACTTTAATGCAATAAGCCCAAATGAAGAACAGATAGCCATAAAGAGATTTGCAAAGACAAGGTAAGTGGGGCAATTGAAAGATGGATGAGAGAAATGCTAAAAAATTAAAACTCATGATTATAAAGCTTTGCAACAATAATAAATAAATAAACAAACAAACAAACATACATCTATTTTGATCCTCACAACCACTCTGTGGTGGATTATACTCATTTTTATAAGATAAAAAAGCAACAGGTTAGAGATTTGAAATTGTTTGCCAAATCAAAAAAGCTAGAAAACAATGGAAGCTAGTAAATACTATTGTCTCAAACTCTGTAATCCAATTTTATCTATACTATATCATGCTATATCTATGTTCAGGTCCAACTTTAGGCAAAGTTATCAACTTGATATGAAACAATTTGAGATGGGAAAGGTCTTTAGAGAAAGCTACTAAAGAAGAAGAGGCAGAAATGCAAAGTGATATAAGCACAAAGAAAAGTAAACCAAAAAACCCCCCATTATAGTCATGTGTTGTGTCTTTTTGGTTAAGCCCACTCAAAGATAACAATTACTGTTAATATACCAAATATGAAGGCACAATAAATGTACTAAACTGGATAAAAGGACATTAAAATTTGTGAAGTCTATTATTTGGAGTTTGTTAATATTAGGAAGTGAATATGTATTTCTAAGAACATTTTCAAATTCATAATATCATGGAATGCTCCTCTTGCTTACTCATTACAGTACTACTTAAAAAAAAAAATCAACTCACAACATTACTGCTTCCTGATTTTGATAGACACTAAGGAAAGGGAAAAAAAAAAGTACTCTTGCAGATGAAATTTAGCTGGAATGTAAAACTCGTGAATAGTATAAAAATAAGACTAGCAAGATTTACAGGGGTCACAATGTCAGGCCAATGAATTTACATTACAGAAGAGAACATCTGGAAAGAAAAAATAGTTAATAACACCTTACTACAACCACACACAAAAAGAGCAGGGGGAGGCGGAAATGAAACTTGAAAGAAGACTGATAAGCTTGGAAAGATCAGTTTCAGTTATGTGATAAGCCAGAAGCCAGACTGGAAATGACTGAATCATTGAAAATGATTATTAAGTGGTAAGGAAGTGAAGCTAGAAAATATAATTTTAGGAATTTGACAGTGAAAAGAAAATGAGATTTAAGATGACAGACTGAGGGAATGGCAGTCAACTAAAGATTAAAGACTCAGCATATTGTGGGGAATAGGGGGAGCAATTCATATATGAGGATAGATTGAAGAACAGAGGAAATGATCACTGGGGTCAAGCTCACAGAAGAAATGGAAGGGAATGGGATCAAGGGACAGATGAGGGATTGGTTTGAGCAAAAAGGGTCAACTTTTCTTCAGAGATGAGGTAAAGGAGAAGAGCTTAAGGGAAGGGCTCTGATAATGCATAGCAGAAGAGGGCAATCATAGTAGATGGCTTCCGTTTCTTCAGAAAAGTAGGCAGTAAGAACATCGACTGAGAATAATATAATAAAGAGAAGGGGAGGTATTGGGGGCTTGAGGAAACAAGGCAAAGTTTGAAATTGTCCCAGAGGGGAATAGTATTGAAAATCAACAAAGGAGAATAAAAGTTTTGAGATGTAGCACTGAAGGCTCAGTTGATACTAAAGAATATAAATTTGTAGCAGATCTAATCAGCATGCTAGTACACCTACTTTAAGTAGGATTGAGTTTAGGATTATGAAAGGTGAAAACAGATAGAGAGATGATTAAAGAAATGAGGGTTTGAAGGAATGTAAAATGTAACAAGACTAGACAGGTTAGAAAGGGCCAGGTTTTGAAGAGCTTTAAATGACAGAGAACTTTAAGTTAAGTCTGTAAATTATGGCTTAAAACTTCACAAGAGTTTTGGGATACCTTGTATTTAATCATATAATAGGGAGTCACTGTTTATTTAGTTTATTTAGTAGGGAGTTGATTTGTAGAGATCCTTTAATACAAGGTTAATGAATCTTCATTTTATCTTCCAGGCAATGGAGAATTACTTTGCACTTTAGGAAAATCACTTTGGATGGGTGGGCTAAATTAGGGAGACCAGTTGAGAAAGCTATTGTAAGATGATAAGGACCTGTACTAGAATAGTTAGTGGCTATGTAAGGAAAGAGAAGACCTATTTGAGATGTTGTGTAGAAATCTGAGAATGAAGATGTAGTATGGATGTGAGTTAAGAACCAAGGATGATGCCAAGGTTGGGTATACCTGGTAGAAGGTGGTACCCTCAACAATAATGAGTTTAGAAGGGGGGAGAATGGCCATCTAGTGCCACCCATACATAACGGAATCCCCTCTGTAACATAGAGATTATATTTTTATATATATGGATAGAATAAACCCCAAAGGAACAGAAGTTGTTGAGTGAAAGTTACAGAGGAAGGCTCTGGAAATGGTAGTGAGAAGTAAAGAGTATTCTAAATCTTCTACTTGGCCCACTGAATTGAGGAATACAAGAAAAGAAACATCAATAGTGAAGAAGGGTGTCAAGGCTGCAATATCGTTTGGAGAATAGTTTCTATGAGTATGTTATGAAACATATGAAAAGAAGAGATGAAACATGAATTTTTATTAATGATTGAGATGAGATTCTAGTATGAGAAAAGGTAGATTAGAGGAATGATATGATAAGCTAGATAAGAGATAAGATTATGGGGAAAAGTAGCAGAAAAAAGACACTTCATCCAGGAAGACAGGTACTCTAAATTATGGTTAAGAGGGTAATCAAAGAAACAAATTTGACATTAACAGGTACCAAATGAACGGAATTCTCCTTTTGATAATAATGGAGTGGTGTTAACAGGGAGTTAAATCTGAAGGTCTGGGTTTCTAGGGAATGGTCTGAATTATATTTGGCACCATGTCAATAGTGACATTGTAAGATGTTAGAAGAAGAGGCGTACACAGAAGACATTCCAGGAAGGAAACATCCACTCAGGTCTGCTGTCTGAGGCCCTGATTACAGGGTCTTGCTAAGTCTTTCTCTGAGGTCCCAATGTTAGAATACTAAAACAAACCTTTACATAAAAGCAAATATCCCACATGAAATGTTCAAGTGCAAAGATATTGGTCCTCTCAGGAAGACTAGTAATATATCCTGGTTCTTTTCCCATGGTGATATATTTTAGTATAACTTCATGTTAATCAATAAACATTTATGAAGTGCCTATTATGTGCTAGGCACTAAGTTATGGGGATACAAAAAGAGACAAAGAACAGTCCTTGCCCTCAAAGAGCTTACAGCCTAATGGGGGAGACAACATGTAACTATATACGTAACAAACTATATGTAAGATAAACAGGAAATTATTAGCAAAGGGAAGACACTAAAATTAATAGGAGTTAGGGAAGGCTTACTGTAGAAGATAGGATTTTAGCCAAGGTTTAAAGGAAGCAGTTGGAAGACGGAGAGCGTTCTAAGCATGGGAGACTGCAAAAGAAATTGTCCGGAGTAAAGCAATGGGATGTCTTCTCTGTGAAACAGCCAGAAGGCCAGTATCAGTGGATTAACGAGTACATGTCAGAGTGTAAGGTATGAGAAGACTGGAAAGATAGGAGGGGCTATGAATGCCAAACAAAGGATTTTGTATTTATTCCTAGAGGTAAAAAAAAAAACTTGTGGAATTTATTGTGTGTGTAGCAAGATGCCATGTCAGGACCTGTGCTTTAAGAAAATCACTTTAGTGGCTAAATGGAGAATAGACTGAAGTGGGGAAGGCAGGTCTCACACGCAGACTATTCCAACAATGCAAGCATGAGGTAATGATGGGCTATACTAGAATGTCAAAGGAGGAAAGAGGGAGAATTTGAGAAATGCTGCAAAGGTGAAATCAACAGGTCTTGGCAAAAGATTGGATTTGAGGGGTGAGCCTGAGGGACTAGAAAAATGGTGTTCCTCTTTACAATTATAGAAAAGGTAGAAAGGGGGAAGAGTTTTTTTGTAGTGGAGGAAAGAAAATTAACTGTTTTGGACATATTGAATTTAAGATGTCTACTGGACATTCAATTCAAATGTTTGAAAGTGAATTGATAATTTGTAGGACAGACATACCTGGTTCTTTGGGTAAAGCTGGGAAAGACACTGATGGCAGCAGGGAATGAGGCTGAAATCACTTTTAATAAGGTACAGAGTGGAGAGAGACATGGCATTGAAAGTACAAAAACAAGTGAAGAAGGAGAGGGCAGTACAGAGGCAAATAGCATGAGGATGAGGAAGAAGGAACGCATGTAGTGACAGAAAAGAGGATGGGGTGGGAGAAAGGCAACATAATCATTTATGTAACCATGGATTACAACTAGAAGCAATCAGCAGCACGGACCTGATAGAGATGGAAGAGAGCTCGAGAACTCAGGAATTTGAGGTCTCGATTCTTTACAGGGTTTTTGTGGGGTATACATTAATTCTTATCTGTGCCAGCTTGAAGCTATTTCATTAATATATCCAAATCATTTCAAGTTGTCAAGAAAACTTCCAAGTTAACATGTCCACATCATCTCAAAATAAGGGCACCATTTGCTGCTCTTTACTGCTGATGTCTAGAATTTGTTTGAGATTTACATATCGTAAGACTGAAAGATCCTAACAGCAAAATCTAGTGGATATAATTTGTAAACACTGCTCTTTTGATCTTTGGGATAGTTTGTACATGATTTCTAGGTTCCTCTTTGCAATCTTCCATCCTGCTATTGCCACTTTACACTGGTTACTTATAAACTTACTATACTGACTAGAAGGGGAGACTGTCTGAACCAGAACAAGATATAATTTTAACACAAAAAGACAGATGGAATTGTGAGACTGGAGTTTGGCAGACTGAGACAAGATAACATGAGTTTGATAATCAGCATAAAGATGGTGCTGATAAGATCACCATGTGATTTAGTTTATGGAGAGAAGAGAAGGCCCAGGAGAGAATCCTGAGGGACACCTGTGAATAAAGGGCATGATCTGGAGGAGGGTCTAGCAAAGAAGACAGAGAAAGAGTAGTCAGAGAGGAGAAAAACCAGGAGAGAATGATGTCCCGAAAACCTAGAGAGAAGAGAGTATCAAAGAAGAAAGAAGAATCTACAATGTCAAAGCCACAGAGATCAAGGAAATGAAAAGAACTATTAAACTCATATGACACCTACTGAACTACTAATGATAATCTTTTCATTACAGTTTTTTTTTTTTTTTTTTAGCAATATTAAAGTTCTGAAAGGAAAATAAAGTTTAGGAAAGCCCCAAAAGGAGGGTATCCTGCAATTTCCCAAGGAAAAACCCCAGGAACCAAACAATGAGTTAAATGAAAACTATAGCCTGATTGAGCTCTGAACAGAAATTATGTGAATAAGATATAAATGAAGCCACACCTGAGGCAGAATAGTATAATGGAAAGAACATGGATATTCATTTGACTATGAATAAGTAACTTCTCGGGGCCTCAGTTTCCTTATCTGTAAAAAAAAAAAAGATTAACAATAGCTGAACTACCAACTTCTCAAAGTTGTAAAGAAATCATTTCTTAACTTTATGAATAGCTCGTATTTTATCATCATCACTGTTTATTATTTTTAGCTCAGGGAAGCAGCTGGGGTGTGGAATAAAAAGGTCAGTGGATACAGAATCAGAAGACCTGAATCTTAATTTTGTCTCTATTACTTACCCAGCTAGGTCCATCATCATTTATTAAAAGGCTGAAAATCAAACACTGCTATTTCTTACTATATATATTTTTTTGTCTAGCCATTTGAACCAAACCAAAACAAAAATAAAGGAGAATCAATATGGCCCATAATTTCTAAATACTGAATTGAGAATATATAAAGACCTCAACTGAAAAACAATATGGTACACTGATATGTATGAAAAAGCAAATTTAACCACAGAAGTAGCAATGAAGGAGAGAGAGAGAGAGAGAGAGAGAGAGAGAAGGAGGGAGGGAGGGAGAAAGGGAGAGGGAGAGAGGGAGAGAGGGAGAGACGGAGAGAAGGAGAGGGAGAGAAGGAGAGGGAGAGAAGGAGAGAGAGAGAGAGAGAGAGAGAGAGAATGAGAATGTATGTTAAGTGAGACTAAGAGAGAAAGAAAAAGGCACAGAGAAAGAGAGAAAAAGGGAACTAAGGACAAAATGAGAATAGTTTCTGCTATACTGCTGTCTTTTGGAAGATTTCCTTAGAAAAAACAATTTAAGATATTAAAATAAACTTCTATCTAATAAATATTATTTTTGTAATATGTTTTTATTGAAAAGATTATTGTCACTTTCAAAACAAATTCCTCTCTATATCTTTTCATAAAAACAGTTAAGCAAAATCAACTAATGGAACAATTTTGATCAACTATGCCTCACTTTCCATTTTTCTAGTTTTACTGTTTAGCAGAAACGGGTTTTGATATATATTTTTTAAATAAGTAGAACCAACATTATTCATTTTCCTTGTCTTGAGTTTTCTTGGCTTCATTTATATTGTTGTAGTCATATTTTCTCTTCTACTTTCTTTGTTTCTCAATGGTTCATGTACCTTCTCATGTTTTCATGAATTCTTCATAAGTTCGACATTATATCATATCATATAGAACATAATTTGTTCAATCATCCCCCAATTGCTAGTCAATTTGTTTACAACTTTTAACCATATAATAGCAAATACTAATCTTCAGCAAGAAATGGGTTTTCCAACATAGCTAAGAATCTTAAATTATTTTAATTAAAACCCAAGAAGACAATTGGCATATTGAAAAATAATTTCCTTACTAAATGTTTCTGAAAATCATAACCTTTTAATTAGTCTTGATCTGAGTTTGCTATTACTCATTATTTCAAAATAACAGCTGGAAATGCATATTAAGGATTTAATATTTTCTTGCCTTGATTAAAAAACAGATTTAGGAGTTATATAACATTTGAAATATCTGACTTTTCCCTCTCCTGTTTTGAAACTTGACTAATAAAATTTAAGACATATAGTTGAAATTTCAAGCACCAATTGTTCAAGTCAAAAAACAAAAACCCAAACCCAAAACAAAACATTATTCAACAATTATTTTTTCTTTAAAAGGTAAAAAGAAGCATAGATTAAAAACACACATTATTCAAAGGAAAAAGCATAATTCTTATGAATATTCAGTATTTTGCTGATATTTATTGTTAGTGTTAAAATTTCTATTATTTAAATTTTTTATATTCTTTTGATTTTCTTCTCACTATGATCACTACAGCAGGAGGCTACTGGCTTAATTGGCAAGTCAAGAGGGCCAGCATCTCAAAGAAAAATTAAAGTCTTACAGAAATCACTGTATTTGAAAATGTCTATGTATGGGCACTGCCTCCCAGTCCTAGGACCACAGTGATTCTATTAGTCTTTGTTCCTCTCCAGTTTACCTCATTTTGGGTTTGGGGGCTCTCAAATCAGAGAAAACAAAACTGTAAACAGCAGAGAACCTGAAACTGATCAATTATTATTTAACTTCAACCCCATCCAATTAGGATATAGACCAAGACCATTTCACATGAAATGAATAAATAACAAATGCAGATCAAAATACTGAAAACAAATTATATACCCAATAGTTGGGGAATGGCTGAATAAATTAAGGTACATTAACATAGTAAGACATTATGAAAATAATAAATATGAGACATGGAAATAAAAACTTACATATAAAGTAATGAAATTGAAAGCCAAAGACTCAGAACAGCAAATACAGCTTTAACCTTATTTTTAAATAACAGACCAAAAAAGCAAGTAAGATTCACACATTGCAAACATATAACTTATTTGTTAATTTAGTTCTACTTTGCCAAATATATAGCATATGTTTAAGGTTTTATGAATTACTTTGTTCTTTATTTTACAAGGAACAGAGATGGATAAAATATAATTTACAAACTGTTATGACTAGATTACTACTCTGTACTAAACTATGTTATTCATCTTCAAAATCTCTAATTTGGAACTCCAAATAATTTTACAGAACCATTAATCGGTCAACAAGTATTTAACTTTTTACTAGACCAAGCACTGGGCTACAAAACAGGACAAAAAACAGTTCCTGGCCTCAAGGCACTCACAAATCTGCAGAGAAAGATAATATGTAAATAACTAGGTACATTCAAGATATATAGTATAAGGAAGGTAATCTCAGAAGGGAAGGCATCAGTAGTTGCAGGGACCTGAAAAGGCCTCCAATAGAAGGTAGAATTTGAGCTTAGTCTTGAAGGAAGAAAAACATGGGGGCCAATCAATGCAAAGTCATGAAGACAGGAGATGAGGAACAATAAGAAGGTCAGTGTCTCTGGATTACAGAATATGTGGAATTAAGGATAGGTGGAAATAAGTTGAAGACGACTGGAAAGGTGTAAGGCTCAGGCCATGAAGAATTTTAAACACTAAACAGATGATTTAATATTTGAATCTATTGGTATTAGGGAACCAGTCAAATCACATGGTCATGAAGAATTTTAAACACTAAACAGATGATTTAATATTTGAATCTATTGGTATTAGGGAACCAGTCAAATCACATGGTCAGATCTGCACTTTGGGAAGATCATTGCAGGGAAACCAATAGAAAGATACTGCGATCTATCTAGGGAAAAGATGATGAGGTCCTAAACTGGGTTGGTGGTTATGTGAATGGAGACCTATAAAAGAGATGTCATAGGGAACAAAATGATGACATTTGGCAACAAACTGGATATATGGGATAAACAAGAATAAAGAGCAAAAGGTGACACTGAAGTTACAAATCAGGGTGATTTGAGAGGATGTGGCACCACTGAAAGTGATAGGCCAAGTTCACAAAAGGAAGGGTTTCTGGGGAAATATATGAGTTCTATTTTGGACATGTTGAGTTTGAACTGTGTACAGCATATCTAGTTTGAAATATCAAAAAAATAATCTGAGTCTGGAGCTCAGGAAAGAAATTGGATCTGAGTATACAGATCTGGGAATCATTTGCATAGAAGTCACTGAATCAATATAAGGTGATAAGATCATCAAGTGAGGCAATAGAGAGGGAAAGAAGGCCTGGGTTAGAATTTTGGGGGACACTCACATTTAATGGACATGATCTGGAAGAATATCCAATAAGAGGCTGTGAAGGAACAATCAGAAAAGTAAGAAGAGGACATTGTCACAAACACAGAGAGGAGAGTATAAAGAAAAAAGTTATCATATTTGTCAGAGAAGAGATCACTGACAATTTAGGAGAGCAGTTTCAGTTGAATGATGAAGTCAAAAGCAATACTGCAGAGGGTTTAGAATTGGGTGAGTGATGAGGAGGGGCAATCAGAGGTACCAGGAAGACATGATCTTGTTTGTAGATGGCAGGGAAGGAGCCATCAGACAAAGAGATTGAAAATAGAAAAAGAGGGATGAAAGTGAGGATGACAATCGGCTGAAAAAATGGAAGAGAATGAAATTTCTTTATAATGAAATTTCTTTATACAATACAATTGAAAAGACTCATTCTTCATAACCAATTACAATATTGAAAATATTTTCAGAATACAGATAATTGGTTTAGAGAAGAAGTAATTAATAGTAACTAGTATGGAGAAGAAGCCTTTTTAGGTTTCTGCACACTGATATCAGCAAACACTTTTTATAACAAACAAAATCTGATCATTTAAAAAAGGAAACCTGGATTATGTTTTAAAAGCAGTTTTGTACTGTTTTTATAACTCAATAAGTGGTACTTATTATGTGTGGTGTGTGTATATCTATTTCTATATATGTATTTTAAAAATTGACTGAGCCCAAAGATTTCAAAGATTTCAGTTCCAATAAACAATTTATGGTAGCAACAGTCTTTGTGGCTATCTATGCAAATCTACTGTGGAAAAGAAGTGAAATCCATACTTACTGATCCTTTTTCCATCACTCTGTTAAGCATGACGACTCCCCGGCTTTTCTGTTCCCAAACCATCTCCCAAAAGTGACCACATGTGTTAGGGAGAGGACCCTATGTAAAGATACAAACTTGAAAAATTAATAACTTTTAAAAAAATCAGACACTTTGCTCAATGATTTTGAATACTGCCCTATTCAGAGACAGAGAGAAATGAATTTTCTCTTTCAAAGCCCAGAATTCAACAACTATAATTCTATTTCTAATTTTTAAAATTAGTAAATAGTCATTTTAGCACTGATTTAGAGAGATAATCAATTTAACAGAGTGAGCACTTTTGGGAAAGTCCCTAAGGACTAGGAACATCCCTAAGGACATACAGGGACTATGACATTATGGGAGTGGGTAAGGTCCTTTAGTAGTACTTTTACACAGCTGAAATGCAAATATACATACATATATATACATATACATACATATATATACATATATATATATTTTTTTTTAGCTGAGGCAATTGGGGTTGACTTGCCCAGGATCACACAGCTAGTAAGTATTAAATGTCTGAAGCCAAATTTGAACTCAGGTCCTCCTGACTTCAGGGTTGGTGCTCTATCTACTGCGTCACCTAGCTGCCCCAACAAGATAAAATCTTGATCAGTGAAACCAGGCCTATATTTTAGGCTTCCACAAACCACTAGCATGCATTAACTGTCTACTATGTACCAAGTGATAATTATAGCTAACATTTACATAGCACTTACTATCTGCCAGATACACAGGGTTTTACAAATATCTCATTTGATTATTACAACACTGGGAGATAGGTGCTATTATCACCCCCATTTTACAACTGAGGAAACCGAGGCAAACTGCAGTTAAAGTGACATGCCCAGATAAGAAATGTCTGTGGCCAGATCTGAACTCAGAGCTTCTGTCTTCAGGCTTATTCATTACACTGCCTAATTGAGAATTATACCGAGGCTACAAATATAAACCAGAAGTAGGTGAGCTGCAGAGAAAAAAAAAGTTCTAAATAAGAGATCACAAAAGGATAACATGGAACTTTTTACCATATTAAAAAGGGTACAGATGGATTTCAGGATAGCAGAAAAAGAGAAAATAACAGCTAATTTCACCCCAATTGCTCTGATGATGATAGAGAAGCAGGGAGGGTAAGTTATAAGCTTCATGCTCTTTTTTAGTGCCAGCTGATAACAAGGGCTCCTTCTCCTGTGACAATCATAAGTAGCTATGCAATTACAGCCAACTGGTCCCTATAGCAGTACAGGACTCCTGAAAAGAATAGGGCTGAGGTAATGATCAGTTTTGTGTATTGTGAGATTTGGCTTTAAATCCAAGGCAGCATATATGTACATAGGCACCAATTCATTAGGAGTAGTTTATTATAATAAAACTTTATGTCTAAAACTCCATTTTTTCCTACCTATTCTCCTTAAGTTCTCTTACTTGCCATCTGTCCCTACTATTCAAATGAAGTTACTTTCCTGAATATTAATGACTTTCTTTTTGACAAACTTTAGTGTATTTTCTTCTTATTCTCCTGGAGGTTTCTTTTGCATTTGACATTGCTGACCAACAAATTCTTAAAATTCTTTTTCCTTGGCTTCATAACGGCATATATACTATCCTGTTTCTTTTTTCCTTTGCTCCATTTCTCCTGCTTGATGCCTAACTGTGGAGTTCCCTACAGTTGGTTTTTAGAAGTAACATCTATATTCTATCCTAAGGAGTTTAAAGTCAATTGCACCTAAGTCATAAGAGATCAGGGAAGTGAAGTTAGATTGCAAGTGTTTGATCAGAATAATAGGCAGTGAGGAAAATGGAGGCATCAAGTTAAGGTAATTCTTTCTAGGAGTTCAGCAATGAAAGAGAAGAGAGCTATAAGACAACTACTTGAGGGATGGCAGAGCTGATTAAAAGTTTACTGGTGAGGGAGCAGTTAACATGCTTAAGGTCCAATAAGTCATCAGTAAACAAGGCGTTCTTAAGGAACAGGGATGGGATCCAGGGTACAAGTAGAATTCTTAGCCCTGATGAAGAAATATCCACGTCTTCAGAGACTAGAGCCCCACCCCCACCTCCACCCCCCCCCCCCAAAAAAAAAAAAAAAAAAAAAGAGAGAAGTGAAATGTGGAGTATTCTTAGGTGGGGAATATAAGGCAAGAGAGATATAGGAGTGTGGGTGGTACTAGGAGCCTAAAGTCAGAGATTTCAAATAGTTGCTGCTAGCATGTGATAGCTCATAAATCTAGGAAGAAAAAAAGGACTACAATGTAACAATGAGGGCCCAGATAAGATGAGATGAGAACATTATATCATACTGGACCCAGCTGTGTTCAATTATATGCATGTATTTGTGTGACCTCAAGTAGCATTTAGCAACACAGGCATAAGTGATAAATGGAGACGGTGGTCATGGTCCAGGGATAAGAAACAGAGTTGAACTAGGTCGGACAGAGGAGCAAGGGATTCAAAGATGAACATGCATGGCAGAGCTAGTTAGCTGTCAGGTCACAAGCAAGACTTTGAAGAAAAGAGATTAGAGCCAGAGCACAGAGGAATGGAAGAACTAAAAGTTATAATGTGGATTTTAAAAAGGTTAAGATGAATGAGTGAGGCAGGAGAAAGAAGAAAAGGAGATTTGATGAAAGAGGGGAATTTCATGCTGCAGGAAGTGATAAGGTCTGAATGGAGATAAAATTAAAGGTATGACCACATGGGAGGCTCAGATGGTGTGAAAATGATTATCACAGGAGTTAGAGATTGAATAACTATGAATCTAGGGGTGTTGAGAGAATATCAAGGTGAATTTTGAGATTCTCAAGTATGAGATCAGAGGTTAAAATAATAACAACAATAATGATAACTAGCATTTATATGGTGCTAAATTTCACAAAACTCTATACATGTTATTTCATTTGGTAAGGATAACTGAGCCAAGTACTGACCTATGTGAAAGGTTCTGTCGCCTACAAACATGTTGCTTGGTCTAATTTTATAAATACATCCCCTCACCCCTATTTCCTTTGTGGATAGGGCCATATTCCAACTTTGTTTTCTAATACCCACTTACTTTTCATTTTTACCTCTTTGTAATATAATTTTCATTTCCATGCTAATAAAAGATGTTTCTTCATGGTTACTAAGGACTTCCTGACCTTTAAACTAAATTTTTCTATAGTCACCTTCCTTAATTTGTCTGGTCATACATATCATGTAAAACTTTATCACTGAGCTCCCTCCTGATATTATTTTCTCTTAACTTTTGTGGTCAAAAGCATTTTTCATGACTTTCTTTTTACTTGGATAGCCATTGCCAAATGTCTCCTGTTTAACACAGGTGAAACAAGTCTCTGATTTTGGTTTTTCTTCCTTTTTAAATAGTCTCTTGGCCATTTTAGGCTAATGATTTCAATTATTTCTAATACAGATGATCTCTAAATCTATCTAATTTCAAACTCTCCTTAGAAGTGGAATTCCATATTCCAGCTAAGGTAAAAGTAGTCAGAGTTAAAGAGGATGTAATGCCATAGGTAGGCACTGAAGGAGTATGATAGATCGCTATACCAAGATGTCTTATTATTACATCAAATTCAACATAGGCAAAACTGAATTTACTATCTCCTTCCTACCTTTCAACTTTATGTTAACAAAACCACCTTGTCATCCAGGCTCATAATCTTTTTTTTTTAAATCAATCATTTTTATTGATAAAATTATACATTACATTCCAAGCTTCTGGATTACAGAAATAATGCATGTGATGAAAATTTATTACACAAAATGAAACTCCGCAAAACTCTAAACTCTCAAAAACACAATATATCTGACAAGAGAAGATAAATTAAATCAAAATTTTATTTACTAAAGTACTCAAATTTTATTTACTAAAGTACTCATCAAGCATTATTTTAAATAATAGCTGCCTCAAGACTACACATACTAAATCTTAACTAAATCTTGTTTTATTTCCTTAAGTTAGTTGGAATAAAACCAAAATCATTTGGACAACTATGCCACCAAGTCAAGTCCTGCATCTTAAACAAAGACAGAAGACAGTGAAAAATTTTAAGGAAAAAAATATCTATTTTTAAAAAATTGATAATCTTCACTAAGGCTTCTGGAATAGTTTTATTTTTACTTTAGAAAAGAAACTCAAATTTTGGGAAAGTAAATTTAAACAGTTGTTGCTTTTCCTCTTAGCAAAATACCAGGCTCATAATCTTAAAAATCCCAGTGAGATATAGTAGAATGAGAAAGAGAAAAGAGTCTATCAACTACAAAGTCTTGTCAAGAATACTTCCATAACATTTCTTATACTCACCCCCTTCCTTCTACTTCCACTATACAACCCACTAACTATTATTGTTTCCTACTGGGTTTTTCTGCCTTCTATCCAATCTCTTGAATCTATCCTTTACATCGATGCTTAAATAATCTTCCTTTAAACTTAAAATCACACTAAGACTTTTGGGACAGCTTGGTATATGACATTTTTCCTTTCAGGAATGTAAGCTCTCAGACAATGGAATCTATGAAGCATACCTTCTTAAAAACACTTGTCCTTTTAGAATAAAAATTTCAGAATCTATGGCAACTTTACATGATAATAAAAGGGAGAAAGAATAGTCTGTTATTATAAAGAAAAATGGACTCGATTAGGAGACTAAAACTCTACTCTAGTTACACTATTTATTTTGTGACTTTAGCCAAATCATTTTCCTTTTCTATGTCTGTTACTCTTCCACAAGATTGTAGAGCTTGATAATCAAATTTCTTATGTTAGTTATTATTTAATACCAACTCTGTGTATAATAAAATTTCATCCATAATTTTATGGGGTTTGTCTACAAGCTAGTAATTTGTTGTTCTTCATTCTCAAAGAGAATCAAAATCATATCACTATTTTGGGGTCAAGATACAGTGTGTCTAACTGGTTAATCAGATCAAGATGAGCTTAGAAGGCTCTACTATAGGTGGGCATAAATAGTCCATATGAACATTTAGAGTGGAGATATCTCTAAATTTGTGTATGGCATGTTTCTTTTGGGCAATTGCAATTCTGCTTTACTTCTTTCAATACTTTCTTCTATAAAGAGATTATTTTTTAATCAATTTCTAGAAAACCTAAGTCACAGTGAAACATAAGGTGATTACCACTGAGAAAAAAATTTATTAGTGATGCTTTCATTAACATCATTTAAATATTTTAAACAAAAATCTATTAAATACTTACTATGTGCAAAGTATTATGTGAATAGTTTTACAAATATCCCATTTTCCCCTCCTTGAGATGGCAGGCCCTAGTTATAGCTGAGGAGATTGAGTAAGACTTAGGTTAAGTGCCTTACCCAGGGTCACACAGCTAGTAAATATCTGAGGTCAAATTTGAACTCCTGGGCTCTAATCCTCATATCCTTGATATCCCTCGGCATCATGAAGATTATAGTCTTACACTTATGGCAGAGACAGAAGTACCTTTAAGAATCACCTAGTTCATAATTTTACCAATGATGAAATTCAGTCCCAGAATGATTAAATAAAACAATGGAGATAAGAACCCCCCTCCCCCCCAATAGATAATTATTTTTCTATTGTTTTTTATTTATTACCTGAGTGAGAATATAGCTTCTTTGGGCCTCTTCCATTTTTATCAAACTAGCATTTATATAATCATTATCTTCATGATGTAGCTTAATTCGACTGTGGTCAACTGTAAAGCAATTAGAACAGAGGAAGTTAATTGAAAGAGTTAGAATACATAAATAAAAGTGTGTATATAAAATATTTCAGTAAACATATATTAGATACCTTTTAAACAGAATACCTGGAGATAGAATGGTGTAAAGGAAAGGTCCTGGATTAAGAATCAAAGGCCTTGGATTCAAATGCTGGCTTTGTTATTACACATCTATAGACCTCAGTTTCTTCAACTATAAAATGAAGGTGTTGGCCTAGATACCTGCAGAGCTCCTATTTTCCCTGGAGTTTTTTCAGAAGCTCAGGTGAATGGCCTTCCACTTCAGGTGAATGGATTAACTCCCATACTCTCCTCCTTTCAATGTTTAAGATCTACTACTTTGCAAAGCTGAATGAAACCATGTAATTTTTAGCTCTGGGATGTCAATGGTTCCTTGAAATTAGTTGTGTTTCTATGTTCTAACATCCTGGACCTAGCATGAGATGAACTGGATGTGAATCCAGACTCTTTTATTTTCTAATTTTACACAATTTTAGCTTCCTCACTTACAAGATAAGAAGTCAATGCTTATACTTTTTAGCCCTCAGGGTTGTTAAGAGGAAAAGGTTTTAATAAATCTAAAAGGACCCCAGACACGTAAATTATTATTTTTGAGAAAAGAGGGGAAATAATGCTTGACTTCGAAAATATGAATAAGTTTGGGAGGGAAACAAAGGTCACAGAGATGAAAAAGTTTGAGAGTGATAGTTTTAAAAATTTACTTCATATATGGGTTGTTATTTGTGTCAAAAAATATATTACAGGCCATAAATATTAATAAGATGGAGTGAAAATTGACTAAAATACAACTATGAAGCACTAACCAACATTCTTCCCAAATTCATACTAATGCTTAGTAAAATCTAAAATGCTGAAGTAATTTTCTACTGCATCCTAATACTGAACATTTTGCAAATTTGAATCAATGGCAGAGAAGCCAACAAAATACCCAAGTATTTTCCTAGAGTCTTGAAGAATTGCTACAATATTGAAAGGCAGGCCTGCACTACCATTTATATAAACCATTTTAGTTCTCTGTTGCTTCACTGAACTATGATGGTAATTCTATTTCTTTTCTTTTTAAATTTGTTTTTTAAAATTATGATCTTAACATTAATTCAGACAAATAGACCTTGAGCAATAAACTTCATTTTCTAAGTAATTTATCTAATTGTGCCCAAGATGATATGAAAGAGACAATTTCAGTGTCTCTAAATGTCCCAACTTCTGTCAGGGAGAAACTTAAGATACAGTGTAAAGCCGACTCAGATATCTGAATGGTATCTCTATATGTATAGATAAAATACATTATATATGTATGCACATACAAACACAAATATAGATATACAACCTCTGCCCTGTGTGTGCACATATGTATATGGACCTTAGGTTTCTCTTCAAAAACTATCAGTTCATATCCTTTGATCATTTATCAATCAGGGAATGACTTGTACTTTTATAAATTTGACTTGATTTTCTACATATTTGAGAAATGACGCCTTTATCAAAAAAACCTGCTGTAAACATTTTCCCCAAGTTTTTTGCTTTCTTTCTATTCTTGACTGCACTGATTGCTTATACACCCACACAAATTTAATATTATCAAAACTATCTATTTTATATCACGTAATGCTTTTTATCATCTGTTCATAAATTCTTCCCTTATCCATAGATCTGACAGGTAAAATATTCCAAGCTTCTCTAATCTGATTATGGTATCATCTTTTATGTCACATATCCATTTTGACTTCATTTTTTGATATAGAATAGAGATGTTGGTCTATACCTAACTTCCAGTTTTCCCACCAGTTTTTGTTGAACAGTGAGTTCTTGTCCCAAAAGCTTGTATCTCTTCATTTATTAAACGGTAATCTACTTCTATTGTTGTGTATTGTGTACTTAATCTATTCCAGTGATCTACCACTCTATTTCTTAGTTACGACCAAATTGTTTTGATAATTGCTTTGCAATAGTTTGAGATACAATACACCTAATTCAGCTTCCTTCATATATTTTTTAACACTGATTCCCTTGATAAATTTGACCTTTTGTTTTTTTTGGATGAATTCTGTCATTTCTTCTAGCTCTATAAAATAGAGCTATATAAAAATTTTCTTAGTTTGGAATGGCACAAATAAATTAATTTAAGTAGTATTATCATTTTTATTATACTGGCAACCCATGAGCAATAATATGCTTCCAATTGTTTATATCTGACTTTATTTATATGAAAAGAGTTTGGTAAATTGTGTTCATACAGTTTCTGAATTTGTCTTTGCAGGGAGACTTACAAGTATTTTATACAGCAGTTATCTTAAATGGAATTTCTGTCTCTGCTGCTGAATTTTGTTGGTAATATATAGAATACTGATGATTTATGTGAGTTTATTCATATATATGAAACTCTGCTAAACTTGTTATTTTATCTAGTTTTTCAGCTGATTCTCTGACCCTTGTTTCTTGAAGGTTATGTCTATGAAGTGTAGAATCTCACAAGTCTTACCAAATTGAAATGTTTTGTGAATGATTAAGTACCTAAAATATGTCTTTTGCTTTAGTTAAGTTCTGAAAGACTTCTCTCATTGGGTTAACCAGAGTTAATAAATGATCTTATAATACCACAATCCTGTGGAATGAATACTCACAAAAAAAATAAATTAAGTGCATAGGACATATTATCTATTAGCAGCAAAAATGAACTGAGATGTAAGCAAATTTTTTTCAAAAAGAAATCTTGGTAACTCTTAATTTTAATACTTCTTATTTCCCTGTTCTTATACTGAGGATAAAATAGGAACAAAGGAATTAAATTGGTAAGTGAACAAATATGCCATAAGACATTCTCTTCAAAACTGATAATAAAATTTTTATTTAAGGGAGCAATTTTCAGTTGTCTTCAATATTTACTTATGTGGACTAGCTTACTCCCCAACAAGAAACGTGCTATTACCCAACAACTTATCTCTAGTGCTGCTACAAAGACAAACAAATATAAGGTAACTGATAGTGCAGTAAGCACAGCACTGTACTCAACTTCAGCTTCAGACACATATTAAGTTAATAACCCCAGGCAAATCACTTAACCTTTCTAAGATTCAATTTCTTCATCTGTAATGGCATATTAGATTTAATTTATATTTATATACTTAATATATAATTTATGATTAAATTATATAAGATATATAAAATTTAATTTAATATAGTAATAATAATAGCACCTATCTTCCGGTTGCTATGAGGATAAAATGAGATGACATTTGTAAAGTGGTCAGCAAACCTTAAAATACTACATAAATGTTAGCTATTCTTACTAGTGTTATTATTATTATATAAAAGATGGATGTTAATGGATAAATATGTAGTAGATATCTACAATATTTGATACCTTATTTACACAATCTCTACAGAGGAAATAAACACAAAAAAAGTATAAGGCAGTGAGACAGACAACTAAGAAAAGAATACTTACAGGGACTGACATCTCTGTACCTATTTCGATTTTTGTTTTTTGGAAGTTTGGCCACTTTACAGGGAAAGTCACTGGCTTCATGTCTAATATCCTATAAAAGGAACAAATAAACATTAGTATTTGAAATCTCTGGTTATTACATGAGTTTTATACACACAAAAAATATGCTAAATAATTTTTAAAAATATTGTAATAAAATATAATTAATTTTTAAAAATATTGTAATAAAATATAAATATAAATAAAATTAAATATCATCTATTTGAAGTGCCTAATTTTCTAGCTCAAATAGCAGTTACTAAATTGGCACCCTCTCTTTTGGTTATAGGGATTATACTTGTGATGAAATTCTCTCTATCCATATAGTTGCCACCTTCTCTGAAAACTATAATCTTGGAGAATTGCATGGAGCACAGAGAAGTTAACTGACTTGTTCAGGGCCACATGATTAATATATGACAAGCATCAGGACTTACTTAAAACAACATCGTCCAGGGTTGAAAGTCAGCTATCTATCTATCCACTATTCTTTACAAGGTGTAAACAAGAAAACCTAAACAATTGAACACTCCCTCTAAATGGATGATAAACAGATCTCAATATATTGAATTATTATAGAGAAAAGAAGACCTATTTGGATTACTAAAATTGTTGAAGAATCCCTATAAAGAATTGTCAGTAACCATGAAATTTCTTTGCCTAAGCTGCTTGTTACTCACTTTACTTGGACATAAAAATATAAGGCATGGAAGAAAAAATTTTTTCTGGATATTTATGATGAATCACCCTAAAGACATTTTAATAATTTAAAAATAAAATTATGAATTACAAACTTGTGCAATAACAAAAAAAATTAGCACAGTGATGTTATATAGTTTATGCATCATTTACGTGAGGGACTATACAAAAATCCAAGTGACGAGCTAAAAGTGATAAAAATTTAAATCTTAAAAACCAATAATGTTAGACATAATCCTACTTGGGGAAAAAAAAAACCTTGTAGGTCAAAAGCCATCTCTGATGTTAACATGATAAGCATAGAGACTAAAATTAATGGTTGTTAGGATGGTAGCCATATTTGCTTTCAGTTGGATTATATCATTTCCAACTAAGATAGAGATTATTAGTGTAGCTAACTAAGCCATTAGAATGACTGCAAATCAAGATGTAAATTCAATTAAATTCAACAAATAACATGCAAAGCACTGTATAAAGTGCTATAGATAAAAAGATTAATATAATAAAACCTTTTTTCAAGGAATTGAAAATCTAACAGATAAAGAGAGATATACAAATAACCACAAAACAAGGGAGAGTAATAAAAGCAAAGGAAAAATTCCAAGTAGTGCTATGAGAAATAGCAGAGATGATTTGTGAGAAAGTCATTATTGTGTTCTGTGAAGTGGCTGTCACAATTTTTAAGAAAAAAGCATGATGACCATGTAATTGTCTTATGTAAAACAGGCACTTAATAAATGTTTGTGGAACTGAATTGACTAATTTAGCAAAAATACATTTATGTAACGTGCATAACTATCACTTCAGAGAATTATAAAAAAAATTAAGAATGAAAAGTAATCTTCAAAGGCATCTAAAATCAGCCATTACAAGATCATTTAAATTTCATGAATAATAAAGTAATCAGAAATATTTTTCCATTCATTTAGAATACAAAGAATTTCAAAGTCTTATCAAATATGAAAATGCAAAGTCTCATTAAGCCAGCACTGTTGTATCTTTTTCTATTTTATTATAAAAAGACAAGGAAATTAAACTGTTTGCTATCATTGTATCTAACATACATGTATACAAGAAATTTGTATATATACATACAAGGTTGTCATACTACCGATATATGCAAACATCTGAGCTTTTAATTTTAAAAGGTATATTCTGTCAAATTTTGAACAAAGAAACAAATACCCACAAGTTCTTTTCCTCAAATTATTCCTATAACAAAATATCTACATACATTTGAAAGTAAAATCTTCTCAGCAGTCTTTTACATGTCATTTAATAAATTTAAAAAAAAATATTGTCCTTTTGAGTTTTATGACTGCTTAATATATAAAAATACTTTATAAGTATCAAATGGGCAAAAATAATCCCAACTATGTTTATGCTTAATTTTTTTCTTGTCTCAGAAATGAGCTATCTCCAAATTATGATTTTAATGTGAAAGAGACATAAACCTATCTGATAAATCTAAATAAAAATAAGTGTTTCATAAATGAAACTCAGTAACAGTTTCCTGAGGAAGAAAATTCAGTGTAGAAATTAGGAGGCCCAAACAGTAGTTAACCATATCAGGGGTAATTTTAAATAGTGGTTTTTTTAAAAAAGAGAGAAGATAATAGATGAGTCTGCACTGATTACAAAGATGCTAATTCAATTAGAGAACTCTTTTGTCAAAAAATATAAGAGAACTGGAGTTAGCTAATCTGTAATTTATTACCTATCATTCAAATGTACCCAAATATAATTAAGTAATGAAGAAAGCCTAACATTTCAAACTTATAATTTCTTGTCTTGCTGGGGTTTTTTTGGGTGATGGTAAGATGCAGAAAGAACAATTAAGTCTAGTAAAATGTTCATACATACTATATAGTAGTTCTAAAAACTTCTTACTTTACAACTATTTCTCTGAGTCAACTTATTGTAAAATCCAATAGATAGTCTTATAACCTAGATAGTGAGGTACTTATCCATATGGTCTTTATAAGTATCTTCCTATTCAAATATTCTTTACAATTACTACACACACACACACACACAATGTGTTCCTGTAAAACACATTCTTTTTTTCTTAATTTATTACAAAATGGAGCCACAGTTTTCCAGAAAGTTTTGGTAACATGTAATTCACACATCTGTTACTTTCTTCCTTCCCAATAACAAAAGCTTTTATATCATATCTAAATGAAACAATACTTACTTTTGACATATTAAAAGTTCTAAAGTATATAACAAAGCAAAGATTTCAAGGTAGGATTAGGATTCTATTCATACTCAATATATTACCTTTTAGATCTGAGAAAAAAAAAATAAGGCAAACAATTGGGCTTGGCTCCTCCCTTGGTGCTCTTAATATTTTGGTAACAAGCTATTTCATTAACTTTTATGGAACCTGCTGCATCTTAGAAATAGTTTCACCTAGTCCCTGGCCTCTTAAACTGGGATGCACAGACCTCTCCTCCAGTCCCCAGGAGTATTTGGATAAATTTCACAGAGTATATGAATATAGATGGGGGAACCCCCCAATCCAGCTATATCTTTACTTTCTCTAACTTCAAACTGAAATTTAGCATTTCCATCAATTGTAAATACAGGCAATAAACCATTCTTCTGAGAAGGGGTTCATCCACAGGCTTAACCAAACTGAGAAAAAAGATCCATTGGCATAAAATTAAGAACCTTATGTGAGCTCAAGGGAAGATGAGAGGCAGAAACACAATAGAGACAATGTTTTAGAATGTTAACACTGAACAAAAGGGTTTAGATTTCCTTTATATATGCAAACAATTCACTAACAGTGAAATGTTCTCAATATATCATCCATTGGCTGTCAAGATAAAACTGAGAAAGGATACCAGCACTTAATGTGTGCTTAATGTATGTGGAGTTCATGGACAAGAACTGTTCAGGATGAGTAGGCATAAACATTCTGTATTACTGGAGGGAGTACTCAACAGATAAACATTCAAACAGTTTCATTTTAGCATTTGAGTAATTGTGAAATATTTTCCAAAACTGATGAATGCCAAAAATTACTTAAGACTAATAATTAGCCTTCAGCCACTTAAACTATAACACCCTGAGAACAACATAAATCAAATATGAAAACATGAGGAAATGGACACCTGTCATATGCCATAATCCTTACAAAGTGAACAAAGCAATTTTTTTTTATTAGGGGGTGGGGGTCAAGTTTATTTTTATTTTTTTTTATTTAATAATAACTTTATATTGACAGAATCCATGCCAGAGTAATTTTTTACAACATTATTCCTTGCACTCACTTATGTTTCGATTTTTCCCCTCCCTCCCTCCACCCCCTCCCCAAGATGGCAAGCAGTCCTATATATGTTAGATATGTTGCAGTATATCCTAGATACAATACATATTTGCAGAACCGAACAGTTCTCCTGTTGCACAGGGAGAATCAGATTCAGAAGGTAAAAATAACTCGGGAAGAAAATCAAAAATGCAAATAGTTCACATTTGTTTCCTAGTGGGTGTAGCTGTTTCTGTCCATCATTTATCCATTGAAACTCAGTTAGGTCTCTTTGTCAAAGAAATCCACTTCCATCAGAATACATCCTCATACAATATCTTTGTCGAAGTGTATAATGATCTCCTGGTTCTGTTCATTTCACTTAGCATCAGTTCATGTAGGTCTCTCCAAGCCTCTCTGTATTCATCCTGCTGGTCATTCCTTACAGAGCAATAATATTCCATAACATTCATATACCACAATTTACCCAGCCATTCTCCAATTGATGGGCATCCATTCATTTTCCAGTTTCTAGCCACTACAAACAGGGCTGCTACAAACATTTTGGCACATACAGGTCTCTTTCCCTTTTTTAGTATCTCTTTGGGGTATAAGCCCAATAGAAACACTGCTGGATCAAAGGTTATGTACATTTTGATAATTTTTTGGGCACAATTCCAGATTGTTCTCCAGAATGGTTGGGTTCGTTCACAACTCTACCAACAATGCATCAGTGTCCCCATTTTCCCGCATCCCCTCCAACATTCATCATTATTTTTTCCTGTCATCTTAGCCAATCTGACAGGTGTGTAGTGGTATCTCAGAGTTGTCTTAATTTGCATTTCTCTGATCAATAGTGATTTGGAACACTTTCATATGAGTGGTAATAATTTCAATTTCATCATCTGAAAATTGTCTGTTCATATCCTTTGACCATTTATCAATTGGAGAATGGCTTGGTTTCTTATAAATTAGGGTCAGTTCTCTATATATTTTGGAAATGAGGCCTTTATCAGAACCTTTAACTGTAAAGATGTTTTCCCAGTTTGTTGCTTCCCTTCTAATCTTGTTTGCATTCGTTCTGTTTGTACAAAGGCTTTTTAATTTGATATAATCAAAATTTTCTATTTTGTGATCAGTAATGGTCTCTAGTTCATCTTTGGTCACAAATTTATTTCTCCTCCACAAGTCTGAGAGATAAACTATCCTACGTTCCTCTAATTTATTTATAATCTCGTTCTTTATGCTTAGGTCATGGATCCATTTTGATCTTATCTTGGTATATGGTGTTAAGTGTGGGTCCTTGCCTAATTTCTGCCATACTAATTTCCAGTTATCCCAGCAGTTTTTATCAAATAATGAATTCTTATCCCAAAAGTTAGAATCTTTGGGTTTGTCAAACACTAGTTTGCTATAGTTGACTATTCTGTCTTGTGAACCTAACCTTTTCCACTGATCAACTAATCTATTTCTTAGCCAATACCAAATGGTTTTGGTGACTGCTGCTTTATAATATAATTTTAGATCAGGTACAGCTAGACCACCTTCATTTGATTTTTTTTTTCATTAATTCCCTTGAGATTCTCGACTTTTTATTGTTCCATATGAATTTTGTTGTTATTTTTTCTAGATCATTAAAATATTTTCTTGGAAGTCTGATTGGTATAGCACTAAATAAATAGATTAGTTTAGGGAGTATTGTCATCTTTATTATATTTGCTCGGCCTATCCAAGAGCACTTAATATTTTTCCAATTATTTAAGTCTGACTTTATTTGTGTGGAAACTTTTTTGTAATTTTGCTCAAATAATTCCTGACTTTCCTTTGATAGGTAGATTCCCAAATATTTTATGCTATCAACAGTTATTCAAAGCAATTTTTTTTACTGGGGAAAAAAATCTAGAACATACTCTTATTTAAGTTCATGGAACTAGAAGCAGAATGGCCTGGTAGATATAAGGCTGAGTTTGGAATCAATGTTTTAGAGCTAGAAGGTTCCTGAGAGGCCAGCTAGTTCAAATGCTTCATTTTAGGGAAGAAAAGAGATTCCGCCAGGTGATTTGCACAAGGTCAAATATGATTTAAGTAGCAGAGCTGGGACGGGAACTTGTGTCCTCTAGTTCTTTCATCTATTCTATAAGGCTTCTGGAAGAACTCATTTACCAGCCATGTGATCTTATATAAGACATCTAACCTCTATTTGTTCTACAAGTTACCAAGTCTCACAGGGTAGCAATCAACAAAAAGTTCACCATATATTCAGGAACTTGCAATTCTTAGTGTAATCCAATACATAAACGAGTCATAAACATAATGTTTGGCTTTTAAGACTGACTCAAACACTTTTGTTGAAAGACAGGACCAATGTCTTACTTATCTTTATATCTCCTCCCAACTTGGAGCATCACAACTAGTACTCACTCAATGAACATTTATAGTAGGGAAATATTTAGTGACTAGTGTAGAGCTATAAAATTCACAGTCCCCCACAAAACTCTGGACAGCAAATCAAACCACACAAAAATGGGAAATGTTTAACAATGAATAAAAATATGTGATATAATGCAATTCGATGTTAAATATTGGCAATTCTTCTATTTCCATATTTGTCATGTTGCCCAAGAAAAATAAAATCAAAATCCAAGAAAGGGGAAAAGCAAAACAAACAAACAATAACAAAATGGTAAAAATACTATCCTTTGATCCACATTCAGATTCCATAGTTCTCTCTCTGGATTGGTGGACACCCTCCAGGATCCCAAGTCTACTGATAATGCCTTAAATCACGACATTGTTGAAAAGAACCAAGTTCCTCGCAGTTGATTATCACATAATCTTGCTATTGTGCAAAATGTTCTCTTGGTTCTGCTCAGTTCACTTAGCTCAGTTCAAATAAGTCTCTCCAGGCTCTTCTGTTCATCATTTCTTACAGAACTATTCCAATTACATTCATATATCACAATCTAGTCAGCCATTCCCCAACTGATAGGCATTCACTCAGTTTTCAGTCCCTTGCCATTACAAAAAGGGCTGTGACAAACATTTTTGCATAGGTGAGTCCTTTTCTCTCTTTTATGATCTCTTTGGGATATAGACTTAATGAAACATTGTTGGATCAAAGGGGATGCAGTTTTATAGCCCTTTGGGCATAGTTCCAAAATGTTCTCCAGAATGGCTAGATCAGTTCACAGTTCCACCAACAATGTATCAGTGTCCCAGTTGTCTCACATCCCCTCCAACATTCATCATTATCTTTTCCTGTCATCTTAGCCAATCTCAGAGGTGTGTGAAGTGGTACTTCAGAGTGGTCTTAATTTGCATTTCTCTAATCAACAGCATTTTAGAGCATTTTTTTCATATGACTAGAAATGGCTTTTTTTAATGTTTGTCTAAAAACTGTCTTAATTTCCTTTGATCTTCATATTAATTGGGAAATAGCTTATATTTTTATAAATTTGAGTTTATAATTTAGAAATGAGACCTTTATCAGAAACAGTGACTATAAAAAATTTCCTCCTAGCCTTTTGCTTCCCTTCTAATCATGGCTGCACTGGTTTTGTTCATACAAAACCTTTATAATTTAATGTAATCAAAATTATTATTTTGCATTTCATTATGTCCTGTAGTTCTTCTTTGGCCATAAAATCCTTCTTTTTTTTTTTTTTTTTTTTTTTTTGGCTGAGGCACTTGGGGTTAAGTGACTTGCCCAGGGTCACACAGCTAGGAAATATTAAGTGTCTGAGTTTGAACTCAGGTACTCTGGACTTCAGGGCTGGTGCTCTATCCATTATACCACCTAGTTGCCCCTCTTCCTTCTTTACAGATCTGAGAGGTAGATTATCCCTTATTCTCCTAATGTACCCATTTTGACCTTATCTTGGTATAGAATACTAGATATTGGTCAGTTCCTAGTTTCTGTCATGCTATTTTCCAGTTTTCCCAGATATTTTTGTCAAATATTGAGTTCTTATCCCAGAAGTTGGAGTCTTTGGGTTTATCAAATACTAGAATATGACCACAGTCATTGACTATTGTGTCTTGTGAATCTAACATATTTTACTAATCTACTCTATTTCTTAACCAGTACTAAATGGTTTTGATGATCATTGCTTTGTAATATAGTTTTAGGTCTGGTGTAGTTAGGCCAACTTCATTTGCATTTTTTTCATTAATTCCCTTGATATTCTTGACCTTTTGTTCTTCCAAATGAATTTTGTTATTATTTTTTCTAGCTCTATAAAGTATTTTCTTGGCAATTTGATTGGTATGGCACTGAATAAGTAGATTCATTTAGGTAGAATCGTCATTTTTATTACATTAGCTCAGCCTTCCCATGAGCATTTGATATTATTCCAATTGTTCAGAACTAACTTTATTTGTGTGAAAAGTGTTTTGTAATTGTTCTTGGCTTTGTCTTGGCAGGTAGACTCCCAAATATTTTATATTATCTAGTTATTTTAAATGGAATTTCTCTTTGTATCTCTTGCTGTTGGTCTTGTTGGTAACATATAGAAATGCCAGTGATTTACGTGGGTTTATTTTACATTCTGCAATTTTGCTAAAGTTGTTAATTGTTTCAAGTAGTTTTTAGTTGATTCTCTAGAATTCTCTAAATGTTCCATTATAGCATTTGCAAAGAGTGACAATTTTGTTTCCTCATTACCTACTCTAATTTCTTTTTCTTCTCATTTCTAAGGCTAACATTTCTAGTACAATAATGAATAATTGTGGTGATAATGAGCAACCATATTTTATCCTTGATCTTACTGGGAATGCTTCTAGCTTATCTCCATTTATACCTGCTTAAGAGATCACATAGTTAAAAATTATAAAGAAAAGAAGAATGTGGAATATACCATTCAGGGGAAAAAAAACTGCAAAAAACATTTCCACAAACTTTTAGCATAAGAGATTAAGTTGAGGAAATTATTTATAACCATGTAAAAGAGTAAAATGTTTTAAGTAACAAGTGCTGAATATTCATATATTTCTATATATAGGTAGTAAAATACTAGCAATAGATATGAGGGAAAAATCTAGATTAGAATCACTTCACAAAGGTAGACAAATAATGAGCTTTTACAAGGGAAAAGATTATATTACATATGGAGAAGTATTACTACTTTGATAGAACTACAACCTAATTGAGATATTGATATTAACATTATTGATAAAAGTATTTTTTTCACTGGTACAACCTGAAATTTATCTTTGCCTTCTCTTGTACAACTTTTGATCTACCTCTTGTGTTCTTGACATAAACTCTGACTGTTTCTACTAGGCTGTAAAATCCTTTTGCTTTGTATCACTCATTTCTGAATATCTCTTACTTCCCCAGTAAACTATTCCTTGTACTAACAATAAAAAGAGAAAAGAGACAGAGACAGAAAGACACACATAGAGAGTGCAAGAACGCACAGCATTAAAATTAATACATATTAACTCAGAATGATAATATATGTACTGTTCCATACACATAATCTTTTTAATGAAATAATCTCCCTACTTTCATTCCTCTTCCAATCTCCCAAATTAATAAATCCCATCCACATTTCCAATCAGTTGTTCAATTTTACTTCATCCCTCAAATCCAACTATCTTTTCTCTACTCACAAAGCTGTCACCTTAATTTAGGCCCTCACTGCCTTTCACCTAGATTACTGATAATTTCTCTGCCTCAGTCTCTCCAGATAAGTGAGTAATCTACCCTCCATATTGCTGTCAATGTGTTACCATCTTAACCTTGACACTACTCTACTTAGTACTCTAGTTGTTGCCTCTACAATCAAACAACTCTAATTTTAACCTTTAAAATCCTTCACAATTTGCCTCTAATCCATCAATAATTTTATTCTTGCTAGACAGTATTCTTTTCTCACAAGAGATCCAAGCAAACTTGCCTTCTCTCTGTTCCTCAACATGATTCCTGTCTTTGTACTAGCAGTCCTATGCTCTTTCTTCACCTAACAGAACCCCTCTCTTCATTTAAGATGTAATAACTGTCACCTTTTTATGTGAAGCCTTCCCTGATCCCTTCAATGACAGTGCCTTCTATCTCAAACTACCTCCAATTTAACTACTTATACTTATAATCTATAATTATTCTGTATACAGACACATCTTGTTTCATTGCACTTCACAGATACTGCATTTTTTACAAATTGAAGGTTTGTGGCAACCCTGTGTCAAGCAAATCTATTGATACCATTTTCTAACAGCATGGGCTCACAACATGTCTCTACCACATTTTGCTAATTCTTGCAATGTTTCAACCTTTTCCATTATTATTATACCTGCTATGGTGTCTATGATTAGTGATTTTTGATGTTGCTATTGTACATTGTTTTGGAGAGTCATGAACTATGCCCATACCATGTTAAACTTGATGGATAAATGTGTGTTCTGACTGCTCCACCAATAGGTAGTTCCCTAGCTCCCTCTCTCTTTCCCTTGGGCCTCTTTATTCTCTGACATATAACAATATTGAAATTAGGCAACTAATTTCAACTAATCAGCAGCATCAACAGAGAGGCAAGATCCTCTACCAGCAAAAATATTACAACTCATTGAAGATTCAGATGATGGTTAGCATTTTTTAATGAAAGTATTTTTAATTTTTATGTGTACATTGGATTTTTTTTTTTAGCCACAACACTTTTGTACATTAATAGATGACAGGATAGAGTAAAACCTAACTTTCCAAAAACTTAATGTGACATTTTATTGCAGTGATCTAAAAATGAACCTGAAATAGCTCTGGAGTAAGTCTCTAGATGTAGAAATCCTTATTTTCTCTCCCATTAAAATATAAGCTCTCTGTGAGTAAAGATCACTTCATTTATTGTATTTGTAACTCCCAGTACATCTAGCACAGTGTCTGGAAACATAGTAGATGCTTAATAAATACTTGTTGGTTGATTATCATTCCTTTTGGGGAGACACAACAAATCTTTCATTTACATTGTTATAATTGTTGTGTATAGTTTTTTTTGGAGGTTTTGCTTATTTTACTCTGTATCAATTCACATGGTATTCTAAGAATTCTTCATATTCAGATTACTTATAGCATTGTAATCATCCCTTACATTTATGTATCATTATTTTCATTTAGACATTGGAGGTGTCAGTTGATGGATATCTGCTTTGTTTCTAGTTCTGATAATCCCAAAAGTGTTAGGAATATTATGGATACATAGGAGATCTTTCTTTCCATAATTGATCTCCTTAGAATATGGTCATGATTTAATTTTTTAATAGTATAGACATCATAGAGACAACCTAATCTTCTGTAAAAAGTTCAGGCTATACAGAAGAAATTTATATTCAGACTTTGAAATTACTATCTGACACTGACACTTGGTATCTGTATGGCCTTGGACAAATCACATAACCTCCCTAGGCCTAGTTTCTTTTTCTACAAAATGAAGGTGTTGGACTAAATAAAATGGCCTTTGAAGTCGCTTTTACCTCTCAATGATTTGTAAGCTAAAATAGTTAATATGTATACCACAACTCATTTAAATTAATGGTGCTAAGAGATGCTAACATTTCTACATAGATAGCTATCCTGATAAGTGTTTTGTTTTGTTTTTTAACTTTGGTAGAAGATGAAGCAGAAAGTTTTTGAGGGGTCTTTTTTGCATATCAAGAAATAAAATTTAAGTTGTAAAATCTGAACACTAAGCCAATTTGAACTTTTCTTAAATTTTAAATAATAAAAATTAAAAAGTTAAGATTTAAAAGAATCATAATGCGTGGTCATTTTAAGATTTTAAAAATTTCAAAAATACTAAGAAATATAGTCATTACCTCTGACCCCAAAACATTTATGAGAACAAAAGTACAGTATTTGTACATCTACAATTATTTGTGGCAAATAGCTATTTTCAATTTCTCAGAGGTCTTTGTACAGCTTTGGAACCAAAATTTATATTTCAATGGTAAAATAGTGACAAGATTCACTTGAAAATGGATCATCTTAACAATGATAATGGTAGAATTGTGGTAATGAAAGTAAACTGTTGAAAAGCACTCCTACACAGGAACCTTAAAGCATGTGAAATAAATTTGGGTCTTTTAAGAGTCTGAAAGGTAATTGAAATGTACCCATTTCTAAGATCATGACAATATGAGAAAATTATTTTCCTAGCTCTGTGCAAAGCAAATGAAAAGAGTTATTATTATTACTAAGTAATTATATAAAAATTACCTTCCTATCAAGGTTATTCAATTTTTTTTTTTTGGAAAAACACAAGAATTTTAAAGTGAGAAATAAGGAATCACACTTTCTGTTTATATTACAAATTTCATCTTGGGCAGAAATCAATATGCATAAAATGAATCAATGACTTAGAGTAATTGATGACTTATTACAAGCAATATTATTTAAATGCATGAACCACAGAATTGTTCCTTTAAGTAAAATGGTCTAAAAATTAAAACTACTTTCACTTGTTTTATCTTTCACTTTACTTATAGACAACTAAAATTTTCAGAAATTAGCCTCTACCCTTCCAGCCCAAATGTATGATTCTATTGTCTATAATCCTATCATCCTTTTATCTCTCCATTAATTATAAAGAGAGTGATGATAGTAATTGCAATGTTCTTCTAGAAAATTTATTGTTTTCTGGGAGCAGGTTTCTTGGGGGGCTTCTGGAGGCAGCCTTAGTTTCAGTTCAAAGTAATCACCCCAAATGCAGCCAGGAGTTAAAGTCCAAATCCTTTATTGTGTCCTTCCTTGGGCCCGGTTAGATTTCATAGAGGCCTATCTCTCTCCTTGGTTCCGAGAGCTCTGATGCTAGTCCTTTGTCTCTGCCAGCTTCTGCCTCTAGCTATCTCCGAATGTCTCCAGCCTGCACAAAGGTGGAAGATGGAATGAATCTGTCTCCTCCTCCCAGAGCTTCTAGTGGGCTTCTGGCCTTTAGCTCTGAGAGTTCCTCCTTATACATGCTCTATTAAAGGTGTAAATCTTGTGGAATTATAGTAAGTACTAAATACATGTTAATTAGAGAATCATTATTTCATCAATTGCATTGACTTGGCACCTTGTAAGAATCCTAACAAGTAATGATTAACATTGTAAAAAATGTTACATAAAATCAACATTTATGTGCAAACACACGCACAAAACACACAACACATAAACAACATCTTCTTTCCACAGATAAAATGTAAGCTCTTTGTGGGAAGAGATTATGCAATTTGTCTTTGAATTTCCACTGTCTGGCATAAAGCAAGCACAACTGAAATTGTAAAAAGTATATAAAAACTATCTTGCTATAAAATCAAATCCTTTAGTTTATGAGGAGAGAAAAATAAAACATATTCTGGAATGTTTAAAACAACTAGAAAAATTTTAATGAAATATTTAATGAAAAATATGTTAAGTACCTTTAGACAAGATAAAATGATATAATACCTATCCTCAAGGAGCTTAAAATATGTAAGACATCATTATGTCAGACATCATTAATGTCATTCATTACAGCTCAACCTAATTAGATAGTGTACTTTTTATATGCTTTATTGATGCTCTTTCATTTTGAAAAAAATCACTATCCCTTTCTAATGATAGCCTCCCCTCGATACTATTCCCAACCCTCCCTTGTAACACATAAGTATTAATCTTAATTTAAAAATATGTTTCAATTTTTACTACCTATCCCCTGAAAAATATGAATCATCACATCAACACCAGTTATTTATTAATTAGAATTTTGAAAACTTTCAATGTTCCCTTAAAAATAAAATTCCCATAGACATTATAAAAAATGTTCTCCTGATTTTGCTCATTTTGTTCTTTTACCACTCTAAATTGCAAACTTTTCAGACTTTATTACTATCTCTACCCAAGATTCAACTCTTATAAAAGCAAAAAGTAAAAATGAAAGTGGAGGTAAATAGAAAACTTTGAGAATGGATAATGTCTCTGCAGAACCATATAGTCAACAAAATTAAAGGATGCTACTATATGTCAAAAGTCCCTGCATTATCACAGATTCTTGTTTGGAAAGCCATGCCCTATGAATTTTCCATTCAGTTCATGGATGACTTAGCTCACAGTTTCTGATGATGCTAAGACAAAGGGGATTTCAAAACACCCTTCAGAATAGTTATATGAATTTGTGATGTGTCTTTCTCTCCCACAAACCCTCCAACAATGAACAGAATGAACTTTAATTTGACAAATGGATATGAGATTCTTGTTTAATGACTGGACTGGTCAGATTGCTAGAGGGGTTGAATCATATCTATATCTTGACATTCTGTTATAAATAAAACAAAAAGCAAAAAGGAAGTTGTAGTTAAATAGAAGAATTGGTGCATAGGTACTTTATGATGACAAAAAGAATCAGCACTTTTTTACCACTTGTTTCTCCTGAATACTCTCTCTTCTCTGATATAGATGTCAGATCTATTATCTGATAGATCACTCCAACTCAATCTTCTCTGTTCACTAATCATACATATATCACGTCCACAAACTTGATGCCATCAAGATTCTGTCCTAAGCCTTTTTGTTTTCTCTTTTTACACATTCTTGGTAATCTCATCAGCTTCCATGAGTTTAACTATTATCTGACAGACACACATAGACACAGACACACACAATTCATTTCATGTTTCAAACACTCCTCTTCCAAATTTCTATTTCTATCAAAGGAGTAAAATCATTCTTTCAGATTCCCAGGCTTGTAACCTTGGCATTATTATTTTTATCCTTGACTCCTCAGACAAGTGGTAGCCAAATCCTTTCATTTCTACCTCCATTATGTCTTACATCATAAACTAACTGCCACAACTGGGCAACCATTAGAACCCAGTTTAGTCATGGTTTGTCTAATGGTAAATAGAAAATCTTTGCCAAATAAGAGAGATAGTTGCCAAAGCAAAAACAGGTTTGAATATAAATTCATTTGTAAAATATGACAAGATTTATGGATAACTATGAGTAATATAATCTCATAAAGCAGCAAGAAGTAGAGGTAAAGACAATTTAAAGAAAGTTGACAAGATATCCAAATAAGCAAAGTTGGCCTCCTCATTTCCCCAAGGCATTTAAGGTTGAAAATGGAAGAACTACCTAAAGGAAAAAAAAAAGTTAAAGATTTGGAAAAGCCATTATTACAGCATAGCTTTTATAAGCCTTTATATAATCTAAATATTCTCTGTTATTCTTCAGCAAATCAGTTTTACTGGGACACTAACACATTGTTGGCAGAATTATGAAATGATCCAATCATTATGGAGACATTATGGATGTCCAAAAGGCTATCAAACTGAGCATACCCTTTGATCCAGTAGTCTCAGTACTGGGTCTGTATCCCAAAGAAATCATAAAAGAGGGTAAAGGACCCATATGTGCTAAAATGTTTGCATTAGCACTTTTTATAATAGCAAGAAATTGGAATTGATGGATGCCCATTAGCTGGGAGTGGCTGAATAAGTCAATGGAATGGAATTATTGTTTATAGTGATGTGCATGCAGGCTTATTTCAGAAAAGCCTGGAAAGACTTGTATGAATTGATGCTGAGTGAAATAACAGCAAGATTATGTGATGATCACCTCTGATGGATTTGGCTCTTCTCAGTGATTTGATGACACAAAACAATTCCAATAAACTTAGAATGAAAGGTACCATACGCTTCAGAGAGAGAGAGTACTATGGAGATAGGATGTGGATCGAGGTATAGTATTTTCACCTTTGCTTATTTTTTCTTTATTGTGCTTTTTTCCTTTTGACACATCTAACAGATAAAGCCTTAGATCTATGGCCTTTACCATTAATTTTCCCTGTGGTAGTACTAAGTATTTAGCAATGATGTTTTTACGGCCAGGTCTTGAAAATATACATAGTTTTAAATATATATATATATATATATATATATATATATATATATATATATATATATGTGTGTGTGTGTGTGTGTGTGTGTGTGTGTGTATGTGTGTGTGTATGCGTATGTATAGATATATATTACAATTATATAATACACATATTATACATACATACATATATATAAATATATATATATAAAAACAACTCTGGCTAGGGGCCGGACTATCTTACACGGGAGTTTGTTGAAGCTCTTTATAGCTGACTTTTTTGGGGGATAAGAGATTGGGGGAAGATCAGAGAAGAAGAGTTTATTTATAAATCCTTATCTACACTTCCTGCAACAGAGATTACAACTCATGCTTTTTTCAACTAGCTTGATTTGTTCATGTCTTCTCATAAAACCCCCATAATGGACCTATATACTACATCACAGACCTTCCTCTGAGACTATTTATCTACAAAAACATGCCTTTTCCTACTGATTTGTCCCTTCTTCCATACTGGAACACTCCATCCCTCACCAAGTCTGGAATTTAAGACTATACAGTAGGTCACCATCAGAATACTATTTAGATAGCCGAACAAGTTGTGGTAAATGACTATAATGTGCTGTAAGAAATGGAGAACAGGATGATTTCAGAAAAACCTGAAAAGACTTAGATGAACTGATATAGAGTGCAGTAAACAGAACTAGGAAAAACTATACACAGTAACAGTAATATTGTATAATGAAGAACCGTTAATAACTTAGCTATTTTGAGCAAATGATGCAAGACAAATAGCAAAGGATTCATGATGAAAAATGCTATCCATCTCCAGAGAAATAACTAATATCAGGCTGAAGCATTATTTTTCATTCCCCCCTTTCTGGTTTTAGTCTTCTTGTACAAAATTACTAATATGAAAATGTTTTACATTTTTATGTGATTGCACACGTATCAGACTGTTCATTGGTGGAGTAGGAAGAGAAGAGGGATAGAATTTGGAACTCAAAACTTAAAAAAACCAAAAGCATCTAGTTGGTACAGGGGATAATAGAGCACTGACCCTGAAGTCAGGAGGACCTGAGTTCAAATCTGATCTCAGATACTTAACACTTCCTACCTGTGTGACCCTGGGCAAATCACTTAACCCCAATTGCCTCATCAAACAAACAAACAAACAAAAAATCAAAAAAAAACCTTAAAAAAAAATGCATGTTGAAAATTATTTTTACATGTTATTGGTGGAAAAAAATTTGTGTGTATGTGTATCTTTACACACACACACACACACACCCTCTATTTAGGGGAAGAGTCTAATCAGAGTCTTGGGTATGAATAGTTAAGTACAGGCTGCTAAATTTAATTTCTAACCTCTTCCTAACCCTACCACCCTTGACAATTTGGTAAAGTTTCACCAATATGGATGGTGACTCTAAAGAGTACATGCTGCCACATAAATATTTCCTTTTCATCTATAAAATTCCTGTCTACATCTTTCCAAAAAACCTCTGTAGGAGAGCTACCCGATGCTTCCCTAGATTTTTTACATTCTGTGGGTATTCAGGCCATGTAACCAAAAAAGAAAGTGAACAAGTCATTTAGTGATGGGTGGATACTACTTTTTATACTATTTTATCTATGCCTCATCACTGTTAGTATGATAACAAGTTATTTCTTGACTACTCTTTGGGTCACTCACAAGCACTGTGACAGAAACTAGGGATATAAGACCAAAAAAAATTTTTTTGTCTTCAAGGACTTTACAAATATTACAAGGCACATGATATTATATTTAGATAAATAAGTAAATATAGGATGTTGATAAGGGAGCTGATTAGACAACAAGTTCAGATCTAACAGTCAGATTCCCATTCCCATTGAAAGGGGCCTATGGGCAGGAACAATGGTCTCATTTATTATTTGGTCTGCCAGTGGGAATGCTGTTATCATTTAAAAAACCCATGAGCAGGAGTTTTGGAGCTTCCACTCTCTACTTAGAAACAGCCCGACACTGATAGTGCATAGGAAGAAGTAGGAATAAATGCTTTGTCTTCCAATGTGGACCCCTCTTAGCTAGTGTAAGTGTGATAGTATGTACCCTGTTGTGCCACTGGATTAGACTGCCCAGTCACTACTACAGAAAGTAAGACTAACAAACCATGTGGTGAACAACATTCCAAGTGTCTCTCTTTCCTCGTGGAATCCGAACCCAATGACTAGTTTAGCCAGCTCAGGAGTAAATACTAAAACAATGGGATGAGGAAGGGCTTTTTATAGGGGGTAAAATAGAAGAAGCAAAGTAGCAAGCAGGTCAATTTGGCTGGAATGAAAAGCAGGTGAAGCAAAAGAATGTGAAGTAAATCTAGAATGGCAGGCTAGAGTCAGACTTAACTTTAAATACCAGTTAAGTGTTTTGTATGCTAGAGGCGATGGAGAATCCTCAAAAGTTCTTAACCAGAGGAGTTGTACAGCCATATTTCTACTTACAAAAGTTATTTTAGCAGCTAGATGGAAGGATAGATTACAAAGAGCATGAAAGCTAGGAAACCAAGGACAGCACTTTTGCAATGGCCCATAAAATAGATGAGTCTTTATACTGTATTCTGTGTTTCCAAAGGTTTTATGACTGAAAATCAGTGATGTGGAAATGATGGTAGTTTATGTGTCAGAGAGCAGTTTGGAATTATTCAAAGTCTTATTTATTTCCCAAAGGCAATATTCTGGGGGGTTTTGTGTGTGCTAGGAAAATAGGGGAGATACAATGTTTACATAAGACACTACCCTCAACCATCTCCTCAATATGTTGCCTATACATCAATCATTATTCTTACCTCCTTATCACCACATCCTTGGGACTCTGCCCCTAAGTCTCCTAGTTCTGATAGATGAGATTTCACATATCAGGACTCCACATCACTTTCTCATCATCTTGATGTCACCCAGTACCTTTTCCATCCTCTAGCTCCTCTTCTGTGTTGTCTTACCTATTAAAATATAAGCATCTTGAAGATGCTTGTTTGCATGTGTATTTTTGGTGCTTAACACAGTTATTGGCATATAAGTGTTTTATCTATTTACTTCATGAAACATATCTAATGGGGAGAAAAGAAACAAACATCTATAAGACACCAAATTATATGATCAGGTATTTTTAGAGAGATACTAAATAAAATGGTATGTGAGGGCTGAAGGTCTAAGGAATATTTTATGGAAAAAAAAGAATATATGGGTTAGGAATATAAGTAGGAATTAACAGGTGAAATCTGCTAAGCATCGGGGATACAAAGAAAGGCAAAATAGTCACTTGCCTTCAAGGAGCTCATGATCTAATGGAGGAAGCAACATGCCTGATGTACAAATAAGATATACATTGGATAGATTTGGAGATAATGTCATATGAAAAGCAACTAGTATTAAAGAGAACTAGGAAAAGTTTCTTGCAGAATGTGAGATTTTAGTTGTGCTATATACACATAAGCATCAGGAAAGTTAATGGTTGATAAAGATGCCTAGAATAAGCTTCTCCTACACAAGTAAGAGGAAAGGCATTCTCATTAATGACCTGAGGGTTGAACAGAAATCATTTTATGAAGAGATTTTATTTTGTTTGGGCAGATTGTGAATTAAAGAAAATATCTGCTTCAGTTGAATCCTACCATGCTCTCCTTAGCCACAACATATTACATAAGTAAATAAAAATGTCATTTGGTATCTTGAGATACTTCTAATAAAGACATTGCAGTATTAGGTTGTGTCATAATTTATACTTAGGCCCTACCAACTCTGAGCTCTAGGCAGCAAAGAGTTAAGAGGCAGAGTGATATAATGGATAGTGTGTTGGATTGGAATGAAGAATTAGGAAGTTTCTTGATGAGGGTGAAAAGAAAATGTAAAAGTTGGCTTAACACAACATTAAAAAAACTAAGATCTTAATAACTGAGTACCATCAGTTCCTGGCAATCAGAGAAGAAATGGAAGCAGCTTCAGATTTTATATTCTTGAGTTGAAAGATCACTGCAGATGGTAACTGCAGTCATGAAGTTAAAAGAACTGCTCCTTGGGAAAAAAGCTATGGCAAATCTGGACAGCATACTCAAAACTATGGTTTGTCTAGTAGCAATGTATGGTTGTGAGAGACAGACCATATAAGAAAAGCTGAGTTCTACAGAGCTTTTTTTGATGCTGGAGAAAGCTTTTGAGAATCCCTTGAATAGAAAAGATATTAAATCAGTCAATATTTAAAGAAATTAATTCAGTCTATTCACTGGAAGGTCAAATACTGAGGCAGAAACTTACATACTTTGACTACTGAATGAGAAGATAGGATTCAACAGAAAAACACCCTGATATTGGGAGAAAGGGAAGGCAAAGGATGAGATGGAATAGTGGCAAGGAAGCAACCAATGCCATGGAAGCAATCAACATGAATCTGGACAGATTTCAAGAGGGAAGAATAGAAGGACCTAGTATATTATGGTCTAAAGGATTATAAAGAGTTAGACATGACTAAATGACTGAACGACAAAAGGAGCTGGCACAGTGGCTGAAGTGTTGGATTTGAAATCAAAAAGCCGAGTTCAAATCCTGCCTTAGACACTTATTGACCTCAAACAAGTCATTTCACCCCTCTTAACCTCATTTTCCTCAGCTGTAAAATAGAGATGATAATAATAGCATCTAACACAGGATCTTTGTGAGGACATACTGAGATAATATATGTAAAGTACTTTGCAATTCTTTAAGTGCTTTATAAATATTATTATTAGAAGCAGGAAATCACTGAAGATTTGATAGCATAAAGAGTGACATGGTCAAATGATTTGACAGCAATGTAGAAGACAGATTAGAAAAGAAAAGAGATTGGAAGCAGATGATCAGGCTTTACTTACTTCCCTTAGTATCTGTGCAAGGGAAAAGGAAGTACCAAACTGGTTAAGAGTAAAGAAAACCAGCAGAATTCATGAGCCAGGCATCACAGAGAAGGGTTAAAGGTGCCTGAAGTTGTGCCCATGGCGGTTAATAGAAACAGAAGTAGTTAAGAGGGGAACAAGAAAACAGGTTCAGTTTTACATATTAAGTATTTGAGATATTGACAAGAAATGCCCAGCAGTCATTTGGTAGAGCTAGCCAAACAAACAAACAAACAATAAATAAAAGGGTCAATGCAGAGTAAGACATTCTTGCTTAATGAAGAAAGATTATCTAGCAACAGAGATCAAGATAATCAAGATTAACAAAATCTGTTCAGCCAGAGCTAATATGGAAATGGAGGAAGTCAGGAAGTACAGCATATCTGAGTGCTGGGCCTAGAGTCAGAAAGTTGCACCATCTAGAGTTCAAATTTGGTTTTAGACACTTACTAGCTGTGTGACCCTGGACAAGTCACTTAACCCTGTTTGCCTCAGTTTTCTCAACTGTAAAATGAGCCAGAGAAGGAAATGGAAAAGCTCTCCAATATCTTTCCAAAGAAAATCACCAGAGAGCATGGAATGTCAGACCAACTGAAATGACTCAACAACAAAGATGGAAGTATAGGTTTTGCATGACTTCACTGGCATGATCAACATATTGTTTGCCTTTTTAATGAGTGGGGGAGGGACAGGAAGGAGAGAATTTGGAACTCAAAACCAACCAACACTTATTAAATGCCATGTGTGTGGCACTTGGAGTACTATGGGGACACAGAGTAGAAGATGACATAGTCTTTGCCTTCAAGAAGTTTACAACCAATTTGGGAAAGTGATACAATTAATGCAACTCAAATAAAAAATTTAATACGACTCAGAAAATAGTGACTATGAGTTATCGATACGGCATTATCATAAAATCATCTTCTGTTTACTGTTTCTGCTTACTAAGAGTTAAATTAAATCTTTCAGTTTATAAGCGCTTAAAATAGGTCTTCTAACACATAGCACAATTACCATAAAGCTTAATAATTCAAGTATTCTCATTTCTGGAGGATTAGCAATTATTTATTCAATATTAAAGCTTAATGAAACCACCCTCTCTTCATTCCACACCCCAATTTAGGTTTTCATACCCTTCGTTTAACATCTCAAGTTAAAGATGAACCCAGAACTCTCATTTAAGGTTAAGGGCTCTTGAAACTCGTTTTTCATCACATTCCTACAATCTTAATTTTCTTTATCTTGATACTAGCCTTCCATTTCATAGCATCTATTTCCAATTATGTATGTCCACTTATAATGATATTTAAATGATTTTACTAAAATAAGAAAAAGAAAAAACAACTTTTCTAGTAAAAGGAAGATAATTCAGACTATCTTTTATTTTAGCTACTATATTCTTATATTAAAACTAAAACATATGCATAGACAGGTATACTTACAGGATTAACAGAAGAAATTTTTTTCAGCTATCTTTCTGACTAAGGGGCAAGAAAAATTAAAAAGGCTTAAAGGAACTTTTAAAAGCTTGCCCAAATTTCCTTACATTTCTTAAGAATATGCCAATTTTAATGTTTACATTTAAATGGCCATAAAACACAATGAAGTAGAAAGAACATAGATCTGGAAGTGAAAAATCCTGGGATTCTAGTCTTAATTCTGCCACTAACTATTTGCAAAACTGTGTAAAAAGCAATGTCTTCATTTATAAAAAAATGAAATAGCTTGTTCATCTGAGGTCCCTTACAACTTTAAAAATTCTATAAAGCCTAATCCAGATTTCTACAGAATATTGATCTGAAATTAAAATGTTTATGGGTTTGATACATTTATTACTTAAACATGAACTTAAAATATTTCACAAGCTACTGGCCAGAGAGAACCATTATCTATGTGGCAAAAAGCTATGTAATATTAGACTATTATAATAAAATATTCATCTTTTGAGCAAGACTCCAACCGGAAATTTATTCATATTCTTTGGCCTTGGGCAAGTCACCTGTAAAATGAGGAGGTTAAATTCAAATGACCTCTGTAGTTCTTTCCAGGTATAGATCTAAAGTCTAAATCTTACTAGTACTTCTTAACAAATCCTTAAAATAATTTATTAAAAGTATACTTTAATTGTGTGACAAATGAATGAGTCCCAAATTTTAACAAGATGCTTCTCTCTGAAAACTTTCATATAATTTTTTTGTAGAAGATGGTGTAGGTCAGAAAATTCCAAGCTCCACATATTCTCTCCACAAACAATAAAAAATAGCACCTCAAGGTAAACATAGAGCTGCAAAAATAAACAAGAGTTCGGGCAGATGGACGGTCCTCAGAAAACTATGGAGAAGACCTGAAGCCACCAGGTTAGCTCTACTAAAACAACAAAACAACAAGCCTTGGGGCCAGCTGGGTTAGAAGGTGGCCTCAGGAATTCTCATCTTATAGACAGTGGGTCGGGGTCAGACATCTGAGTGGAGAAAGACTGAAGGATTCAGCTTCCAGGAGAAACCAAGTCCAGCCCAGGATACAGGGACATGTGCTGCAGAAGGCAAGAAGGAACCAGCACACATGTAGTGAGTGCAGAAGCAATGGGGTAGGGATGCTGCTAGTTGTGGACAGTTATGGGAAAGCTGAGTTCGAAGGTTAGGTTACAGCCCATAGGGGAAGATTAAAAGTTACAGCCACAAGGGGGTTCTCAGAGGGCAAGAACATTTTCAAAATAAGAGTGGCTGAGGTCCTTAGCTAAGGCCTAGAGGGGGAAAAGAGTGGCAAGGCTAGGTCCTGAACAAAGCTCAGGACAGTAAGAAGGACCTGAGACCAGAGGCACTATCCCCCACACTTCAAGACTAGAGGTGATTATAATAACAAACTTAAAAATAGAAAGCAAAACAAAAATAAGTAAGCAAAAGGAGAAAGAACCCAGTCACAGAAAGCTACATGGGGAAAGGGTTCATTTTCATAGGATACTGAAGCAAAAAAAGCCTCCAAAAGAGTAATATCAAATGGTTATATGCCAGAACTTATAGAGGACTTTAAAAATCAAATAAGAGAGAATGAGAAAAGGGAATATAGAGTAATATTTAGGAATTTTTGTTTCACATCTGATCTTACTGAGAAAGCTTCAGTCTTATCCTCATTACAAAAAAAAAAAAAAAGATAATTTTAATTACATTAAAAACAAACAAAACAAATGTAGTCAAGATTAGAAAGGGGAGGATTTTATAGATAGTTCTTCAGACAAAGATCTTATCTCTCTCTCTCTCTCTTTTTTTTAAAATAACTTTTGATCGACAGAACCCATGCCAGGGTAATTTTTTACATTATCCCTTGCACTCACTTCTGTTGCGAGTTTTCTCCCCTTCTCCCCCCGCCAGATGGCAAGCAGTCCTATACATGTTAAATAGGTTACAGTATATCCTAGATACAATATATGTGTGCAGAACCAAACAGTTTTCTTGTTGCACATGGAGAATTGGATTCAGAAGGTATAAATAACCTGGGAAGAAAAACAAAAATGCAAGCAGTTTATATTCATTTCCCAGTGTTCTTTCTTTGGGTGTCGCTGCTTCTGTACATTCTTGATCAATTAAAACTGAGTTAGATTTCTTTGTCAAAGAAATCCACTTCCATCAGAATACATCCTCATACAGTATCGTTGTTGAGGTATATAATAAAAGATCTTATATCTCAAATGAACTCTGTTAAATTTATAAGAATGCAAATCTTTCCCAAATTGATAAATGATCTAAGGATATGAAGGACAGTTTTTTGATGAAGAAATCAAAACGATTTATAGTCATGAAAAAAAATTCTCGAAATCTTTACTGATTAGGGAAATGCAAATTAAAACAACCTTGAGATATCATTTCATACCTATCAGACTGGCTAAAATGGTAGAAGGGTGTTTTGTATCAGATTTACTTCTTCCACTTCACAAGTATAGTAAAAACCATATTTAACTATACATTTGAGAGTGCCATATTGGACTTGATTGAGTGCTTTAGGCTTTTGACACAATTTAGGGGAAAAAGGGTTCATAAAATTCCAATTCCAATTTCATTAAATTAGAATATACAACCTGATTAGTCATTAAAAGTAAAGAATCTTCCTTATCATTTATTATGACTTCTTGACCTCAACTAAGGATAAATAAAACACTATATCCTAGTTTTGATCCTAAATACAACTTAGTGATATTATACACTGATATGTGTAATCCTGGATCATGTTAGCTAGCTATATATACTTTCTTCTATACAGAACTTTGACAGTTCTAGCTTTCTGCCTCTTTTAGTAGGAATAATCATCAAATCAATAATATCACTGTTTCTGGAAAGGGCATGACAAATGACTGCTCTATGATTCAACTAATCGTTCCTATGACTTTCCAGACAAAAGTATTTTCCCCTGGCCACCACTCTCTTATAAGATGTTGTCCTCCTTATCCACTAGAACGTATATTCCTTGAGGGCAGGGTCTATCTCACTATATCTGATACATATTAGACAATACTCTTTCATTCATTTATTATTTTTAAGTAAAAGACAAATAAATTATGGAAAAAGAAAACACTAGAAGCCATTTAGCACCTTTCTAAGTAATTTTTTTTTACTAGTTCACTTATAATCCATCTAATTTAATTTTGAAATTAGGTATCCAAAAGTAGTTCATGGAAATAAGCTAATATGAGACAAAATATATAGTAAGCTGCCTAAGTGGAAAATATTATAGCAATTTTCCCAAAATATTCTTAAGGGAGAAGTGTAAGGAAGCTAATAAAATGAGGATGATAGAATATAAAGTAATAAACATCTACATATTAATTTTTCCTGGATTTTACTGTGAAGCTCACTCTTTCTTCAGTTCCCTTTTTCTTACATTAACTCTATCCTCTCCTTTCTGATTCCTGGTTTCCCTTCAAATCCTCTCCCCTTCCCCCATTCAATTTCACCAAATAAGTTGTACAAAGATAATTTATATATATAAAATATATAATATATAAATTCTCTTTGTTAATATGATATAAATTATATGTGTTATTATGTATGATACATATATAATTTATATCATATTAACAAAGAGAATTAAAGATGGTTTGGGTCTTTTTTGACTTCTTTGATTTTAAAATATTCAATTCCAAAAGGGAACACAGAAAACTAACCCAAGGTCAAGAGCTACAAACTACATTTTTACATCCTTTATTGAGTTGTGAAGCATTGAGCAAACAATCTCACTTCCAAATTACAGAAATTACAGTAAAAAAAGGCAGCAGAATCCTGATTATGCTATGTTGAAGACTGTTATAGTTATTTGAGTGAATTCGGACAAAGATAGGGTCATTTAAAATTTCATCACTCTACCAAACACTATCATGTCCTTCTACTATAGGTCAATTTATGGTTGTAAGCTATACAAATTAGATGGGAATGAGCAATGAGATATAAACTAACATGAGAATCAGAATCATTACAAACTGACTAAATGTTTATTCATACATATTTAGAATTTTAAAAATTTTGAAAGGAATAATGATTGCGTACTTATAAACATGACACCAGGTAGTTGTGATTGTGCAAAATTTGAAGATCTATGCCTTTGTAAGATATAAATAGCTAGGTCACATTAATGGGATTTAATTAAGGCAAGTCACATGCAACAATTTAAGTGTGTCCCAGTTTTTAGATCAGCTTCAGGGCATACAGAGCCATTATCTCCTGAACCTATGAACAGTAGTGAGCCATACAATACTGAATTACTTGATCCTTCTTGTGACCAACAACATATGCGGTAGACAGGACAACTTGAGATTGGAGCAGTGAAGCACAAATTGTCTTTATGTAAAAATACATAATAAAGAGTAAAGGGTCCTCATCCTTAGTCTCATGGATAATGTTTTTTGATCACTTGAACCTTGTCATAATACAAACATTTAGTATCTCTTTATCAATGTTTTGCTATCATCCTCAACACTAAATCATATAATCTTACATGATTTAATTTTATCTGGTTTCTAACTTCAATAACCAGTTATTTATAGAGGACAAAGTAAAAGTCACTGTGTCACTGAAATACACTCACAAAAAAACCCTATAATTTAGAATAGAAGGACAGGGTAGGTGGGGGGAGTTAGGATCCCGTGAGGGCTATTCTATCTTTGGGGGTGGATAGAGAATGAAGACAATCCTTGAGAAAGATACTGAGCAAGGAGCTTTTAACAAAGATACTGAGCAAGGAGCCTTTAACATTAGGCTTTTTTTTTTTTTTTTAAACCAAGGAAATACCCTTAGGTCACAGCAGAGCAGCTAGAATCAACAACCTTGAGTTTAAATAAAATTCTCTACTGAGAAATAAAAATGCATTTTTCAAAAGGGTTTTTACATCTTTTAGAAGTATTAAGTTGCTGTGACTCTCCAGACTGTATAATATGTTCAACTTATAATGTAAAGCAAAAATACTTTTTAACCCGGGCAAGGAATTGTTGAGATTTTTATGCCCCACTTACTAAGTTTTAGTGTTTCTAGAGAGCAAAATTTAAAAATGTCACAAATAATCTGATTGAAACTAAAATTAGCTCAAACCATAATCAAATACATTCATCATCACCTTTAAATCAATCTGTGAAATCAAACATTAAAGTAATATACATAAAAATGAAATGAAAGCTTAACTTTTTAGTTAACTTTAGTTGCTCCATTTTTGTTTTTACAAAGAATCTTGGCATATAATGTGACTAAAGCACACTATACATCAAAGAAATGTAGAAGAAAACAGTTGCTTTTTATCCTTAAGCAAAAACAATATGTCCTGTGCAATACTTAAGTTGTTAGAATATTGACTATTTTTGACACTTTTAATTGTTGAACAAGCCCCATGGAAATCTATTTCTGGCCCAATTTCTTTTCAAACTCTTATTCCCTACCTGAAAAATTAGGCTCTCAACATCAAAACCCTGATGTGAAAATCTAAAATTACACTGTTAGCAATAAAGGAATAACTCACAGGAGAAAAATTAGCATTTAATTATCGTTCATAATTAAGATATCTTTCATAAACTTGAATTATCCTAGAAAATATCTAATTAGATTTAAAAGAGCTTCGACTTCCTCTGTGTAGCCATTCTTACTTAGGCAGATCAAACCCTTCCCCACCCTTTCTACTTCATAGCATCACTGTGGTTTCAAAAAGTCATTCTTTGGTGATCAGTTTAGTATAATCATTCGTAAATTACTATTATATAAATGGAGACCTGCAAAATTATCATGAATTTCATGAAAATTTTATCTTAGTATCAAGTATCATGGTCATCATAAAACCTTTTTGCCTATCACAAAAGAGTCTTCAGTAAAGTCCTAAGATATAGGCAGAAAAAATATTATTAGGAGTTAGAGAAAGTGGGAGGGGAACAATGAACTATTATGAGGGGAAAGAAGCATGTAAGAATAGGGATAGGGATTGACCTATGATTTCAATGAAAGGGGTACTCCTAGATGAGGAAATTCTACCAATGCAGGCTTGTCATTGTCACTGCCATTTGTTAGCCAAGAAGAGAGCTGACCAGAACAGTGAGAGATTAAATGACTTGCCAGGGTCATTAAGTCAGCATTACAAAAGTGGGCCTTTAAAAAGCCAGTTCTTGCTCTGAGGCCAGCTCTCCAACCATTATACAATACAAATAAAATGGTAATTTGTACTACAAACAAAGCAAAGTGTATATAGTCCTAGAGATACTATTAATAATAAAGGAAGACTAGAAGAAATATGAGGAAGTATGAAGATAAAACTAGAAAAGGATAATATAACATTCAAACAAAATAAGGCACCTGTTACAACTGAACATGGGGCAACTAGGTGATGCAGTGGATAAGAGCACCAGCCCTCCTGAAGTAAGGAAGACTTATTTTTTAAAAAATTATTTTAATATACTTTTCTTTTTAAATTGAGTTCCAAATTCTTTCTATCCTTACCACCATTCCCCCCACACACTATTAGATAAACATATATCAGTTATAAGGAAAACTTATTTTAATAAATTCAAATCTGATCTAACCCACTCATCTATAAAACTAGCTGGACAACAAAGAAACAAGAAACACTCCAGTATTTTTGGCAAGAAAACCCTAAAAGTTATCATGAAGAGTAATGTAGTAATCTGTATGGTACTGCTTCTTAAGGATGATAATCAACCATCACAGCCACCTAAGTAAATTTACTATAGATCAAATATAGGTAGTATATTTTTTGATTTAGTGACAATACATTAAGAATTGATTTCAATTCCCAAAATCTCTAAGTAATTTGTCTTCAAGAGCACTGTAGATAGAATAATTATTATATATCCATTTTCTTTTAAGTGATGCAGAACAGGATATACCTCCCTGAGTTGCCAGGACGTGTAAAATTTGGGGAAAATAAAACCTCTAAAAGTCTGGCAGAAGCTATTAAATACTAAATTTATTTTTGTATAATTCATAGGTTACATAAAAGAAGAGATATCTGTATTAGTAAAGAAATCCCCTTTGCAAAATAAGGACTTTAGTATTAAAATGGAAATTGAGGTTAAAATCTTAGCATTAATATTGTAAAGAGGTGGTTAGTAAAAAAAAATCAATTTATAGAAATTGATCACTCTAAAAGATCAATTAAAGAAACTGACATTCTAAGTGGCATTTAAAATTTTTTAAGTAACGGGTTCTAGAAATCCATCTCTGCAGGTGCTGACAGGCAACCGCTAAATTCTATCCATATGATTACTATTCATTATTGTAGTTTAGATTTTTACCGGTATCATAATCACATGGAGCTACAAAGTGAACTCCTTGTATGCAAAGATATTAATTATTATAAGGTGCGGTGGACCCTGCAGTATTCCTTGACAATCAAGAAACTTTGGATCTGTTAAATCACAAAAAAGATAAATAAAGGCTTTCTATTTCTTGTTCTACTGTCAGAACAATCCAAGTGAATGATCTTTATTGGGTACTTTCTACAAAACCAGAGCAAATTATTTGTTTAAAAAAAAAAAAAAAAAAAAAAAAAGCTCTTCAGATTAATTTTTTGTCAGGTGATGGCTTTTTCCAAAATTACAACTTAAGTCTACTATTTTTTAAGTACCAGCAGGTGTCTGGTAAATTCTGAAGAATCAGTTCCTCAATCTTTTACAGGAAAAGCCACTCAGATTCTACTTAGACACAGGTCATGCATGTAACTTTAAATGAAAGCTGCTTGCTCATGTTACTAAAACTACATTTACTGGAAAGGATAATGAAGTGGTTTTGTTTAGAATTTTTTTTGCAAAGATATAAAAAAAAGTATTAAAAATGAGTCCTGAGCACTGGCATAAACTGAGGCACCTCCTAACAAGGTAAATACTGTTTCAATTCTACAAGGACTGTTCTAGTCCCTTACAATCTGAGATAGCCCTAAACAGTGTTAAAGTTGAAAAGGAACTTAGACCTCAGTTTTGGGCAAAGAAAGTAATCTAACATCTTACTTTACAAAGGGGCAAACTGGCCTCAAGAAAGGAAGTAGTTACCCCAAGTTTACACTGTTAATTACTGGCAGAGATGGAACTATAGCCAAGTGTCCCAATTCCAAAACCACTGTTCTTTTCCAGTGTCCTTTTCAATGATTCACTCCTGTGAATATTTTAAAAGTGCCTGTTGGGTACAGAATACTACAGTACCTGCTGGGGGAGGTGAGATGGAATCCAGCCTCTATTTCCCATTATGTATCAAAGAAACAAACACAAATAGCTTTAACAGATAGTATTACATAGATACTCAGAAAGGTACAAAGTGTTAACTGAAGAACAATTTTGATTACCTTTTTTATGTTGTCTTGACTATGCTTAAGATTATATTCCTGAATATATCTGAAATATTTCTCAACTCCACCATTTTATGAATACATAGGCTTCAGTAAAATATTAAGGTTTATCTACTTTGTGAAAATATGGATAGATTTTACACCAGTAAATCAAAAAAATATTTTGAGTCTACTAAGTGCATAGCCCTGTAGCACACTGAGACCAAATCTAAAAATAACATCATAAAGTTACAGCATGATTCAGAAGTTGATAAAAAGACCAAGATGTTCCACTTCCCATGCGACTGTTAAATTCATCACAAGCCAACTATAAATTTGCCAGTGGCTTCTATTGGGGGGGACGGGGGACCAAGCAATTCCAATTTCTATTGCATAGCCACAAGTCCTTTTCAAAAACCATCATCTTATGTTTTTATATACAAGTTCTTTTTAAAAATCACCATCACATATTTTTGTATCCTTCACAGAATATAGGACAATATATGTGCCAAGTAGGTCCTCAATAAATCTGTGAATGCCAAATGAAAAATAGGACATGGAAGATTTTCTTTTTGGCACAAAAGATGGGGGGAAAGCTTATTCCCTGAAATGTCCCTCTTGAGAATACAACTGTGTAAAAAATAAGAAGCTCCGAGTTCTAGTCTTGGCTCTGCCAATATGATGTGGGTAGCTAGTTAACTTCCTCTCTCTGAGCCTGTTTCCAGATATAAAATGAAGCAGTTTATACTGCTTGGGCCTGGGGGCTTGGCTGTGAATAAACCCCAGCTTTGTATGACCACTGACATGATCTTGGGCAAGCTAATTCACCTCTCCAGGTTTGAGTTTTTTAATTTGTAAAAATGAAGAACTGAATAGAGAATCTTTAAGTTCATTTCAGCTGTAAATATAAAGTCCTAAGATCTCTCCTAACTTTGAAATTCTAGATAACTAAGAACCTACATAAACTTATGACAAATTAGGATGTGGGACCAGTGTATTATATCACTATTTTTCTTCCAGGGTGATAATCTATATTCAGGCCTGTAATACTTCTTCTAAGAAAGCTTACACAGACGCTGCTTGGAAATCTTAAATCTGATTACTATAAAAAAACATTTTTTCCCCCTTAAAATAAAAAGCACTCCAGCATCAATCTCACTTAACATATCAAAGTAAAGGAATTTGTACAACTTTCTTGCTGAAACTAATTAGTGTAAACACAGAACCAATTTAACATGACATTGTAAGGAAAATGCCAGCTTTAGGCAAGAGGTATATGACAATACACACTTATGTTGTATATTTTATAGCTTACAGGAGTAGTATCAAAATAGGAAAGTAAGGAAAGTCTCGTATAATAAAATAGAGGATAAAGCATATTATATATTTAAAATCTCTAATGGAAGTTTCCTGTTTCTTTATATAAAGAATGCAGTAAAATAATTCAACCACATTATTATATGGCTTAGTAGAGACTTCATATTAAAAAGAAAAATTCAGTTACATGGCAAGGGGGTGAGGAAATCAGTACAATGTCATAACTGAAAACGATTTTCATAATCATTGTCCTCTGAATGCTTCTAGGAGCCACTGGAAGAGCTTACTTATTTCCAAATGTACCAGGGCATTCATTCCTATAAATATGTCAATGATGTCAACTGAATAATGGTACTAAGTTATTCTCCCCTCCACCATATTTGCTGATGCTTCCAGTTAGCTCAAAATACCATTGATCATAAGAGTTTATTCTATTTCCAAAGTTATGGCCAACTAAAACCAATTCTTGTTTTATTCTAGGCTAAATACCATTAAGAATTAATATGTCACTGAAGATGAGAACTTCCTATTCTGTTCATTTTATCTTTGTTTCTTTTTTTAACTGAATGACAAACATACTGAACAGATTTTTTTTATTTATCACCAACTTAATATTTCCCTGTAGACAATGTTCTTTAAATAAACAGTATCAAACTTTTAATATCCCATTCCACTGGCGTATTATATGCCAGATGCACATAACAGCATTAAGGAATTTTAGTGAGATACTAGCATATGGTTTTGTTAACAATTAAATCAATCATTAGGGTAGCTAGGTAGAAGTGTTGATAAAGTGCTTGGCCTAAAATCAGTAAGACTCATTTTCTTGGGTTCATATATAGTCTCAGATACACACTGGCTGTGACACCCTGGACAAGTCACTTAATCCTATTTGTCTTAGTTTAGCTTATCTGTAAAATGAACTGGAGAAGAAAATAGTAAACCACTCCAGTATCTTTGCCAAGAAAACCCCAAATGGGGTCATGGAGAAGTGCAAACAATTGAAAAAATGACTGAACAACTACAACAAAACCAAGTTATTAACTCTCCTCTATAGCTAGTTTTTTATGTTTGTTTTTAAATTAAAGATGGCAATCTGGGTGAACTTGCTTATAATGCATAAGTCTTTCCTACAAGCTAATGATTATTGTTTTGTTTATTTAAAAAAAAAAAAAAGAAAACTATTACATTTATATCACAAAATGTATATGGACTATCCTCTACCTTCCTTCACCTCATTTTCCAAGATCAATGTTTCTTTTAATACTTGTATTTTCCTTCTAGTATTGCCAGCTCAATCAAATTTGGGATGAGGCAAGAAGCATTCCATTTTCCAAATATGATATAATTGCTTAAAGGCCAAAAAATGAATTGTAAGCACTGCCCAAATATGCTTTTTTATCATCAGAATAATTTTCTGGAGTGAACACTTAGTGATATGAATGCCGTTGATCAACTTTAAAATGCCAAAGAACTCTTTATACTCTACCAAATTAAACCAGCAGACTGTGGCTTGAATAAGCAGCTAAGACTAGACTTCCCTGCCACATTAGTCTGAATCCAATAAACTTCTTCCTTTTTCACACTTAGTCCTTGTTCCATTATCTGTTTTTGTTCTTTAGTAGATAATTTTTTTGTTTGTTTGTTTGTTTGTTTGTTTTTTGGGGGGGAAGGAGAGGGGAATAAAAAGATGCTATCAAGGCAACACAGCATACTGATTTGTCCAGACCCATGATTTCATCAGTTTAGGGAACTTCCACTGTGAAAATGTCCTCCACCAGTGTAGATAAGCATCTACCTGTAATTTGTGGGCTAAAACAATTTCTGGTGAACAGTAATTTGTCTGGGGTTATACAATTAGTATATGTTAGGTCAGATTTAATCTCCCTAACTAAAAGTCCAGCACTCTAATATGCCAGACTCCCTCTCAGTTGTACTAAGGAGTGTTATATACTAAGCATATGCTACCACCAAGAAAATCTGAAATCCCTTGATTCTCCACTAATTTATGTCATATGGTCTTTTTTAATTTCTGGGGGGAAATAAATAATGGATTAAAGTTAGGAAATATATAAAGCAGAAAACTGCCTACTCTGCTAAGATTTAAAAGATCAGTTCCATCTCTTTTTGGAAACATTCTATCTCTTCCTAAAACAATATTTTAAAGGCTTGGTTCTACAATAACAAACAACAGTTTGCAATCAAAAAAGTTTCAAATTTTCACGAAAAAAGTAAATGTTAAGAGAGAGGAACAGAGATTCCAAGATTTCTTAACACCACAGAAAGCATCTCCAGAATTGCAACAATGCTAAAGAGGTTGGAAGACTATTTTAAAGCAATCATAATTAACTCTCCTAGTAGAAATGTGACAAAACTTTTTTTGAGAAGCTAGCATGGTTAATCTTTATTATCTTCACTTTCCCTAGTGTACAGAGACAAGGTTTTTCTACTATATTAGCTAGCATCACTACTTAATTTGGGATTGAACTGGAGAAGAAAATAGTAATGGCCTAAGGAAGAGTCCAACTACAAAAACAAATTCATAAATTTATAAATTACACATTTATACACATATTTATATATTCAACTACAAACTTTACTTTTTAAAAGCACTAGTTTTTTTTTTTCCCCAAGTCCTTTTCTAATTATTAAAAACACCCTCCAGAAATTCACAAGTTATACATGAAATGAATTGTCATTTTACAGAAATAATAGACAAGGAATCTAAATTTGACATGCTGAATATCAGATATTACAATAACTTGACAATATATGACCTCAAATCTATCAACAGCCTATATATTTCAAGAACCAAACAAAAAGAATGTCCTGGAAAAAAGCAGTTGAAACAAATCAGAATAAAAGCCCTGGGCAGCCCTTTTATCAGTAGCTAACAGCTTAAAGCATTTTCTTTAAAAGAATTTTAAAATAGATTTTAAAACACTGGCAGAGGAGTTTTTTGAGCTTAACTGGAGCTTCAGCTAATTAAGGCAAGATTAACTGAAACTGACTATGAAGAACAAAACCCTCTTTACTTTGTCTTGTGCTAAGATATTATTTTGTTAATCTTCACCCATTATTACATTACATTAAATAGTAACTATACGTTTTCTTTAGAGGAACTGGCTACTGATAAAACTATCTATTTTCACATTCCCAACCTACTACTTAAAAAAATATATAAGTAAATCCTTCATAATTTATACACCACCACATCCTAAGCAGGTCATACAAGACAAGATCTCTGCAGAACTAACCAAGTGCCAGTAACAAGGTTTGATTTGCCTTACAGATGTGGAACTCATGTTAATTTGGTTTGAATTAGAGGAGTTTCAATTTCCTTTTTTCTCCTTTATAATCCTTGTCTGGAAGGACTATCTTTCGTGATGTCAAATAACGATGGCACAAAACAAGCCACTTTTCATAAGCTACTCTAGTAGGGTCCTATCATCTTTGGGCCAAATCCGGGTAAGTGTTTGAGGGAGTTGCTGAAAAGGGGAGGGTAAGAGAAAATCGATAATTTATATAATTTCCGGGTGACAATAATGGAAAAATTACCATGATACCCAAATCTTTTCCTGGAGGAGGTGAAATTGGGGGTGAATCAATCCCAAGGGACAAAGAATGAGAGACTAGGAGATGAGGTCGTTAAAGATAAAGATTTAAAGGTGGTCATTTTGCCCAGCCCTATCACTTTACAGTCCAAAGAAGATCTTGATAAGGTTTCGCGTATGCCAACCTAAAGAGAAGTTAGGAGCCACACTGAACTCTATTTTACATGAAAGGCTGTGGGATATGGGAGGTAAACCTTAGGGACAAAGGGGCGTCTCACGAGGCTTAATAGATTTTGGTGGGGGGAAGAGCAGCTTGCCTACAAGAACAAAAAAAAAAAAAGGAGGGGGGGAGAATGAGGGCGCCTGGGTAGCACAGTCAGGATCTGCTAGGGGAAGAAAAGGATAAAATCCCGACTCCAGTCGGACTTGAAGCTAGAGTCTAGGCCCAGAAAAAGCAAGGGATGAGGCGGAAGGAGGTGAGACGAGGAGGGAGAACCCCTTCCATAGTCGGTGTCCCCAGCAGAATCCCCGGGGTAAGGGAAGAAGGAGGCCTAACTGAGTCGGAGGAGCCAATGCTCCACGGTCGGCTTTCCGCACCTGGTAAATGGCCGCCCAGCTGCCGGCCTGGTCGATCTGGTTGAATTCCTTCTCCATCTCTAAGACGTCCAAGCCAGCGGGTGTGGCTTCTCCCTTCTTTCCCGCTGGTCCGTCTCCTCCGCAGCCAGCGCCGCCGCCGCCCTCCACCACCTCCTCCAGTTCTGGTGCCGCCCTCACCACCACCACCTCAGTCCCTCCTTAGCCCTCAAGCCCCGGGAACCGGCCACTGCCGCTACCGCCTCCTCAACCACCACCGTTGCCTCTTCATGTCAACTCGGCAGCCGGAAGTACGCACCGCGCCTGCCTCAGGCCCCGCCCCGGGCCGATGGCCAATCCTCGCGGGGGACTTCCGAGAGAGGCGGGGCCAAAAGGAGGTCCCGAAGGGTGGTGGGCGAACACTTCCCTTTCTGCCTTCTTAATACACTTTCGTCAGGCCCCGCGAGACATCGGGCTTCGAGCTCCCCTTCCCCGCCCCGCCTTCCCCGTGCTTCCGGCTGAGACCCGAGCGCGCGCACTGTTACCTAGGCGACCCCCCCAGGGGCCACCTGGCTTTAGTTTGAATTTGGGTTCTTGCCCTAATGTGTGGGTTGATGGATTAGTTGCCAAACACGGAAGCCAAGTTTCAAGTCTTGGCACAGCCCCCTGACTCACTGAGTGACCTTGAAGTGAGTCATGTGCCCTCCCACTCTCTCAACCTCAGTTTTCCAAGATATAAAAGCAATCGGCCCCCAGACCCATTCCTCCATTTAAGTTATATACCCGTCAAAGTCCTTTCAACTATTGCTAACATTTAAAAGAGAGAGAGAGAGAGAGAGAGAGAGAGAGAGAGAAGAGAAACTGGCTGTAGGCTAATTAGTATCGAATTTGGAGGGCGAGACGAAGAAGATCTGGTTTCTAGTTCTGTCGTTGCCAAAATCTAGCTGTGTGACCCTAGGTCACTTCCCTTTTCTGAATCTCAGTTTACTGTACTATATAATGAAAGGGTTGGTTGGATTGGTTAATAATGGTTGACAAAGCCTTTAACATACGTTATCTGATTCACCTTCCAGAACTGTGAGGTAAGATATTATAAGTATTATTCCCAGTGTTATAAGTATCATTCCCAGATGAGAAATTTGAAGGTGAGAGAGTTGCAGTGAATTTCTTTGTTCTGCATTTGCACCTTTCAAATTAAGCTTTCCTAAAAAATAAAAATTAAAAAAAAAAAAATCCTCGCAACTCTAGGAGCACATTAACTGGCTAAATCCCCTCTATTCTTTTCCTCCCCAACAGTCTCGGCCTCAGCACCTAAACCCATCCCCAATGTCTTTAGACAAAACGGATTTATCAGCTGTCCTTTGAGATGTTACTCTGACAATAGTAATTCAGCTCTATGTTGTGGCAATCTGATGTTTTCTGATAGTAACTTTCTGACAGGTTAAAAAACAAATAAAAGAATGGTTTCAAAACAAGTGCTTTTTCCAGCAGCATACTTGAAGAAAGGGTCTCAGGCATTTTATTGAACTCTTTCTCATTGATCCAGCAATCAATGAGCCATTAACTAAAAAAAAGAAAAAATTTCTTTGAGTAGTTGATATTCTAGAATGATGGCTATCTACCTAGTCCTCCAGCAGTCACTTTTAGCAACCTTCTGTTCCCTAAGCAATGCCTGCAGAATCCTGGCCAATTCAGCCTGGGTTTTTCTGTTCCATATACCTGATGTCATTCTTGCAGATTTCTATCAAGGTTTCTTCTTCTTCTTCTTCCTCCACCCCCAACTACAATTATTCCTGCTCTTAAGTTTCAAATTGCAACAGAAAAAACTGAAGAATGAAATATGGCGCTTTCCTTACTGAGTACAGTTGTAATCTGTCCTTTGGAAGGTATTTGCTGTCTCTATGAGAGTGATGAAACTCACACCATGAGAGAGATGTACTTTGAGTCATAGAACAATGCTGGAAGGGACCTTGAAGATGATACAACAACCTTAGTAACAGATGAGAGATAATAAATTCAAAGATTTAAAGTTAAGAAGGACTTCAGAGGTCAAGTCCACTCCCTTAATTTTACAACTGAGGTGATTTGCTTAAGGTCAAAGCCAGAGCTGGACTAAGAATACAGATCTCCTGATTCTTCTTCATTATGCCACAATTGAACTAATATAGTTTTCAGATCTTCCTTGTTTTCATGTCTCTGTCCCCTCTTCTTCCTTGATATGGACTTCTATAAGACTGATAGGCCTTATTCAACTTTCTCCCTCCCCACCCAAAAAGAGAATAAACTTTAGCAGATGACATCTTTATCACTTGATACTAAGAGAAAGGATATCAACAAAAAGAACAATATAGGAGTATTGTTGGGATCAAGTGGAATCAAGAAGTCATTATATATTGTTCTAGGGAAGTGAGTATGAATTGGTGAAATTGGTAAAACCTTTACACTTTGGTAATAATGAAAACAACGGAAAATTAGAAATTTTCAAATGGGAAAGTTGAACTCATTAAAAGAAGTTTGGCCACTAAACAATTGTTTTGGTCATGATGGCAAGGGTGACAGACAAAATTAAATATGATTTATAAGAAAAAAACGAATTTTCATATCCTGGACCCACCCTCCCCTTTTCTGGAAAGGGAAATAGAGATAAACAGAAGTGGATTTATATTGTGGCAGAAATAACAATTTGCTTCTCATATCATAAATTTGGGGCTAAAAGGGATGTTAGAAGAAACCACCCCTATTTTACAAAGGTCGACATAAGTTCAGTGACCTGCCAGGGTGACACAATGAATAAATTATTTTAAGACATTATTTGAACACAGGTCTTCCTGATTCCAAGTCCACTGATCTATTTACTTACTACTCTATACTACCTCTAAAATTAATGGTTTCGATTGTGTGATGATCAACTATGACAGACTTGGCTTTTTCTCAGTGGTTCAGTGATCCAAAGCAATTCCTATAAACTTTGGATACAAATTGCTGTCTGCATCCAGAGAGAACTATGGAGACTGAATGTAAATCACATGCTATATTCACTTTTTTTTCTTCTGGTGTTTGTGTGTGTGTGTGTGTGTGTGTGTGTGTGTGTGTGTGTGTGTGTGGTTTTCCCCTTTTGTTCTGATTTTTCTCTCCTAACATGATTCATAAAGAAATGTGCATTTAAAAAATCAATGTACCTGTATAACCAGAAAAAAATTTTTAATAAAGTTAACAGTTTCAAAGTTCTGTTTTGTATTGTACATTATATTGTAAATAATAGAATAATTGAAGATGGTTACTTGCAAGTATTGTCCCAAGGCTCCATTTGCATTTTCAAAAAAGTTTCCTTTTTTTAAAAAAATTGTTGCAGTGCCCCATAGTTCTCTATTTCTGCAAAGAAGGGAGATGTGTATTCTCATATTTTTTTCTTCAGGATTAGGTTTGGTCATTATAATTAGTGTTCAGTTTTTTTTTTTCTTTTTTAGTTATTTCTATTTCAATTGTTGTTGTCATCACACATTATTTTCCTGGTTCTGTTTATTTCACATTGTATCAGTTCAAATAAGTTTTCTCATGTTTTTCTGTATTCTTCATATTTACTAGTATAGTCATATTCCATTATATTCTTGTACTATAATTTGTTTAGATGTTTCTCAGCTGATGGGTATCTACTTTAACTCTAAGACTTTGCTGCCATAAAAAGTTCTGTTTGGAGGATATTGATTTCAGTTCTTGGCAAAAATTTTAGAACATTATTTTTAAATGGTTTGTGAGCTCTTAGGGAAGTGATCACTTTAGTCAGCAAGGGTTCATTGGGCACAAGTGATGAGAAACTAACCTAATTTCCTCTTTTATTTGAGTGATTATTTGACTAATAAATAGATACAATGTGTAGGCATGTATTCCTGGTTTTCAACAAAGAATTGTGGTACATTCATAATAAGCTTGTGAACAAGAGAAAAATGTGTACTGGACAAATATATAGTTAGATGGAACCAAAGCTAGTTGAATGAGTGAATCCAGAATAGAGGTTATTAATATATCAGCTTGCAGGGTGGTCTCTAGTGCTCCAGGGATATGTCTTTGGATCATTTAACACTTTTATCAATGATTTAGTTGAAAGTAGAGAGGTATATTTATAACAGTTGCAAATAACAGAAAGGAGACATAGTTAATATATTGTATGCCAGAATTGAGTTTGAAAGATATCTTGATAAGCTAGAATGATGGGCCAAATCTAATTAAGATGAAAATTAATAGGAATAAATGGAAAAATTCCAGGTTGGTTTTTAAAACAAGTCAGATACAAAAGAACAAGTTGGGAAGCCTTGCTTAGACAATAGTTCATGATTTTTGTGCAATGCAAACTTAATATGAGTCAACAGTTTAAAATGTAAATCAAAAGGACTACAGTGATTTAAATCTACATTAACAGAATCATTTGGAATGTGGGAGGTGATGGGGCTACCTCATTCTGTTCAGATCATATCTGGAATACTGAGTTTAGTTCTTGATGTTGTTTTTTTAGGAAGGCCATTGATAAACTAGGGGATTTATAGAGAAAGGATGATGAGGGGGCATGCAAACCATATCATATGAGCATTAGATGAAGGAAGTAGGAAATTTTAATCTTTAGAAGAAAAGAACTTGTAGTTATTTTCAGTAAAAACAAACATTTAAATACCTTTTATGTAAAAGTCATGCTACATGCTAGGGTTAGAAAGATTAAAATTAGTGTCACTGTGGTAATTATATTTAACTGGAAGGATAAACATAGCATCATAGGATTGTAGAGCTCAACAGGATCTTAAAAATCATATCCAAAGAGAAATAAACATATACAAAATTCAGAAGAGAATAAATGGGGGCATTAAACAAAAAATCTAAAAAAGAACCATCACTTTAGCTGATCCTTAAAGGGAGATTAGAGGCAGAAGTAAATTGATAGAGCATGGTAAATTAAGGGAAAAATGAATCAATTTGGCTACAATGTCAACTGTGTGGAGAGGAATTATATAAAAATTTGGAAAGGAAGGTAAGAAGCACATTGTGGAGGGATTTAAATGATAGGCAAAAGAATCCCCTGACAATTTCTTAGAAAGAGACAGTCATGGTCAAATCTTTGTTTCATGGCTTAATTATCTAGCCATTTGGAGGCAGTATTAGAAGAGATCCTAGAAGCAGGGAAGCCAACTAGGAGACTGTCCCTAAGAGATTCAATATTTTGATTCGATATAACAAATAGCTTCTTAACAATTAGAGCCATAAAAAGGTAGAATGAGCTTTCTCTTGAAATTATGAGCTCCTTATCACAAAATCTTTGAGCCATTTTTCAAGGATATTGGAAAAGAGATTCATGTTTCAGGTAGGGGTAGGACTAAATGGCCTCTAAGGTCCCCTTCCACTCGGTTTCTGTGATTCTCTATATATACTCATATTCTTACCAATTTCTCACATTGTTCATTGTGAACTATTTAGTAATTTGCCTCTGAATATACAGGTTTAGTTCTATAGTAATATTAGTATTGGTAAGAGAAGTAATAATGATAGCAACAGCAGCAATGAATGATAATAGTAACAGTAGGGGTGGCAGTAGTAGCAACAGCAAGAGTTCTGGTTAATAATAGTATTGTTAGTAATGGTAATAATCATAGTATTAGTAGCAGCAGTATAATTATACTGGTAGCAGTGATAGTAATAATGGTACCAGTGGTCATAATAGTAAAAGAGTATTGTTAGCAATAAAATTGGTATCATTAGTGGTAATTTTAGTTATAGCTAGCATTATATATCAATTTAAATTTTTCAAAGTGCTTTACACATGTGAATTTACTTAATCCTCACAATAACCCTGAGACAGAGGGGAATATCTCTCTTATTATTACTTCCCAGATAAGAAACTGAGGTAGACAGAAGTTAAGACTTGCCCAAGATCGTATAGTTTAGTAAATTTCTAAGGCCACATTTGAATTCAGGGATATATCCACTGCACTACCAAATACTGGTAGATGTAATAATAGTAATGAAAGACAGGATGATATAGTGGATAGAGTATTAGAAGTCAAGAAAACCTAGATTGAAAGCCTATCTATGAAATTTATTTTTATATAATCAAGAAATAAATCAATCTTTCTGCTGCATAACTTCATTTATAAAATGGGGAAATAACTATATCTACTTCATAGGATTGTTGTGAAGCTCAATAAACTTTTTGCAAAAGAGCTATCTATATACATGTTAAAAGATTTGTAGGAGCTAACCAATAATCCTAATATAGTTTTAAGCTATTAGAAAATTAAACTTTTGTTATTAAGCTATTAAAAGCTGAAAATTGCATTAAGACTTTTGAGATGCCTTGTATAATATTATAGGATTAGGAGGAATAGCAGCAGCAATATAATGTCAAAACACCTATAACTGAGCAAGAGCCTCCTGGCATTACTAATATGAAGAATGTTGTGCTCTTTTGCTGAAAGTAGCTGATAGATTTGGGCATTAAGGTACCAGCTGTAACTTGCTGCAGGTTATAAATATTTCTCATAAAAACTGATAATTCAGTGAAACTAAGAAATTCTCCAGAAATGAAGCCTTAGAAAGAGGAAGACAGAAAAGGGAACCTAATGTGTAACATATCAGAATGATTGGGGGGAGTGGGAGGGGCCGAAAGGAAAAGGAGGAAGAAAAAGATAGCATTTGCTTACCCCATTTGTACCACAAAAAGGTTAGTTCAGCCCACAGTGACTTAGCCATCTTGTCAAAGTTTGCATAGGGATTTTACACAGTGAATTCTGTTGAATATCTTATGCTCTTACTTGATAAAAACCACTGCTTTGAAAATGCTAGTCAGTGATTACTATAGATCTTTTTCTAGCATTGGCACTAAAGAGTTTCATTTTCAAAAATATGCATCTTTGGAGATGCATAATATAGTTTTGAAGATATATGCCTGTGTTTTAACTACTATTACAGTAGTAGCTTTCAACTACTATAAGTAATCTTGTATATATCTTTGAGAAGTGACATTCAAAGAAGAATCCTGAGCTATTAAAAAAATTAAAACAAACTTGTTTTCAATCATTTAATGTCCAAGTTTCTAAGCAGGCAATCATCCACTGACATATTTGATATTATATTAGTCAGGTGGTATAAATATTCTTATTATTATTTCACAGATAAGAAAACTGAGAATCAGAGAAATTAAGTAACTTTCTCAAGGTCCTACCTAAAGGTAGATAATAATTTAATTTTTCCAAGGATCCAAGAGATCTTTACATTTTCGTATTATAGCATTTAGATTTGGAAGATAACTTAGAGACCATTTCATCCAATTCTCCCCTTGCCTCACCCACCTACCTCCCATTTTTTTTTTTAACAAATGAGGGGAATAAGGCCAAAAGACCTTTGAGGTTATTTATTTATTTAACATTTCCCCTCTCCAGTTACATTTTAAACAATTTTTAATATATTTTTTAAAACTTTTGAGTTCCAGATTCTTGTCTTTATCCCACCCCAACTCTCATTAAGAAACCACATCTGAAATTATGCAAAACATTTCCATAAAACTCATGTTGTTAAAGAAAACATAGCTATCCTAAAAAAAAAAAAACCCTCAAGGAAAAAAAAAGTTTTAAAAAAGAGAATATGCTTCAAACTGTATTCAGACACAGTCAGTCCCTTCTCTGGCTTTGGATAAGATTTTTCATCATAAGCCCTTCAGAGTAGTTGTGGAGCATTGTACTCCTGAGAATAGCAAAGTCATTTACAGCTGATCATCCCAGAACATTGCTATTACTTTGTACACAGTACATTTCACTTTGCTTGAGTTCATGAAAGACTTTCCGAGTTTTTCTGAGAGCATCCTGCTCATCACTCCTCATAGAACAATAATATTCCATCATAATCACAAACCACAATTTATTCAGCTGTTCCCCAATTGATGGGCATCTTCTCAATTTCCATTTTTTTTTTTTTACCCTGAGAAGAGAGCTGCTATAAATATTTTTGTACATATAGGTCCTTTTCCTTTTTAAAAAAATCTCTTTTGTGATTCATGCCAAATAGTATTATTGCTAAATTAAAAGATATGCATGAATATATAGCCCTTTGGGCATAGATAATATCGATTGAAACTTTTTATTTGAATTTTTTGATTGAAACTTTTGATTTGATTAATTTGATTGAAACTTGGAGTGGAAAAGGGATTGTCCTAAGAGAAGGGAAAAGGGGAGGTAAAATGGGGTAAATTATGCCACATGAAGAGGCACAAAAGATCTGTTATTGTTGAGAGGACACAGGGAGGGGGATGAGCATTGCTTGAACCTTAATCTCATCAGATTTGGCTCAAAGAAGGAAAAGGGAAAGGGAGAAGGAAAGGGGGAGACTGAAAAATGAAAGACAAATGGAAGGAGATGGTGGTCATAAGCAATATAATGGTGAGAAGGGAAAAGATTAAAAGAGAGAAAAAAGTATAACTTTGGAAAAATAGGATAGCAGGAAATACAGGATTAGTTTTAAAAAAAAATAATAGCTTTTTATTTTCAAAATATATGCATAGTTTTTAACATTCACCCTTGAAAAACTTTATGTTCTAATTTTTTTCCCTCCTCTCTCCCCTCTCTTCCCCTAGAAAGCAAGTAATCCAATATATGTCAAATGTGCAATTTTTCTATACATATTTCCATGATTATCATGCTACACAAGAAATATCAGATCAAAAAGGGAAAAAAATGAGAAAGAAAATAAAAAGTAAGCAAACAACAACAAAAACGGTGAAAATACTATGCTGTGATCCACATTCAGTCTCCATAGTCCTCTTTCTGGATGCAGATGGCTCTTTTTATCATAGATCTGTTGGAATTGGCCTGAGTCCCCTTGTTGTTGAAAAAGAGCTACATCCATCAGAATTGATTGTTGCAGAATTTTGTTGTTGCCGTGTACAATGTTATCTTGTTTCTACTCACTTCACTCAGCATCAGTTCATGCATTATCTCCAGGCCTTTCTGAAATCAACCTGATGATCATTTCTTATAGAACAACAATATTCCATAACATTCATATACCTTAATTTATTCAGCCTTTTCCCAACTGATGGGCATCCACTCAGTCTACAATTCCCTGCCACCACAAAAAGGGTTACTACAAACACCCCTATAAATGTGGATCCCTTTTCTTTTTCTATGATCTCTTTGGGATACAGGTCCAGTGGAAACATTGCTGGATCAAAGGGTGTGCACAGTCTTTGACAGTTCTTTGGGCATAGTTCCAAACTGCTCTCCAGAATGGTTGGATCACTTTGCAATTCCACCAACAATGCATCTGTGCCCCAGCCTTCCTACATCCCCTTCAACACTCACCATCATCCTTTCTTATCATCCTAGCCAATTCGAGAGGTGTGTGTGGCACCTGGAGTTGTCTCCTGATTCTCTCTCATCAATAGCAATTTAGAGCATTTTTTTTACATGACCAGAGATGGCTTCAATTTCTTCATCTGAAAATTATTCACACCCCTGTCCATTAATCAATTGGATAAAGGCTTGGAAATACAGAATTAGTACCCTTAATTGTGAATGTGAATAAGATGAACTCTTCCATAAAATGGAAGGGAATAGCATACTGGATTAAAATCTGGAACTCCACAATATGTTGTTTATAAGAAATAATTTGAAGTAGAGAGATGAGTAAAGATAAAAGGCTGGAGGAGGATCTATTATGCTTCAGCTGAAGTAAAAAAAGCAGGCGTAGCAATCCTGATCTCAGATTACTTCAAAAGCAGTAATAGATCTAATTTAGAAAGATATGGAAGGAAACATATTGCTAAAGGATACCATAGATAATGAAGAAATATTAATATTAGACATATATGCACCAGTTAGGTGAGTTGAAAGAAAAAAATAGACAGCAAAACTATATGAATGAGGGATCTCAACCTCTCTCAGAACTAGATAAATCTAACCACAAAATAAAAAAGAAAGAAGATAAGGTAGTGAATAGAATTTTAGAAAAGTTAGGTATAATAGACCTTTAGAGAAAATTGAATGGGGGTAGAAAGGAATAGACCTTTTTCTCAATGGTACATGGCACATGCACAAAAAATGACTTTGTATTAGAGCATAAAAACCTCACAATCCAATAAATGCAGAAAGGTGGAAATAGTAAATGCATCCTTTTCAGATCATGATGCAACAAAAATTACATGTAATAAGAGTCCATAGTAAAGTAGGCCAAAAAGTAATTGGAAATTAAATAATCTCATCCTAAAGAATGAGTAGGTCAAACAACAAATCATAGAAACAATTGCTAATTTCATCTAAGAGAATGACAATAATGAGACAACATATCAAAACTTATGGGATGCAATAAAGAAGTTCTTAGGGGTAATGTTATATCAGTAGATGCTAACATGAATACAATAGAGAAAAGGAAGATCAATGAATTGGGTATGCAACTAAAAAGCTAGAAAAAGAACAAATTAAAACCCCCCAAATAAATACCAAATTTGAAATTATGAAGACAAAAGCAGAGATTAATACAATTGAAAATAAGAAAACTATTGAACTGACAAAACTAAAAGTTGGTTTTGTGAAAAAAAAAACCCAACAAAATAGATAAACCTTTGATTAATATGATTAGAAAAAGAAAGAAGAAAAACAAATTATTAACATAAAAATGAAAAAAGGTGAACTTATAATCAATGAAGAGGAAATTAAAGCAATAATTAAGAGATATTTTGCCTTTTTTGATTTCTGTCACAGGCTAATTGTACACTATTTCAAAGTCGACTTTTTTTATACAGCAAAATAACTGGACATGTATACATATATTTTATTTAACTTATACTTTAACATATTTAACATGTATTGGTCAACCTGCATTTGGGGGAAGGGTTAGGGGGAAAGAGGGAAAAAGTTGGAACAAAAGGATTTGCAACTGTCAATACTGAAAAATTATCTATGCATATATTTGTAAATAAAAAGCTATAATTAAAAATATTTTGCCCAATTGTATGCCAACAAATCTGATTATCTAAGTGAAAGAGATGAATATTTACAAGATTGTCCAAGATTAACAATTTTCAGATGAAGACATTAAAACCATTCTTAATCATATGAAAAAATGCTTTAAATTACTATTGGTAAGAGAAATGTAAGACTACTTTGAGGTACCACTTCACATCTCTCAGATTGATTAACATAATAGAAAAAATTAATGATGACTGTTAGGAGGAGATGTGAGAAATCTGGTGGAATTGTGAAATGATCCAACTATTTTGGAGAGCAATTTGGGACTATGCCCAAAGGGCTATCAAATTGAGCATATCTTTTGATCCAGTAGTGTCTCTATTAAGTCTGTTTCCCAAAGAGATTATAAAAGAAGGGAAAGGACTCACTTATGCAAAAATGTTTGTAGCAGCTCTTTTCATGGTGGCATGCAACTGGAAATTGAGTGGTTGTCCCTCAGTTGGAGAATGTTTGAATAAGTTATAATATATAAATGTAATGGAATATTATTGTTTTATAAGAAATTATGAACAAAAAAGCCTGGAAAAACTTACATGGGGGCAACTAGATGGTGCAGTGGATAGAGCACAGGTTTTGGAGTCAGGAGGTCCTGAGTTCAAAACTGGCCTCAGATATTTAACACTTAACTAGTTGTATGACTCTGGGCAAGTCATTTAACTCCATTTTCCTTACCATCCTTTCCCTTCCCCCCAAAAGAAAACCCCCAAAGACTTACATGAACTGATACTAAGTGAACTAAGTAGAATAAAGAAAACATTGTACAAAGTAACAGTGTTGATCAACTGTGATGGACTGGAGTCTTTTCAACAATGAAATAATACAAAGCAGTTCCAATAGATTTGTGATAGAAAGAGCCCTCTGCATTCAGAGAGAACTTTGGAGACTGAATGTGGGATCAAAGCATTGTATTTCTACTTTTTGTTGTTGCTATTGTTTGCTTATTTTTTCTCATGTTTTCTTTCATCTTTTGATCTGATTTTTCTTCTTCAGCATGATGAATGTGGAAATATGTTTAGAAGAATTGTCCATGTTTATCTTATATTGATTGCTTGCTATTTTGGGAAGGGACTAGGGGGAAAAAGGAAGAAAAATTTGGAATACAAGATTTTGCAAAGTTGAATGTTGAAAATTATCTTTGCATGTATTTGGAAAAAGAAAAAGATGTTTAAAAAATCTAGAGAGGTATAAGTGACTTTCCCCAAGACATTTTTACTGTACAGACAGGAAGGAGAACAACTAAATTTCAAACCTAGATTTTCTGACTTCAAATTCAGTTTTCTTCCCATCAAATTCACATAAGGTACTCCAACAAGGAAAAGTTAAACAGCAGCATAGGATAATGAAAGAGCATTGGATTTGCAGTCTAAAACCCTTTGGTCAGATCCTGAACAATCATAGATGGCTGGCAACTCACCATTTCCAAGATTTACCTTTTTCTGCTGTCATTGTACTCCTAACACAATTTAAGTCTTTTTTTTTCAGATTAGTAAATACTTTACTTTTGAAGTTCACCTTTAGTTTTCACAGTGGGTTTTGCTTTTTCTATCCTTTAATAATATTCAGGATTGTTATGGTATACATATATGTGTATATATGTATACACACACACATATGTATTTCAAGTACTGCCTCTATCACCTACTGGCTTTGTCAGGGTCCTCAGACAATCCTGACACTTTAACTAATAGATAAGTTATTGGAGGGATTTTCTCATACTGTGAATTCCCTATAGCCATAAACTCATAGATGTATACAAATTTATATATAGTTGGTTGTTGTCCTTCATTCTCTAAGAGGATCAAAATGATGTCACTATGTTGGGGTCAAGGATCAGTATGTCCAATTGTGGCTGAATAGCCCTCATTTGGGGCTATTCACAGGTTGAACATTTGGAGTGGAGATGCCTCTAAGTTTGTACATCTCATGTTTCTTTGAGCTACTACAAGTCTACTTTGCCTATAGACCACAGTGCCTTCTTTGATTAGGGCATTCTATGATAGACAGTCCTATGCCAATTTTTTCCATGTCATGCAAACATTTCCAAAGTTCTTCAGAGAGACTGAGAAAATATCTTTCTGTCTCTTCTTCTAACCTCTATATGAATGCTTGCCTTGTGTGAGTTTTCCATAAAATTGTCTTTTACACTAAGATACATTTGGCCCCTTGAATAACATAGCTAGCCCATTGGAGTTCTGTTCTTTGCAGTAGAGTTTGAATGCTTGGCAATTCAGCTAAAGAAAAGACCTCAGTGTCTGGTACTTTATGTTGCCAGATAATCTTCAGAATCTTCCTAAGACAATTCAAATGGAAGTAATTCAGTTTCCTGGCATGGCACTGGTATACAGTCCATGTTTTATAAGCATACAACAATGAGGTCAGCACAAGGACTTTGTAGACCTCCAGCTTGGTAGACAATCTAATATCTCTTCTCTTCTACACTTTTTTCCCCAGAAATTTCCAAATACTAAGCTAATTCAGGCAATGCTTGTGTCAACCTCATATCAATGTGTTCACCCCTGGAAAGTATATTGTCAAGGGAAGTGCTTTACTCTGCTGGTGACTGGGAAAATGCAAGAGCATTGTCCATGGTCCAGAATCCATGCAAACATGCTGTTGTGGGTACAATAGTGAAGAATTTTTCTGAGCAACCAACTTTTGCCATGATCTTCTACAAGCCCTCCTGACTAACAATATGAAAGACTGATCAGTTCAACAAATGTGTACAGACCTCTGTTTTGCTCCAGGAACTTCTGGAGTTATCTGTCAGCACATACCGTCTGGACCATTCCTAGGCCCTTTTTGAAGCTACACTAGTTCTCACGTAGATGATCATCTTCCAAGTGAAAGACCAGCCTATTAAGGAGACCTCTGGTAAGAATCTTGCTAGCAATGACTAAGAGAGAAAGATAACCCTGTGATTGTCATAGGACAACCTATTTCTTTTTCCTTTATTGCAGTGGAAAGTAGGGACATCCTTAAACTTCCAAAAGATAATCTCTTCTTGTCTTAAAACTTGGAAAGTTTCAATCAACTTTTATATCAACAATGGACCCTCTGCCTTATAAATTTCAGCTGGAATAGAGTAAGTTTCAGGTGCTTTGTCATTGTTCGGTTGGAAGTTTGACTAGAGATGAATTGAATTCAATTGGAAATCAATGGCTTCAGCATTGGGTTGTATGTGTATGTGTGTATGTATGCACATATAAAAATTGGTATTGATTATTATAAAATAATTATGAGTGTGAAGTGATTGAATGCTGGAAGAATAATTAAAATGTAGAAATATAGAATATATTAGAATATAGAAAAAAAGAAGAAGAGTAATACCTCCAAAAATATAAAATGCCCAAACTATCAGAAGACTAAATAGACATCTTAAATAATTCAATCTCAGAAAAAAATAGATTTGCCTTTAAAGGAACTATCCATTCAGGGGTAGGATCACTCTTGGACCTGGTGGATTCACAAGAGAATCATCAAATGTTTAAAGAACAGTTAGTATTTCACAAATTCACAAAATCAAGAAAGAAAGAAGCCTATTAGAATCCTTTTATAAAATAAAAGTAGTCCTAATACATGAACCGGGGGGAAAATAAAGCACGGAAAGAAAACTTTAGAGTAATATCATTAATGAATTAAAATTTTAAAACAAAATCCTATCAAACAAACTACAGTAATTTATCCAAGAAATCATTCATTATGATCAAATGGGATTTGTACAAAGGATACAAAAATGGTTTAACATTAGGAAAACATTTAACAATTAATTTTATTAAAAATCAAAATATTCAAAACCACAGAATCATCTCATTAGTTGCAAAAAAGACCTGTGAATAATCTCTTTATGCTAAAAAGCCTACCAAAAATAGGCATAGAGGGACCTTTTAAAAAAGTACCAAAAGGAGTAACTTTCTAAAATCAAAAGCAAATATTGTATGTATAACATTACAGTAGATCCTTTTCCAATAAATAAAGGAAGGATCCCAGCTCTCCCCACTATTATTTGCTACTGTTATGAAAATTCTAAAAATGCCAATAATAGCAAAAGATCAAGAAAAAAGGATTAAAAGAATGAAATATAGGTAAAGAAGAGATAAAATTATTCCTTTTTGCTGTTTACTTGGAAAAACCCAGGGAATCAGCAAAGATATTAATTGAAACAATAGCTTCAACAAAATTTCAGGGTATAAAATAAACCCTCAAAAATCAACAGCATTTCTTTAAGATAATAACAAACTTAAGTAATAAGAATAGAAAGAGAAATTTCATTCCCAATAACTACAAAATACATAAAATGTCTGGGGATTGACTTCTCAAAACATAGAAAAGACTTGTATAGTTTAAATTACAAAACTTTCCTTAAAGAATTAAAGAACAAACTAAGTAACTGCTCATGATTTGGCTATGATAATATAATAAAAATGATAATAATCCCAAAATTAACATACACTTTTAATGTTATACCAAACTGCTAAAGCAATGCTTTACATAGCTTGATAAAATAATAATTAAATTCATTTAGAAAAAGAAAAGATCTAGAATGTTAAGGGAAATAATGAAAAGAAATAAGAATGAAGGGGAAATAGCATTTTCAGATCTTAAACTATATTTTAAAATAGCAATCATCAAACAAGCTGCCATTCCATTCTTTGTATTTGTAATCCTGGCACCTAGCATCAGGTATGGCATATAAAAGGCATTTAATAAATGTCTGTAGAATGAAATAAAGATCTATACAGTCTATTCCCTTCCACCTTTTCTTCAGTTCAGAACAGAATGGAATTAGTCAACCTGGGTATCCTTTAGGCAGAAAATTTTACTCTTTTATGAGAGTTTGAGGAAGAAATATGGGAATTAACATGGCAGAGACCTCTTCTGCTTTAAATCTGGAGGTTAGATACACTTACCTTCCAACAGAGGAAGGGTGGTAAATTACTAAAGATTCATGTGATAGGTTTAGAAGGGATCCTTAGAACCTCTGTAACATTATCTAGAAGTAAGACTTAAGAGGAAGATGATAGGTAAAGGAAGACATCAAAACCCCATTTCAGTGTTCACTGAATCATTTCTTATAGCTTTCTAGAAATAAAAAGAACGCCCTGATCCTTCCAACAAATACAATCAAGTGGGGTGGTGTGTGGTGTGTGTGTGTGTGTGTGTGTGTGTGTGTGAATGGAATAGGGACTTTGGATTTTGGTGCCCAGTGGCTCCTGAGACCCAGAAGATGTCTTAGTTCAAAGATAACAAACACAAGATCCATTTTCTTGAATGCAGCTCAAAACAGATTAGAATGTAATTTGGAACTATTTTTTAAAATAAGTAAAAATACAATAAAATATAGATGATGTTAATTTGTGATTTTCTAAGTCAATATATGGCCATAAAGATCTTTATGCTTAGTTTAGTTCCCTTCCCCCCAAATTGAATTTGAGTTCAAACTGAAATTGTCTTAAGTCATTGCCCTTACCTTCTCTTCTCTGTTTTTAATTGCTAGTCCTCTGAGCAGCTTACTTGCTTTAAATGTTCTAATATCTGATCCTAAATGCTCAGATGGAATCATTTTCAAGTAGATAAGGTTTCACGCTATAAAGAATAAGGTAAAACATGTTGTCCAATCCTACACTATTTGAATATATTTCTATTATTATGTTTGGAGGACCACAAAAAGTTGCAGCACATTCATGATAGGGATAGCTATTACTCTGTCATTATTAAATCAAACATAATTGCTTCATTGTTTAGCTTGAGCATCTTTGTTTTTCTCAACAGAAAAATACTCTGTATTAAGTACAGACAAAGCTTTGTTGGAAGCTTTTGTTGTACTGTCCTTGGGGGAATAAGAGTTGGCTTTCATGGATAACTCATATAACCTCTTTTGATCTCAGTTATCATGTATGAAACAAAAAAGATTAAAATTGATCATCATCTCCCAAATTGAAGTGGTTTGAGGGGCTTGAAACATATTGATTGAATCCATTATCATAACTCTTATCTCTCTAGCTGATTTGCACAGCACTTTCCTTACAACAGTCTTGTCTGGTGGGTAGTACAATTATTATTATCTTCATACAAAACTGAGGTTTAGAGACATGAATTTGCTCAATTACCCAAGAAAACTCATGTTCCTGAGTTCAAATTTGGCTTCAGACTCTTATTAACTGAGTGACCCTGGGCAAAACACTTATGCTTGGTTGCCTCAGTTTTCCTGTAGAAGAAATGGCAAATCACTCCTGCATCTTTGCCAAGAAAACCCCAAAGGGTTCATGAAGAATTAGTCACGCTGGACTGAACAGCAAAACAATAACAGGAGGAAGGGTAGGGAGCAAACATTCATTAAATGCTTACTAATGAGCACTTTACAAATATTATCTCATTTAAGGCTCACAACAACCTTGGGAGATAGGTGCTATTTATGATCCTCATTTTTGCAGTTGAGGAAATTGAGGTTAAGTAACTTGCTAATAGTCATATAGCTAGCAAGTGCCTGAGGCCAGGTTTGAACAGTGGTGTTTCTGACTTTAGGCCCAACCTGCCTATTAAAGGGGCAGAGACTGAGACTCCACACAGAAGTTCTTTCTCCTGATTCAGTTCTTTTCCCTCCAAAGCACTATTGTCTCTAAATGTTAGTCCAGAGTACCTCCCAGGATAAAGATTAGTTAGGGAGAATTTGTAGTAAAATAGAAGAAATTAAGGGATTTTTGTACTCAAAATATTGCTACATAAAATAAACATTTTGACACATAAATTTCACGTTTAGTATTTAAGAGGGCAAAATGTTTTTTATCTTCTCCTTATTCTCATTTTGTGGGACCTTAGTATACTACAGAATATAGTTTGGGAAATAGTAACTACATGATGTATGAGGTCCTTTCCAGCTCTAAAAATTCTATGATCTGTAATAATAATTATAATCTATATAATAACAATCTGTAATAATAAGTAATAAAAGACTGCATAATCACTTGTCAAAGATGAAATAGGATTCATTCCTTAGGCACAGCTTGATCTAAACAATCTCTGTGGTTCCTTACTTGTTCTAAGTTAATTCTAATATTCTATGATACCTTATTCTCATTGATTTTCTAATTCTAATCGACCCTTGTCTTTGTGGTTACTCCCTCTAAAAGTATACATCCCAGGCCATCTAAATCTTTTCATCATGTGCCACAGTTGGCCATTTTTTCTTATATAACCTTAGATTCCTTTTCTCTAGAAAAATCTCTTAAAATTTCATGAGTGCCAGTCCTTTTGTTATCTCTTGTTCTCACTACAATTAGTTCACTTTCATTTCAACCACCTTGGTTTTAAACTTTGAAACTAATAGTATATATTCATCCTTATTAAACTTTCATATATAGCATATATGGAGATCATTATGCCTGTAGAGGAAGGCATCTTCAGCAGTAGACATGTCCTTCAATTTTGTTAAACTTGACGATGATCTTCTTGGGCATATCATCTAAAGAAGCAAAATGTGAGGTGAGAAAATCTGCCTTCTCTTATCCCTGTTATTCTCATCTTAACCTCCACAAGCAGCATCTCTGTCCTTTCTCTAATGCTCTTTCTGTCAATACATATAAAAAGAGCCTCTTTTTCTTATCCTTAGTCTTTGCTGTGCTCAGCTCATGTGAAGCTTTAGTAATCCTGACATTATTACAAGAACAGATGCACTTTTGTATTCATCCTCTGTTACTTGTTCTTGCTTTCATCTTCTATACATGTCTTTTTAAACATTTTAATTTGTTACGAGCTTCCTGTGTACACACATTGGCCTCTTTTGACAATTCTCCTTTTTCTCATCAAGGAGTCATTTCTCTTGGTGTCTTTAGAAATACATTCTGAGAACTCCCTGTCCCTCCTGAGATGCCCTCTTCTATAGAATTTTAGATGACAGGAACTTTCATATCCTGTCTCTGTGAACACTTTGAAACCTTTTCTCTCAAAATCTAGGGCACATCTATGACAATATTAACTTTTTTTTTCTTTCCCTATTACAAATTCTGAGATGGACTACTCATTTCCTCCCAAGACTCCCATTATTCAGACCTCAGCATCTAGTTCTTCGATGATGACAATCAGGTAAAGAAAATAAATTTCCTTTGTCATTCCCCTACCTTTCAAAGGATGAAATTATAATCAAGCAAGTCAAGTCATTATCAGCTGATCTGCTCGTCAATGGAGCAAAGCTCTTGCAGATATCTGGATAAGTGAAGTCCCTAATTAATAATACTATGTCATGTCTCCATTTCAGACTGTGTTCTATTTCCACAACTCATTTACTTCCTCTTTGAAAAGTTGACTTTGTTTGTTTATTTGTTTCTATTTAAATTTATTCAAATGTTTCTACTCACTGAATTTTGTATTTCCTCAAGTGCTATTTCTTTTGAATGAGGTAATAAGTTTTTCTAGAGTCATATTGTAATCACGTCTTAACCCACCAATAGTATCTGTGCAGCCAAATTTGCCATCTTTAATTAGGATTTCTAGTCCACCTTGCTTGTTGTATACACTTTATATATGAACAACTGAGGCCATTGTTTTTATTGCTTATTCCTTTCCTAGACTGTTTCCTTTGGATTTTGGGGTATCTCTACTGCTATTCTCACATTGTTGCTATTCCCTGTGTAATCTTGCTTCGTGAGTATATGTGATCAGTTTTCTTTTTGCCTTTTCCTATTCAGTTTAAAATTATTTTGAATAGATTTGCAGAATTCCAGGCAAACACATTCTTTCCATCCCTTGCTGGGTACCCGTATCCCTGGTCTGGGAGTTGTCATTCTTGTATTTTAATCAATGGTCCAAAAATTCAAATCACAGTATTAGACATCATATTCTTAATTAGCTAGCTGTCCACGACAATTATGTCTTTCTCTTCACAAGCCCATGCTTTAGCTTGGTGGGAAGAATCCTTATACTATTTAACAGTTTTATTAATCACTTGAGTATAAACAGAAATGGCAAGGTCATTAAATTTGCATATAACCCAAAGCTAGAAAGAATAACTAATGTGTTGGATGATGGTCAGGATATAAAAAAGGTCTTGTGTTGGCAGAGAGAGGTACTATAATTGTGTTTTTGCCTTAGTTGGCATCAGTCAAATCATTTTAGAATAAGCTGCCATCTGAGTATAAATGGGCAGAAAAGTCCAAGCCCTTTACTTCTTATACAAGGACAATCAAAACTCAGTCTACTCTGTTTCTCAAACCCTCCTCTGAAATACAACATACTTCCATGAGAGGACAAGTGGCTAACTACTCAGTCAAATAAAAATTTATTAAGTGCTTACAACTATGCTAAGTTCTTATTTGCATTTTTGTTTTTCTTTCCAAGTTGTTTTTTACCTTCCGAATCCAATTCTCCCTGTGCAACTAGAGAACTGCTCGGTTCTGCACACATATATTGTATCTAGGATATATTGCAACATATTTAACATATATAGGACTGCTTGCCATCTAGGGGAGGGGGTGGAGGAAGGGAGGGGAAAAAATCGGAACAGAAGCGAGTGCAAGGGATAATGTTGTAAAACAAATTACCCTGGCATGGATTCTGTCAATATAAAGTTATTATAAAATAAAATAAAATATTAAAAAAAAAGAAAAAAAAACAACTATGCTAAGTTCTGAGAGTACAAAGAAAGATTTTTTTTAAAAATAATATAAGGACAAGTAGGAAATAACTCATATTCAGAAACTCACATGCCTCATAAAGATGCCCTTGTCTTTATATCAATGGATACTTCTCACTTCCTTATTTGTAAGTATGGACTATAATGGTTATTATGATAATAAAATATGATATTTATATTCCCTTCAAGGTTTACAGAGTCTTTTACGTATATTATCTCATTTGTACTCCCAAACACTCTATGGTAGATGCTATTATTATCCCCATTTTGTAGATAAGGAAACAGTTTCAGAAAGTTTGTGACTTGTAGAGGCTATATAGCTACTATGTCTAAAATGAGATTTGAACTCAGATCTCCCTCCAAGTACCACATTCTGTCCATTACACCATGCTGCCTTTTATTGATTTCTAGCTTGACTTACAAATATTGGTTATCCTTTTTCTACAATAACCTTAATTGCCTAGAACAATGTGCCACATAAGGATGAAATTTAGTAGAGAAAATATAAAATATTACACTTGTTAAAAAACATCAACTTTACAAATATAGGATGGGGCATATGTGTCTAGAGAATAATTCAACTTTTAAAAAAATCTGAACATTTAATAGACTGTAAACTCAAAATGAGTTCAATATGAGATATGGCAGCCAAGAAAAATAATACTGACTTAGATTATATTAAGACAAGCAGTGTGTTCAAAACTACCCAGGTGAGATCTTTTGCTCCTATCAGGTCATTTTTGAAGTATTGTGTAGATTTCTTGAGTCACATTTTAGGAAAAACTTTGATAAATACCATTATAAGAATAGCAAGGAACCTGAAGACTATGACATATGAGGAGTGATTAAAGCAATTGGTGATATTTACTATGGAGAAGAGAGGACTTAGGAAGGGATGTGGCAATTGTTTTAAAATTTTGAAAGACTGTCCTGTACTAAAATAATTGGATTTGGTCCCCTTTTCTCCAGAGGGCAGAACTAGGAACAATGGGTAAAAGTCATAGAGAGACTTTGATTAGATTAGATTTATTTAGGCTTGATATAAGGAAAACATCTAACAATTAGAGTTGTCCAAAAATGGAACGGATTATCTCAGGAGGTATTGGTTTCTCTGCCATTGAACATTTTAAAATGAAGGTGACATAATCATTTGGGAATTCTTTTTTTAGGGATTCCTCTTTAAATAGGGAGTGGGCTTGATGTAAGGAAAACATCTAACAATTAGAGTTATCCAAAAATGGAATGGATTATCTCAGGAGGTATTGGTTTCCCTGCCATTGAACATTTTAAAATGAAGGTGACATAATCATTTGGGAATTCTTTTTTAGGGATTCTGTTTTAAATAGGGAGTGGACTAAATGATAAATGGTCAAAGGATATGATGACAATTTTCAGATGAAGACATTAAAGTCATTTCTAGTCATATAAAAATATTCTAGATCACTATTGATTAGAGAAATGCAAATTAAGACCACTCTGAGGTACCACTACACACCTTCCAGATTGGCTTAGATGACAGGAAAAAATATACATGAATGTTGGAGGAGATGTGGGAAAACCGGGACACTAATATATTGTTGGGGGAGTTGTGAAGTGATCCAACCATTCTGGAGCACAAGTTAGAATTATGCGGTTGTCAAACTGTGCATACCCTTTGATCTAGCAGTGTTTCTATTGGTTCTATATCCCATAAAAAAAAGGGAAAGGGCCCATAAATGCAAAAATGTTTGTGGCAACCCTTTTTGTAGAGGCAAAGAACTAGAAACTGAATGGATGCGCCTCAGTTGGGGAATGGTTGAATAAGTTATGGTATATGAATGTTATAGAATATTATTCTTCTATAAGAAATGATCAGCAGAATGATTTCAGAAATGCATAGGGAGATTTACATGCTAAGTGAAGTGAGCAGAACCAAGAGAACACAGTACACAGTACCAACAAGATTATGTGATGAACAAGACTTTTTTCAATGAGATGATTCAAAGCAATTCCAATAGTCTTGTGATAGAAAGTGCCATCTTCATCCAAAGAGAGGACTATGGAAATTGAATGTGAGTAAAAGCATAATATTTTTACCTTTTTGTTGTGGTGGTTGTTGTTTGTTTGCTTGGTTTTTTTTCTCATCCCCCCCTTCCTCCCCACTTTTGATCTGATTTTTCTTGCACAGCTTGACAAATATGGAAATATGCACGTGTTTAACCTATTTTGGATTGTTTGCTGTCTATGGGAAGGATAGAGGAAGGGAAGGAGAAAAATTTGGAACACATGGTTTTGCAAAGGTGAATGTTGGGAACTATCTTTGCATGTATTTGGAAAAATAAAAAACTATTAAAATAAATATAGGGTGGTTAGATGATTGTTGAGATACCTTTCAACTCTGAGATTCTATGATTCTCAGAATCTTTAAACTGGTTCTTAAATACTAAATCTTATTATTCACTCACTCCTGATTCAGACCGTGTATCTTGCCTCTGGTATATTGACTAAGCCCCTAATAACTAACCCCTCTCTTTATATGACTGACTCAACATTTCTGACTCATCCTTGATCAGTAACCTTCTATATATTCTTTTCCTATTTACATGTTTGAGATACCCCAGATCCCATCATGGGAGGCCCTTAGCGTTTACTTGTGGTGGATCTGGTCCAATTGCTCCTTTGGCTTAGGGACTTAAGAGTCAGAGATCTCTAGCACAATTCCTGTCTCTGACACATACTACCTGTTTGACCTGTTCAATCTCTAACACTGATTGACACTTGGGCTTTCTGGATCTTAGTGTATTCACCAAGAGGCTTGGATTCCGGGGCTCCTTGGAATTCTCAATCTGTGATCCCTATCTGGGCTGGACCAAGAGGAACATTATAACTGTGGGATCCTGGACAAGCTATTTCACTTTTCTGGGCCTCAATTTTTTCATCTACAATATGAAAGGACAGGTCTGGATGATTTCTAAGACCTTTTCCAGCTTACATATTCTGTATTCTATGAGTTGCCTGATAAAGTGCAAAGAGTTCAGATCTCTTTTCCAACTTCCAAATCTATATGACACTGAGCAAACCATTTAACTTCTCTGAGTCATAGCTTCCTCATCTGGACTTCCTATTATTTCTAGGACAAAATATAAACTTCTTTGTTTGGCATTTAAAATCCGTCACAACTTAGAGTCATTTGACCTTTGTAAATTATTCCCCTTTGTGCAGTCTTTAGGTAAGCCAAACTACTGTTCCTTACACATGACATTCTTCCTCTCTTTTCTCTTCTCACCTCTCCTTCATCTCTTGAAAACTGCAGTTTCTTTCAAAACTCAGTTTAAATGCCACCTCCTACATGAAGTTTTTCTTAATACTCTCAGCTACCAGTTCTATCATATATATATATATATATAATATATTATATGTTATATATATGCCCCTATTGTCTCCTTCTATAGCATGTAACTTCCTTGAAAGTAAGCACTATTCACAATTATATTTGTATTTCCACAAGCTAACACAATGCCTGGCACAAAGTAAGCAGCTAATAAATGTTTATTCATTGACTAGCAAAATGGGAATTATAATATCTTAGTTGCCTACCTCCAGTAGATGGGGTTAGGAGAGTGCTTTGTAGACTTTCAGGACTAGAAAAATGTGAGTTATTGTGATAGTGATGACTCTAAGATATCTTCCCTGCTTAGAGAACTTTAAAAGAAAGAAAACACCACCTCTAAAGGCAACTCGTTCTGCTTCTGGACAGCTCCAATTGTTAAGAAATTTTAACTTTGAACTTACTTTTAGCTTTTTGCAGTTTTAATTAACTCACTTTTTAACCTCAAACAAGCTACTTTCTCTCTCTGGGTCTTAGATTTCTCATCTGTAACATGAAGAGAGTGGATCAGATGATTTTTAAGATCCCTTCAAGTTTAAAGTTCAATAATCTACAAAGTGGCTTTTCTTTTGTAACAAAATTTTTATTTGGATTGCAAAATTTTGAGAGGCGGTCCTGTTTAAGTGGTAGTGAGTTCTAATCGCCATAGAATAGCGCAGAAGACAGATCACTAATATGGAGTGAAAAGACTTGGGTTTTTAATTTGGCTCTTTTTATTCCTTAAGTGACTTTGGGTCAGTCACTGAACTTTCTCTGAGCCTCAGTTTCCTCCTTTATAAAATGAGGTAGGTTGGAAGAAGTGACCTTTGAGGTCCCTTCCAGCTTTCAGTCCATAATCCTACGGCCCTGAAGATTGTGGGCTTCTCTCAATGCTTCTCTGTTCTTCTCTGAATCTATTCACTGTCTATCAGAACAAGTTAGCTCACCTGCCTGTTTTCCTTCTCTTATCTGTGAAATAGAGCACACAATTCCAACTTGTCTCATGAGACTCTTTCAGGGAATAATGTAATTATAGTTATTACACATTCCTTTGCAAAAGTAAAGTGGTTAATAATAACAGCAATAGTGATGATGAGATGATCACGATAGCAATTTTGGCAGTAAATTTCACTCTAATGACAGTATTGTGGTCCAAGACAGCAGAATGTATCTTGTAAACAAATACTTTAAGGAAAGATGGGTTGCCTTATTCTTTTAGTTTTTAATAATTTCAGATTAACCAAAGATATGTTATTTTGGATACCCAGCTTAGTCTTATAATTATGTCTACTGAATGAGAGTCAGCAGGGGAGAGGTTCTAAATCCAAGCCTCTAAATCCAGCTACGAAGACAGAAAAGTATTTTTCAGCTTGGTTGCTAAATTAGAAGATGATATCTTGCTTTTTAAATATCACCATTCAGCCCTCATCTCAGTCATTAATACCCACTGCTGACACTGCTGTTAAGTCCAGGGTGGGGTTTGGGATCAGAATGGAGAACTGGGTGCTGCATTCTTTAAGGTGTGTCTTTGGATGAGATGTTAAAACAGGCTGTCTGCCATTCAGTCATGCCCTGCAGGGGATACTATTTTTGAGGTTTCCCTTATAGGTTGGCTTTAGGCACCTACCCTTCCCCCATATAACATTCCTACCTCTCTCTGAACCAGCTTCTAAGTGGAATAGCATTCTCCCTTGGACTCTACTCAGCATCAAATAAATGAACATTTGTTTTCTTTAAGGTTACTTTTGGGATGGACAGAAGCAGCTACACCCAAAGAAAGAATACTGAGAAATGAATATAAACTGCTTGAATTTTTGTTTTTCTTCCCAGGTTATTTATACCTTCTGAATCCAATTCTCCCTGTGCAACGAGAAAACTGTTCGGTTCTGCACACATATATTGTATCTAGGATATACTGTAACCTATTTAACATGTAAAGGACTGCTTGCCATCTGGGGGAGGGAATGGAGGGAGGAAGGGGAAAAATCAGAACAGAAGTGAGTGCAAGGAATAATGCTGTAAAAAATTACCCTGGCATGGGTTCTGTCAATAAAAAGTTAAAAAAAAAAAATAAGGTTACTTTTGGTTCTGAATTAAATGTGAAATTAGCATACATATTAAAAACTCTGTGAAGAACATAGCTAAAGAGAAAAATGATTTTTTAAACTTCCTTTTAAATTTTTCTTCCTTACAGATAAAAAGACTGCCCAGTTCATGTTAGGGACCCTATGATGCCATTTGAGAGAATTGAACAGGAATTGAATATCAGAAGTCAGAAACTATTTAGGAGTGAATGGAAACCATTAATTGTTCTTATTTTAATCAGTTTTATTGAGGACCAACAATAGTCTAGTATATCAGACCACTTTGTTGGTAAATGAATCTAAAAATGGAAAACTATTTTTGAAGTCAATAAAAATATTGGTTACATATTTGGGTAAATAAAAATTGCTTTCTTTTCATTTGGTTTAATCATAATTTGTCAAAGATTTCCTTTGCTTTTAGTGATTCCACAAAAAAAGGTCTCATTTCTTTTTCTTACATATTTTCCTTATCTGGCTATAGACCTATAGCCTTATACTGAGTGGTAAGAATAAAAAGTCATATATTTATCTGCTATACAGGATGTCCCAAAAGTCTTAGTGCAAGTTTAAGCTAAAATTGAATATCCTTAGACTTTGGATATAAAATCTTATAGAACTGAAATCAGTATCCTATTATTGAGATTTTTGTAGAATTGGAAGGCAGAATCCTCTCTGTTTTGATTTCAATTCTAGGCTCAGGGTTGGGGAAGGCAACATCAGGGGGGTCAATATGGTCATTTTGTATTGACATGTGACTTCAAAGGTCATTCCATTCCTCCACTCCCACTTCAATTATTTTCTGCTGTCTCGGGTTCTTATTGTCTGAAGAAAATTGAAATTTGATAAAAAATGATAAATTTTGAATTAGAGGTACTTCCCTCATTTGAATTTTTAGAGAACTGGTCAATCGAGTAAGAATGAATCTGTAAGGGTAAACATTCAGGAACCATGGTAGCTACATATTTTAGTAGGTAAGGAAGTGGTGGATAGTCATTGAGGTACAGATACATTTCTGAGTCTCCTCAAATCACATAATTTAAGCCTGTATACATAATCAAGACATTTGAATAAGCTTAATGGCACCATCTGTGCTATGGGAAAGATGGGAACCCCCAGTTCTATTACATGCCCACAGAACAGAGAATGACAGAGTTGGAAAGGACATTAGATATTATCTAATCCAATGCTATCATTTGACAAGTGAAAAGCTGAGTTGCCGAAAGGGGAATTTAACTATTCAAAATCACATCTGCTTACCAGCTATTACCAGTGCTTGGCACAGTGCCTGGAACATAGTGGATACTTAATAAATGTTTATTGACCATACTTAGTGGTAGAACATAAGAAGATCCAGGTATTTTGTTGCATAGTCTAATGTTTATTGGATCCTAGGATCATTTCAGTTCAATAAATATTTATTAAGCACCTACTATATGCCAGAAATTGTACTAAATGATGGGAACCCAAATAAGAAAGGGAAACAATCCCTCTCTTCAAAAAGCCGTCCTCCAAAGGGGGAAGTTAATACATGAAGCATAAAAGGAGAAGATTCCATCACCAAAGTATGCCTATCACAAGCTATGGAGTCAAAGCCAAAAAGAGCTATTAACAGATCATAGAACTAGAAAAGGTCTTAAGAGTTCATCTAGTTCAACCTCCTCATTTTAGACATGAGGAAACTGAAGCCCATAGGATTCAGATCCTCTAAATTCGGAGCTAATGCTTTGCCTTTCCCCTATTTTCTTTTCACTATTTAAATTTAAAATCAAATTAACCAAATATTTTAAATAAAATGAGCAATTGTATATACATTATAGGACACATGGAAAGGATTTTACAAACATTTTTACTGAGAATCTATGTTATGTAGAGCTTGTTTTTTTAAAAGTATACAATAAAAATGACACATTTCAAAAATGTCCTGCTCAACTCTGAGCCTAAGCAAGTACTTTTTTCTACCATACCATGTTCTTTCTGCTACATTCTGGTGCCCTTACCTTAAAGTTTTAGAACTCATTGTCTATGGTTCCAAAACACAGAATGGATGATGACCCATTTGTAACCTATGAATAACTGATAATGTAATACATTACATAACCCGTAAGCTAGAAGTACCAAGCATTTTATGTCATTTGTTCCCATTTTCATGCTTTGTTGTTGTTCAATCATTTTCAGTCTCTGACTCTTTAGATCCTAATTGAGGTTTTCCTGGCAAAAATACTGCAATGGTTTGATGTTTCTCTAGCTCTTTTTACAGATGAGAAAACTGAGGCAAACAGGGTTAAGTGACTTGCCTAGGGTCATACAGCTAATAATATCATATTTGAATCATGAAGATGAGTTGTTCTGATTCTCATGTTATCTGTTGGCAAACTCTCACACCTGCTAATGACCAAGTAGTACAAAAACAAGGATCTTCATTAACCTGATGTGGATAAAGATTTGACTATAAGAGGTTATTTCTAGACTCATTTTGTGCAGAACCCTAGCAATGAAAGACCTCAGTGGATTCACTCTTTTGATAGCATATGCTATACTTTGTCAGTGTGCTTCAATCCTAAACAGGTGGACTAAAGAAGTTCGCTTCTGGTCTTTAAAGAATTAAAACCAGAGAAGTATAATGAGAAAGTGGAAAAATATAGAATTTGGAATCACAAAATCTGACTCTGACACTAGTTATGGAACTATAGACATAATCATTTTTTCCCTCAGCATTAGTTTCTTCCTCTTTAAAAGGAATATGATAATATCTGTACTACCACTCATTGCATTGTTGTGAGAAAAGTGGTTTGTAAAAGTTAAAGTGCTATGAAAATGTGAGTTATTATTTTTATTATTGTAAGTTGTTGTTATTTCCAATGGCCCCAGACCTTTTTGTGGCTCTGGGGGAAGAAGGTACCTAGATGAGAGAATATACAATCTTCATTATTTCCTCTGGAACTTATTAAACTTGATTTCCTTACTATCTGATATTTTCCTATCATGCAGTAGAAATAGTTATAATGATTCAACATTGTATTCTGGGAAGTTTAAAGAATAAAATATATTTTATGCATTTATCCTCTCAGAATGAGAAACAGTATAATATTTGAGAAATGTCATACAGGAAAGAATCCTGTATTAGGTAACAGAAGATAATAATTTTTAGACTCAACTCTGTCAATTACTGTCTGAGGTTCTTTAGAACAAGTCACATTATCTTTCCTTATGTTAGTTTTTCCCCATGTTGATTTTAAGACCAGAAAAATGAGAGTGATGAACATTTCTGTATTGCCCAACTCACAAAATTGTGAAATGGATTTGATAAGTATAATCAAAAGTACTTTGAAAGCTACTTATATTTGCAAATATAAGTTGTTATTATTATTATTATTTAACTTCAAGAGGATATTACTGATCAACTGCCTGCCATGATTCAGTGATAAAGGTCAAGTGCTTGTTCCCAATAATCTTGTGCACCACACAAGATAAGACTGTTCTCTGGTAATAAGCCATATTTTCTATAGCTCTCAGAGAGCTGGCTACCTTTATTCCATTTTTCCTCTCCTTTTGTGCATGGCAACATTAGTCTTTTTGATTTAAGGAGGTAGAATGTATTCGCCATGGTGTCCCACAAATAAAAGGAGCATTGAATCTTAAATATATTTGGAGTTTATTATAGTACATGGTATGACATGCTGGTCTAAGCCTAATTTCTACTAATTTGCTTTCCATTTTTCCCTGAATTTTTGTTGAATAGTAAGTCTTTATCCAATTAACTAGGATCTTTGGATTTTGAAATGCCAAATTACTATGTTTATTTACTTCTGTACCTTATTACTTAGCCTGTTCCTTTGAACAACCTTTTCTATTTTTTAATCAATGCTAATTAGTTTAGATAAATATTGCTTTGCAGTATTTGAGATTTGATTCCACTAACCTCCTTTATTTTTATTATTTCCCTTATTCCAGACCTCTTTATGATACCATAATGCTGTACTTTAATTCTGTTTTTTCATTTCCTGCTCCCAGCTTCATTTCCCCCTTGTTTTACTAGATATGATAAGAAAAAAAAAAAGGATGAGGGAAACCAGGAAGAATGTTACAAATATTATGGAACAGTAACTATGATGCCAATTTCACAAGGGAAAAAACTGATACTCAAGTAAATAATTGGGTGAACTCATATCATGTCCTATTAAAATGAAATGTTAAATACTTCCTGAATCATTTGTCCGTAAAGCAAAAAGAAACACATATTTTTGGAAAAAATATGGCCTGGGAAATATTTTCAGCTCTTAAATCATAAAATTCTACCATTTCTGTTAATTTCTTTAGAGAAATGCTGAAGTGGAAAGAAAATTGGATTGGGAGTCTAGAGATTCATGTTATGGTTTTTGACTTTGCCTTTAATTAGTTCTCTGCAAATCACATTTTTTCTTTGGGTCTTAGTTTTCCTCATCTGTAACAAAGGAAGAGACTGGACTAGATGACCTCTATTATCCCATGATCTTTTTCAATTCTCATGACATAATAGTAGCTTAACTTTTATATATCACTATATTGTGGCATTTTATTTTCAGTACCAGTAAAGTAGGCACTATTATTTTTTTCCATCTTAAAGAAGCAGCAAACCTATCCCCAAATAAATCAATGCTATGGTCTTTGTGGACTATCCTTTCTATGCCATGGTTATGATTAAGCAAATTTCCTTTTGTTAACAGTTAGATAGTCTACAAAGTGACTCATTTAATTTAAAATCCATACTTGAACCACCTAAATGTCCCGAGTCAGTCCTGGCTTAATAGTAAGCCAACTAAGTAGTATCAGGAATGGGGCATAAATATTACACATATTTTCTGTATATCTTAAATAGCTGAGGACCCCAATGAGTGAGATAGTTAATGTAAATAGTCATAAAAATGAAAGAGCCACTCTATTTCTCTATATGTGTATGTGTGGATATATATGTACACATCATATAGATATATATATATACACACACACATGTTTATCACTTATTTTAGAATTATTCAGTTTAGTTTTATTGGAGTTTCTGCATTGATTTGACATTAGGTAGAAGAGATATCCTATCAGTCCTTGACCATTTTCGAGCAAAAGGAAGGCTAGTTCTTCTGTGATCTTCACTTAAGTTGATTTTGAGAGAGAAAGGGGTGAGGGAGGAAGAAAATATTCTCCTGTAGTATTAAGGACCATGCCTAAGTGTAGGGGAAGGTCAATTCTCCGAGAGCCTCCACAGCTGTGAATCATAACATCTGAAGGAGTTACCAAGCAGCCTTTGCAGATGTTCCTTATGGACTGGGAATAAAATAAATTGGAGGCAAGAGGGAAGAGGAGAGAGGTCAGAGAATAGAACTGCCTCTTAGTAGAGAGGTCAGAGAACAGCAACTGCCTCTCAGTCTCCTTGTATCATCATCATCCTTTCACATGAAGAGAGTCATTCTACAGGTCTGAGTTAGACTCCAGCAGCCACTGTAGGTGGCTCCTATATCACAAAACTGTGATATGCTGGAAGAAATATGCTGGAGTCTGCTCTAATTGGCTTGTGGGAGCAAATTTTTTAATTTTCAGTGTGAATATTTATAACCCCCAAATCAGCAATCATTTTTAAAATGAGATTTGACTTATTGGGTTTTTCTTCCCACCCACCCCCAAGCAATTGGGGTTAAGTGACTTGAGCAGGATCACACAGCTAAGTTCCTCTTGTCTTCAGGACTGGTGCTCCATCCACTGCACCACCTGGGTTTTTTTTTTTTTTAAATAAAAATAGCTTTTTATTTTTCAAAATACTTGCAGAGTTTTTAACATTTACCCTTGCAAAACCTTGGGCTCCAAATTTTTCTCCCTCTCTCTCCACTTCTTTCTCTCCTAGACAGCAAATAATCCACTGTAGGTTAAACATGTATAATTCCTCTAAACATATTTTCACATTTATTATGCTGCACAAAAAAGATCAGATCAAAAGGAGAAAATGAGGAAGAAACAATCAAGCAAGCAAACAACAACAACAACAACAAAGATGAAAATACTATGTTGTGATCCACATTCAGTCTTCATAGTCCTCTTTCTGGATGTGGATGGCTCTCTCCATTTACAAGTCTATTGGAAGTACTCTCAATCTCCACATTGTTGAAAAGAGTCAAGTCCATCACTGTTGATCGTCACAGAATCTTGTTGTTGCTCTTGATTCTACTCACTTCACTTAACATCAGTTCATGTAAGTCTCTCCAGGTCTCTCTGAAATCATCTTGCTGACCATATCTTATAGAATAATAATATTTCATTCATATACTATAACCTATTTAGCCAACTGATGGGCATCCATTCAGTTTCCAGTTTCTTGTCACCACAAAAAGGGCTGCTACAAATAGTTTTGCACACGTGGGTCTCTTTCCCTTTTTATGATTTCTTTGGGATACAGACCCAGTAGAGACATTGCTGGATCAAAGGGTATGCACAGTTTGACAGCCTTTTGGGCATATTTCCAAATTGCTCTCCAGAATGATTGGATCTGTTCACAACTCTATCAACAATGTATGTGTCCTACTTTTTCCACATTCCCTCCAACATTTATCTTTCTTTTCTTTTCATCTTAGCCAGTCTGAGAGCTATGAAGTGGTATCTCAGAGTTTTGACTTATTGTTTTGCTAATTGTTTAGACATAATAAAATGGAGAAATTGTTATTAATGAAAGTTAAACTTAAAAGCATCTGTGTTCATTTTGTTGTTATTCACACATCCTGTTGTAGAGGGTCTTTTCTATTGTAGGGAGACCATCTCTAGTGTTTGGGGTTATTTTATAGGAAATGGCCTTTGAAAACCACATTTCTTCTAGTCCTTTTCCCTCTACCTCCTTGTCTATCTGTTCGTCGTGTGTGTGTGTGTGTGTGTGTGTGTGTGTGTGTGTAATATATAGAACTACTGGCTTTAATATCAGTAGGAGCAGAATTGTGAAGAGAAAGGGCACTGGGCCTGGAACTGAGGGCTCTGGTTTATGTTTACAAGTTGTATGACTATTAGCAAATAATTTGGCCTTTCTGGACATCAGTGTCTTTATTTATAAAAAAAATAATAGCAGCAGCATTGTCTTGCTCGCAGTTTCTTCAAGGAAAGTGAGAATTATTATTAAAGCCAACTGTTTCTGACTGATGCTATTAACAGAATAAGTGGCCATTATAAATCAATTTAATCATCAAGTCTTATCTGGAATAGGCTTTAAAGAAGTTATTGAATTCTTTTATTTTTATAGATGAGAAAACTGAGATCTAGAGAAGGGATGTTTTCCAGTGTTGTATAGCAAATATTATAGACAGAATAGAGGTTTCATAGGCTGTTAGAGTTGGAAGAGACCTCAAAGGTCACCCAGTATTTTCTTTTCAAGGCAGCTCATTTTATTTTTATATAGCCCTAGTTATGATTCCCCCCCATCTGTACAATATACCCATCTCATAAATTAAGCTTAACTCCATCTCTCTGGAATATCCACTCATTATTTTTAGTCTATGACTATTTGGGAGTGGTGGTGAGGTAACTGGAGTTAAGTGACTTTCCCAGGATTACATAGCTTGTTAGTATGGGAGGTAGGATTTGAACTCAGGTCCTTCTGATTCCAAGTATAGTACTCTATCTACAATGCCATTTAGCTGCCCCTTTAGGATTATTTTTAAACCACATTACCTATCAATTTCTGGCTTTCCAGAAATATAGGCAGTGAGGAGGTACAATAGATAGAGGCACTGTATTTGGAGTGAAGATCAGATTTTAAATCTAGCTTTAGACTTACTAATTGTATGACTTTGAGAAAGTCACTTTAATTTGTCTCAGATTCAACTATAAAAAGAAGACAATAATAGCACCTACTTCCCAGAGTTCCCTGAATTCCCATCCTTCCCAGGAGGATGCAATAAGATAATATGTGTAAAATGCTTAGCACAGTACCTAACATATACCAGGTACTTAATAAATATTTGTTTCCTTTCTTACATCCCAGACAACCCTCCCCCTTTTTTTAGACTGAAAGGTCTTAGGCTGAAAGTATAATTTCTACACTCTTAAAGGAGTTTACAATCTAATTAATAAGGCATAAATACACAAAAAGTTAAATGGCAGTCTATGAATTGTCACAACACAAGGTGGTTAGAAGAGAACTTTAGTATCATATCATATGATGACTTGCTTACTGAGTGATACTGATAATGAGCCCTAGGATAGGAATAATTATTGCCAATCAGAGGAAGGCTTTATGGAGGAAGGGGGAAATGACCTAGACCTTGAAGAAAAAGTAGCTAAGTGGCTCATTAGAGTAGGACATTCCAGGTAAGAGAAGAGAGCTGATCAAAGGCTGAGGAAGAAAAATGTAAAATATACTGGGATTTCAAAGTAGTGCTTAGAATGGGGTACAAATAGTAAATAACCATCCAGATCAGAGGATTGTGTTGAAAAGGAATGGCAGTTATTAGTACTCTCATCATCTGACACAGATAAAATGGTAGTAAATGCAGGAGTAATAATAATATATGAAATAAATTTGGGAGAGCATAATAGTTCAGTCATTGAAAAAAATTTGTGTAATAAGCATCCATTATAGGTTACAAAGATTTGCTGTTTTATTTACATGCTCAAGTCAATACAAGTTCATGGGCTCAAGCCAATGCAAGTAGCAAGCAGAATCATAAGTGAATGAGCAATTTGCTTTAGGTAGAACGTGAGTTTTAAGGTCTCTGGGGAGAAGAGAGAAATGAAGGCAAGATTTAGGGAATAAAGGGAGGAGTGGGGAGAAGTGGGGGGGGGGTAATGGAGTAGTCAGGTGGAATCTACTTGAAAGACTAAGTCTCAGAATTGTCTAAAGATATGCTAATCAAGACAGTCTCAGAAAGAATGATCTAATCAAGAGTTTCAGCCTCATATCACAGGTACACCAGAAGACAGGGAAAAGGCTAATGAAGTATTGAAAAAGATGCACCTGTTGTTGACCTTGTGATAAAGTCATCATTGCTCAAATCCTTGGTATTTTCTATGTCTAAGACCTTTTGTCAACCCAATAAGACTCTCCCACTGTCCTACAAAAATAGAGATACCACAGGAAATCCACCTACAAATGACAGGCCTCTGTGCACCCTACTGCTCAGCTAGTCACAAAAAAAGCTTTTATATGGTTATGTCTTTTTCTCTTTCATCAGCATTGTAAACAGCAGCACAGTGGGTAAATTTATAAACACTAACCCAGATATGACAGCTCTCTAAGCTTTTATCTACACTTTGCAAGCACTTTAGACTAGAAGAAAGATTGTTGCCAATAGTATGGAAGTAAATGCAGTAATTGATGGTTATTGTCAGCAGCTACTGCTAACTTGCTCCACAAGCTCTGGCTTTTTTTGCGTGGTAATAGGTGATAAGGATAAAAAGGTTGAGTGGGGCTAGATTGTATAAGGCAATGGTTCTCAAACTTTTGATCTCAGAATCTTTATACTACTTAAAATTATTGAGGATATGTCCAAAGAGTTTTTGTTTTATGTGTATTATATTTATAGATATTTGCCATATTAGTAATAAAAACTAATTTTGAATTTGTAGTCCACCTGGACGGGTTTCAAGGACTCCAAGGTTTCTTTGGATCACACTTTGAGAACCACTGGCATAAGGCTTTGGGTACCAAGTTAAGCTTAGTAAAATTAGCATTCCTGGATAAGAATTGGGCAGACAAAAGTAAGATAAATTGCCTTGTGAATTACTGAAAGGTAATGCATTTGGAGAATAACATTATAAAGTATAATTATTAGACAACAGACTCCTAACTATCAGTTATAATCTGGAAAAGGAGTCCTTCCCCTCTGACATCCCATATATATATATATTTTTTTTGGTTGAGGTAATTGGGGTTAAGTGACTTGCTCAGGGTCACACCGCTAGGAAGTGTTAAGTGTCTGAGGTCAAACTTGAACTCTGGTCCTCCTGACTTCAGAGCTGCTGCTCTATCCACTGCGCCACTTAGCTGCCCCCAGACAAAATATTTTTTGATGTCACTCTCAGAAAACCCTGAGAAGCAAGGGGATAAAAGAAAGAGTACTGGACTGAAAGACAGGGAAGATTTAGATTTGAATTCCAAGCCTGAAAGAACAATTTGCTTTTCTGAAACATGAGTTTCTCCAACATTAAATGGGAATTAATCATACTGGGCCCTTCATCTCAGAGCACTTTTGTCATAATTAAATGGATATATGTATATATAATATGTGTGTATATGTAAATTAAATATAATTTATACACACACACACACACACACGTGTAAATAAGACCATTTTGGAAAGTGTCGATTGTTACCTAAATGAGCCATATATTATTTCAACTTCTCATGTAAAGGTATTCTCACCCCTAATTTTTGCTTAGTCCTTTTCCTTGACTTTTGTTGTCCTCTATCTTATATAATTTCCATTTGGGGACGTGTTTTATAGATTTCTTTTTTTTTTTTGTTATCCCCAGTGCTGAATATAATACCTTGAATGGAATAGTTTCTGTTTGTGGAAGGGAAGTGAGGGGTAGAAGTGAAAAAAAGCCTAGGGGACCACAATCTTGAGGCTTATTAAGAAGTCACACAGTATTGGTTTCAACCACTTGGTGTCACTATTTTCAAGTTTTTGAAAGGAAATTCTTCCTAGGATGGTTGGATGAAATAATAATAATAGCTAAAAAATAATCTTCATCATTATGATCTCATTTGATCCTCAGAACATTCCTGGCAGGTGGGTGCTATTATTATCCCCATTTTACAGTTGAGGAAATTGAGGTAGACAGATTGAATGACTAGCCCAGGATCACACAGTAAATGTCTGAGATCATATTTGAATTCAGATCTTCCTGACCAAGGAACAGATTCAAAATGGTCTCTAATGGGTAGAAAGTGCCCACTTTTCTTTTCTGTCCTTTTCCCTCTTGGTATTGTCTTATCACTTGCTTATACTGGATATCTTGAATTACAAATATTATTCTGAGCATCAGGGATGACATATTGTTGGTATTTTTAAAGAGTGTTTATTAATATTACAATAGTGACCTAATTACAGTAAGTGTATTTCAATTATGATTTTTTTAAAAAGCAAACTTGTTGTCAGAAAAGTAATGAAGTCATTGGAAGCCAGGGTATGTCAAATCATAGCACTGTGAACTGAAAGGGCCTTTAGAGATGATAGTATATAAGGCTCTGTATCTGTATTGCCATGATCTAGCCCAACTTTATCATCATGCTGATAAGAATCCTGGGATCCAAAGTGTAACTGTCCACAATCCCACTGAGAATGAAAGGCAGTGTGGAGTAATTCCATTACTCCCAAACTCTATCTCTTCTACTCCTTGCCTATTTTTGCTTAGGACAGAGCAGAAAACAGGTCAGCAGCAAGGTGGCACAAACCTAAAGCCCCAAGGAAAGCCTCTCCTTGTGCCAGGTTGGCTCTAATGCAATCTGATAAAAGTGTGAAGTGAAGGAGATGGGAGTAATTAGGAAGAGGACCAGGAAGGGAGAATTCACAGAGTCTGAGATAAGAGTCAACTTTCCCAGGAAGAGCCCCACTGACAACCAGCTGTGTGAGGCCCTGAAGAAGAGCAGAGTTCTCCAGTGTGGGGTTTAAATTGTCCCATCTACAATAAAAGTCTGAGGCAGAGCTCTGAACCAATGGCACTTTATTAAAAGATTCATGGTCCCCGCTAATGAGGATGAAGTGGACCTCAGATATTCCTCATGATCTGAGGTGCCCTCCTTCCAGAATTCTGTTTTTATAATGCTAGATATCCAGACATTCAAGGACAGATATACCAAATGGAGAATAATTCCATCAAATAACATACAACACAAAAGCTAAAGTAAGCAAAAATAATGTTAGTGAGATCATGAATTGAGTGAATTTCCATACAAGGTTAGGCAGGAGGAGATGATACAAGCAATCAGTCAGTGATTAAATAGTCCTAAGATGGGCCCTTGCTTGTGTTGGACAAGAAAGCGTGGTCTGAAGGTACAACAATAAACTGGAGGACTTTCCATGTAGTTGAGTCCCCTCTGTCACACTGGGCTTGATCAAGTGATCTTAGAATCTGCAGCTCACACTTCTGGGGAACTTATAATCACTAATCATACCCCTATAAAATAATATCAAATTGATTAATACTGATTGAAATAGAGTAGGACTCCAAGTGATTTACTTCTCACACCCTACATGGCCCTGTGGCTGCTCATCACTGTTATAGAAAGAGCACCAGACTGGGATTCAGGACACCAGGGTTCATGCAGTAAAGCAAGCATTGGCCTGAGAGGGAGGAGATTGATAATCCATGTGCCCTGCCCCTCAATCCCCACTTCTCCCAATTTTGCCACTAATTGTTTTACTTTGGGCACAATTCTTTTTCAGTCTCAATTTCTTTCTTTGTGATTCCTTCTAGTTCTGATAGTTCATGACTTGGCTCTAAGTTTTGGCTCTATTTGACCATTTGGACCATTGACCAGATGTATGACTTTGGCAATTTACTTCAGTCTCTGGACCTCAGTATCCTTATCTTTAAAATGGGAATAATTGTACTCAACTTACCTCAGCCAGTTTTTTTCCCTGAGGAAAGTACACTATGAATGTGAGTTATCATTATTATTCAGTTGACAGGTCTTGTTAATTTTCCCTCCATAGTGTCTCTGCCATTCATATTGCTATCATCCTCCTTTCACCCTTATCTTTTCTTACTTGGATTATAGCAGCAGCCTCCTAGTTGGAGTCTTGGATTCCACTCTCTCCCCTTTCTAGGATCCTCACAACTGCCAACAGAATTTTCCTCACATACATCTGACCAGGCCACTGTCCTATCCAAGAAATAGCTTCTTATTTTTTTCTAGGACAAACCACAAACTCCTCAATTTAGCGGTGAGAGTTCCTCCCAATTTGGCTCCAGGCTTCCTTTCTAGGCTTCTTGCCTTCCTTCTTGCCTTCACATACACTTATTTTCCAGCTAAGCTGACTTCCTTTATGTTTCCCAAATTTGGAATCCCATTTCCCTAAAGCTGTCTTGGGCCTTTACCCAGACTGTCCTCCATGCCTAGAATGCATTACTGTCTAGTTTCTTTCAAGGCTCAGCTGATATGTTATCTCCTCTGGGGATACCTTTCCTGATGATGCTTCCTATAATTGCTTTCTTCTTTCTTCAATGATAAGCTGTATGCTGATCCATTATGAAATATTTATTAAGTACCCACTAGGTGAGGATACAAATATAAGAGTTAGTTTCTGCCCAGAATGAGACTACATGTTAAGATGTATTAGGGCAGGGAATGATAATTAGACATTCATAACTCTGAGTAGTGTAATGCAAAGAATGTTTGATTAGGAATCGGATGAGATTCAAAATCGGTTTTGTAATTTTGAGTCTTCTTATTGTTCAGTCATTTAAATCATGTCTGATCCATTTGGGCTTTTCTCGGCAAAGACACTGGAGTGATTTGCCATTTCCTTCTCTAGTTCATTTAACAGATGAGGAAATTGAGGCAAACAATGGTAAGGTAGGTAAGGGAATTGCTCAGGATCACATAGCTAGTAAGCATCTGAGACTGGATTTGAAGTCATGTAGATGAGATGTAGTCCTGATGTTGTAGCCACTGCACCACCTGGGCTGCCCACTCTACCTGCCTCCCTTTGGGTAAATCACTCAATATCTTTGGACCTCAGTTTTCTCATTTGTAAAAGAAGAAAATTGGCCCAAATAACTTCTGAAATCCTTTCACTTCTAAAATCCATAGTCATATAACATATACAAAATCAATACAAAATGATGGCGATAGGAGGGGAAACTTCTACAAAGCGCATGCAGGCAGGAAATGGGATGTCATCCATGGAGATTAGCAAGTAGGCTTCTTGAGAATAACAATTATTATTTTTTATTTTATAATAACTTTTTATTGACAGAATCCATGCCAGGGTAAATTTTTTTACATTATCCCTTACACTTGCTTCTGTTCTGATTTTTCCCCTCCCTCCCTCCACCCCCTCCCCTAGATGGCAAGCAGTCCTATATATGTTAAATATGTTGCAGTATATCCTAGACACAATATATGAATAACAATTATTTTGTTTTGTCTTTGTGTTACTAGTTACTAGTTTAGCTCAGAACCTTGCACATACACACACATACACACTCACGGGTACTTAAGAAATTTTTGTTGACTGAATTGGATTTCTTTCTTCTTTTATTTTCCTTCATCCCTTCCTTAACTTGGGCCTGCCTAGCCCCGCACCTGGCAAGTCAGTTGGAAAGAGTGAATTGGCTGCTTGTACCACTTGATGAGCTGAGTTTCACTAATTATATGTCTTCCAGTAAGATGGAGGACCATCAGGCCTCTGCCATTATGTCCTTAAGTCCTCCGAGACTTAGTATCTGATCTGATGCACCCTAGGACCTTGTCATTTGCACTACCACTGAAGCCTTTAAGATTTCTGAGCATTTATATCCATCATGGGATGAATTAGTTTCCATGAGTCACCTTCTCCAATTAGAGTGTTAGCTGCTTAAAAATAGGAACTGTCTTTTTTTTTCCTATTTGCATGCCTAATACTTAGCACAGTGGTTGGGACATACTAAGTGCTTAATAGATGTTTTTTTTTTTTTTTTTTTTTTTTTTTTCATTCACTTCCTTTTTCATTCAATTCACCAATTTAGCAAATTTTAAAAATTTTTAATAGAGTATTATATTATTCCTCATGGTAAGAGACAAAATATAGATAAGATGAAGTCTCTTCCTTCATGAAATTTGAAGCCTAATAGCAGTTTCCATTCACCTTATGGGGCTTTTGACTTATTGTTTATATTCAATTGTGGACTCATCATATCTGTGATTCTGATGCTGTTCTCTCTCCTCACTTCCACATCTATCTTTCATTTCCTTCAAGAGTCAACTTCTATGACAAGTCTTTCCTGAATCTCCTAGTTGTTAGCTCTCCTCACACCTATAAATTGTTTTTGTATTTTCTTACTTTAAATGTATATAGAATTCTCTCCTCCAAGGATATAACATCCTTGTAAACAGAGTTGTGTTTAGTTTTTTGTCTGTATGCCCATAAAATTGGATCAAAATAATGAGTTCCCTAAATGAATTTCTTTAAAGTTTGGGACATATCATAGGTTCCGTGGTGCATAGAATAGCTGATTATATAAAGTAGAATATTTTTAATTAAACTTGATGAATTTAAAAATCCTTTACAGCAAAGTGACACTTATTATGAATTTTTTAAAATTTTAAATTAAAAGATCCAACATATACTGGTTTAAAAAATAGCATATGACGTGATATACAAAAAATGACAAAATACCAGTCTTTCCCCCATCAAGATCTCTGAGCAAGCACTGATGGGAAACAAATGTAATATTCCTTGAAAAAAAATGACTATATTACAGCTCTTTTGGAACATGGAAGCCTACTAGCTCTACCAATCCTAAAGTTATATAATAAAGCTGCAATCATCAAAACCATTTGGTACTGGCTAAGAACTAGAGTACTAGATCAGTGGAATATGTTAAATTTATAAGACATAATAGTCAATGACTATAGTAATCTAGTGTTTGATAAACCCCAAAACTCAAGCTTCTGGAATAAGAATTCAGTATCTGACAAAAATCGCTGGGAAAACTGGAAAATAGTATGGCAGAAACTAGATATTGACCAACATCTAATACCCTATGCCAAAATAAGGTCAAATGGGTTCATAATTTAGACATAAAGGGTGATATTATAAGCAAATTAGGAGAACAAGGAATAGTCTACCTCTCAGATCTGTGGAGAAGGGAGGAATTTATGGCTAAAGAAGAATTACAGAACATTGTAAAATGCAAAATGGATAAATCTGAATACACTAAATTAAAAAGGTTTTGAACAAACAAAACCAATGTAGTCAAGATTAGAAGGGAAGCAGAAAACTGGGGGAAATTTTTATATTCAGTGTTTCTCATAAAGGTCTCCTTTCTAAAATATATAGAGAATTGACTCAGACTTATAAGAATATAAGCCATTCCCCAACTGATAAATAGTTAAAAGATATGAACAAATAATTCCCAGACAATGAAATTAAAGCCATTTTTAGTCATATCAAAAAAACACTCTAAATCACTATTGATTAGAAAAAATGCAGATAAAGGCAATTCTGAAGTAGTACTTCATGCCACTTGATTAGCTAAGATGATAAAAAAAAGATAATGATGAATGTTGAAGGGGATGTGGGAAAACTGGAACACTAATACATTATTGATGGAGTTGTGAACTGATTCAACTATTCTGGAGAGCAATTTTGGAACTATGCCCAAAAGGTTATCAAACTGTGCATGTCCTTTGACAGTGTCTCTACTGGGTCTACACTCCAAAGAGATCATAAAAAAGAGAAAAGGATCCACATGTGCAAAAATGTTTGTAGCAGCCATTTTTGTAGTGGCAAGGAAATGGAAATTGAGTGGATGCCCATCAGTTGGGGAATCACTGAATAAATTATGGCATATGAATGTAGTGGAAATAAGAAATGATGAGCAGCCTGATTTCAGAAAAGCCTGGAAAGACTTAATTGAACTGTTGCTAAGTAAAGTAAGCAGAAACAAAAGAACATTATACACAGTAACAATAAGATTATGTGATGATCAACTGTGATGAACTTGGCTCTCTTCAACAATAAGATTTCAAGGCAATTTCAATAAACTTGTGATAAAAAATGCCATTCACACCCAGAGAGAACTATAAAGACTGAATGTGGTTCAAAAACATGTGTAGTGTTTTCACCTTTGTTGTTATTGTTTGCTTGCTGTTTTTCTTGTGTTCTTTCCTCTTTTGATCAGATTTTTCTTGTGTAGCAAGATGAATATGGAAATATGTTTAAAAGAATTGCACATGTTTAACTTATATTGGATATGCTTGTATTGGGGAAGAGGATGGAGGAAGGAGAGGGAGAATAATTTGTAACACAAGCTTTTGCAAAAGTGAATATTGAAAACTATCTTTGCATGTATTTAAAAAATAAAATACTATTAAAATAAAAAAGTGGGGGAAGAATAGAAGTCAAATAAAAGCAGCCTGTTTGAATTTACAGTTTACATTTTATTGCAAACCTGTCTTTTATATATGATTCCAGAATATTCATGATATAAATATTATTGGTACATCCAAATAAACATTCTGTAACCAGGGAAAATCATTGATTATGCATATCCAGCACTTTAAATTAATTAAGCAGGATTTATAGACATGGATGCTTCCTGCTGTTGAAAATTCAGGTGACAGAGATAGTTAGGTTAAGTCTAACTCCAAGTGACTTCAGTGGCAGCTACTTTGGACAAATATAGGTCAGCAAAGCTACCTGTGTGAGGTAGGTGTGAGATCAACATTTAGTGACTACTGAATTTAAGTCTGAGTATGTTATAACTTAGTAACATTTGACATACTATATGTATCTTAATTCTTAAATTTACAAAGAGGCGAATTCCCTGCCATTATCTAAATCTTTAAACTATATTTCTGTTTTAAGACCTATTTAATCAGTTCACAGTTCTTATTAAGTTCTTTTTTTAAAATTAAGGCTTTTTATATATAAAACTTATATGTTTTATGGGTAATTTTTCAACATTGCCCATCTTAATAGGTTCTCTCTTGGGCTCACTGTGTAAGGATTTTTCCAACGCTGGCACAGGAAAACTTAAATACTGTTATAATGGAGGGAAGGTAGGTCATAGAATATCAAATATAGAAGCCAGTCCCATCAGTCCCATTAGTTCCCAGGTAGTGTCTCTGCCAGCAATTCTTCCAGGATAGAGTCATCAGCACAGAGTATAGCATCAGATGCCTGGGAGGTAGCAACACCGTAGTTATCCTCCTCTTCTAAATCCTCCCTGGCTGCAGTCCCAGGGTCCAGTCTGTTTTGCCAGGCCAAATGTAGCAAGGAACTTGGCTCCATATCTTCCATTTTGAGGAATGAAGGAAGTGTATTGCCTTGCTCTAATGTTCTTTGAATAAATCTCTTCCATATCTCGCTGAAATGTCCAAAGGCACATAAGACACTGGGATCATCCACAACAACCAGCTGTGATTGAGCCCTGGTCATCATTGTGTTAAGTAATCGGGGCTCATTGAAGAATTCCAGGTGAGTGGCTGAATTGCTGAGCAGGCTGTCCTGGGTATGTATTGTGCTGAGGATGACTACTCGGAACTCACGACCTAGATAAAAAGCCAAGACCAGAAAATCAGAACACAGTCATATTATGTGGAAACTTCTAAGGAGAGAGGAGTCAGATGACCCTAAGAAATTAGGGCAGGGATGGAAGAAGCAGTGGAAACTACCCTGGGACCATTTCCCATCATAAGGAAAAGAAGCAACCAAAAATATAAAAATAAATAAAATGAAAAATAAAAAAGAGTGATAGAAATGAGGTCACTATCAAAAAAACTTGATATAAAATTTTTCCTCTGATCGCTTGAGATTGCAATCAATACAACTTTGCAGGGACCTTGTACCCTTGGGATAGAAAGGGATACAGTTTCTCAAGGTCCCTGCTCCTCCTTGGCCAAAAAGTTTTTTTTTCCTCTATCCACTAACTATGACTTAGAAGTGGGTATTGGCAATGGAGTTTCCAAACAGCCTCAAGTCCTATGTCAAGTACTAGCACAAAGGTCCCCTTTAATCTTTTTCTGATGGATTGCCAGGTTACCTTACCATGTCTAACTTGAGAGGTCCCAAAGCACCTGTTGCTTCTGTTGCCATCATCTAGTCCCACCACCAATGTGTCCATGTGGTCTCTGGGCTAGTTTCTACTAGATCTCTCCCTCCACCCTCCTAAGTTATCTCAGGCTGGAAGAATGTCTCACTTGACCTTTTGTTGGTTCTGCCACTCCAAATTTAATGTAAAGTCATTTGGAGGAGAATGGTGGGAGAGATTAGCTATGTACTTCTTCTACTCTACCATCTTGGATTGATCCTTGGAAATCCTCCAAATAGGCCTAGTTCTGAAGAAGATGTGAACTTTCTTGCTGTAAAATAAAGGTTATTAAATTTCTTGGTACTTAACATCAAGAGCTATCTAGGTAGTAGGATCCAAGAGAGCTTCCCTATCCCCTACTTCCTACCCTACTTCAGCTCCCTTTTCATGTCCTTAATATGTCTCTTGATTTAAGACTTCAGGCCTTTGAAAGCAGGACCCCCCACTATCCTTTGCTCAGGGGCCTGACAATGAGAATGATGATTAGCCATTTAATGACGGTTTAAATGGACAGCTAAAAAGACAGCTCAAATGGAGTCCTTTACCCTCTCCCCTTCCAATTTTATGTCTCTGATACAAAATACTTACCTGGCATATTTTCAGAATTCTCCACTACGATTTCTTCCAGTTGTTTCTTCCTCAGTTCCTCCTTCAGTCTTTTTACCTGGAGAAGAGAAACAGGGATGCAGAGGTCAAGCAACTCAGAATAAGTTCCTTCCTCAGGTCTCCCACCCTATATGACCAAACTCAGGGCCCAGACCTCAGCTTCCACACAAACACCATCAGAAGCATATGCCACTGTCTGAGGTCTTCTCCTGGGGAAAGAATCCCTCACTATATACTCTGTCTCCCTGTCCAGTACCACCCCTTCCTCAGATCATTTCATAGCTTAAAAATCCCACCTGTACTATGCAACCTTCCTAGATTACACAGAGAAAAGGTCCCTTAGCTTCACTCTGCTGGGTCATGGGGTTTCCCCTTAACTCTGCACTGCTTCTACTCTTCCCTAAGAGACACTGGTACTTGTGATCATAAAGAACATGAATTATTGAGATGTTTGCTAAAGGCAGTTGTTTTGTTCTACTGTGCTCCTGTATTTACTTATAAAGACAAAGATCAGGGCAAGGACTAGACCTGGGATTCCATTAGTATTGGGAACTCCTAGTTGAGTACAGGATGGCATCTCCTCTTGGAGAGTTGCCTAGAAAGTTCTGATAAGTTAAGTTACTTTCACAATATCACACAGCCAGTATGGGTTGGGACAAGCTTGCAACCTGCCTTTTAGAATGTTTATCTGGAAACATACTTGATAAAGATGAATCATTGATGACAATGAAAAAAAACTTCAGAACTCACTCCTTTTTTTCAGAGGAGAAATGTTTATATCACAAAAGGATTCAAATGGGATTATTTCTCCATCCATTCCCCCCATTCTTATGCATACATCCTACTGCCCAGGGATTTCTTAAAGGACTATGGGGCTCCTGGGGTGTCCATAGGATATTTTGAACAACTGTGGTTTGGAGGTAAAGTTTATAGATTAAAAAAAAAAAACAAATCTGTTGATTATCAGTTTTGTTAAAGTTTCCCCTCCTTTTCATCCTTATTTTTTTCCTTTTAACAATGGTCTTTGTTATATGAAGTGACTCATAAACAGAGAAGGGTACTAGAAGAAATTAGGCATGTAACAACAAATTATATCCAAAATTTTTTTAAAGAAAGGTCCTGGATGGCTGTTTGCAAATCAAGATTCTAACTAATATCCCTGTGGGAGAGAGAAGACAGAGAGGAAGGAAGGGGCCACTTACCTGAGAACCATGAGACACAACACAAATTTGCTTCTGATCACAGCTGCCCCTTTGGCAGTCCCAATCCTGATAGAATTCCTGTATCCTCTTAATGACTTCCACTATTTCATCTCTGTTTAACCATGATGTCATCGAGATATTTTTCTCAGGAGTGCCAGACACACAGCAAAACATAAGCGGGAATTGCGAGGGATGGTCAGGGATTCCACTATCCTCCATAAGGATTTTGCTGGTCCCATAGAAATTGTGAAGTACAAAGAGAATGATGGTTTCCGTGGTACGGTAGTTTTCACGAAAGACGATTCTACACTGGGAAGCCAATTGATGAGTCTCCTGCTGATAATACTGGAACAGTCGATTGAATAGTGAATGGTCAGCAGACTTCCTGTTACCCATGCTGAAGACTTTGAGGGTGCTTTGCAAGTGGTCCCCAGCCAGGGCAACACCTGTGTCTTGGGTAGTATAAGCCAGTGGCATTATTGCTTCACACTCTAACATCTGAGCAGCCTCATCAATGAGGATGTGGGAAAAAAAGTCAGGGGGCACATGAAGGCTGTGGGAGGCAGTGGTGGTAGGGACAATAATGGGGTACTGTTCCAGCTCATTCTGGGTTGGGAAGTGGAAAGAGCACCCATCTTCTGAAAGGCAGCAGTACTGCAGTGTGGTTGGGTCTGTCTCGTGGAAGAAGCTCTCAATGTGTTTGATCCTCAAGGGCATGGCTTCAGGGTGTCCAGCTGAGCTATAAACACGAAAGTACTCCCGGATGTAGACATCAGCAGCACTGCAAGGGAGGAAGCAAAAAAGGTTAAGGAGTGAGGCTGTAGAATTCCTTCAATTAATTCAATTTAACAATATTTCCTGCTTCCTATATTCAAGGCACTATGCTAATTAAATGCATGCATTAGGGATAAAAGGGGGGGAAAAAGATAATCTCTGTCTCTCAAAGAGGTTACATTTTGCCAGTAGCCATGCAAAGTAGAATGTCAGAGAGGCAAAGGAGAGGTCCAAAGTGCTTGAGGGAAATTTGATCATCTGTCAAGAAGCATTTATTACACAGTGTGCTAAGCATTTTGTTCAGGGAAAGGAGAGAGGGAAAGATGGAGAGAAGAGGTAGGATAGGAAATAGAGAAACATGCAAAAAGAGGGAATCTCACTCTCAGAGTTGTTCAGGAATTTTATTTCTTCTAATTAGTCAAATATCAATTATCTGATTTGTTGGTTATCCATCATAAAAGTTTAATTGCAGGGCAACCAGGGTGAACTTACCAACTGGGCGAACTTGGGATGGCAGAATCAGACCTGAGAGAGGAAAGTGGAGCTTTTTTCTATTAGTCTGATAATGTGTTTCAAAGAAATCTGTGCATTGGCCATTATGTATGTCATTGACTCAGTCTTTTTCTGTGTAAAATTAAGAAGTGACTGTACAGAACCATCTGGGAAAACTGGGGCAAAGAGGGGGCACTCCTAAGATGAAATGGAATGGAATTCTTTTTTATTCATTACTCCTTCAAATCTTATTCTACTGGGGTTGGGAAAATGGTTGCCACCAATCCTTCCTAGTCCCGAGGGCAGGGTATTCAAAGTTTTCTGTCTTTCTTGACCTTTTGTTCCTCCTTCCCCCCACCCTCTCCCCCACATGACGGATTGACCAATAAATGTCAAATATGTTAAAGTGTATTCTAACCATGATCTAATCCTGGTCCTGTCTCAGCCCAACTAACCTTGGTCTGTCTTCCAATACTGATCTAAACTTAGTCAAAATGAGCAGTTTAATCCTGGTCCAACCCTCTTCCAGCCCTAGTCCAATTTTGTATAGGTAAACTATAGGCTTCTAAATTTATTTCCATCTTCTCTTCTCTCTCTGTCACCCAACATAGGAATGAAGGTTTGAAATTGATGCCCTAGCATAGTTGATTGTTAAATAATATCATCCTCAATTCAGAGCCTTTTAAAGCATATCAAATGGACTTTGGCAGGAAACAGCCCACAATGGGCAGGGGCAGTAAACAGGTAAAGTAATTTATTTATAGAGTCCCTGTTCTTGTCAGAGAAGGACAGAACCTGGCATATTGTTCCAAGGCCATGAAGATTAAGAAACACCAATCCTAATCCTAATCCTAATCCTAATCCTATCCTATCTTAATCCTATCCTAATTTGATAGATTAGGTGACATTTTGAGAAAACATAGCAAGCCAGTCCAGAGGAAAAGGGAAGTAATAAGCAATTGAAAACAAAATCAGAGGGAAAAAATGACCTTTTGTGTAGGCAGAGAGGAGATTATTCTGTTCTATACAAAGTAATATTAATGATCAGGAACCAATCACCTGATGCCACAATCCCATCCCAGCCCCACCTCCCTTTCTTAGAATAGAATTAGGAATTCAGAATTCAACATTCTAAAGAAAATTTAGAATTAATTTCCTACAAAATTTCCTTACCTTTATCTATACTAACCATAACTTCAAGCCCTATTTCGATTGAAGTATGATGTAATATCAATAATTATGTCAAACCTGATTATCAAGTCCTTTTTCTCTAACAATTTCCCAGAACCAGAGAGCAGTGGACAGGTTCCACCTGCATTTCCCACTGGCATCTCAAACTTAACATTTCTAACAAGGAACTCATCACTTCCCCCCTTTGCCCCTTCTTCCTAATTAACTCTGTCAATGGCAACACCAATATCACACTTCCAGTTTGAAATCATCTATGACTCTTCCCTGTTCTATACTCCACATATACAACCAATTGGCAAGTCCTATAATTTCTACCTTTTCCACATTTCTATTCCAACTTTTCTCTATTACCACTTCCCCCTCATTTAGCCCTTTTCTCTTTTCATCCAGATTATTTCAACAGCTTCCAAACTAGACTTTCTGCTGATAGGAGTTTACAGATGGTAGAGTCTGGCCATCTTCCAATTCACTCTCCATACCACATGCTGTGTAATCTTCCCAATGTACTGCTATGATCACATTACTCCTCTCCTTAAAAATCTCTAGTGAATGCCCATTCCAAACTGCATCAGGTTTCAATTTCTGGTCTTGGTATTTAAGGACCTTCGCAATCTGTCCTGATCCTACCAAATGAGCCTATTTTTCTTCATGTATTCCAAGTTCTATAAAAATTAAGACTACTTAGTTTCCTGTTTTTACCCTAACCCCTTCCATCTCTGTGCATGTGCTCATATTCTCTTCTACACATAGGACAGAGCCTATGTTTAACAGCTGGTCCTGGTGAATAGGAAGGGTATAAATTAAAGAGAGAAGGCCTCAAGACAAACTTCCCTTCTCAGGGCCCTACAAGTGATTATTTAATTTACTCAGAAACTTCCAGGGACCAGAAACTCATTTACTTATATCCAGAGTTGTGCTAATACAGTCTCGAGAAGGAGGGGACAGAATTATTTAAAGTTAAATCTATGCTAGCATACAAAACTTCTTTAAATCTAGACAAACAGAATGAAAAAAATCAAATCCTGATTTGTAGAGTTTGCTTATTCCTGAGGATTGTGTGTGTGTGTGTGTGTATGTGTGTGTGTATTAATGCTCATGTGAGAAATGGATGGAGATTTAGTTTCCACAGAATTATAAAAATTAAACTGGAAAAACGAAACTGAAATTAGAAAATTAAACTCCCCAAAAGAATGTAATCAGCCATTTCCCCAACCCCACTAGAGGTAGATTTGAAGGAGTAATGAATAAAAAAGAATTCCATTCCATTTCATTTTAGGAGTGCTGCCTCTTTGCCCAGTTTTCCCAAATGGTTCTGTATAGTCAATTCTTAATTTTATACACAAATAGAATGAATCAGATTTGAATAGGAGCCTTCTGAGTTTTGCCTCCTTGGGTAATCTTCCCCCTTAAGAATGTAAGCTCCAAATGCCATCACTAGGTCTCTATCCCCAAAAAATCATAAAGGAGAGGAAAAGACCCACATGTGAAAAAATGTTTATAGCAGTCCTTTTTGTGATAGCAAAGAATTGGAAAATGAGTAGATGCCCATCAATTGGGGAATGGCTGTATAACTTATGGAATATGTAAGTAATGGAATATTATTATTCTATAAAAATGATGAACAAGATGATTTTAGAAAGGCCTGGAAAGATTTACAACGAAAAGAAGCTGTGCAAAATAAGCAGAACCAGTAACACCTTTTACACAATATCAGCAAGATTGTGCTATGATCAACTATGAAAGACTTTGTTCTTCTCAGTGGTTCAATGATCCAAGGCCATTACAATAAACTTTGGATGGAAAATGCTATCTGTATCCAGAGAGAGAATTATGGAGACTGAATATAAATAACAGATCTCCTAGCTAACCAATCTGTCATCACCCCTTTCTTGGGTTCCCTGCTTCAGGCTTCCTTCCCTCCAACTTCATTCCCTACCCCAGCCAATGCCTCTATCCCACTTTTACCTGGCTCCTAGCTGTTGCTGGGCATCCTCTTCCACATACAAGAATTGGTGCATCCTGTCCCGATAGTTGGTCAGAGTTATAGGGATGTTGGCTGAAGGTGTCAACTTGAAGGAGTCCAGTTGCTGGGAACTCACATTGTACTCGGCTGTCCTGACCATACTGGTTACCACATGATGATCACCACTGTTCCAGTAAGTCATCTTCAGAAGACAATTTGGGTTCTGGCTAGAGGTGGGCAAGATTTCAGGGGCTTCTTTCTGGTCTACCTGCATGTGTAGCTTCTGTACTAGAGCAGGCTGGTGTCCAAAGTCAAAGGTCACCCACTGATCGTAACTGCCAGGGGTGATATACTCCATGTGCACCTCTACGTGGAAGGTCATCACTGCAGCACCATGTACCCGGAACTTTGAGCCTTGGGCACAAAGCTGTCCTGGTGGAAGCCCAGGACCCACCAAGGAGAACTTTGCTCCCATATACTGTTTGAGGAGGGCCACATGTCTCAAGGGTTGTCGTTTCTACAGAAAGGGGGTGAGGGAAGAGAGATGGGACAACTTTAGCAGTGTGACTCATCTACCCTTAATCTCCTCTAATCCCCTTCTTTTCCTCCAAAACCAGGTCAAGGTCTCAGGCCATGGCTTCTCCTCTACTGCCCTTGGAGGTCAGGATCCATTTTAGCACAAATCTTCTAGACCCTTAATTAGCCCAGTCATACTTCAAATGGGCAACCTCACATCTTTTTTCTTCTTTTAAAAAAATAGCTTTTTAATTTTCAAGATATGCATGGATTTTTCAACATTAACCTTTGCAAAACCCTGTGTTCCAATTTCAGCCCCGCCTCCTCCCCAACCCCTCCCTTGGATAACAAGTAATCCAATATATGTTAAACATGGTAAAATATATGTTAAGTCCAATATACATATATATATACACACACAACACATATTTATACAATTATCTTGCTGCACAAGAAAAATCAAATCAAAAAGGAAAAAAATGAGAAAGAAAATAAAATGCAAGCAAACAAGAATGCTATGTTGTGATCCACACTCAGTTCCCACAGTCCTTTCTCTGGGTGTGCATGGTTCTCTTCATCACAAAATCATTGGAACTGGTCTGAATTGTCTCATTGTTGAGAAGTGACATGCCTATCAGAATTGATCATTGTATAATCATCATATAATCTTATAATCTGGAGCGAATGCTTCTATTACTAACAGGATGGAGCTGGATTAGCCCCTGAAATACTAGGACTAGTATGAACACTTCACATATAGACCTATTCCCCAAAACTATGTCACAAACCTTAGAATGGATGATAAATTTCCAGATGCGTTGTGATTTCTTTTCCTCTTCCTGGTGCTGTAGAGACTGGCCACAGTGAATGGTTATGTCTTGTACAGACCTAGATTTCTGATGTGGAGCAGACAAAAAACTTAGTAGTTACTAGTTACTTTTCTTTCTTTTTTCACTCCTTACAGTGAAGTTACTGACTGCTACCCCAACTGTCCATGGGATCAAATTCAGATCCTTATCATTCCCTCTTCTAAAGTCCTTCCTCTTATTCTTTTTTCCCTGGGTTCTACTCACCACTAGAGCTTCATAGTCACTATCCTGATAGCCACGGAAAAGCTTGTCCTGGAAGAAGAGGAGTCCATATTTCCAAGCTGTGACCTCACTCATTTGGATGGTTAGTGCCCGAAGAATCCATTCCTGTAGCTCTTCCAGGGAGTGTGCTTTGATACATACATCTCCATAAAGACAGATATCCTTTCTAACAGAAAGGGAACCCAAAGAGAGTAGTCAACTGAGGGTGGAGGACAACAAATGCTTTGCTCTGCCCTTTCCCCCAGGCTGTCCTATGGAATAGTGGGTGGAAAGCATTCTAGATTTGAAATCAGAAGATTGAGACTAACTCTGAGACTTATAAATTATATGACCTTAAGCAATTCCTATCATTTTGCCCCAGTTGCCTCATCTGAAAAAATGTGAGGACTGAATTAGATGATTTATGAAACTCTTTACAATTCTCAATCTATTATTCTATGAAGCTATTTCAATGTTCTGGTTTGGAGGGACAGGAACATGTAAAAGCATGTAAAAGGAGTGATTAGTGTAGACTTTTCCCACAAACTTGATTCCTGAACTTGAGATCTGGTCCATCTGTTTATATGAAATTTAGGACTTTGATGAGGAGTGAAAGCAAGGAGTGGATAAGGTTTACAGTCTTTTCCCAGATAGTCAAACTTTGGTGGTGGTGGTGGGGAGTTGTGAGTGGTGGCAATATATATATAGATACACATGTGATATAATGGAAAGAACAGTGAACTTAAGTACTAGAATTCCACAACTGAAACTGGCTTTTAAAGATCACTTTCATCTGGGAGAGGTCACTTTAAGCCTTTCTGTGTCTATTTCTTTATATGAAAATTGGGGGAAATACCTGGCTTGCTTACTTCCTAGAATTGTTCCAATTATCAAAAGGGATAATACTGAGAAAACTCAAATCCCATATTTAGCACACAAAAGGCATTTTCTGGTCTCCCCTCCGTCCCCCACCATGAAATCCTATTCCTTCCCCACACTAAGATTAGTTTCCATTTACACTGTACATTTACCTTTGTGTATATTTATTTTTGATTGATATGTGGTTGTTTACATTTTTAAAAAGCAGAATGTGAGGTCCTTGAAGGTTTGGGACTGTGATTTTTTCTTTCTTTGGAATTCCAGAGCTGATCAGTGCTTGGTGCACTTAGAAGTGGCTTTGAATAGAGTGTAAGCGTAAGGTAAGTAAGCCACACTCTGAGGGTGGATCCGCTGGATCCAAGCCCAGTCGCTCGTGCACGTAGAAGCTTACTATTTGTTAATTAAAAGAAGATGAAAAGTGGGAAGAAAGCTCCAAGAGAAAAAGCCTCAAACTCCCCTTCCCCTCCCTCGGGCTTAGCCGAAGGGTAACTCACACAAGCTCCACAAGTGTTTGCTAAATAAGATGCTATTTTTCCCACTCTGGGGTCTTACCTGGGGCACAGCTTGAATTCACTGACTCCAAGGACCGGGCGCCGATGTCTCCATAGGGCCCCCTGATCGTAGGACGCTCTCAGTTTCTGCTCGGGGGAGAAGCAGTGATTCTTGAAACTCACTTGAGAGCCGAAGGACACAGAGCAGGCTTGGCAGGACACTTGGGGTCGGGCTGAAGAGGCTGGACCGCCGCCTCCGCCTGTCCCACTGATCCTGGTCCTTCCTGCGGACTCGAGGGTGGTTCGAATCAAGTCGGGGCGACGTAGATGGTATCCAGACTCAGCTTCCCACACAGCCATTTCCACATCGCTGTGAGCATAGGTGCAGGCGGCGGCTCCATGCTGACAGGGTTTCCCTCGAGACATAACCTTGCAATATTCTAGGAGATTTCGGCGCCGGGGTTTGGGCTTGATCACCACCAGTTGGTCTTGACTTGCTACATGAACCAGAATGGGGTCAGAATACGGATGCTCTGGGCACACCAGGTTTGGACCCCAGTGAGTCACTTGTGAGAGGCTTGTCTCAAAGCAGGCCTTACAGATTTCCTGAAAGTAGCCTCCAAATTCTGCCTCAATTTTCTCAACTGCTCTCTGGCTCTCAGGGCTCCAGTGGTATGAGCTGTTTTGCACTTCAGCTTTTAGCCATAACCTAGGGATATAGTTCTGCCTCTCAAAAGTCCAAACCATTGCTTCCTCTGGACTGCTGGCAAACGTGCATTGGTCGTGCCCTGTGCAGCCAATCCCAAGTCTGTAGAACTGGCACAGCCTATAGTACCTGGGCGTGGGGAAGATGGGACTACGTCGAATCTTTCTCCATCCTTGATGTGGAGGGGTTCCCTTGACTCTTGCGAGGAGGATCTCACCAGGGCACTGGTGATCTATGATTTGCCATATATATGTGCTCTCATCTAAGGGCTCAGCACAGACTGAGCAGCCCACAAGAAGGTCTAATTCTCCCTGGAACCTATACAAAAAACGCCTCAGATGCTTGGATAGCATCTCTTGTCCCATGAAGTTGGCGCTGGCAAGGAAATAGCCAGAAAGGCGCTTTACAAGTCTTTCCATATTCATCATTGGGTCAGTTCCTAGTAGGCAGAGCAAGGTCCTTGAGGTGACTGGTCTTCAGAATCAGTTTCTTTCCGGAATTCAAACTCCTAAGAAAGGGAATAAAAACCAGACACATTAAACCCTATAACTTATAATGGAAAACATGGAAATCAATACTTGACTAATTATAACAGGGTACAGGCTATAAGGGGACAGGACTGATCATGAGAACAATGATCAAAGAAGAAGATCAGAGGTAAAACAAGGTTAATTTTGGAAGACTAAAATTTATGAAGTTAATTATGAAACAGAATTTGATAAGATAGAGGGATATAGTTTTGTGAAAAGAACGGAAGCTTTAAGTTTGGGTACTTTTCCAACTTGAAGATAATGAATTTTCTCTTTTAACCATTTATAAAAACCAAAGGACAAATCCTTGGCAGCCTCTCCTATGAATATTCCTCCTTGCCCTCAACACTTGAAATATCACCTGGTGTAATGTTCCGGTTAGTTTTCTGGAGGACCTCGGGACCAGCCTTGATCTTAATGCAGGAATGCAGGAGGCAGGACAGCAACCAGGCTGGTCAAAGATAGAATGTCTATCTTCCAGTCCTTCTTAGCCCTTATATATCTTATTGTAATTACATCATTACAGCATACTGATTATGTGTGAACTTAGAGAACCATTACATCATCATACTAAGTATATATATGAACTAGAGAACCATTAACTCATCAATTCCATTGAGTTAACACCTTGTTTCAAGCATATTTCTCTAGAGTTCCAGCCCTCTACAACCCAGGACTCCTCCAGGAACCCATAGGACAATATGCTTGAGATATGAGAGGAAAGGTCCTTTGGTGACCTTAAGAAGCTTAGAAGGCAGGCAGACTGGCAAATTTTCTATTTTGAACTCTATTCACAATAGGGAAGTTGGGCAAAGTTTCCCTCCCACAGGTCTTTTCTTCCATCCCCACCCTCAATTTCTAATATTTACTTAATGAAGAAATGTTCCAACATGCAGAATGCAAAGCTGGCCCCTGGTTAACAGAAATTATCACCACCATCACCTTCACTATCAACTAGAACCAAAGTCTCAGAGAAGTTAATCATATCTCAGGCAAACTAGAACCTTTCTCCCTTATCTATCAACCAGACAAACAGGACAATTACATCAGGCTAGCAGAGCCATGGCAACTATAAATATTGCCACCAGAGTTGAATCCCTCTCCTCCTTCTCCCCACTCCCTTTGTCCCTATACTGTCCTTCTAGCCTCCTAAGGAAGTTATAGCATACTTCACGAACATATTAGAATCCATTCAGAAGAGGTTGGCCCCTCCTTATCTCACTTGACTTAGAAATCTCCTACTAACTTGTCCTTCAGCCCTGCTTTTCGTGAAGAGATGCCTCATCCCTTTGCTATGGCAAACCACATGATATGTACCTTTGAGCCTACCTATGCTTTCCATTCACCTCTATCACATTCTAGCCCTAATTTCTTTCCAGACCTATCTCAGAATTGATTGTCCCATAAATGTCACAAACTCAAAAAAAAAAAAAAACTCAATGTTTCTCCCAAATCTCAAATTATGTACAATCTGTTAAGATCTGTAGATTCTACCTTTGTAATAGTCCTCATATATGTCCCCTTCTCCCCTCTCACACAATCACTATACTAGTATACAAGTCTAGACAAGCAAATAGCCCTATGCTTGTTCTCCCTGTCTCGAGTCTTTTCCCACTCAACTCTATTCTTCACTCATCTGTCAAAATGATCTTCCTCAAGTCTGTTCTGTAATTCCCCCACTCCATTCAATAAACTCCAATGGCTCCTTATTCTTTCCAAGATCAAATGAAAAATACTCTGTTTAGCTTTTACAATCTTTCACAATTTGGCTCTTTTCTGTCTTGCCAATCTCACTCCCAAGTACACCATGAAACAGACACTATTGTCTTTGCTGTTCCTAGAGCAAGATACTCTCACTAACTCGGGTTAATTTTCACTAGCCATTCCCCATACCTGCAATCCTCTCTAGTAGCTTTCTTCAAGTCTAAATTAAAATCTTACCTTCTGCAAGAAGACTTTCATGATCTCCCCTAATGCTAATGTTTTCCTTTGAGATAACTTCCAATTTACGCTGTATAGATCTTTCTTGTAAAAAGTTGGTGGTCTCTTCCCTGTTTGAATGCGAGCTCCTTGAGAATAGGGCCCATTTTTATCTCTTACTATCACCAGTGCTTAATACAGTGCTTGGCACCTAGTAAGTACTTAATAAATGCTTGTTGATTGATTTACTGATTGGTAAGTAGAAGGTGAGGTTTGCAAGGTAAAAAAAAAAAGTGAGAGACAGAGCTCTAGTCAATGTAATCAGTAAAATTACGATCTATTTAATACATCCAAACTCTATTCTTAGCTTGTATAATCCGGAGCACTTTCAAGTTTCCTTAGAATTGTTCTGGTTCTCAAATGAAACCTTCTTATTTGAATCTCCTGGAAAAATAATTTTTACTTGAGGAATGAACTTCCTTAAAAATACTTTGTTTTATATATTTTCCATATATGGGAAAGCACTCAGATCTCCCCTTTGCACACCAGCAAAATAGGACAAATAGGACTTCATATTTCAGATAACTGTTACTGTAGGATTGCTATATTTCTCTAGGAGCACTCAAGTCTTTCTAGGAAGCATTATTTGTCCTAGAAATATTGCATCTTTGCTAGTTTGTTTCTGAAAACTTTTTTTTTGGGGGGGGGCGGAGGGTTTAGATTCTTGGAGGAGTAGATAAAGGATCAATAAAACAGTATTTCTAATAGTTAATTCATCAAGAAAAATTATATTTCCAGGAGACTGACATTAAAAAGATACTATTAGAGAATCAGAATGACTTTAACAAAACTTGGATGTACTATGGATTATATGGCCTAAGAATAGAGGCTAAGGTCCTGGGAATATAAAATAATAGGAAATGTAAAAACAAAAACAAAAACAAAAAACCACAACTCAACAACCCTCTGTACCCTTCCCTTTCCTGTCGCATCTCATACAGTATAGAGTCTGGATTATGAAAGAATGGAAATACTGGCCTACTCCTCGAATTTGGGACAAAAAGGAAGCAAGCCCTAAAGCAAAATCTGTCTGGGAAAAAGAAAAAAGCATTGGTTTTTTTCTCTTCATACCCAATTATAACTAGCCAGACACCTTCCTTACCTTCTGCTGGATCCCGATTTTTTCAGTCCTAGGAGCTCTCTAACTCCAGTTAAATCCAGGCCGCTAGTACAGGTAGTGACTCCTCTTTTTCCTCAACTGATTTAGGATCCTGCTGCTCAGGCTATTTAAATTTCTGTGAATTTACTCTCACCCTCAACTACTGCCCCTCCCTCTTATTTAAGTGTGGATCGCCCAGCCCCTCCCACTCCTTTTGTCTGGATTCCTCTTTCCTCTCCCTTTCTCTTCTTTACTTTTTAAATTTCCCCTTTACTTCTACCCTCCTCACCTCTGGCTCTACCTCTTCCATGAGTTCACACCCCAAGCCCCTAGTAGTTTCACAACACTTCACACAACTTTAAGTTAAACTGACTTTTTAATGTTGATAGTTCACATACATTCACCTTCTTTCATAAGCTTGATGTGTGTTTCTCTCACAAATAGATTCATTCTCTCCTACAGGGTCTATGACTGTTAGAAACTAAAACATATACTGGATAAACTCTCTCAACATTCATATAGAATAATGTCTAGGACAGTGCTTTGCACACAGGTTGTTCATGTGTTTATACACACACACACACACACACACACACAATCATCGAGAAGCATTTAGGGACATCCTTTCATAGGCTATGGCTATTTCAAGAACAAAGCTAATGATGAGATCAGGGTAGCAATTCCTAGTTTGAAATTAACAAATTTACAATGGCCATTCTCTTTGACAAAAAGCAAGTTTATTTAGGAGAAAAGTTACAGACAAAATAAAAGGTAAAACAGACACCCGGAGTGGCAAATATGAAATATAGTTGGGAAAGCAATAGACTTATCATTATCAAGGAAAGGAGTTGGGAAGAATCCATTAAAGGAATAAATTATGAGATGGGAATATGCCATTGACTGGCAGGTTAGGTCCAGAGGGAGTTTAGCAGACTCACCAGAGTTAGCTATAAACAAAGAGAAAGACACCATTAGAGCGAAGGCACTAGAAGGAAAAGAGGGAGAGAGTGAGACTACCTTATAGTGGACTTAATCCTGAAAGGGATTTAGCAAAGATCTTTTTTAGGAGCAGATCTTTTATATGAGTATTACAACGTTGGGGGTTTCTCAGGAGAGGAGGGGAAGTAAAGGTGTGAACTCAGAGGAAGGAATCAAGAAAGAGCCAGATGGAACATATTTGACAGACCAGGTCACAGACCTGTCTAAAGATATGCTAATTAATATCTCAAAGTTTATTTAAAGATACACAAAAGTTGGGGGATAGAAAATAGAGGTTGATAAAAAGTTCCATCCTCACAATCACTCTATACAAACAGAATAGTGTGGGACTTGGTTATTCCTGTTAATAACTGTTTGGGCTTCTTTCTGACAAAAGAAGAGGGAAGTCCATATTATTAGGACATTTTCACAAGATGGCACATTGAAACTCAAGACTCTTACAGGTCACCTTTGTATTTCTTCTAACTCCTGAAATCCTTATGTCAATGATAGCATAAAACTTCTGAATTATCTTAGACTTTGCTTAATTTTGCCTGCATATCACCAGGTTATTTTTGCCTTAGACCCTCGAGATTGCTTTTCCTCACAGGCTCCCCAATAGCCAAACATCTATGATCACATGATCATATTACTTTAATTCCCACCCTTCATCCCAACTTAGTCCAAGCTTTCTTTTTTCAACCCAAAGAGCTATCTCCAATTTCTTCTTCTCCAAACCAGCAGCACTATATGCATAGTAGGTATGCAAAATGACCCATCCCAGGGGAGCATAACCAATTACTCTTCCATTTCCAATAGAAACAATGTTAGGAACTTCCCTTAAAGCAAAGAACCCATGGTAATGCTTGTTCCAAGATATGAGGGTACACTCCTTTCTACTCCATACACTGGCTTGGCCCATTATGCAATCAGGTTGAATTTCCTAACATAGCACTTAGATGATGTCTTTCCTCTACTTAATCTACAAGATGAACTCCCTGTTTTGGAGTTTATCTTGTAGACTTTGCCATTTCAAAGGACTTCCCAACTTTACAACCTTCTCTCTTGCCTGTTTTCAACATGAGTTCTAACTAGGAAAACTCCCAAAACATTTCTTCATCAGATCTTTGAATTACCCTTTCAACTCTGGAAAACTTTTCTTTCTTCTCTGCATCTTTGCACAGGTCCTAAGCATCCTTCAAGTTCCACTTCCCTTCCTTATCCTCCCATGACTATTTTAGTCCTATAAGTTCTTTGCCAAACTATCACTACTACCCCTCAGATTTCCCAAAGGACCCACACAACCATGATACTAGCTACAGAAGTAGGGGTTTCTATCTCCATGGAACTACCAAAGAGAAGTACAAGGCTCCCAAGGTTATTTTCTTTCCAGGCGCCAAAACCTAGCTAAAAGTAATTATATAGATTTGAAGTTTTAATTTCTTGGGAGAAGATCTGAATTTTCAATGTCTAAGGAAGGACATTGCTACATTTCCTGTTTTAAAAAAAATTCTACAAGGAGGTCATGGAAAGAGCATTAAAGGAGGGCTTCTAGTACAAAGCACTAAAAGTGGAAATGTCTTGGCTGCCCAGTAGGTCTGCTGCTTACTTCCAGTAGAATTTTCAAGTTCAACTTGATTCAGTTAAATGTATTAAGTACTTTCCAAATAAAGGGCAGCACCCTTTACATACAATACAAATGAATACAAATAGGCTTGGGATGGAATTAAGGGTGGGGAGGTACAACTCTTACAAAAGTAAGTAAAAAGACAAGATTATGCAGAGTGCTATGGAATATTTTCAAAAGAAAGTGCCAACAAGTGGGAGGATCAATCTGGGACTTCTGGAGAAGGTAGACTGAGCTGTGCTTGGAAGGCTTTTAGAGATTTTGTTAGGAGAATAAGGTAGAAAAGCACCAGTTCTGCAGAGCCAAAGAGGAAAAAGGTGAAATGTCATGTATTGGTACAGGGTACAGTCCAGTTTTACTGAAATAGAGAGTGCATGAAGAGAAATAGTTAAAAAAAAAAGATTAGAAAAATTGTGGGGAGCTTTAATTGCTGGGCAGAAAAGTTTGCATTGTAGAGCATCTGGAGGTGTTGATCATCTACAGAGAGCCCCACTCCTCAACCTGGGCTCTGCATTGGATCTCTTTTATCTTTGGTGAGCATTTTATATATATACTTATCAGCTTATCAGCAGAGGGTTATTGAATGGGTTCTTCTTCTTGATGAAGGAATGATTGGATGTCTTCATGGAAGCCACCCTTCAAAAGACCCTTGACTTAATCAATTTTTTTTAGTCACAATAAACAAAGGATCTGACAGCAAATTGTGAGCTGATAAAGATGTACTTAATCGGTGAGTATTGCTTTTAAAAACTTGTCTGTTTTTGATTAATCCATTCCTCACCTCAGTTCACATATAGATTACTCATAGAAAGATTTTATATAGGTGACCAACAAGATGAAAGCTTAAATATTTTCTCTGACCGTCACAACTTCTACAAATTTTCCGAAACAGAAATTATGTGCCCAAGATAAAGCAACTTCAGCTGTTTCCATGTCAAATATACAGCCTGTGAGCCATGTGCAACCCACCACACTCCTGAGTTCCACTTGTGTTTGATAATACTGACCTAGGATATCTGTAACCCCAAAGAAAGTTAAAAAAAATAACATTTTAAATTAACACCTATTTTGAGGGATGGGTTGCTTCATAAGTGAATGCTTTCCCTTTTACCAAAGTATTTCAAGCTGAGCACTTATTGAAAATATTATAGAAGATATTTTTTGTCAGGTATGGATTAGCCTAGAATGCCTCTGAGAACTTCCAGGTCCTAAAGGCTGTGCTTCTATGACTTTATAAATTACTTTATTTTACTTTCCACTTTCATATCTACCCCCCAATTTTGTCTCCTTCTTAAAAAAAACAACTGTTTTTGTCTTTGATTGAATGATGAATACAATCCTATAAATAACTATGAATATTTAGTAGGAGAAAAGGAATATTGTTATGTTTTTGTTCAATGAGTAATGATTAACTGGATAGAGAATCAAAGGACCTGAGTCCAAATTCTGGCTTTGCTTCCCAGTAGCAAATCACTTAACTTCCCTGGACCATGAGTTTCTCCAACACATAATGGAAATTTTCATACTGGGCTCATTACCTCAGAGGACTTTGTCATAATTAAGTGAACCAATATATGTAAACCATTTTGGAAAGTGTAGATCACTACCAAGTTGAGCCATTATTTCAATTCCCATTAATTTCACAGGTGTTCTCACCTTAGTTACATTTGTCCTAATTTTTGGTTACCACTTCTCCTTTGTCTTCATCATTCTTTAACTTTTATTATTTCCATATGGGTAAAGATTTTCCAGTGTTAATAGAATGGAAGCTACTTGAGGTGAGGACTGTTTGATTTTTTTTTCTTTGCATTTCCACTGCTGAATATAATCCCTTGAATGTAATAATTGCTGAATAAATGTGGAAGGAAAATGAAGGGTTGAAATAAAGAAGGCCAGAATCTGTTGGGTTTAAGAGATCACATAATATTAGCTTCAACCACACGGTGGCACTGTCTTCAAGTTTTTCAAAGGAAATTCTTGGGAGAGTGGGGTGGATGAACTCTTCCTAATGGGGAGAAAGAGCCCAGCTTTCTATTTTAGCTATCTCACCCTTGACTATTCATATTTCTCTCCTTTTCCCTCTTGGGAAAGTAATTTTATAATTGCTTACACTAAGTAGCCCAATTCATAAGTGTCACTCTGTGTGCCAGGGATGACATATTATTGGCATTTTCAAAATTATTGTATTAAAGAGCTAATTGCCGTAGATATATTTGTAATTATAACAATTTTAAAAAAAACCTTGTTGTCAGTAAAGAAATAAGGCCTTTGGGAAACAGGGGGTTTTTAAACAATGGATTTTGAGTTGAAAGGACCTTTAGAAATCAGAATAATCCTGTTTCTTTGTTCCCATGATGTATTGTAGAGGGCCAGGACTCTGGAGAAGTATACTTGAAACAGATACTTACAATAGGGTGTTAACTCAGTGTGATTGATGAAATAATGGTTCTCTAGTTCACACATACTCAGTGTAATGTAATTTAAGGCATTTAAGGGCTGAGAGGATTGGAAATGAGAGCTTCCATCTTTGACCATCCTCCTGGTGGCTCTCCCGCCTCTTGCACTTCTCCACTAAGATCAAGGGTGGTCCCAAGATCCTCAGAAAGTTAATCCATTCATTACAACCTAAGTCCAACTTTATCATGATGATAAAAATCCTGAGACCCAAAGAGATAATTGTCCAACATACCACTGAGAGGCAACCTGGAGTGAGGGAAGTGCTTTATTTATGATTATAGGTGTATGGTTGGAGTTCTGAATCTGCCACTCACTCTTTATATAAAATCTGAAGAAAATTCTCTAAGTTGTTTCCTTTAGGTAAAATGAGGCAATTGGTTTTCTATCCCAAAGAGTAACATGCCTAGAGAGAATTTATAGAACTCAAAAAAGAATTTAAAAATCATATGAGAGACACTAAAGAAAATCTAAAAATAAAAAATAAAAACCATCCAAGAAAAACAAGAAGATTATTTTAAAAGTTAACCAACTAGAAAAGGAGATAAGAGTCTCAAAGATGAAAAAAATTTCTTTGAAAATTAGAATTGGGTAAGGGCAATGAATCTATGAGAGACCAAGAAATGAAAAAAAAAAAACATTATAAAGAATGAAAAAGTAGAACAGAATGTGAAACATCTTATAAAAATAACAACCAATTTGGAGTACTGATCAAGAAGAGAAAACATAAGAATAATTGGAGTGCCTGAATCTGTGACCAAAAAAAGAACTTTGACATAATAATGCAAGAAATAATCCAAGAAAATTGTCCTGGAGTGAACAGTAGAAATAGAAAAAATTCACTGATCACCACCTCAATGAGATCCTTTGTGGAAAACACATAGGAATATTATTGTCAAATTTCAACACTCCCAAATCAAAGAGAAAAAAAAAATTCAAATACACTGGAGTTACAATTAGAATTATACAGAACTTAAGAGCAGCCACAGTACAAGACCTCAAATTCTGGAATCATGTTTACTGACAGTCAAAAGAACTAGGCCTGTGACCAAAAATATCATATTCAGCAAAATTATGTATAATATTGAACGAGAACAAATGGACATTCAATGAACTTGTAGATTTTCAGAACTTTCTATCAAGCCCAAATAATAGAAAATTTGACATATAGGAGCCAATATCAAAGATCAATTTTAAGGAACTCAACATGGACAAATTGTTTCTGTTTTTTTTTATATGAGAAATGAATACTATATGTTTAATATTAATATCAACTCAAAAGAGTTCAGCTCAAAAGAAAGAGTGGGATCCAGAGTTAAGGTAAAACTGTTATTATGTTATCCAGATGAGGTGCAGAGGAAGAATAGACTCAGAGACATGAGAGGGGAAAGAAGAGCTCATAGTTTTGAAACCCTATTCACATTGGGAATGAGTTAAATAGGCAAAACTACAAATATAACATGAAGGGTAAAGTACCCTCCAAATTCTATAAAGAGGAATAGGCAATAGGGCAGTTGGGGGAGTAAAGGGTAAGGGAAGAAGAGAAGGGAGGGATCCATGGGTGGGGAGAGGCTCAGTAATAACAAGGCAAGTTAAGGAGCAAAATTAAAACAAAGAGTCAGCTGGGTTAGGAAAGATATGTATGTATATAGGTGGGGGAGGTTTGTCTGTATATATATGTGTATATATCTACATATCTATACATAAATATATCCTTCTTAATTATAGCTTGCTTGGAAGTGAGCAGTGATAAAAGGAGGGGAAAAGAATAAAGTGAAAAAGGTATACAGCAGAGAACAAAAGAACAATTTACAAAGAAGTAAAGATGGACAGTCATGACTATAATTTCTTCTATTAATATATATACTTTCTTGAACTGGTAATTTATTATTATATATTTTGAATCCTCCCTGATGTTCTGTTGGGCACATGATAAATGTTCTTTTTTGTTTTATTTTATGTCATTTTGTATTCGTTTTCTGTTTTTCTTTTTTTATTATTATGTTTTTTAAAATAAAATAAATTAAAAAAAAAAAGAAAGGACCTCAGAAATCAATTTGATTCAACTCATAAGTGTAGAATGAATTTTCTCTACAAAATCCCTGATATCCTTCAGTTTGAATGAATTCAGTCATAGGAAACTTACTGCCTCCTGAGATAATATTTATTTTTGTGCTCCTTGATTGTCATAAAAAGCTGAAATCTTCCCCTCTCTTAGTTCTGCCTAGTGAATGAAAGAATGAAGCATTTATTAAGCACTTACTAAATGCATAGTAGTAGGGTTTGCTCTGGGCATGCAAACATAGAAGAAGAACAGTCCCTGCTCTGGAAGAGCACACCTTCTAATGGAGGAAATGACACATAAGGAAAGTTGCTGATGCAAGTAGGATGGAAAGCTTCCATTAGCCTTTGGGTATAATGGTCAAGTTGATGGTTTACTTCTACATCTTTGTTCCAGGGTCACAAAAAAGCCTAATCCCTCTTCCAGAAGAAAGAGTTCAGATGTTAGAAAACGGCAATCATAACATGTGCTCACTAAGTATTTCCTTTTCCATGCTAAGCATTTCCTTTATGTATTATTGCAGGATTTGATCCCTCTCCATCTTTCCTTCCCTCCTCTGGGCAAGTTCTAGCTTATATGTCTTTGGAATGCCAGTTAGTTCTACATTCAGATCATGATCATTCTTTCTCTGGACAGAGAACACAAAATGTTTGTTGCCAATTTATTTGTTTATATATTGAAGGTTTTTAATAAAATAAGACTTAGTAGAGAGAAACCAATAAGTACTGTTATAGCATCCATTCCCAACATTAAAAAAACAAAACAAAACAAGTCTTCTTGTATCTTGTAGGGTTAACCTAATTTATTAGCACTGAAAATGTGAACTCACAATAATTTGTGGTGCAGTAGAAAGAGCTAGAACATATTAATTTGAGTCACAATTTTGCCAACTATATGGGCTGTGCAATATATTGGAGAGAAAATTAACCATGGAGTTGGAGGAAATAGCTTGGTTTGAATTCTTAGCTCTTTAGGAAGAAGAGGAGCAAACAAGCATTTTTAAAATTTGTTTTAGACTCTTTTTTTTTTTTTTAGTTTTTTAAATTTTATTTTTAATTTATGGAATAAACCAAAAATTTCCATAACACTGTATTATAAAAAAAGATGATGGCACATGAAATTACAAATCTCTTATGTACAATTTGCTATTTGTTTTAAATATATAATAAAGTTATCTTGTAAAATTTTACTTTCCCCTCCCTGCTTCATTCTAGAGATGGCTGCCTTTAGAAACAAATATGTATATATGTGCAAAATCATTATATATACTTCTTGTTATCAGTTCTTTCTCTGGATGTAGATGGTGTCTTTCTTTGTTATTAAGTTGAATGTTTATAAAAGCTAAAATAACAGATATTCTAAGTCGTTCTTAAAACAATGTTGCTGTTATTGTATATATAGGTTCTGCTCAATTCACTCTTCAATTATTTTGTGCAAGTCTATCCGTATTTTTCTAAGATCAAGATCATCATTTTGTATAGCACAAATACTATTCCATCACAATCATGTACCACAAGCAGTTGTTAAGAGCTTACTATGTGCCAGGCATTGAACTAAGTACTTTACAAATTTTATCTCATGTGATCCTCATAACAATTCTGTGAGATGAATGCTATTATTATTTTCATTTTATAGTTAGGAAAACTGAGAAAAACATTAAGTGACTTGCCCAGAGGTGCACTAATAATGGCCTTAGGCAAAATTTGAATTCAGATCTTCTTGCCTTTAGGTCCCTTGTTCCATCCTGGTGCAATAAAGATCTTTTAGTAAGGAAGTCTGGAGTCAGGAAGATCTTTTAATCCCATCCTGTCTTTGTCTTTTAGTAGATCAGGGGCAAGTCTCAACTTCTGTGAACATCAGTTTTTCTCATCTGTAGCATGAGGATAATAAATCTTGCCCCACCTGGTTCACAAGGTTGTTGTCTCTTGTAAATGAGGGAATATAGAGAAAGCACCTGGTGAACCTCAAGGTGCCGTATAAATCTTACTCCTTCTTGCCTGTTGCCTGAATGATCCTCGGCCAGTCACAGCCCTTTTAGACTTCCGATTCCTCATCTTTCAAATAAAGGAAAACAAAAACAAAATAAATGAATAAGATAAAACAAAGGGATCAGAAGAGATGATTTCTAAGGTAATTCCCAGCTTTAAATTCAATGATCCTAAGTGGTCATCTGACCTTAGGTAAGCTTTACACTTCAGGTCTCATTTTCTTCATCCACCATAAGGAAGCAGCTTGATGTCTCAGTTTCCTCCCAACTCTAGGATCCTCCGACCCTATTTCTCCATATTGTTTATGGGAAGGCTGGCTCTGATAAACAACGGCTTTGGATCCCCTTGCAACTCTGTAACTTCGAGGGCACTGAGTGTTAGCGTAGCAGGATGTACCACAAGGAGGCGCTGCAGCCCACACGTCTGCATCTTGCCCATCCTATCCCTGTCCACATTATCCTGGTACCAACCTGCAGCTGCTGCCCAAGCCCCAGTGAAAGCCTCTTCTTGTGCTAGGATGGCTCCAGTGCCATCTGATAAAAGTGTCAAGTGAAGGCGATGGGGGTAATTAGGAGGAGGACCAGGTAGGGAGAGTTCTCAGAGTCCAAGATAGAGTCGCGTCTCCCGGGCAGAGCCCCGCTGACAGCCAAGTGTAAGAGAAGCGGAAGAAGAGCAGGGTTCTCCAGCCTTGTCACGGCCAGGTGGCTGCTCATCACTGCTGCAGAGAGCGCGCCGGAGCGGGATTCAGGACACCCCGGCTCATGCAGTAGAGCGAGCCCTGGCCTGAGAGGGGGGAGATGGGCAAGCCACGTGTCCTGCCCCTCAATGCCCCCTTCTCCCAATTTTACCATTAATTATTACTTTGGACACAATTCTAAATCCGGATCAGTTTCTTTCTCTGTAAAATGAGGGTAGTGGATGAAATGAACTTTAAGATTCCTTCTAGTTCTGACAGTTTGTGACTTGGCTCTGAGTTCTGGCTCTGCCACCCACCAGCTGTATGACTTTGGAGATTTATTTCACTCTCTGGACCTCAGTATCCTCATCTTTAAAATAGGAATACTTGTACTCCACTTAACCTCAGCCGGTTTTTTCTCTGAGGAATGCACATAATAAATGTGAGTTATTATTATTATTCAGTTGACAGGCCTTGTTAATTTTCCCTCCATAATGTCTCTGCCATTCATATTGCTACCATCCTCATTTCACTCTTATCTTTTCTTACTTGGGGATTATAGCAGCCTCCTAGTTGGACTCTTGAATTCTATTCTCTCCCCTTTCCAGGATTCATAGAGCTGCCAACAGAATCTTCCTCGTATACATCTGACCAGGCCACTGTCCCATCCAAGAAATGATTTCTTTATTGTTTCTAGGATAAACCACAAACTCCTTAATTTAGCATTTAGAGTTCCTCACAATTTGGCTCCAGGCTTCCTTTCTAGGCTTCTTGCCTTCCTGCTTGCCTTCACATACACTTATTTTCCAGCCAAGCTGAATTCCTTGATGTTTCCCAAACTTGGAATCCCATTTCCCTGAAGCTGTCTTGGGCCTTTATCCAAGCTGTCCCCCATGCCTAGAATGCATTGCTGTCTAGTTTCTATCAAGGCTCAGCTGATATGCTATCTCCTCTATGGAAACCTTTACAAATGGTATTTAGTGTAACTGCTTTTTCCTTCTTTCTTCAATGTTCAAGTGCATACTGGTCCATCACCAAATATTTATTAAGCACCCACTAAGTGAAGATGCAAATACAAGAGTTAGTTTCTGCTCAGCATGAGATTACATGCTACAAGGGTTGGGGAGGGGTGTGTGTATGTTTAATAAATAGATGTTCAAAGCCATGAGTGGTGTAATGCAAAGAGTATGGGATTGGGAATCTGAGGACTCTGAATTAAATCATCACTTTATCATCTACTACTTTTTTGCTCTTGAGTAAAGTCACTTAATGTCTTTGGGTCTCAGTTTCCTCCCCTGTGTAACAAGGATATAAGAGTAAATGGCTTTCCTATTCTAATTACATGATCTTATGATATGTACAAAATCAAAAGTCTTGAGAAAGTTCTGAAAATTGGAGGAAGGCCCTTTGAAAGAGGTGATGCAAGAGATGAGTCTTGAAAGGAGCTATTTTTTCAACATGAGAAGACAGGGATAATCTGTACAAGGGCATGGAAGTAGGAGATGGGATGTCATCTAAGGGAATCAGCAAGTAGGGTAATCTCGGATTTTATCTCTCTTTGTTTTTCTTTCTCTCTGTGTTTCTCTCTCTTTCTCCGACAGTACTTGGTAGTTACACAGTAAGTACTTAATAAAAGTTTTTCGTTTTTTATTCATTTTCTTTTTCATTCAATTCACTGATTTAGCAAACTATAATAAATACATAATGGTGCTATTCCCTGGGGGAATATACAAAATATAGATAAGACGATGTCTCCTTCATAAAATTTAAACTCTACTAATACTTTTCATTCACCTTGTTGGAGCTTTTATGTTGTTACTGTTCAACTGTGAATTCATTTCAGCTGTGATTCTATAATCTTTATAGTTGGTTGACTATTTCAAGGGTTCAAAAAGCTACCACTATGATTATAACCCTTCTCCTGCATTAGACATTAATGTATGTCTGAGAAATTTTCCTTTTCCTTCTCCAGAAACGTTTCTTGGTTTGTCTCCCTTTTTAAAACTGAAACTGTGGGGTTTGAGAAACTCTTGTGTCATTTTAAAAGAAAGGCTGTTTCTTTGCAGATTGAAGATGACCTACATGAAATTTTAGGCTCATTAAACAGAATCAAGGTTTTTGAGTGGGAATGGAACTTAGAGGTCATCTAGACAAACTAATTTTACATATGAAGAAACAGGGGTTTCCTGAAGTCATATAACTAGTATTAGGATCTCTTGTCCTCCAAAATAGTTATACTGGAGAAAGTAAAGAATATCTTAGAAGACATTATCAAAAATGCATCTATTGCTGATGTCACAATATAGAATCATTACTCCCAGATCTCTGATGGACTCTATGCTTTATCTAGGGCAGTGTTTCTAGGATCTAGGGTGTTTAGAGGCCCCCAAAAGCACACATCCTAGGACTCTTCTTTTCCCACACACTTGCCCTCTACAGCTGAGTTCCCTTCTTTCTATTTAAGGGATGAAGTTTCTAAATTATAATTCTGTGTTGTGTGTAAGCCTGCCAACCATGCACATTACAGCCCAAGGCATAAGACTCTTTGCAGGAATTCAACTAATGCAGGGCAACACAAATACAGACTGATAGGAAAAACTACTGAGGTCATCAGACTTCCCAGAGATGTACTATTCGGCAGTATTACAATATCTCCAGACTCATTGCTCATCTTTCTAAGACACTCAATTCCACATTTACAGTACAATGACCAGTTAACGCTTTCAGAAGCTTCTATTTTAATAAACTGCCCCCAAATAATCTCAGAAGAAGAAAAGGCTTGAAACCTCAATTAAGGAACAATTGGCAACAGTTGCTTTCTTTCTGCTCTGCAGATCAGTTGCAGCACCTGGGGTGGATTGTAATGGAAAGTCCACTTGAACAAAGTCTACTTAAGAATAAAAGGCTCATTTAAAGATGAGAGGATCCCATAACTGTCCTTTCTGCTTGCCTCAGGGAGTATTATAATCCTATCAGTGCTTTCTCTGCCAATACACCTAGCTACTCAGGATTTCCTCAATTCTTGCTCAGATAGCCATTATAACAGATGACCTCTAAGGTCTCTTCCATCTCTGACATTTACATATTTGATCATCATAACAACCTTGTGAGGTAATAATAAGAATAATAAATCAAGCTTAGTTATAGACATGAATACATAAATAAAGTGTTTATTACATGGTTATTATATATTGTGAATTTTGCTAAGTGGGGGAATAAGTACAAAGAAAAGCAAATAAGATAGTTCTGTCATGAGGGATCTTACATTGTAACAGAGGAAAATTAATAGAGAGAACTGAAAAAGGGTCAGAAATAGGGAGGCCATGGCATGATATATGGAGAACCAAAAAGTGGCGTGGAGGCTAGATATTGGGTAAGAGAAGACAAAAGTTCAATTATTTGAACTGGAGGACTGAGAATAGAGTCCAAAATTATAGGATGATGGTTGGCACATTGGTAAAGGGATAGCCAGGAAGTAGTATGGAAGCCTGGCATTGGATAAGATAGGGAGAAAGCTGGGATCTAGGGCAGAATCCAAGATCGTGGCAGGGGGAAGATGAAGATGATGGCTAGAATGTAAGCAAAATAACAAGGAGATGGTTTGAATGGAGATGGAATGAAAGCAGCACGGTGAAGAGATAACTGGGAAGTAAACCAATATATTTTATATAAGGAAATGATAGAAGTCGTGCAACACATGACTGCAGGCTATAAAAATCTAGCATTTAGCAGAGCTCTGACCTAAAAGATAGAAGTTAGAGGCTTATTATAATTCATTCATGGATGGCCAGACAATGAATCTCCATACTACAAATACAGACCTTCAAAAAATACTAGGTTGAGAACTCTATGTATAAATGATGCTGTAACTGGACCATTATTACAAACAAAACTGTTGTCCCTGGGAATGACACTGTTTCATCCAAACTTAAGAACAATGTATTTTTTTTTTGTTTGTTTTTATTTTTGTGTTTCTTTTTAAATAGGCATTGCCATTCCAAATACTTATAATCTCCAAGCTATAAGGAATAAGAAAAAAATTTAAATATAGAGATTATAACAGAATATATCAAAATCATGTGGTCATGGGATAACAGAACATCCCTGTTGCCTATCTGTTCTGAATTTGTATTGAGTATGGTTTTGGTAAGCCCATGGAGTATGAGCTGACATCCTACTACTTTTATTGTTACACAGAAGCAGTTATTTTGTTTGTCTGTGTAATAGTCAATAAAATGTTAAACATACAAGAAGAGTAGAGTAATGAAGACTCAAAACTACTTCTATCTGAAATTTATGGAAATAGATGAGAAGAATGAGATAATAATAATAATCAATGATATTTATCTAGTGTTTTAAAATTTGAAAGTCACTTTATGTGAAAGTCACATATGTCATATATATTATGAAAGTCACATTATCTTATGTGATTCTTACAAAACCCCATAAGATCAGTACTAAAGATAAGTCATTCCCATTGTATAATTAGGAAACAGGCTCAAAGTACTCATCAGATATAGATTTAAAGATGAAAGAAATCTTAGAGGTCATCTAATCTATCCTCTTGTTTTATAGATAAGGAAATTGAGGCTCAAAAGGATTAAGTATCTTGCTTAAGGCAGCCCTTACCCTGGATCCCTGGATCCACTATGCTTCCATTCTAGATAAACTTGGGCAAAATTATTACCTTAGTCTTAGTTCTTAGCCTAACAACATATGCTGTCCAGGAGTCTTTGCAGAGAGGACAGGGAGAAAGGAAAGGAAAGGGAGGTGAGGGGCAGAAAAGGAATAAGGGTGGAAGAAGGGAGGTCAATACCTCCCTCCCAAAATAAAGTCACCTCTAGATTTCTCCAGTCTCTATCCTTCTTTGTTCTATTCTTTTCCACAGTGCTTTCTAAACCTTTCTTCTATTGTTAACAAACTGGCATCAACATATTTGTTAACACTTCTCATAATCATTCAATATAGATGAAAAAGTAGGCAGAATAACTAGTAGCTGATTTCTGCCACTTGCTATTTGAGGGGTAATAATAAAATCTGAATTTTTTTCCTTTGACTTAATATCTTTCATTCCTTCAGATAACTTGTGAATCAATTCTTCAATGCCATCACAACTGTGTTGTCTTCAGAATGAGTATTTTTTTAGGTACATAATCTAAACCAGCTGCTTTTCTTGTTTTTGTTCTTTTTTATTTTCCATGTTTAAATTTTGCACTTGATACACATCAATAAATATAAGCATTTATATAAAGAGAAAAGGATATTGTATGTTTCTTCAAAGTTCTATTGCATAAGTTCATATTTAAAAGTTTCATATTTATTGAAATAATACCAAACTGCTTTGCTTTCTATCCCCTCCTATGGACTTGCTTTTGCTTTCTTCTGTATATTTTTTAAATGCTTCATTGACATGATTTTTTTCTTGTATTTCTTTCTTTGCATCACTGTCACTGCTGTTACTCACTCCCATGTACTCCCTGCCCATGCCCCTTGAAATTTATTCCTTTCTTGAAACAAATAAGTACAGTCAAGCAAAATAAACTCACATATTGGTCTTTTCTGATAATGTGCCTCATTCAGCACCTCTAGTTCATCTTTGAAGCATATTATACTATTATTTTTCTGGAGTCATAATTGATTAATGCACTAATGAAAATTTTAAAGTCTTTCCAAGTTGTTTTCCTTTATATTATATTTTTATAGTTGTATAAACTGTTCTCCTGGCTCTGCTCATGTAACTGCATCATTTCAAATTCATCTTCTTAGGTTTCTCTAAATTTCATCTTTTCATCTTCTCAAAGTATAGTAATATCCAGTTACATTCATCTACTATAATTGGCTCAACCATGCCTCAATTGATAGATACCTACTTTATTTCTTATTCTTTGCAACAAAAAAGTACTCCTGTAAATATTTTTGTACACACGTACACACGTACACACGTACACACACACACACACACACACACGTTATTTCTATCTTAATCTATTTGCTTAATAGTAGCATCATTACAGTCAAAGTTTACAGTGTAGTGACTTTTTTGAGTCCTTATTTCTTTTAATGCTATTTATATTTTTTTCTATAGGCATATCCAGGACTGTGATGTTAAATGTACTGGATGATGATAAATTTGACCTTATCAAAATGTAGAAAACAATGTACAAAATATAGAAAGAAAATAACACTAAAATTTTATATTATTCTTAGATTGCTAAATTCTGGTATTACTTCGTTCTTTTTCACACTTTCTTCCTTTTTCTCCTCCCTCCTTCTTCCTTCCCTTTCTTCTTCCCTTCTTCCCTTTCTTCTACATTGATTTTTTAAAACATACATCAGTCATCTCTATTTTTGAAGCTTTTTCAAAAGAATTTTACAGATATGGTTTAGAGGAAATAAATTTGTCACTTTAGCATAGTTGACTCCATTTCAATTTAAGCCTCTCTGTTGTTATTGAGTAATTTTGAGTTGGTTGTTTTCCAGTAAGTTTTTTTTTCAATAATAAGATAAACATGTATGGCATAATCTAATAAACAACATTAATATATTCACAAATAATTGATAAGCATATTTGGACCTTCTGATAAGACATGTCACCCATGAAAAAGTATCTTAAACAATTTTACAAGTAACTTATTGGATAAATTATCAATCAAATTATTTGGTAAAGAAATAAGGAATATCCATAGCTAGACATATAAGAACTTTACCAGAGGCCCTAGCCATGAGCCTGCTTGACACCGAGTTGGGTCTTGGACAAGTTTCTACATTCCCTGAACTTGAGAATTGGGCAGCCCAGATTAGCTTGAGGACAGTGCTGATTGACAGAGACTTGGCAGATGATTACTTTGGAGGAAAACATATCGTCTCTAGTTGGACAGAGAGGACATTGTCAGGAACCTCTCAGATTGAAATCAGGAGACTGATGTTTGATTTATTTGCATATATTGATTAATATAATTTGATTGCAAACATGGAGAAGTGTAAATCTAATTGGTATTTCTATCTCAATAGTTAGCATATGTAATAGTAAATGGGCCATATCTATATCCTAGGTATTTGTAAAAGGCATAGCAAGAAGAGTAACTACAATAAGAATTCCCCCTCCTCTCTGTATCTCATTATTAGACACACTTTTTCTTTCACTCACATAATTTTTGAGGTAAGTATAGAGGCAATGAGGCACACTTAGAGAGACTACATGGGATGAATAGATACCATAAAACTCTTAGACCTGGAAGTCCTTTCCTTGATTTGTCAAATCCTCATGAGGCACCTCTTGGGTGAAACTCTCTTTTGGGTTCAGTCCTTTTCTTTTTAGGGCATACTCTTTGAGTTATCATCAACTACTGCTACTACCTTCTGGGGACTTATTTACTTATTCTCCTTGATGGAGTGGGAGTGATAGAGAGTGATTTTTCTGATCTTTAAAAGTTCACAAGGTCATAATCTGACTAAGTCCATCTCTAATTCACTTAAGATCAAGGAAGAAAGATACATATGCACACACACAAATAGAGGTTTCATATACTCAGGGACAACTCAAGGCTGAGTGGGAGAATCCAGCAATTCACACAGCAACTCAAATAAGCTCTTGTTTTATTAACTATCAAGAAGGAAAGGGGACTTTACATCACTTATCAATGTCTTTTTCCCTGGTAGAGTACCCTCCCTTATAAAAATAGTAATAATTAAGCAAAATAAATGTATGGAGCAATCATGTCTGACATTACACATCTGTAGCCCATCACTTCTCTACTAAGAGTAGATCTTTGATCCTCTGGAATGAAGATTGATCATCACAGTTCATTTTAATTCTGATGTTTTAAAGTGTTATTTTAATTTGTTTTATTAGAGTAATTGTATAGAATGTTTTCCTGGTTACTGATTCTATGTTCCTCATTCTGAATTGATTCCTATGTTTCTCTGAATTTCAAAGGTTACTTTTAAAGCATCAGATTATAAATCAGATTATAGTATAGTAGATCAGAGTACAGACTCTAACTGCCATATATGAAATGAAATATACTCCCACGGGGAAGACCAAAAATATATCAATAGAATATTCAGATGTGGAAACAGTAAAGGCCTCAGGATACTTCTTTGTATCTATTTAGTCAAGATTAACTGGATAAAACTTAATCTGATACATTACTCAAACAAGCAAAGTTGTTTGGCAAGGCTGAAAGGTTTCTTATGAAAATTTAGAGCAGTATCATTACAGTTAAAAATGACTGAAACTAGCAAATAATAGAACATTAGATTGTTGATGAATAAAGATGATATTCATCAAGTAGTGAAATAATCGAATACATAATCAGGGAATAAGGAGAATTACATGCTATGGATTATTGTAGACATATAAGTAGTATTGGAGAGGTTTAGTATAGTTGGAAAAACTCTGTAATTGGAATCACTTGAGACTTCATTTCAAATTCTTTTTCCTAGATTTACTGGCTTTGTGACCCCAAGGCAATCATTTGACCATGCTGAGCCCTAGTTTCCTCATGTGTGAGAGGAGGATAATATTAATACTTATAGTACCTATGCCATTCCTCTGGTTACCTTTTAAGATCTTTCACAACCTGGCTCTAACCTGTCTTTCTAGCTTCCTCACATATTGTTCCCCCTCCCTTACTCTGAGTGCTAACCAAACTGAACTCTCTCTGTTTATCACTCATGACATTCCATCTCCTATTTCTGTTCCTTTGCAGCAGTCATCTCCTCATATCTGGAATGTATTCCCTCCTTTCCTCTTAATAAAGTTTCTCTTTTCTTTTAAAATGCAGCTCAAGGACCACTTTTGTCTTGAAACTGTTCCTGATCCCTCAAATGTTAGTGCCTTCCATTTAGTTTTTAAAGCTACTTCTCACTTTTCCAGTCTGTTTGTATCTTTCTCCTTCTCCACATACTTTATGATATATTGACATAGATATGACTGTATGATACATGGTCTTCTTTCTATTTCTTGGTTAAATACACCATCTCCCAAACATGGCTGTCCCTCATGCTTTGAATTTTCTATCTCTTCATGTCCACCCCCTAGTATCTTGGGTTTTCTTCAAGTCTCTGCTAAAATCCCACTTTCTGTGGCCTAGCAATACCAGATCTCAAACCATATTATAAAAAAGTAACCATCAAAACTATTTGGAATTGGCTAAGAAATAGAAAGGTGGATCAGTAGAATAGATTAGATACATAATCACAGTAGACAACATCAAAAGGATTCTAGTATTTGATAAACTCAAAGACTTCAGCTTTTGGGATGAGAACTCACTATTTGACAAAGACTGTTGGGAAAATTGGAAAACAATAGACACAAACTAGGTATAGACTTATATCTCACACCATATACCAAGATGAGGTCTAAAAGAGTGCATGATTTAAACATAAAAGGAGATAAATTAGAGTAAGGAATAGTCTACCTGTAAGACCTATGGGAAGGGGAAAAACAAAAGACAGAGAGCATTATGAAGTGCAAAATAGATAAGTTTGATTATATTAAATTTGGAAGATTTTGTATGAACAAAACCAATATAACCAATGTTAGAAGGAAAGCAGAAAGCTGCTAAATAATCTTTATAGCAAGTGTCTCTGATAAAAGCCTCATTTCTGAATTATATAAACTGAGTCAAATTTATAGAATACAAACTATTCCCCAATAGACAAATGGTCAGAGAATACGAACAGGCAATTTTCAGATGAAATCAGTTATCTATAAACATATAAAGAAGTGTGCTGAATTGCTTCTGGTTAGAAAAATGCAAATTAAAATAATGTGTGATACTACTTCACACCTTATCAGATTATCCTATATGACCAAAAAAAAAAAAAAAGAGAGAGAGAGAGAGAGAAAGAGAGAGAGAGAGATAAATGTTGGAGAGGATGTGGGAAAATTGGGACAATGATGCCGTGAACTGATCGATCATTCTGGAGAGCAATTTGGAACTATGCCCAGAGGACAGCCAAACTGTGTATATGTATCCTTTGACCTAGCAATATTATTACTAGGTCTGTAACCCAAAAAGATTATAAAAGAGGGAAATATTTACATGTGCAAAAATATTAATAGTAATCCTTTTTATGGTGGCAAAATATTGGAAATTGAGGGAAGACCCATCAATTGATGAAGGACCGAATAAGCTGTGGTATATGAATGTAATGGAATACGATTCCATTAAGAAATAATGAACAAGCAGATTTCAGACAAACCTGGAAAGACTTGTACAAATTGATGTAAATTGAAATGAGCAGAACCAGAAAAACACTTTACACAGTATTAACAACATTGTGTGATGATCAACTATGACTGACTTGGTTCTTTTTAGTAACACAAAGATCAAAGTACACAATTTTACAAAGGAAAATGCAATTCATAATCAGATAAAGAACTGATGGACTCTGAATGCAGATTGAGGCATTTTTTCCACTTATTTTATTCTTTCTCATGTTTCCCCCTTTTGAAATTTTTTTTTGCAACTGTGATTAATATGGAAAATATGTTTGACATGACAGCACATGTAGAGACTAGCTCAAACTGCCTATTTCTTTAGAAGAGGGAAGAGGAGAGAGGGAAAGAATAAACATTGGAACTAAAGATCTTGTAAAAATTCATGTTAAAGATTTTCTTGTCATTTATCTTAGGGAAAATAAAACTATATATATGAAATGCCACCTTCTGCAAGAAGCCTTTCCTGATTCTCCTGAATCTGAGATTATTTCCAATTTATCCTGTATGTGTCTTGTTTCTGCATAATTATTTCCATGTTGTTCTTCCTCCTCACTCCCCTAAACTATGATATCCTTAAGGATAGGGTTTTTGCCTTTCTTTGTGTTCCTACAGCTTGGCACAATTCCTGACACATAGTAGGCACTTAAATGTTTACTGAAGTCAACACAGTCTAGTGAAGGCAACAACATTTAAACAAATATGTACAGGAAGGCCATATACAGGATGAATAGGGGATAACAGAGAAATGACATTAGAATTAAGAGGGGTCAGGAAAGACTTCATGTAAAAGATGGGATTTTAGTTAGAACTTAAAGGACACCAGGAAAACTAGTAGATGAAGATGAGAAGAGAAAGCATTTCAGGCATATGGGACAACCAAAAAAAAAATGCTTGGGGCTGAAAGATGGAGCGTTTTGTTTGTGGAACAGCCAGGAGGCCAGTGTCACAGAACTGAAAAATAGATATTTGGAAGTAAGGTATAAGAAGACTAGAAGATAGGAGGGAGAAATGTTATGAAGAACTTGAAATGCCAAATAGAGGACTTGTTGATTCCAAACCACTTTGTATGTAATTAGTATGTATCTCTCTGTGTATATGTGTAAAAACATACATATATCTATATATATGAATGTATATATATTCTTATGTATATACTTGTTAGCATTATTTTTATACTGTGTATATTTTTTATGTATTTGATTTCTGTATCACCCTCTGCAACACAAACTCATTAAAAGAATAGATGATTTTGTTCTTTTTATTTGCATCTCTTTCACCTAGCATAGTACCAGATACATATCTAATAAATACCAGTATATTGAAATAATGTGTACAAACAACTCCTAAACCTGCAAAAGTTTCCACTAATGCCAGTTATTTTTATGAGAACAACAGACTTAGGTTTGAGTCTTAGCTCTGCCCCTAAGAACCTGTGACTATAGGCACATTACTTAACCTTTGAGCCTCAGTTTTATCATGGATAATAATGTTTGCACTAATTTTACTTTATTTGTTGTGAAGAGGAACCTGTTTTGTAAACTGTGATGGGCTATATAGAAATACGTTATTGTGAACTCCATTTATTAATACAAGGAAGTCATCATCTTCTCAGCAACTTCTAATCATAGAAATTGCCTAGAGAACTGAGAGAATTTGGCCCAGCATTCAATCAGTCTGTGTCATAGGTGGGACTTGAACTCAAGTTTTCTGGCAACAGGGTCACCTTTAGATAAACCACAGAGACCATATATGTGCTATAAAACAAATTTTCTGATGATAATAAGTTAAATGTGATTGCAAATACTATGGAAGAGCAATACAAAAAAGAATTGATTAAGTGCCCATTTTGTGCCAAGGTTGGGTTAAGTGGAGATACAAGTACTAATAATGACTTACTTCTCACAAGAAATTTATATTCTAATGGTGGAGACATGGTGGAGGTATGTTTAAAAACACACAGAATATCATACAGTGAATAAACATTTATATAAAATAATTAAATATAAGGTAATTTTGGAAATAATATTTAAAATGTCCTCAATAATTTAAAAAAGAACAGAGACACAATGAAATATAATAGAATGAGGATGTGGTAGTACTTTAGTGTAATCAATCAATCAATAATCAGATTTATTAAATATCCTATGTGAGAAAGAATTAAGGAGTAAAAAAGAATCCTGAATTCCATGATATGGGTCTTAGATTTGCTTCTGCTTGGGTGATCTCATTTTTCATTTAGCTGCACTACTTTGGGATTTTTCTGACTTCTGTACCATGTTCCAGGAAACTCATGAGATAGTGCCAACCTGCTGCAGGATCTCATCAACCTTGGTTCTCCACTTCATCTCTCCCCATGAACTCCAAACTCCATTTAAGGAGAAAGCTCAGTTCAGATTGTCATTTCTTACCAGGCTGCACTACCTGGAGTCTTCTCTCCCTGACTTCTCCATCATGCTCCTAAGATGGGTAGCTCTTCTTGCTCTTGTAGTTTTCTTTGTGTATTGTCTTCCCCTATTAGATTATAAACAGCTGGAGGATAAGGTTTGGTGTGTGTGTGTGTGTGTGTGTGTGTGTGTGTGTGTGTATTCCCATGCTAAGCACATTGTGTGGCACACAGTAGGCAATTAGTAAATATTTATTGACATTTGATCTCTGGAAAAGCACTTAACTTCTCTGCACCTTGGCTCCTTTGAGGGTCTTAGACTAGATGACCTCTGGGATCTCCTTTACCTCTAAATTTACAGTCTGTCTCAAGTATTGAGCTATGTGCTGAGTATAAAATTAAAGAAAGTGAAAATAGTTCCTTTCCACAAGTTTACATTCTTTTGGGATAGTAAGGAAATACAAAATGTACTTCAATGTTCAAATTGATTTCTAATATTATCAATGTGGGTCTTCCTTACCATGATGGATTTAACCAATCTGTGTCATAAGGCTTTCCATAAATTCATCACAGGGAGTACCACCCAATGTGCCAGAAGCCTTCTTCTACCTCTTTTGATATTGGGAGCCTGCCAGTGGAGCAAATAGGACTCATGACCCTCATCACATGATCTTACCATGCAACTTGGCCATCTTTTTTTATTTCCTAGAGCAATAAGTGTCACATAGTAGATCTTAATAACTGTTTGCTGAATTAACAAGTAATAGACTTGTCAATTGATTTGCAATAGGGAGTGATATGAGGGAAGGGAAGGAGTCAAGGATAACTTCAGAAGTTGTAGGTCTGGATGACTGGAAAATGGTAACTATATTTTCTTTTACCAATGCAATTTTCTTTTTTTTTAAATTTGATAATAGCTTTTTGTTTTCAAAATACATGCAAAGATAGTTTTTGCCCTTGCAAAACTTTGTGTTCTAAATTTTTCTCCTTCTTTCTCATTCCCTTCCCTAGACAGTAAGTAATCCAATATAGGTTAAATGTGTGCAGTTCTTCCAATCATATTTCTACATTTATCATGCTACCCAAGAAAAATCAGATCAAAAAGGAGAAGAAAAATGAGAAAGAAAAAGCAAACAACAACAACAACAAAAGTGAAAATATTATGTTGAGATCCACAGTCCACACAGTACTCTGGATACAGATGGCTCTCTCCATCACAAATATATTGGAATTAGCCTAAATCACCTCACTTTTGGAAAGTGCAATGTTCATCCGAGTTGATGATCACATAATTTTGTTGTTGCTATGTACAATATTCTTTTGGTTCTGCACTTCATTAGCTTCTTCATGTAAGTCTCTTCAGGTCTTTCTGAAATCATTATGCTGATTGTTTCTTATAGAACAATAATATTTCATTACATTTGTATACCATAACTTATTCAGCTATTCCCCAATAATGACATTCATTCAGTTTCCAGCTCCTTGTCACTACAAAAAGGGCTGCTACAAACATTTTTGCACATGTAGATTACTTTCCTTTTTAATGATGTCTTTGGGATACAGACCCAGTAGAGACATTGTTGGATCAAAGGGTATACACAGTTTGACATGCCTTTAGGCATAGTTCCAAATTGCTCTCCAGAACGGTTGGAACAGTTCACAGCTCCATCAATAATGTCTTAGTGTCCCACTTTCCCACCAACATTTGTCATTATCTTTTCCTGTCATTTTAGTCAATCTGAGAGGTGTGTAGTGGAACCTCAAAGTTATCTTACTTTGCATTTCTCTAATCAATAGTGATTTAGACTTTTTTTTTTTCAATGGGACTAGAAATGGGTTTAATGTCTTCATCTGAAAATTACTTGGATCCTTTGAAAAATGGTAGTAAACATTGGGGCTGAAAGATGGAGCATTTTGTTTGTGGAACAGCCAGAAAACAGAACAGGAATGTCCATTAGAAATGTCTCACGTGGTAACATGAGATTGGGGGAGATTAGAGCTGAACATATAAATTTGGAAATCATCTACACAGAAATGATAATTGTAGCTATCAGATAACATGACATCATCAAGAAAGAGAGTATAGATAGTTGGAGAAAAGAAAAATAAACAAAACAAAACATAGCCATGGGGGAATCCCATATTTAAGGATCATGGGATAGATGATGATCCAGCAAAGGAAACTGAAGAGTGGTTAGTCATGTACCATGAAAAATCAGGAAAGAATAGAACCATAGATTTCAAGGGAGAAGAGAATGTGTAAGAGGAAGGGAGTAGTCCAAAGTACTGAAAATTACAAAATGGTCAAATAGGATGAGGATTGAGTATAGATTATCAAATTTCTCAGTGAAGGCATTCTTGGAGAAATTATTAACTGGAAAAATTATTTAGTTGCATACTGAAACAAGTTGAGAAGTGAGTGGGAGACAAAGCAGCAGAAGCAACAGCATAAATTACTTTTAATCAAAGATTTTGTCTGTAAAAGTGGAAGAAATATATTGTATTAATTTGAAGGGATAACAAGGTCAACTGAAGAATTTTTCAGACAATAAGAGTCATGTAGATGTGTTTGTAGATAGTGGAGAAGGAGTCAATAGATAGGGAGAGATTGATAGATAGGTAGAGAGTGGGGGTTGAATGTTATGAATATGGGATAGATACAAGCATAACTAAAGAGAATTGACCACAAGATGATTATGATGTGAAGTGTTCAAATGATATTTATATGTTGTAAAACAAAGAGGATATGAGGATTTTGAGGTGCTTGCTCTTTCCCTATAAATTGCATGAATTAGACTTTTATAAAAACCTTATGTCCACTTATGGTCACCAATAATTTTTTTTAAAAATGTGGGGAAAACTGGAAAAGATACACAGAAAAGGAAGAAAATGATAAAAAAAAAGAAATGGAATTGGAAGTCTAAGCATTGGTCTGATTTCCTTATTCATATTAAAGAGAAATTGAATATAAGGGGATGTTGAAAAAGTGAAAAGAACACTGGATGAAAAGTCCAGAGTCCTGGGGTGTAATCCTTGGCCTTTCATTTATCTGCTGTGTGATTTTTGGAAAGCTAGCATAGTGTAGTGGGAAAAGTACTTGATCTAGACTCAGAAGATCTGAATTTAACTACAGTCCCTGACACGTTAAAGCTGTGTAGTCACACAGTCAATTCTATTCTATTCAACACATTTTTAAATGACTGTTCTATGTTTAGTGCTAGGGTTTTAAAAAAGTTAAAAAATAACAGGATTCCTATACTCAGACACCTTAAATTCTACTGTGGAGAAGGGAAGGGAAAATACATGTGTTCTATGTATGTGCATGTATATGTGTATATATATACACATAAACACATGTGTGTATGTGTATGATAAAGGGTGATGGGGACAATGGAAGAATCCAGATAGCACTCTAGCAAAAAGTGTGATAGGAGAGAGATTTTTTCAACTAGGATGAGAAAGTCAAACTACTTAGCCACCCTAGGCTTTATTTTTCTCATCTGTAAAATGAGAGGGTTAAACTATTCACAAAATTCCTTCCAATTCTCACAACCCATGGTACTTGAATGTCTTTTTGGTTTAAGTTTCCTTTTCTATAAGTGAGTAATAGTCATCATTTTATATTCAGAACTCAACAGAACAGTTGTTAAGGTCAATGATCTAACATCCAAAAAGCCATTGCAACCATCAAATGCTCTGTAATATAAGTTGTCACTATTATTTAAATAGCCAAAACCAAACTTTGTCCAAAGACCTCTACAAGCCCAAGAACTCCATTACAGTCAGCAGAGTTTCAGCTCTGAGATTCTTCTCGGGACAGAGAAATACCAAGAGCTTCACCATTCTGTTCCAAATTTTTTCTTCCTCCTTTCTCCATCCTCCCTCCCATAGACAAAGCAAGCAATCCAATATATGTACATCTCACAAAGTTACTAAACCATCTGGTCTTCTGATCATGTATCTTTCTGATGACTCTCTTTACACTACATCTCCTACATTTATCATTTAAATTTTTATGAGAGAAATATGTTAGAGATATTATAATGGAAGTTCTTCATATTTATTCATGTGCCTTTTCATTGCTGTTTATCCTTTGTCCCCTGACATCATGGAGGGAATGCCATGACAAACAAAAGTTGGATTTATATGAGGGAGGCCTGCAAGGTCACCTGCCTCACTTTCATCTCCAGAGCCATCTGGGTCCAGTGGCCAGATAGAGATCAGGATGTCTGGAGATGGCCCTGGGTGCAGTGGGAGCTGCTTTTCCATTAGATCTTAGAGGAAACTGAGATTAAGGGATTTGGTTAATGTGACACAGGTATTAGATGCCAAAGATAGGATTTGAGCCAAGACCTTCTAATTTCAGAATTTGGGTTTTTTTCCTATGTCATGCCATCTTTGAAAACTGTAGGATTTTAGAATAAAAGATAGAAGGAATCTTAAAAACTCCTTAATCCAATTGCCTCATTTTGTGGAACAAGAAACTGAGGTAAACAGAGGTTAAATGATTTGCCCAGGCACACAGCTAGGAAGGATGTAAAGTGGGTTTTGAATCCAGTTCTAAGTCCAAGACAGGCAGTCTCTTGCTATCATATATTATCATTGGGGAGATGTTAATATTAAAAAAGGGTTATGTTTTAGGGAAAAGCCTGAAATCAATAAGAAAACTATACACTTTTGCTAAGGCAATTCAGCCTGCTTTCTTCATTCTGCTTTAATTCTGGACCACCTTTTTGTGTATACACACACACTCCTCATATGTATATATTCCATGTGTATGCTCTCTCTCTCTCTCTCTCTCTCTTTCTCTCTCTCTCTTTCTCTCCCCCCCCTCTCTCTCTCTCTATCTTTCTCTCTCTCTCTCTCTCTCTCTCCCCCCCCTCTCTCTGTTTCTTTCTCTCTCTCCCTCTCTCTCTCTGTTTCTTTCTCTGTCTCTCTCTGTCTGTCTGTCTGTCTCTCTCTTTCTTTCTCTCTCTCTCTCTCTCTGTTTATGTCTGTCTGTCTGTCTGTCTGTCTCTGTCTCTCTGTCTGTCTGTCTCTGTCTCTCTCTGTTTCTCTCTCTCTCTCTGTTTCTTTCTCTCTCTCCCTCTCTCTCTCTCTGTTTCTTTCTCTGTCTCTGTCTTTCTCTCTCTCTCTTTCTCTCTCTCTCTCCCTCTCTCTCTGTCTCTCTCTCTCTCTTTCTTTCTCTCTCTCCCTCTCTCTCTGTTTCTCTCTCTCTCTTTCTTTCTCTCTCTCCCTCTCTCTCTCTCTCTCTCTGTGTTTCTCTCTGTGTGTCTTTCTCTCTCTTCATACACACACACACATATCTATAATACATATCATCACCTATCTGTCTGTAGGTCTAGCTATCTATGGACAAGCTTTATTAATTATCTCTTCAACTGCAAGCCATGATAATGGCTAATGGACATTCTTCATTTCTTTAGTTTTTCTGATAGTTGTGTTGAACTCTTGAGTTGGGAGGACATAAGGAATAGTGGATTCTCCACTGGGTTTGGAATCAGGAAGAGCAGGTTTTGAATCCTGCCTCAGGCACTTAGTAGCTGTGTGACCCTGGGCAAATACTTAATTTCTCGTACCTGTCTTCTCATCAGTAAAATAAAGCATCTTGATCACTAATTTGTTGTGTCTCTTCTATGATCTTGTGAGTGATTATGAATCTTATTTAAGAACTTCTGCCATTCCCTAGGGCTTGATGCAATCAACCAAATGTCATCCATGAACAGGAATATCTGGACAATACTCTTCATCTATAGAAAATCCCTCTTCCATGTAGATTTTATGCTGAACCTCCTCCATTAATAGTGGTAGACTTTCGATCAGAGCATGCCTCCTTGTTTTATGACTCACGTGTATATATGTATATACATACATCTAATGTTAATAAGAAATAATCAAAGTGATCTGTTATTGTTTTTTGAGGAATCTTGTGTGATTTTGATCTGTATAGGAAGCATCCTATTAGAGCAGAAATTTTAACGTGACACTTATTTATTTAAAAAAATTTAATAGCTTTTTATTTTTCCAAATACATGCAAAGATAATTCCCAACATTCACCTTTGCAAAACCTTCTGTTCCAATTTTTTCTTCCTTCTTTTCCCCTACTCCTACATAGACAGCAAGCGATCCAATATAGGTTAAACATGTGTAGTTCTTCTATGCATATTTCCATATTCATCATACTATACAAGAAAAAGTCAAATCAAAAGGTGAAAGAAAAAAATGAGGAAAAAAGCAAGCAAATAAACAACTACACAAATAACAAAAAGTGAAAATGCTATACTTTGATTCACATTTAGTCTCTATAGTTGTCTCTCTAGATGTGGATGGCTTCCAAAGTCTATTGGAATTGTCTTGAATCAAAATGCCTGTAGTATTTTACAGCTAGATGTCACAGTGGACAAAATGTTAGGTTTGGAGTCAGGAAGATCTAAGTTTAAATCCAGTTTTGGACAAGTACTAGTTGTATGATCCTGGTCTAGAGACTTATGCTCTATTTGTTTCAGTTTTCTCAATTGTAAAGTAGGGATGAAAAACGCACCTACCTTGCAAAGTTGCTGTGAGGATTAAATGAGATTATATTCATATGAAAGCAAATTTGTTTATTTATTTATTTTTAACAAAAGCTTTTTATTTTCAAACATATGCATGGATAATTTTCAACATTTACTCTTGCAAAACCTTACAAGTTTTTTCTCTCCCTTCCCCTTACCCCTTCTCCTAGATGGCAAGTAATCCAATATTTTAAATATATTTCTACAATTATTGTGCTGCACAAGAAATATTAGATCAAAAAGTGAAAAAATGAGAGAGAATAAAATGTAAGCAAACAAAAAAGTGAAAATACCATGTTGTCATCTACACTCGGTTCCCACAGTTCTCTCTGGGTGCAGATGGCTCTCTTCATCATAAGATCATTGGAACTAGCCTGAATCATCTCATTGTTGAGAAGAGCCACATCCATCATCATATAATCTTGTTGTTGACGTGTATAATAATCTGGTTCTGCTCATTTCACTCAGCACCAGTTCATATAAGTCTTTCCAGGCTTTTCTGAAATCATCCTGCTGGTCATTTCTTACAGAACAATGATATTTCCATAACATTCATATACTATAACTTATTTAGCCATTCTCCAATTGATGAGCATCCATTGTTTCCACTTTCTTGCCACTACACAAAAGGCTGCCACAAACATTTTTGTACTTGTGGATCCTCTTTCCTCTTTTAAGATCTCTTTGAGATATAAGCCCAGTAGCGACACTTCTTGGTCAAAGGATATGCACAGTTTGATAACTTTTTTAGCAAAGTTCCAGATTACTCTCCAGAATGGTTGGATCTGTTCACAGTTCCAACAACAATGCATCAGTGTCCCAGTTTTTCCACATTCCCTCCAAAATTCGCCATTATCTTTTCCTGTCATCTTAGTCAATCTGAGAGGTGTGTAGTGGTACCTCAGAGTTGTCTTAAGCAAATTTAAAAAAATAGTCCACAAACAATAAGCATCTGTGATCTCATATATCCTACCCCTTTCAATCAACTGTATGGCTATAAAGATGTTATCTGTGGTAGAAAGTCATTTGTGAAAAACTAATTGTTCCTTTTTTATAGCTTCATCAAGTGGTTAAGAATGCCTTTCATCTATTGGTAAAGAGGGGGTAGCAAAAGATGTGGAAGAAGGTACGCACGTGTGAATGGCTGAAATGTATTGGTTTGTTTTAATTGACACTACTTATCAATTACAAGGAAAGATTTGTTTGGGGTGAGGAGTGAGAGAAAACATTGAGAAATGATAGTGATGATTTTAAAAGAGAATAAATGCATTAAAAGAGATATTAAAAATAAATAAAATACCCTCTATTCTGAACATTTTGATTTAGTATGCCCTTGCCGTATATTTAAATTATTCTCATAAAAATTTTATATAAATGGGAAAATTGACATATGAGTTGATAGATATTCATGTTTTCTTGACCATCTTTTGAAGTTAATTTTGAGATAAAAAATTTTTTGTCCCCAGAATTTTTCTCTTTCATATCCCTTGAGGATCTATCCAAATGCTCAAAACTGTTTTGACTCCAATACTGAACTTCTCTCTGTATACATGGCATAGTCCATTCAGTGCTCCCATCTTTGGCTTCCACCGTGCCATTTCCATTTCCATCTAAAATTGTTGCTTTAAAATACAAATAAAGTGGCTCCATTGTCCTTATTAATCAACCAATCAAAAGCAAGTATTCACTTTTATGTTCCAGATAGGGTGCTAGACATTACAAAGACAGAAAAGAAATAGTCCTAGTGTTCCAGAGCTGACATTCCAATGACTGAGGTAATAAATATACACACATATAGCTACATACAAAAAATGTATATGACTGTAACCTATTTAATATGCCATAGGACTGCTTGCCATCTGGGGGAGGGGGAGAAGGGAGGGAGGGGAAAAATCGGAACAGAAGTGAGTGTAAGAAATAATGTAAAAAATTACCCAGACATATGTACTGTCAATAAAAAGTTATTTTAAAAAAATGTATATGGAGAAGATATGGCAACCTTTGTGGGAAAGACATTAGCAACTGTAGTGGATAGGTGGGAAGAGAAACCAGGAGAGACCAGAAAAGTCCTCATGGAAAAAAATGGTATTTCTGAACCCTGAATGAAATTAGCTATTCCAAGAGGTAAAAGGAAAAAGGTAAGAACATTCTAAGGGGAAACCAGTGCAAATTCACAGAGGTGGGACATGGATTCTTAGGTGTTAGTTTTAGCCAGGAAGCTAGGGTGCTGGATAGTAGAGTTCATGAGGAGAGTAATAAGGTTGGAAAAGTAAGATGAGGTCAGATTGTGAGGAACTTTAATGTCAAACTGAAAACTTTCTGTTTGAGCCTACAGGTAAGTGAGTAAGATGCTGACATAGCCATGTCTGTGTTTTTGTGAAATCACTTTAGTGGTTGTATGGAAGATGGAATAAAGTAGAGGGACACTTGAATTAGGAAGTTATTACAACAGAGGGGAGAGTTTATGAACGCTTGACCTAGGCTAGTGGCTACATGAGTGGAGGGAAATGGACATTTGCTAGAGATACTGTGGCATAGAAATAAGACTTGATGAATGATTTTATATATATATGAAAAAAAATGGAGACAATTCCAACATTGTAAACCCAAGTGATTTGAAGTCTTCTAATGACCTAGAAAAAGGTGCCCTTGATGGAACAAGGTAAATTTTTTTAAAATGGTAGATTATGGGAGAAAGATAATGAGTTCTCTTTTAGATATGTTGAATTTAAGATGTTGATAAAACATCCAGTTTGAAGTGGCCAGCAGACAGCTGGTGATAAGAGATTGGAGTTCTGGAAAGAAACTAGGATATGTAAAGATCTGGAAGTTTACATCTACACAAGATAATAATTTAACTCATGGGAGCTGACAAGGTGAGAGCATGTTTAAAGAAAAAGAGTAGTAAAGAGCCTTGTGTTACACTCATAGTTAATGGTATTTAAAATTAATTATCATCTTCTCAAATGAAACTGAGAAGGAGCAAGTCAAGTAGATTCAAAGAGAAGCATAAAGACAGAGAGAGCATCAAGAAAGAGAAGGTGGTCAAGAGAGTCAAATATTGCCTGTGGGGTTAAGAAAAATGGAGAATGATAGAAGACCTTGTCAATTGAAACATCACTAGTTACTTTGGGCTCAACAGTTTTAGTTGAATGATAAAATGAGAAGCCAGGATCAGAAAATTTAAAAGGGAGTGAGAAAAGAAGTAGAAAAAATGGATTAAGTAGTTAACATTTTCAAAAGGGTTTGGCTGATGCAAAGATGAAAAGTAGAGGACTAGAAGGATCTAGTGAAAAAAAATTTTTTTTAAAAGAATGAGTTAGGCTATTAAAAGAGTTTATCACAAAAATATTTGCAGATCTTTTTTTCTTGTTTTTTGTCTATTTGTGGTGTTCCAATGTCATGTACTTTGCTTAGTCGACTGTCTTGCCAAACCTTCTTATAACTTGTTTTCTCCCTACTGCTTTTTTACTGCTTTGAGGCAATATTATTCATAATTTTATAGCAGGTAGTTCTATAAGATTTTACAAAAACATTTTACATTTTTTTTCTCACTTGACTGCCATATTTTTCTGTTTAGTAAGGAGATAAAGTATTTGCTGGCAGAAATAGTTTCAAAGTAATTATAATTTCCTCATCATGACAATTGATTTACAAAGATTTAAGTTCTTTAGGAAATTGTTATAAATGGGGACAGTATCTGTGTCTCCATTCATTTTCTTTTTAAAAAGAAATATGAATCAATACTTCTTTTAAAAAGTTCAACTTGAGTTAACTTTTTACTTATATAATTTGTTTATTTAATACATAAATATAACCTTTTCTTATTTTAATTTTTTTCTAGTTTTGTACTCATTTTTATCTTTACTCTCACATATTAATATTCTTATTATATACTGATTCTGAAATGACTCCTATATCAATGACAAGTCATCTTCTGTCTACAAAATGTATATTCAGTTTTATTTTTATTATGTTATTGTACCTGTCACATCCAGCATGTTAATTTTTAAAATTTAATTTTAGTATTATTTTCAATGAACAAATATGTAATTTCCTACCTTTCTGCACTTTTAATTGAACAACCATCATTATCACTACCACTGCTACATCAAGTACAGAAGATAAATAAAACTCTATTAACAAATAGAGTTAAGCACAGAGTTAAAGCTCTGACAAATTTCCTTTTTAGTAATGTCCAAAAGTGTAGAGCTCATTCTACATCTTTAGTACATCACTTCTCTGTAAGAGAGTGGGCAGAAAGCTTCATTTTCAGTTCTCTGGAATCATGTTTTTTCATTGCATTGATCAGAATTCTCAAATTTTTCAAAATTGTTTTTCTTTAAAATGTTATCATTGTTATTGTAATAAATACCATTGTATTGCTTTCTAGGTTCTGCTCATTTCACTCTGCTTTAGTTCAAAAAGTGGGGGCAGCTAGATGGCACTGTGGAAAGAGCACAGGATCTGAGTTCAAATTCGATTTCAGATACTTAACACTTACTACCCTGAACAAGTCACTTAACCCTAATTGCCTCACAAAAATAAAACAAAAAGTGTTCTGTGTTTTCTTTGAAACCATCCACTTTGTCCTTTCTTAAACTGAGACGTGTTGAAGATTTGAGCTTAAAAAGGCTGAGGTCTCCCATTTCACCCAGGGCCTCTCCACTCATCCTGATCTATATTTTGCCACTGGACCCAGAGGGCTCTGGAGGGAAGTGAGGCAGGAGACCTTGCCCACCCCTCACTCACTTAAATCCAATTCACTTGCAAATCATGACATCACATCCCTGATGTCATAGTCCTCTTTGAGAAAGAAAGACAAACAACAACAATGCTACTACATTCATATGTCATACTTTGATTAGCCATTTCCTTCCCAAATGGGTACCTCTTAGTTTCGGGTTTTTTCTCCTAAAAAGGAATTATTATAAATGTTTTTGCACATATGGGTTCTCATTTTTTTATGTCTTTGGAGTATAGGCCTTTTGGAGTATAGTACTGATATTGCTGGAGCAATGGGTATATGTAATTTAATAACTTTTTTCGGTATAGGTTCAAATTTCTTCTCAGAATGCCTATACAAAATCACAGCCTTACCCAGAAATTGTCATTTTCCTCTTTTAAAAAAGTTATATATTTGCTTATATGAAGGTTGTGAAATAATATCTCAGAGTTCTTTTAATTTGTATTTCCCCTAATTTTTAATGTTGTGGAATATTTTTCATATGGTTGTTGAAAGGTTGGATTTCCCCATTAAAAACTGTTTCTCATAGTCCTTTTCCTTCTATGTAATGGGAAATGGTACTTGTTTTTATAAATTTTAATTAGTTCCTTTATATATCTTGGATATCAGACCTTTTCAGGAGGATATCATCTTTCTCTGTGCCAACTTTGCATCAAAGATAATTTTAAAAAGCATAAAATCACATGTAATTTTTTTGGGGAAAGTGTTAGGCTCGTCTTTGGAAAATGGAAATCTGCTGGAACAGCAGATCAATGCTGGAACCATTCTTGAAACCATGGGGGAACCTTCTTGACCTTGTATTCCAAGAGCATAGACCAGGAGAACTCCAAGTTCAAGGATACCAAGAAGGCGAAATAGAACATTGTAGAGGAATAAAACAAATTACAATAATTAGACAAGTAACAAATAAATATTTGTTCATTTTGCCATATAAGTGTAAATTTGCATACTACAGCTGAATGAACTATGACTATGTTTTAATAAAGAAAAAATTTTTAATTAACCAGCTGCAGCAAAAATCACTTAATCATTCTTCCTAGTTTCCAGAATTTCTTTTTCATTAAGTGATTTATTTAATCAAACAATTAATCAACAAACATCAGCATGCTTTTTATCAATGAAGAATAATTAATAAACAGATGCCTTCTTTCATTGTGATCATACAGACTGAGGCACATAAAAATATTTGCTTCAAGAATCTGATTTACAAAATCAGATGTGAAAATATTCTGATAGTTCACTCTTTGATCTAATGGATTGAGAAGCAAGAGCCTCGAGATCAAGTAGTGGTTTCTGCTTCTCATAATCTTGGTGATGGGCAAATCACTTTTGCTTTGTTTGGCTCAATTTTTCTAAGTATCAAATAAGGTAGTTAAATTCAATCTCTAAAGTCCCTTCCAATGCTAGCATTCCATGTTTTTAATTTACCAGATAAGTTTAGGTATTTTAAAATACCAATTGTAATAGCATCTGCTTTTATTCTAAAAAAAATTAAATCTCTAAACTCTAAAAATCACATGCACTTGAGGTGAAATTAATAGGTTGAGATATGAAGTTAATTTGCAAAGGAACAAAGACCCCCAAAGCAAGATTCAATTTTCTTATATTTCAAGGCAATTCAGTCTTCTTCCCCTAGGCAGTATGTACTCTGCACTGCCTATAAATTTCATTTATTACATAGAAAGCAAGGATAGCTCCAATGCAATGGTGAGAAAAGGGGGTTCAGACTCAACATTTATGGGCCTAGTTCCCAGCCATGGTACTCATCCACTAGGTCATTCTGAATAAGCAATACTTTCCTCCTTCACAGAAACTTTCATCTTCAGATCTCAAAGCACTTAACAAACACGTTAATTAGGCATGCCTCATTACACTCCTGGAAGGTATATATTATTAACTCTCTGTTGCTATAAACACTGTCAGAGGCATTGATGATTGGAAAGGGAAGTGGGCCTGTCATGTAGTGAGAATCAGAAATTAGAGATGCGCACTAAAGTCCATGAGATACAAAAGAGCTTTATAAGCCTTAGTAATAATTTATTTATTCCTTTACTTTGAATTTTATTTAAAATTTTATTAACCAAGAGGTCATAGGCTCTTAGGATCCTAGATTTAGAACTAGCAGGTACTCTCAAGTCATTTAATACAATCTCCTCATTTTGTAGGTGACAAATTGAGGTCATCTTTTATTTTTACTTCACCTTTATGTAAACACAGAGCTTTTCCCATATGCACATACCTTCCACCAAACTATTTCTTATAATAAAGAATTAAAAAAATTTTTTTTGGAAAGATAACCAATAAATCGAATGAATCTGATAGTAGATGCAATATTTCACATAGATTTTTCACATTTGCAAAAATAAATACATAAAAAAGGAGGAAGATATATTTTCCTTATTTCTTTTCCAAGGATGAGTTAGATCATTACAGTTGCAGTATTCAGTTTCTCTTCTCTCCTTTTCTCTCCTCTCCATCCCTCTCCTTCCCTCCCCTCCCCTCTCTTTTTTTCTTTCTTTTTGTTCTTTCCATTTATATTCCTATAGTGGTGAATATGATTTTACTTGTTCTGCTTACTTTATTTTTTCATTAGTTCATAAAAATTCTTCCAGGTTTTTCTGAATGCTTCATTTCAATTATGCCTTATGACACAGTAATATTCTATTATATCCATGTACCACAATTTGTTTACTTCTTCCCTAATTAATGAGTATCTGCTTTGTTTCCATTTCTCTGCTGCCACAAAAAAAAAGTGTTATCATGAATTCTTTGCCGTATTTGGGTTTATGTGCTTGGTGGTGGGATCTCTGGAACAGGGTATAGATTTTTTTTTTCATTTTTAAAGTATTAGGTCTTTATTATGGGATATTTTAATTAATACAAAAGAAGGCTTGGCTAATAGAAATATACAGAGGCAGAAATATAGGGGAAGATGCTACAAGGGAAGGATACTACCAGAACAGCCACAGGCAAAACCACATCAGAGCAATAGGCAACAACTCCAAAGTATCCCAGCAACCAAAATCTGCAAATCAGAGTAACAATTAACACTTATAAACTGAGGCATGGAATGCACTTATATGTTTAGCTTTTATAAGGAAGGAATGTGTATTTAATTAATTTTTCATTTCTGATGTGATAAACTAGTAGGTGAAATAACCTTATGATATACTGGGCCCCCAGACCCAGAGATGGTTCTCTATCCCTCAGTAAATTGTGTTGGAGAAAGCTATATCAAAGTGGGTATGCATACCATCATTGTTAATAGCATAGAGTTAAATTTGATTACAGAGAATCAGAAAGAATCTCACGACTTAAAAGCATACTACTACCACCACAATTATCATTACCATTACTACTATCACTACTACTACTATTACTACTACTACTACTGCTACCACTACTATCACTACTACTACTACCACCACCACCACCACCACCACTACTACCAGTACTGCTACTACTACTTCTACTATTACTACCACTACTACCACTACTATCACTACCACTACTACCACCACCACTACCAATACTACTATTACTACTAAATTATTATTACTACTACTACTACTACTACCACTACTACCTCTACTACTACTACCACTATCACTACTACTACTACTACTACACCACCACTACTATCACTACTAGTACTATTACTATTACAACTACTACTACTACTACTACTACTACTACTACTACTACTACTACTGTTATTTAAATTTAAACTAAAGGAAATCCACCAGATCACTGAGTGAATCCTGTAGGGAAGATTTGCATAGCTATATGAGTAAATATCACCCAGGATGAAAAAGCATAGTAGAGGGAGCATCCATATTAGTGAAATTAAAGTAGTATTAATAATAATAGTGGTAGTAATAACAATGATGATGATAAAACAGCAGTAAACAATAAATGTTTGTTCCCTTTCCACCATTTTCCAAATTTTATAAAATGTTAAAGTTTTTTCACATGTGTTTTCTTATTTTATCCTCACATCAATCCTGGAAGGTAACCACTATTATTATCCCAATTTTACAGATGCAGAATCTGAGGCAGGTAAGTAACTTGTCCATAATCACACAGCTAGTAAAATGTCTGAGGTAGAATTTCAACTCAGATTTTTTGTGACTACAAGTCTGGTCCTCTAGGCACTTACCTGCATCAATAATGAAACATCTGGGAAAGTTGAGTCACACAGATTAGGTAATATGCCTAAGATTATTAAGCATCTGGATTGCCAAAGAAAATCTAAGTTTTCTAACCCAGTCTTTTGAAGGGCAGACTAGGCTTACATACATAACTTCCTCATGAGTTATGGACAGTTTCATATGGAGATTTATATAAACCAAAATGTTTCTAAGAGATAAACACTGCCATATCACCAAAAAGTTCCTCCACTTAGTTATCAAAATGATCTTCCTAAAACATCACCCTCCCCTTATTCTGATTCAGTAAGATCCAGGGGTTTCCATCTAATGTAAAAATTTTCTGTTTAGATTTCAAAGTCCTTCATAACTCAACTTCTTTCTACCTTTATTTATTTTGTGTTTATCTTGTTTGTATGTTATTGTTTGCATAGTGTCTCCCCCATTAGATTTTAAGCTCTTTTGATTGTAAGAGCAATTACCTTGCTCTCTGCTTACCTTGTATCCTTGTGCTAATTGATCACTAGTTGATTAAATGAATAGTCCTGACATGAATAAATTATTTCAATCAAATGAGAAAATGCACAATTGTCTGCATTTTACATTATTGTCCTCATTTTACAGGTTCATAGAAAGTAAACTGATTTGCTGAAAGTCACACAGCCAACAAATGGCCAAGGATAGCCAGGAACTTTAATTCCCAAACTCCAAGCCCAATTCACTGTCTTAGGTTTTCTCTTTTTGTTTTTATCTTGCCAAAATTTCTATTACTGTCTACATGCCATATATCCTGGAGGTTAATTCACTAAACAAAAATGATTACATTTTATAATATTAATATTTATAACAGGCTGCTTTTGATAGAATTTTCTGTCTAAACATTAAAGAATATTAGAATTGGAAGGGAACCTTGTAGGTCACTCAGTCTAACACTCTCTTTTTACAGAAGAGGTTCCTGGGATACATAAAAAGGAAATGAGGCAGGATGGTTAGTCTAGACCACTTCCTCCAAAAGGAGGAAGGATAAAAGGTAGATAGAAACGCTGACCAAACAATCCCAAAGGGCATCCCCTGACACTAAAGAAATTTTATCAACCCTTGTATACATTCTTATTTAGTTTCCTCATGACTGATAACCTTAAAAGGTGCTAGGTACGCATTTGCTTAACCCAGACTGACACATTTGTAAAAGGTTCTAGCTCCCTTTAACTAACTCACAGAACCTAACTACTGCTGGATCCAATTTCCTTCCTGGTTCTGGACTGAGCAGATTTCTTGATTTGTATTATTCATGTTGCTTCATTTCCTAGAACAGGATAATGACTCAAGAGTAGTGGTGAGTTAGAAGCATATGTCTCTTTGTATCCCTTTGTATTTGTGTGTGTGACCGGTGGTTTGTATGCTTTTAATAATCTAGTAGGGAGATGAGAAATGACTGGATTTCTGAAGTTCCTTGAGATCCAGATCCAGATGAAATGTCTTGTTTCAGGTTACACCTACAGTCAATGGTAAAGTTTGGACTAGAACCTAGATCTGATTACAAACTAGAGATAAAGCTTCAATGAAACATTTAGGAAACAAATTTAATTGATGGAACAACTTTGTGTCTGTACAGAGTAGGAAAAAGAGGCTCACAGAGAGGATGTGCCTTGCCAAAGGTACCACAGCTGATATTCATACATAGCTATCTCCTGTCTTAAAGTTCAGGGATCCATTTACTACATTATGCTTCCTTTCCTGAAATATTCACTTCCTCTTATTCCTACCCTTCACTCTACACAGTGATCTCTGATTTCATAGTACTTTGGGTTCTTTATATTCATATCTGTATTATAATTATTTATAATGGATTGTATTTCCCCTACTATACTAATCTCCTTGAGAGCAAAAATCATGTCTTATTTATCTTTGTATCCCTGTTAGAACCTGAATTATCAAATTGACCCTCAAAATGCAGAATTGGTCACCTCAGGAAGTAATGAGTTCGCTGTCTTTGGAAGTCTTCACGTAGCATCTGGATGACTGTTTGCTGGGGATGTTGTAGAGAGGAGTAATATTAATATTAGTTAGCATTTCTATGGTGCCTTAAGTTTTATTCCAGCAAGGAGCAGCTCAGATTCTTATATATGCCTTTGTCCGAGAGTCAGATGTCTCTATTAAGGAAGATTATCCTCTTTGACAGGTGTGTGTAATTTTGGGAAGAATGCGTGAGGGATGAGGTAAAGGATGAAGATGCTTTGTCTAGCTGGCCACATCAGAGATGCAGCATAGCTTAGTGGACAGAGAAATGGCTAGAAGGCAAGAATATCTGGGTTTGAATCCTGCCCTTAATATACATTCTGGGCAAGTCATTTAATTTCCCAGGGCCTCAGACAATTCTCAAGGAAGATGAATTTCAGAAAAGTTACCAAGTTGCATAGTTAAAGGAAATTTCTTCATTCAGTTCTCTATAAATCACAGATCTAGTGCCTGTCTAAGTTAAGGCTTAGGGCTTTCCTCAAAACAATTCTTAGGAAGATAACACATGCATATTTTATCATCATTTTACAGATATGGAAAATAAGGTTTTGGTTAGTGAAGTAGCAAGTACTCAAGCTTGCACAGCTAATAAAGCTATTTGATGGCCGAAGCAGGAATTAAATTTTCATCTTCCAAAATTTGGTCCAGTGCTCACTCTATCATGCCAGATTTTGCGTTAGTTCAGTTATTGGCTAAAACAAATGACTTTGGAATTCCCTTCCAACTAGATGATTCTCATTGTCATTGTAGGACCACTCAAACTAAGGAAGAGTAACCTTAGGGCTTGAGCATCTCTAAATGCTGAAAGAGGAAAAGAGACCAAGAGGATACAACTTGAGCTTTTCCCCAGAGCCTAACATTAGATTCTATTCTTCTTTCCTGGTTTATGCCAGATGTGGCTGAATTCCAATGGCAAGTAAAAAATTTCTTGTGATGGGAGCTGCACAGCTGTATTTCTGAATTTACTTCTCTCTAGAAACTGACAAAATGAGACTCAAATGGAAACAGTAGAAGAATAGCTGATTAAAATTAAAAGTTGCTAATTCAGGAGAAATATTTGATGTGTTTTCCTCGAATCTGCTTGTGATGAAAATTCACAGAATCTTTCATTTGCTGTGTGTGTTTTTGCTTGTTTAAGGGACCCAACTTTTTTCCCCCCTCTCATTCTCTGCCTAGGCTATTCTTGGAAAATGAGCATATAGAGTGTGATGAAACATGTGGTAAGGGCATTGCAGATGCAAACAGAGCCTCATTAATCAGAGCAGTCATGGCAGATGAATAGTATAGATCCTGGAATTTTGAAGCATAGAGAATTTCTAAGTCAAGCCTCACATTTTCCAGGTAGAGAACTCAAGATCCAAGGAGTTTCATTCTATTTCCACCTCTTCCACTAGCAGGCTCTGTGATTGTGTGTGTGTGTGTGTGTGTGTGTGTGTGTGTGTGTGTGTGATTTTGGACAAATTCCTTCCCTTTCCTGGTCCCATTTCCCTAGCCCTAAAATGAGGGCTTTGGGTTAGGTGATCTCCACAGTTTCTTAAACTGACACCACGACTTATCCAAAGTCACATAGTGAGTTCAAGTTGGGTCTAAGAATAGAGAACTCAGGACATAAGATTTTTGAGTTGGAAAACACCTTAGATATAATATAGTGTGAAAGTCTTTAACTTGGAGTCTGTGAACATGTTTTTTTTAAAAAATATTTTGATAATTGTTTTAATATAATTTAATATAATGTTTTCCTTGTAATTCCATGCATTATATTTTGTACAATTAAAAACAATATTCTAAATGTTACCAGGCTGCCAGAGAGAACCATGACCCCTAGAAAGTTTGAGTGGATTAGACTAGATCAGAGTCTAACAGATTCACCATTACATAACTAACCATCACATACAGACCATTACATAACTAACTAGCAGAGCCAATAATTTTAATCAATCCTTTTTTTTTTTTAAATCAGGGTGGCTCCTTTCACTAATAGCTGCCTATTCACACTAGGGTTTGAAGTCTGGCCATAAACTTTATTAATTTCCCTGGTTGTTTTGAGTTTTAATTTTAAAAAATGTATCTGATGTTTTGTTTTTCTCTTACTTTGAGGGTTTGAGTATATTTTTCCTGGGTCAGTACACTATTTCAACTGCCTTTGTCTGCTAAGAGAAAAGGTATCCATGCACTAAAGTGACTTGAGAGTCCATCTTCAAATCACTTAGGGCAACTATGGGGCACAATGCCAGGCCTGGAGTCAGGAGGACCTGAGTTCAAATCTGTCCTAAGACACTTATTTTTATTTATTTGTTTATTTATTTGCTAAAGCAATTGGGGTTAAGTAAGTTGCCCAAGGTCACACAGTCAGGAAGTGTTGTGTCTGAGGCCAAATTTGAACTCAGGTCCTCCTGACTCAAGGGCTGGTGCTCTCTCCACTGTGCCACCTAGTTGCCCTCATGTCCTCAGACACTTAATAGCCATGTGATTCTGAACAAGTTACTTAGCTGCAGTTGCCTCAGTTTCCTCATCTGTAAAATGTATTGGAGAAGAAAATGGCAATCCACTCCAGTATCTTTCTCAAGGAAACTCCAAATAGGATCATAAAGAGTCAAAGACGACTGAACAATCACTTGGAAATACTTTTAGCAACCAATCCTTTTATTTTTGAGCTTATGTGATGCCTGGTAAAACAAGTCTGCAGCACAGTCCAGATGTGCCATTAGTGTATATATGCCCCTATGTAGGTATTAGTAAGTAAATGCTGGATTCTGGTTTCCTTCTGGTTCTCCATTTCCTTAACAGCTTGTACAATTAATCTACTAAGCAGCAGAACTGTGCTCAGGGTTCAGTTTGCCTCTGGGGAGGCAAACAACATCATTTGCAGGTTAGTAATTGCAACTGAAGGTACCAGATCTGCCCAATCTTTCCTAACCAAAAAAAAATGTGCAGGAAGTTAAGATTGGGTTCTCTAACTGAACTGAATTTTTTGGAATTGGGGTGGGTAAGAAAGAAAAAACATCAGGACTTTATTATCATGAATTTCAATGTTTTTCTAGTACAACCTAAAGCTTCTCTGTTTAGCACACCACCAGTGTGGTGCAGTAAGAAAAAAAATACATCAAAATCCACTAATTTTGGAATCAGGAGATCTGAGTTGAATTTAGGCTATAACACTTATGAAGCTGTTTGATTCTGGCCAAGTCCCTTTACCTCTCACAGTCTCAGTTTCCTCATCTATAAAAAGGAAACATTTAAAGGAAAGTGCTTTGAAAACCTTAAAGTTCTGAGAGGAAAAAGAGTTGGGAATTTCTTTTAGAGACCATTGACCAAAGGCTACATTATCTGCCTGAAGGGCTTTATGGATGGGCAATATCCTTTCGTAGTTGTTTCCAGTTTTGGACAGATCTGATTTTTAGGGAATTCTTCCTTACATTTAGCCTAAATCTGCTTCTTTGTAATGTTTTCTATCAGTCTGTATCTTAGTCTGTAGAGTCAAGTAGAAAAAAGTCTTCTGCCTCCTCCACATGCAGATGCTTCAAGTATATAAAAACGGAGGTCCAGTCACTGTGTGGGCATGTACCTGTTTAGTTAAATTTCCAGAGCAGATGGATTTTAATACAGAGTCCTGATAATGGCATAAAGTTTTCCCTTTAACATAGATATACCCCCCACTAAGAATGGGCATGTGTAGTCAAGGAGGTTCAAAAATATCACACATTATATTTAATTTACCCCTTTCATCTAAAGATATCAAAGAAATTCATTAATTTTGCCTCTTACCACTCTTGGGGGATAGATAAATAGCAGGAATTATAGTCTTCTTAAGTAAATGAGGAAGTCAAGGAATGAAGGTGAAAAATTATGCTTGGGTCAAGTTGGTAAGACATTTCCACTCAAGTTGACTAGTCTTGACATTTGGTCCAAAACTCTCTCCCTTCTTTTCTTTTTCTAATATTCTCTCTCTCTCTCTCTCTCTCTCTCTCTCTCTCTCTCTCTCTCTCTCTCTCTCTCTCTTTCTCTCTCTCTCTCTTTCTCTCTCTCTTTCTTTATCTTTCTCTCTCTTTCTCTCTCTCTTTCTCTCTCTTTCTCTCTCTTTCTCTCTTTCCCTGTCTTTTTTTCTTCCTCCTCCTCCTCCTCTTCCTTTTCCTCTTCTCCTCCTTCCCTCCTTCTCCCCTTCTCCTCCTCCTTTTCCTCCTTCCTTTCTTCCTCCTCCTCTTCCTCTTCCTCTTCCTTATCCTCCTTCTTTTTCTTCTCCTCCTTCTTTTCATCCTCCTCCTTCTCCTCTTCCTCCTTTTTCTTGTTTTTTTTCTTCTCCTCCTCCTTCTCCTCCTCTTTCTCTTTCTTTTTCTTCTTCTTCTTCTCATCCTTCTCCTCACCCTCTCTCCCTCCCCCCTCTCTTTGTTGGAACATGCCACTTTTCTCTGTGGCAAGGTAGGTGGAGAGGACTCATTAACATTATTGTTATCATGAATTAATATTTATTGGGTTCAAGACTCCAATTAAATCAGGGAGGCTGTTAGATGCTTTCTTATGTTAGAGGGAAATGTTTTCTTCTGTTTCCCACCCACAGAGTCTCACATACTAGCAGGAAAGAACCTTAGAACATAGAAACTGTTACAACTAGACTGTTACAACTAGAAGGAATTATTGATTAGAAATATTACAAATAGTTTGGTCAAACTTCATCATTTTATAGATTGAGAAATTGAAGCTTAGAGAAACAACTTTCTCAGTGTCATATGAGTTGGTGATAGATTCAGGATTAGAACTCAGGTTTCCCGATTTCCAACCTAGTACTTTTTCCTTACATTAATTCCTATGTTCTTCTGTTTGGAAAGGTTATATCACAGGAATAGCTCAAAAAGTTCTCTATGCCAACTATAGAGACTTTGTATTTCTAGAACTAAGTCTAGGATTCAGAAGGAACCCATGTGTTCTAGTGGGAGCCCACATGAATCCAGGTCTCATTCCATATGGAATGAGCTAAAAATCTCTCTGCATTCAGGTAGGAAATGGTCATATGTATTTATGTGTCTTCAAGGACACGAGACTTTTGTCAGTATTTAATATACTTTAAGCAAGCATAAATGCAGATCTTGATGTAGAGGCTCACTACCTATGGTCAGGGCATTGGTATTTTGGACTTATATATACAACCAGGGCTCAAGAGTGCTGGAATGGAATTGTAAAAGAGCACTGATGATCAGATCAAAATGGGTCCAGACTTAAAAGTTACCACATGGATCATTCTTTTTCAACATTTTTATAGAGATAACACTGCCCTGTGGAAAGAATGATGAATTAGTTGATGGGAAATTTTTGCTTTATACCAGTTTTAACTATTAACTTGCTCTTGGCCTTGGTAAGGTATTTTCTTTCTTGAATCTCATTTTCTTCTTCTGTAAAATGAAGGGAATAGACAAGCTAAATATGGAGAACTTTTCTACCTCTTAAAGGTCAGCATATCCTGCATTTTGTATGAAGATGAGTTTAGAGATGAAGATGGTGGAAGAGACAGCAAGTCCTTTGGTCTTCATATCAGAACAATGTCTTGTAATATAGTTGATCCATGATTAGGCAAAACATAGAAAGGGCAGAAATGTATTTCCCTTCAAACTCTTTTAATGTACAGATTGTCTTTTGCTTCCTTCTATCCATTGCTTGGAATGAAACAGGGCTGTTGTAGATTAGGAGATTCTCGGGGTTAAAAATGATTTAAAAGATTTCCTAGCCCAACTTTTATCCAAAACATGAATTCTCTCTAAAATATCACTGAGAAGTGAGCAGGTACCTACCCCTTTCTCCCCTACCACCCAACTTGAATAATTCAAATATACTAATATTTCTATTTGATCCACAAAATGCTAATTCAAAGGAGATTTTAGATTGCAATAGCAGTCCCAAAGTGAAAGGCAAAAAGACAGAAGAGAAAAAAGGTATTGTTATCTAAGGAGGAATAAAGGCATAGGAAAAAAAATAGCTATCTTTGCTGATATACAGAAAAAAGTTCATGGGATCATGACTCTAGAAAGTATCTCAAATATCATTTAATCCAATCCTCTTCATTTTACAAAAGAAGAAACTGAGGTCTAGGGAGATTTAAGTGAATTTCCCATGACCTTACAATTAATCAATGGTAGATTTAGGATTTGAGCCTAGAATCCTTTCCAGTATATCACATTGCCTTCTACTGCATTATCTATTTCATGAAAATGTCAGAAATTGAGGCCATCCTTGACAAGTCCCAACACATTTGAATAGAGATGAAAACTTGACCGATTTCACTGGTGTAGGGAAATCCCAGATGAGGGGAACAATGAAAGTCTCTTCTTCAACTTTGAGTCTTGAAGAGTTATTTATTTAGAGCATCTAGAGATTAGAAGACTTGTCATGATCATCCAGCTAGTTTGTGTCAGAGTCATGAATTGAACTCATTTTGAAGAGAAACAGAGTGGACTGTGATAGCTACTTTACTAAATATATTGCAGATGCTCTAACTCACTAATAATTAAAGACAACCAAATTAAAGTAACTCTGAGGTTCTATTTCATATCTATCAGATTAGCAGAATTGACCAAAAAATCATAAATGCTGGATGAGCTGTGATGAAACAGGCACATTTAATTTGGTAGAGCTGTGGTTCCATGTGTAAGTAACAGAATTTGAATTTGAATCCAGTTCCTTTGACAGAAAATCCACTGGTTTGGTTTTTTTTTTCCATTTTACCATAGTATTTGAAACTGAAGGTGATGAGGCAATCAGCTGGTACTGGGGATTACAGCTCTAGAGTTGGAATTCAAATCCAGCCTCAGGCTCCACAAATTACTTACTCTCTCTTGGCCTTGGTTTCATCATCTTTAAAATGGGGATAATAATAATTCTTATGTCCCAAGGAGGTTATTATGATAAAATAAGATAATATTTATAAAACACAATGCAAGTCTTACAATGCAATATAAATGCTAGCTATTATTAGTAGTACTATCAATGGAAATAGATTAGTTAGGAGAAAGGCTAAATTTAGAAGGAAAGACATTGAAATCTATTTTGACCATGGTCATATATACATACATACATATGTTTTTTAAAGGTTGAATGAATGATTGGATCATCTACTACAAACTAACTGCATACATATTATGTTATTTCTAAGTAGGAGATGACATGAGAATAGTATACTTGGAATTCTCTCCGAAGCCTGCTTCTTTAGCTGTTTGCTTTCTGTCAACCTGCTCCATAGAAGAGAGAACATAATGGATTCTTAACAACCCACACAGATCTAATTTAAAACTTAAGTGGCTCCAGGTTTCCATAGAGTGCATTTGTCTAGTGACCATGAATGCCCGCTACTGTAAGGGCTAGGAACTAGGTGTTCTTAGGCTGTGGCCCTGAACTGGAACGTGGAGGTGGTTTCTGAGATGAAGAGGTAGCTTCTAGGAAACAGTTAGATTAGGAACCTGAATACATGTGCAGGGGCGGCAGGAAGGGTGAGGGCAAAGAAAAAGGGGGAAAACCATCAGAAATAGGAGATGGTAGAAAGGCCTTTATGGGTGAGTAAGTAAAATGGTTGTTGCTTGTCCTTCATTCTTGAAGAGGATCATGATATCAGGAAGGTGATGCCATGTGAACTGGATTTAAGAGAAGGCAGGCTGCCCTCATTTTCTCCTTCAGAACTTTCTGGGTCCAATGGCCAGATATAGATCAAGATGACTGAAGATGGCCTTGGGTGCAATGGGAGACCTTGCCCTTTTTAAGCTAAGATCTTCAATGGATCTCAGTTTGATTGAGGCTGTACCTATTCCGTGATTTGAGTAAAATGGAAGGAAGAAGCAATGGAGGAACACATAATGGCGAGGAAATTGAATTAAGCAGTCTAGTACCCTGGAAAGAAAGCTAGATTTGGAGTCAAAGCACTTCTTTGAGTTCAAATCTTTCCCACTTAGTACTAGTGTGAATTTGGGGGAGTCATTTTACCTCTATGAGACTTAGTCTCCTTATCTATAAAATGAGGAGTTTGAATTATAAAACCTCAGAGATCTCTTCCAGATTTGATCTATGATCCAATGAAAATCGATAGAGAAAAAAATAGAAAGATAGAGAAGGCAGGTTGGCAGTAGCCTACTGGTTGACCTGCTACGCTTCCTCTCTAGTCCATCCTTCATTCAGCTGCCAAAGCACATGTCTGACACACACACACACCAGCAATGGTTCCCTATCACTTTTATCATCAAATACAAAATCTTCTGTTTGGCATCCAAAACCCTCCATAACCTAGATCGCTCATATCTTTCTAGTCTTCTTATACCATATACCTTCCTCCATGTGCTCTTTGTCTCAATGGCACTGATCTCCTTGATGGACTATTTCCTATGCTAGGAACATTTTTCTTCCTCACTTCTGTATCTTGGCTTTCCTCAGTCATCTAAAATCCCATCCTTTATATAAAAGTGTTTCTCAATCATTCTTAATTCTAGTTCCTTCTCTCTGTTATTTCCTATTTAACATGTGTATAGGTTGGTTGTACATAGTGGTTAGTATGTTGTATCCTGCATTAGATTGTAAACTCCTTTCTTTGTATCTCCATTGCTTAGCACATTGCTTAGTTCCTGGCACACAGAAGATGCTTAATAAAGACTCGTTGACTGACTAGTTGAAAAACAGTACAATTTAATGGAAAGACTTCCAGGAGCCAGGATTCACTGGATTTTAGTAGAGATTGCAAAGACTTTAAGAATTATCTAGCCTGTTACTCTTACTTGACATATAAGGAGAATGAAGTCAAGAAAGGAGAAGTTATTCAAGTCCACAGAGAGAGCAAATTGTAGAATCAGAACTCAGACTGATTTTTCTGGCTGCAGATTCAGAACTAAACCTCAAAGGAAGTTAACAAGATGGAGACAAGCAAGAAGTGAAGCTAACATTTTTCTACTTATATGATTTGAGCCAAAGTGCCATTCAGGAGAAATAGATTTTTTTTGAAGAGGGAGATACTTTATCCCCAATCCATAAATGTACGCAAAATCATAGGCATGAGCTATCTCTGATCACACATGTTTTATACTCGTATACCTTGCAATGTATGCACAGGTCACACATGTCCTTCTCCACGAATGTTTCCTAGACATGTCTATTATTTCCACTGATAGTATATGTATTTGTGGGAAAGAGTGCTAAATGATCTATCGATTTCTTTATATTATTCTATTTCATTAAATGCTTTTGCTTTGAACTAAATGTGTCATCTGGCTGACCAGTAAAACTTACCCATTAGTGGGAGTTAGTGAGACACGGTTTTGATTGAATACACATCTCTTATTACCTGAGACACATCTCTTATTATGAAAGCAAGCTAGAAAAAAAAAGCTGCATATGTAACCAGTAGGTGGTACTGTGGGAATGTACAACATGCTGCCTGTTCTAAATCAGGCGTTCATAATCTGGGGGCTATAATTTTTTTTAAATGTTTCAATATATATATATTCAATATATATATACTTACCTCTCTTAGTAATCTCACATATTTTATTTTGTACATTTAAAAATATCATTCTAAAAAGGGATCCATAAACTTTACCAGATTGCAAAAGGGCCTTGGAAGTTAAGAATCTCTACAAAAGCCATCAATAGAACCAAGATATATGATGACTATCAATCATTCATTGGTTTAACTCCTATGTGACAGCTTTTAAACTCTTAAATCATCTAGAGATATGCATGTTAATCAATCTCTTAACTCCCAACTCCAACTACTGCCACTTCCTTTCTTTTCCTTTTCAATAAATATATCCTTAATCAAATGACTCAGCAAAAACATCACTATCTTAGTAAGCAGTTTAATTGGATTCAATAGAAGGCTAATAAAAGCATTACTGGCATATACCACAATCTATATTCCATTTGATCTCCCCGGGATAGAAAAGTGCTCTCTCAGCTTCTCTCTGTGTCTTTCTCTGTTTCTCTCTCTGTCTTTCTGTCGGTCTGTCGTTCCATTTCTCTATCTCTCTGTTTCTCTCTGTCTCTGTTTTTTTTTTCTCTTTGTTTCTTTCTCTTTTTTTTCACATATACATATACACAGACATACACACATTTCTAGCTCAGGGCATATGATGAAAGAGTTTAGATTTCCTACCTTCTCAAAAAAGAGATAATAGCTATCATTTATATAGCACCTTAAAGTTTGCAAATACTTAGAAAATTCATTTTATCCTCACAACAACCCTGGAAGTGAGATGCTATTATTTTTTTTCCATTTTTCAAAAAGAGATGAATAAAAGCTGAGAAAGGCAGCAGTTAAGCAACTTTCCAGGCTCGGATAGCTTAGGAAGTAGCTAATGCTGAATTTGAAGTTAGATTTTCCTTCCTCCAGGTCCAGCACACTATCCATTGTACCTCCTAGCAAGTTGCCTGAAGTTAATTCATTATTTGTTGTTTCCATTAGGGCAAGAGCACTGTAGAAATTTTCGTGATCACACCAACATGAGAATATAAGATCAAATTTACTCTCTCAATTGCTCTCCTGAATTTCAGAATTCAACATAATCTCTCTTTTTTTTGTCTCTTTTTTCAGTTTCTAAGGATTAAAATGAGGGTGCTGCTAAAAAAAACAAAACCAAACCCCAAACCCCTCAAAACCCCAAACCCAAACCCAAACCCAACCAACAACAAACCAACTCTAGAATTAATGTAGTATTGTCTGACAGTCACAAATCTAATGCCAATAACAGTGGGAGAAAGGCAGAGTTCAAACTGTCATTTTTCTCTCCAAAGCTCAGTTCAGCTTTTCTCTTTTTAACTCTGACCTTAAAAAAAATCTAAACTTAAAATTATGAAAATAAAGTTTCCATATACAAAGCATATCATGAAAAGGACTATGCATAAAATTTTAGCTATTACATATAGCTTGCCTTTCCTTTTAAGTATATAATAAATTCAACTTGTCACTTTCAAAACTTTTTTGTTTGTGCTTTCTTCTGCCCTTTTGTTCTTTTTCATGCATTAAAAAATGCTTGAATGATCTTTTCTTTCTGTCTTTTTTGCAAACCCTTCATCACAAAATGAAAAAGAAAGAAAAATCAAAGCCTTGTAACAAGTATGCATAATCAAGCAAAACAAATTCCCACTTCTGCTATGCTTAAAAATGTATCTTATGTTTCATTCTTCATTTTGAATATGTCATTCATCTGTTTGGAGGTAGATAACCTTCAAATTTTGGGAATTGTAGTTGGATATTCAGTATTCTTAAGTTGAAGTTGTTTTTCTTCATAATGTTGTATAAATTGTTCTCTTGGTTTTGCAAACTCCGTTTTGTATTCATTCATGTACATTTATTTCTCCAAGTTTCTCTGAAACCATGACTTCATAGTTTCTTATGGTGCTATCTTTCATTTTTTTATGCCAGAATCTGATCAGCTGTTTCCCCCTTTTATAGGTTCTCCTATCTTATAGTTTTTTGAGTTGCTATAAATATATTTGTATGTTTCTATCTATCTATCTGTACAGTTTTATTTTGTTTTTTTCTTCTCTTTGATATCTTTGGGGGTATAGACCTTGTAGAGGAACAATTAGATTGAATGAATAATAGTTTAATGATTTTTTGGATATAGTTCCAAATTGCTTTCCAGAACAATGGAACCAATCATAGCCCCACCATTAATGCATAGCTTCATGCTCTAATATGTCTGTTTTTCTGAAGCCTCTGCAAGAATCAAATTTTTTTTTGTCATCTTTGCCAATCTGATTGATATGGGAATAGGATCTCAGACTAGTTTAAAAACTACATTTCTCTAATTATTAGTAATTTGGAACATTTTTTTCATATGAGTATAGATAGTGCTTCTTTTTTGAGAAATGCTTATTTCTTCTCTTTGAACATTTATTACTAGGGAATACTTAATGTTCTTATACATTTGACTCAGTTCCTTATGTATCTTGGATATTAGATCTTTATCTGCAAAATTTACTACAAAGATTTTTTTCTCAGATTATTTCCCTTCTAATTTTATTCCCAATAGATTAATTTGTGTAAAAATTTAAACTTGTAAGAATAAAATTGTCCATCTTCTTTTCCATGATCTTTTTGATCTCATGTGGTCAAGAAATCTTCTCTTATACAAAGTTACAAAAGTATTTCCTTTCTTTTTCCTTAAATTTCTCTATGATGTAATCTTTTGTATCTACAATATATATATTTATGTGGGAACTTTTTTGGTATATGATGGGAGCTGTTGATCTATACCCGATTTCTTCTAAACCATTTTCCAGTTTTCCCAAGGTCTTTATCAAATATGAGTTCATTACCCAGTAGTTGTGGTCTTTGGGTTAATTGAACACTTATTGTTGTTTGGTTGTTTCAGCCATGTCTCACTCTTTGTGACCCCATTAGGGGTTTTCTTGGCAAAGGTACTGAAGTGGTTTGCCATTTCCTTCTCCATATTAAAAACTGTTACTATAATATAATGCTAGCATCAATACAATCCTTTACAAATATTGTCTCATTGACTTACATGAACTGATGCTAAGTGAAATGAGCAGAACCAGGAAATCATTATATACTTCAACAATGATACTGTTTGAGGATGTATTCTGATGGAAGTGGATCTCTTCGATAAAGAGAGCTAATTCAGTTTCAGTTGATTAAAGATGGACAGAAGCAGCTACACCCAAAGAAAGAACACTGGGAAATGAATATAAACTGCTTGCATTTTTGTTTTTCTTCCCGGGTTATTTATACCTTCTGAATTCAATTCTCCCTGTACAACAAGAGAACTGTTCAGTTCTGCACACATATATTGTATCTAGAATATACTGTAACCTATTCAACATGTAAAGGACTGCTTGCCATCTGGGGGAGGGGGTGGAGGGAGGGAGGGGAAAAATCGGAACAGAAGTGAATGCAAAGGATAATGCTGTAAAAAATTACCCTGGCATGAGCTCTATCAATAAAAAGTTATTTTAAAAAATATTGTCTCATTTTATATTCAAAACAGTACTGGGACTTAAGCACCATTATCCCTATTTTACAGATGAAGAAACTGAAACAAAGAGAGGTTAAGTGACTTTCTCAGGGTTATACAGCTATAATATATATGAGACAGAATTTAAATTCAAGTCTCCTTGACTCTGGCTCAGCTCTCTATCTACTAATTCACTTAGCTGTGCCTACTATATTTATTTATGTTGTTTACCTAATCTGTTCCACTGAGTGATCTCTCTCTCTCTCTCTCTCTCTCTCTCTCTCTCTCTCTCTCTCTCTCTCTCTCTTTCTCGACTCTCTCCCTGTGTCTCTTCCTCTCTTTCTCCCTATGTTTCTGTCTCTCTCTCTAACTAGTACCAAATAATTTTGATGATCTGCCTCATTTTCCAAAGACTTGAATATAGTTTCCTATGCCATCGTCAACCTGTAAGTCCATCAGTGAAATTTAACTCTATAGGGAGGAAACATCACTAATTACCCCCACAATGTTGGCACACATTGCCTAGCACAAAGTAACCACTTAATAAATGCTTACCAACTTGACTCAAATTGCCTATCTGTGTCTTTCTTCGACTGAGAGTATATATAGTCTTAACTACCCCACAGCTGCTATATACAGAGGACTGTGCTAAGTACCACAGATGTAGAGATAAAGAAGATCCAATTCCCACCTATTGGAATCTACTAGAGGACATAAAGATTCATACACTTCTACAGTCTGAGAGCACTTTAAGGATTGATCATTGACTTAATCAAAATGTTTACTTTTTACAACAATACAGAATAAAAAACTTCTCCATGTTTTTTTTTTTTCCTTATGACTTGCTGTGTCCAAAAATTCCATCCTTTTGGGGACAACCTGGCAATGAGTTTCTTCTAACATTCTTAGATGACAGACATATAGTTTTCTTTAGATCTGTACTAGCAGCCTTTCCTGCTTGGAAATGGTGTTTCAAGCTAGAAGTCTACTGGTGTAACTTTAAAGAACCAAGGATAAGCACCACACCATGAAAAGGCATTGGAGGACAACACTGAAGAAGGAAGACATGTACAAAAATGTATTTCCAATCTTATTTCATAAAATTCTCCTCTCCACACATTCTATGAGCAAGCCAGACTGAAGTAGTATGGTGCACCAGACAGATTGTCAGGAATGGAGTCAGATGATGTGGGTGAAAGTCCTGACTCTGCCACTTGCTACCTCTGTGACTTAACTTCTCTGGACCTTAATTTACTCATTTATAAAATAAGGCAGGGAACAGAATGATTTTTAATCCTTTCATGAAAAAAAATTTCCATTATGTAAACTTTTCCCCCCTCTCACCCCTTTTTACCCACTGGAAAAGAAAGAAAGAAACAAAGGAAGGAAGGAAGGAAGGAAGAAAAGAAAGAAGGAAGAAAGGAAGGAAGGGGAAGAAAGAGAGGGAGAAAGAAGAAAGAAATGGAATAAAAAGAAAGGGAAAGAGAAAGGGGGGGGCTGCTTTCTATTATACAAGCATAGTCAAGCAAAAAATTTCCCATACAAATCATGTCCCAAAATGCTGTCTTATTCAGCAGATTAGCATGTCATGAAAATAATCATGATTAATCATTGAGTAAATCAGAATCCCTAAATCTTTCAGAATTGTTTGTTTTTATAATCTTTATGTTATAAATTAAGTATAGATCATATAAATTATAAGAACTCTTTAGTCCCCAAACATATGCAAACATATCCACTCTCATGTTTTTATATGTTTGTTACCCCTGTTCCCTAAGTTCGGGATGCTCAGCTTTTCCTTGTGTTGAATTACTAACCATCCTTTTAAAAACCTTTTTTTTGCTTATTATCCTTCAAAGGAAGACTCTGTTGATCTGATTGGAAATAACTTTCTCCCGCAGACCTTAGATAGTGGTTTATTTGGTATCACTATAATGCATCTGTCATATAAGTTTATGTATTACAGTTCTTTGTGGCTATTCCAATGAGATCTGAGCTTCAACAAATCCCATCAAGCTGAAAAATGTTTGTTTATGGACAAATATGAAGAATGTATCTGTCACCCAAGGACTAGCTGAGCACTGTGAGTATATAGTCATCATTACATTGACTTCAGGGTGGTGAACTTTTCTTTCTCTCTCTTCAGAAACAAATTTGTTAATATCAATTTTAAAAATATCACTTACATTCCCATTATCTCCCTCACCCTATTTTATGAAAAAAGAATTTAAAAAGATGGAAAAAAGTTCCACAAAACTAACCATTGCATTATCTAAATATGCTAGTGTTATAATTAATGTTCCATACTTAAAGTCCACCTCAGCAACAAAGGAGAGAAGAAATTCTTCTTTCAGTCCAAGTTTAACCTTTATAATTCCATAATATTGAGTTTCATTCGCTTGGCTCTTGTTTTTTCTAGTTGTGTTGTCGCAGTCCTCATATAAGTTTTTCTGCTTTTGATTATTTCACTTTATCAGTTCATTTAAGTCTTGCCATGTATTTCTATATCCAGCATATCCAGTCTTTCTTACAATGTGGTAATGTTATATTGCATTCCAAAACTGTGATGACTTCTTTCCCCTTCACTGCAAAACTCATAAGAACCATCAACTGAGATGTGGAGGGACTGGGATCTGTATTGGTGAAGGGAATACTGACATGGACAAAATCATAGATCCTTGAAGTGCTAATACATATATAACTATCCATGTTTGTTTTATCCTTCATTAGACTCTAAACTACATGAAGGTAGAGAAGAGTATCTTATCTAAATTCTATAATAGCTACATGATGGTAGAGAAGAGTATCTTACCTAAACTTTGTATTTTTGTCAGTATCTAAGACAGAATTCTGGCCCAGGGGTCCTCAAACTTTTTAAATAGGGGGCCAGTTCACTGTCCCTCAGACTATAAAGAAACTTCATAGCCCTGGGTGAGGTGGATAATCGTCCTCAGCTGCCACATCTGGCCTGGGGGCTGTAGTTTGAGGACCCCAGCTAGACAATTAAAATTATTGAAACAATGACCAACCACAATTCCTAACGGACTCATGATGAACTGTGCTACCCAGGTATCTACCCTTGCTAGCTGATAGACTAAGAGTCCAGATTAAGGTATATATATTTTTCCAGATATAGCCAAAGAAGGAATTTGTTTTGTTTGACTATATATATTTATAAAGAATTTTATTTTTCTACTTCCTTAATGGGGAAAAGGTCAGGAAAGAGAAGTGAGAGGAAGAGAATGTAAATTTGAAAATGACATTTAATTTTTTAAAACATTTGAATTTTCAAGTTATAACACAAGGTAGAATATGTTGCAGCATACGAGAGGTAGATATGAAGTGTTATGAGATCAAAAATCACAAAATCACAAATTCACAGAATTAGGCTTTGAACTTCTAAGTTGAAAAGGATCTCAGAAGTAGTCTAACCTATACCTAAACAAGAATCCCTTTTTGTCAAAATCACGTGTGTGTCCATCTTTATTTAAAGACCATGTGTGTGCAAAAATGTTTGTAGCAGCCCTTTTCATAGTGGCAAGAAACTGGAAAGTGAATGGATGCTCATCAGTTGGAGAATGGCTGAATAAGTTATGGTATATGAATGTTATGGAATATTATTCTTCTGTAAGAAATGATCAGTAGGATGATGCTAAGTGAAATGAGGAAAACCATTATATATGGCAACAACAAGATTATGTGATGATCAATTCTGATGGATGTGGCTCTCTTCAACAATGACATGATTCAGACCAGTTCCAATTGTTTAATGATGAAGAGAGCCATCTACACCCAGAGAGAGGATCACGAGAACTTAGTTTGGTTCACAACATAGTATTTCACTCTTTTTGTTGTTGTTTGTTGGCATTTTATTTTGCTTCTCATCTTTTTTTCTGGTTTGATTTGATTTTTCTTGTGCAGCAAGATACTTGTATAAATATGTATGCATGTATTGGATTTAACATATATTTCTACCATGTTTAACATATTTCAGACTACTTGCCATCTAGAGGAGGGGATGTGGGAAGGGGGGAAAATTGGAACACAAGGTTTTGCAAGGGCTAATGTTGAATAACTGTCCACACATATATTTTGAAAAATAAAAAGCTTTAATAAAGGAAAAAAAATAAAGACCATATGTGTGTGTGTGGCGGGGGGTAAGAATATAAGGAGTAGAACAAGACATAATATCAGCCTCCTGTGGTAGCCCATTTCATTTTGATATGACTCTATTGTTAGGAAGATTTTCCTGGCATTATTCTTAATTCATCCCTAAGAGACAAAAACAAACAAACAAACAAAAACCCAGATAAATCCTTATTATCTATGTGACTTTCAGCAAGTAATTTAACTTCTCTGACCCTTGATTTCCACATATATAAAATGAAGCGATTGTCCTAAATTGTCTCAGTTCACTTCTTGCTCTAAATGTATGATCTATATCTATATATTCTCTTCAGCCCTTAAATTATTTGTATATAAATACTGTCTCTCCCCCACACCCTGAATCTTCTCTTTTCTTGGCTAAACTTTCCCAATTTCTTTGATTAACTTTCATTGATTCAAGATTCTTCACCATTCTAATCACCAATTTTTGGACGTTTTCCAGCTAATCAATATTCTCATTAATATGTGACATACAGAACTAAATAAAATACTCAAGATGTGACAGAAGCAGAGCAAAATAGAATAGGATTCTTTATTCTAGGAAATATGACAATGTAGTTTAAGATTACATTAACATTTCTTTGGCTGCCATATCATATTGCTGATTCATAATACTCTTTCCATTCACTACCCATTACCTCACAACACACACCTTGTTGATCTTTCTTCTGACAAACTGCTGTCTAATTATTCTTTCCCATCTTTTATTTGTGAAGATGACTTTTTGAACCCAAGTGTAAGATTTTGCATTTATTCCTATTAAATTTCATCTTATTTAATTCAGACCAATGTTCTAGCTTGTCAAAAACTTTGTGGATCTTGATTATTAGAGAAGTGATATAATTGCAGAAAGCACCTCCTTTTGGGTAATGGACACTGACTCGGGAACTTCTGACTTATTGAGCTCATGAGGTCACCACCAATGCTAGAAATGTCCTATTTTTAAAAATTTCACTTAATACTTTATTTTATTTGTCATTTATTTATTTTTTAATTAAAATTTTTTATTTACAAAACATATGCATGGGTAATTTTTCAACACTGACCCTTGAAAAACTTTCTATTCCAAATTTTTCCCTCCTTCCCCCCAATCTTTCCCTCTTTCCTAGATGGCAGGTAGTCCAATACATGTTAAATATGTTAAACTATATGACAAATCTAATATATCTATACATATTTAGTTATCTTGCTGCACAAGAAAAATTGTATCTAGAAAGAAAAATCCTGGGAAAGAAAACAAAATGCAAGCAAACATCAACAGAAAACATGAAAAGCCTATGCTGTGGTCCACACTCAGTTCCCACAGGCCTCTTTCTGGGTGTAGATGGCTTTCTTCATCACTGAAAAACTGGAACTAGTTTGCACTCTCATTGTTGAAGAGAGTCATGTCCATCAGAATTGATCATCGTATAGTCTTATTGTTGTTGTGTGTAATGATCTACTGGTTCTGCTTATTTTTAGCATCAGTTCATGTAAGTCTCTCCAGACTCTCTGAAATCATCCTGTTGGTCATTTCTTACAGAACAATAATGTTCCATAACATTCATATACTATAATTTATTCAGCCATTCTGCAATTACTGGGCATCCATTCAGTTTCCAGTTTCTAGCCACTACAAAGAGGGCTGCTACAAACATTTTTGCACATGTGGGTCCCTTTCCTTCCTTTAAGATCTCTTTGAGATATAATTCCAGTAGAAACACTGCTGGGTCAAAGAGCATGCACAGTTTGATAACATTTTTAGCATAGTTCCAAATTACTTTCCAGAATGGTTGGATCAGTTCACAGCTCCACCAGCAATATATCAACGTCCCAGTTTTCCCACATCCTCTCCAACAATCATCATTATCTTTTCTTATCATATAAGCCAATCTTACAGGTGTATAGTGGTATCTCAGAGTTTTCTTAATTTGCATTTCTTTGATCAATAGTGATTTGGAGCACCTTTTCATAAGACTAGAAATAGTTTAAATTTCTTTATCTGAAAATTGTCTGTTCATATCCTTTGACCATTTATCAATTGGAGAATGTCTTGAATTTTTATAAATTTGAGTTAATTCTCTATATATTTTAGAAATGAGGCCTTTATCAGAATCTTTGAATGTAAAAATGTTTTCCCAGTTGATTGTTTCCCTTCTAATTTTGTCTGCATTAATTTTGTTTGTATAAAACCTTTTTAACTTAATATAATCAAAATTATCTATTTTGTGATCAATAATGATCTCTAGTTTTTCTTTGGTCACAAATTCCTTCCTCCTCCATAGATTAAAAGGTAAACTATCCTATGTTCTTCTAATTTGTTCATAATATCATTCCTTTATGTTTAGATCACAAACCCATTTCGACCTTATCTTGGTATATGGTGTTAGGTGTGACTCAATGCCTAGTTTCTGCCATATTAGTTTCCAATTTCACTTAGGTTATCAAATTTATTGGCATAAAGTTGGGCAAAGTAACTCCTAATTATTGCTCTAATTTTCCCTTCATTGGTGGAAAGTCCTCCCTTTTCATTTTTGAGACTAACAATTTTATTTTCTTCTTTCCTTTTTTTAATCAAATTAACTAAAGGTTTATCTATATTGTTGTTTTTTTTTATAAAACCAGCTTTTAGTTTTATTTATTAATTCAATAGTTTTTTTTTACTTTCAATTTTATTAATCTCTCCTTCTATTTTTAGAATTTCAAGTTTGGTATTTGATTGGGAGGGTAATTGGTTCTTTTTCTAAGCTTCTTAGTTGCAAGCCCAATTCATTGATTTTCTCTTTCTCTATTTTATGCAAGTAAGCATCTAGGGATATAAAAATTTCCCCTTCTTACCACTTTGTCTACATTATACAAATTTTGATATGTTGTCTCATTATTGTCATTCTCTTGGATGAAATTATTAATTATATCCACGATTTGCTGTTTCACCCATTCATTCTTTTTTTTAAAATTTTTATTTAATAATTACTTTATATTGACAGAATCTATGCCAGGGTAATTTTTTTTTACAACATTATCCCTTGCACTCCTTTCTGTTCCGATTTTTTTCCCCCTCCCTCCACCCCCTCCCCTAGATGGCAAGCAGTCCTTTATATGTTGGATATGTTGCAGTATATCCTAGATACAATATATGTTTGTAGAACCGAACAGTTCTCTTGTTGCATAGGGAGAATTGGATTCAGAAGGTATAAATAACCCGGGAAGAAAAACAAAAATGCAGATAGTTCACATTCGTTTCCCAGTGTTCTTTCTTTGGGTGTAGCTGCTTTTGTCCATCATTGATCAATTGAAACTCAGTTAGGTCTCTTTGTCAAAGAAATCCACTTCCATCAAAATATGTCCTCATACAATATCGTTGTCGAAGTGTATAATGATCTCCTGGTTCTGCTCATTTCACTTAGCATCAGTTCATGTAAGTCTCGCCAGTCTTCTCTGTATTCATCCTGCTGGTCATTTCTTACAGAACAATAATATTCCATAACATTCATATACCACAATTTACCCAGCCATTCTCCAATTGATGGGCATCCATTCATTTTCCAGTTTCTAGCCACTACAAATAGGGCTGCTACAAACATTTTGGCACATACAGGTCCCTTTCCCTTCTTTAGTATTTCTTTGGGATATAAGCCCAATAATAAGGATCAAAGGGTATGCACAATTTGATTCACCCATTCATTCTTTACGATGAGATTATTTAGTTTCTAATTACTTTTTGGTCTGTTTTCTCCTGGCCTTATATTGGATGTGATTTTTATTGCATCATGAACTGAAAAAATGCATTTACTATTTCTGCCTTTCTGCATTTGATGTCCTAACACATGGTCATTTTTTGTATAAGTTCCATGAATCACTGAGAAAAATGTAAACTCTTTTCTGTCTCCATTTAGTTTTCTCCAAAGATCTATCATACCTAACTTTTCTAACATTTTATTTACCTCCTTAACTTCTTTCTTATTTATTTTATGGTTTGATTTATCAAGTTCTGAGAGAGCAAGGTTGAGATCTCCCACTATTATAGTTTTGCTGTCTATTTCTTCTTTTATCTCTGTTGGAATCTTTACAAACTGCTAACTCATTAGAGTTGATGTTTTGGGCCAGAACCTGAAACAACATACTAAGTAGAACTAATTAATACAATGCTTGTGTTTACACCTTTACTCACTGGAGTTCACAGTTTTTTATTCATTTTTTTTTAAAGGTTTGAGGTCTGTTCAATGCAAAGGAATGACAGCTACTTTAATTTGCCCTGGGGTACTTCTGCTGATTGATTTCCAGTGCTGGGTAATGGTGGCTAGATCCAGCATTCTTCTGGGACTCTTTGGTTTACAATTTGCCTTTTACAAAATGCAAATCTGCCAAACCACTAGCTTGCAACCAGGATAGAGTGGCCCTTAAAGGCTCACAGAAGATTACCAGCTATGTGGAAGCTACAACACTCTGACTCTCTACTCCTGTTTTTTACCTTGGTCTCCCTATGGTGCCATCTGGGTTTGGCAGACTGTGCCCCTGCCCAATTGAAACAGATCTATTCTGAAGTTCTTCCAAGGTATCTTCTAGAAATGTGTTGTACTCCAAATATTTATGGATTCTTTGACTTCAAAGCCAGTTTAGAGGTTTAATCAGCTGTTGGTTTAAGAGAAGTTTAGAAGAGGTTACAGAGAGTCATGTCTGCTCTCTACCATCTTGGATCTACCCCTGTTTAATACTTTATTAAAAAAATTTTTTTCTCCCACTTACTTAATAGTATTTTTTCTAATTACATGTAAAGATATGTAAAAGATAAAGATTATGTGCAAAGATTTCAACATTCACTTTTATAAGATTTTGAGTTCCAAATTTTTCTTCCTTTCTCCTCTCCCTCTTCCTCCTTCTTCTCCCCCTCCCCAAGATAATAAGAAATCTGATATAGATTATTCATATCTGATCATATCAATCATATTTCCAGATTAGTCATATTGTGAAAAAAGAATCAGAAGGAAATATCTATTTTATCAATATTGCTATTTATGACCTGAGCTTAGAGAGAGAATCACAAAATAGAAGAGATTTGAGGTGTATTCTTGAAGTCACCTCTTCAAGTGCATATGTTTGTTGCCCTGTGTTTATAGCTGCCACGGTGGCTATGTCCTAGCTTCACGAGGATGGGATAAAGATAGAGGTGAGAAATCTTCCTGTTTTTGCTAGAAATCTAAAGGAAAGGTTGTTTGAGTCCACATGACCCACTGGAAAGAGAGACTGTTTCAAAAGAGAGTGGAAGCTGTCTTTACTTCTTACCATTCCTAGAATGGGTGGGTTTTCCTGATTCAGTTGCCAATTCTCTTTTACTTTGACTCCAGTTATAGAAGCCAATAAAGGATTTCTGTAACACCTCAAAGTGCATAATCTTTCAGAAATGTCAGTCAGTCAATAAGTACTCATTAAGCATCTACTCTGTTCCTTTGTATGTGGGATAGAAAGAAAAGAAAAAGACCAACTCTGCTCTTGAGGAGTTCCCAATCTAATAAGGGAGATAGCATGTAAACCAAGTAGTCCAAATACAGGATAGATTGGAAATAATCAATATGGTGGAGATACTAGAATTAAGAGGGATAGGGAAAGGCTTTCTGTAGAAGATAGGATTTTAGCAGGGATTTGAAGAAAGCCAGGGAACCCAGGAGAAGATAAAGAGAGAGAGTGTTCTAGGTATGAGGGACAGCTAGTAAAAATGCCCAAAGGTAGACTGGAGTGATGAGGTTAGTGGCAGTCAGAAAGTTGTGGAAATTCCTTTTTGGTCAGAGGAGCAGATTCTTCATGAAGGAATTCACGAACCCGAAATATTAATTGGCAAAATGGAAATTTATTGTTGGATAGGAAGCTAGTTTTGCTAAGAGACTGACTTCTTTACTGACAAAGTTCTATTAGGGAAATGGAGGCTGGCACTGAGAAGAGAATGCCTTCTCAGTGGGCAGGGTCCTGCTTTGGACCTTCTGCAAAGAGTGAGTTCAGAAATTGCCCTTTAAAAAGGAATCTAGAGACTTAGATTTCAGGTTGAAAAGAAAGCCAAAGTCCCCAGGCCTAGATGCTCCTCAATGTCCAGCCCAGATCTTCAATTGGAATTTAAAAGGGTCTGGCATCCCCAGAAGATCAATGGGGTGCTTTTTGACCAAGATTTCTAATTCAATTCAATTAGAATTGAATAATGACACTTAACTTATCTGGGGAGATATGCTTTCCCAGGAGGGACTGAGACTCCAAGATCAAAAGGGAACAGTTTCAGAATGATAATTTTAAAAGGACACAGTTTCACTCCCCCCTTCAGGAGCACATCTTCACAGCATCACCATGTGTGTCTAACTCTATTGCCTTTGTTTTATTCTCATGAGAGAACTGTGAAGTCACAAAGGTAGTAAGTGTGCAAGGCTGGATTTGAAAACAGGTCCTTACTTTGATGCTAGTGATTTTCTGCCATACCACTTAAATAGTATGTTTTGAACTAAAAGATAAGAGACAGACTTTATTTACTATATCTTTGAAAAAAAAATCAGCACATTTGACAATCATATTGAGAGAAATGAACTGTGTTCTTTAGGGTGCCAAAAGGATCCTAAGGAAGTGGTGAATGAAAAGGGAAGGTAATACTCAATTATTCTCTCATTTATAATATTATCACTATTTCTCTTCATGAATTGTTCCCAAACATGGCTGACTTGTTTGTTGCCACTTATACAAATGGGGTGAATGTTCTCTATTGAATAGAGAGATCCTACTGGTAAAGAGAAAGCCTCTATGGGGGCTGGTCAGTTAGTTGATCAGTCAACAAGCATTTATTAAGTGCCTATTACATTCAAGGCATTATGCTAAGTGTTGGAGACACAAAGAAAGGCAAAACATATTTGGAAAAAGTACATTTAACAAACAAGATAAATAAAGGGCAGAACTACTGGCACTATATAACTCAATTCAACAAATATTTTTGGAGTGTTTGCTAGGAGGAAGGATATGAACACAAAAATGGAATATTTCTTGACTTTCAACAGCTTCCATTTCTATTGGACAGAGAAAATATACGCATAGAAAAATATGGCCCAGAACCTGTGATTTTTCTAATAAAGCAGACTTCCAGACAGGAAACTCCCTCAACCTGAAGCAGATTTGCAATTTATAGTTTTAATGTGAGTTACCTGAGGCACTAGATTGTTAAGTAGTTCACCCAGGATCACATAGCCATTAGGCCCAGTCTGAGCCCAGCTCTCCATTTAGTACATCATGCTACTTCTTGTAACATACGATATGAAGATACACATAATCCAGTATGAATTGAGGAGGGGAATAGCAATAAAAACTAGGGGGATTAGGAAAAGCTTCAAAGAGGAGGTGATAACTGATATGACCTTGAAGGAAGATAAAAATTCAATAAGATAAAGTTGAGGTTAGAGAGATTCCATGCATGGAGGAATGGTATATGCAAACACATAAGACAGAGCATTTTATTTGACAACAGATTTGGTTAAGAAGGCAAGAGTTTGCACAGGGGAATTAGTTTTGGAATAAGAATCAAAAGGTAGGCAGAAGTCTTATTAAGGAGGGTGTGAAACCTTCTGAATCCAATTCTCCCTGTGCAACAAGAGAACTTTTCAGTTCTACAAACATATATTGTACCTAAGATATACTGCAACATAGCTAACATATATAGGACTGCTTGCCATCTAGGGGAGGGGGTGGAGGGAGGGAGGAGAAAAATCAGAACAGAAGCGAGTGCAAGGGATAATGTTGTAAAAAAAATTACCCTGTCATGGATTCTGTCAATATAAAGTTATTATAAAATTAAATTAAATTAAATTTTTTAAAAAAAGGAGGGTGTGAAATTCAAGGCTCTGGAATAAGTATTTTAGCCTAGAAGCAATGAGGAGCCACTGCCATGGGGACCAATCCTATAAAACGTAGTTGGATCTGATGAGAAAAGATGAATCTTATGAAAATGATAGAGGAAGAAAATGAGAGAGGACCTATTGGAGGGATGAGCAGCTACTGTTATAAAGGTAGATAGACCCCTGTGGAGGAGCAGATCTTAAAAGGATGAATGGAAAGGTCCTTTTGCTAGAACAATGAACAAGCACAGGAGAAGATAAATACTACTGGAGAGGGCATACTTTAAGAAGAAAGAGTCTGTGAAGGAGTAGATCCTCTAAGGAAGGAAACAGACCATAGGAATGAGCTACATAAGGTAAAAGTTAGAGACTGGGATTGATGGCTATACTCCACCCTATCCCCTAGAACTAAGAAAGCCACTGTTTGTTTTCCCTCTTCTGTGAGCAAGAACAATTCCACTTCTGGAAAATTGACTCCTCACAGTTTCAGCTGAATGAATATACTCAGCCCATGAAGGCCTCTTTAATATTTAACTTGAATGAACAGAAGCTATAGTTGGAAACCAAAATGATAGGCCAGAAAGTCTGCTGGAGTACTTAGCTTTGGCATTCTGTGGAGGCTGAGAAGTCAAGAACATGGTCATCTTAAGCAGCTCTGTGAATATGGGAGGCTGAAAGGGAAGCTAAAAGGAAAGAGAGAAAGGAACAGGCACATTCTTCTTTAGCTGCAAGATCTGTTCCCCAGCTTCTACACAAAAAGTCCTATGACTTAATAGTAATTTATGTTTGTTCTCAAGAGGGAATAAGCAAGGAGAGATGGGAGGGAAGGAGAGGCAAGGAAATTAGAGCATTAGGGAGATTAAGATGTGCACTTCAGTTTATACTTGAACTATCTGATCACTAATTCTTCCTCCCACTCTTCTTTCTTTTTCTCTCTGTGTGCCCTCTCACTCTTTTCTCTCTCTCCTTTTCACTCTTTGTTCCTTCTCCCTTCCTTTCTCTTCCCATCTCTCTGTAGCATCTCACTTTTTTGTCTCCTCTTTCATTCTTTCCCTCCCTCCTTTTTCTCTGTGTCCTTCCCCTTTTATTCTATCTTCTCTTCCTTAAATCCCCTAACCTCTTTGCCTATCCTTTTCCTCTAATCTTCTCATTTCTTTTTCCTTTACTGTTTTCTTCTGGCTGTTATCTCTCCCATTTATTCTCCCCTACTCTCTCTCTCTCTCTCTCTCTCTCTCTCTCTCTCTCTCTCTCTCTCTCTCTCTCTTCTCTCTCTCTCTCTACTCTCTCTCTCTCTCTCTCTCTCTCTCTCTCTCTCTCTCTCTCTCTCTCTCTCTCTCTCCCTCTTTCTCATCTTTCTCTGTCTCTCTTCTCAGTGCCTTTGATATGTTTCGACTTGTTGCTGTGTTTTTCCATGGTAAACTCTTGTCCCGTTGCCAGTACATTATGTTCCTGGTAAGACCCATGACGTCAAATGGTAACTGGCTAGGGGCCAAGGAATGTTGCTGGGAAGGAATGAATGAATGGACTTTCAATTCACATTGTAATGCTTTGCTCCCTCTTTTGGATCATTTACAGACTTGAGCTTTTTGATGAAAGTGGTTTCAGTAGGAAGAATTTTTTTTGTCTGTTAGCTCAAAGGGCTGATGTGTGAACAACCTTAAGTAACCAAAGTGTGAAGAGAGTGTAGAGAAAAGCTTAGAATTGGCTGGTTCATCTGGTTTGGATTGCTGGGAATGGTATTTAGAATGGTATCAGAAGAAGGAAATGTCATTAGCATCCAGAAGCCCAAGTGGCAAAGACAGTTTCTAATTTACCCTTGTCATGTAATGTCAGTAAATAATCCTCTTTATTTATTCAAATAATTGTATTCTACACTGAAATAGCTCTTCACAGTCTACTTAGCACTTTCTGTGTACATTACCTGATTTGATCCTCACAATAAGCCCAAGAGAACTAGAATTTATTATCTATGTTTTAATAATAATGAGTATACATCTATAGGCTTTAAGGTTTGCAAAGAATTTTCCTCACAAGAAGAAACTGAGGCACAAAACGAGAAATGATTTGTATAAAATCACACAATTAAGTATCTGAGACAAGATTAGAAATCAAGTCATTCCTGACACTAAGCCAAATGCCCTTTCCATTATACCACAGTGCCCTCTTAAAGAGATGAGGAACTTAGAACTCAGAAATTAGGCAAGGTTTAATCACTGTCAGACCCAGGACTCAAACTAGGTCTCCTGATTCTAATGCTGCTAGATGTTGTCACCTCTCCCCTTTTCACCTTTATCATTGTTTACTGTCTTCAGTGTCAGGCACAAGGAGGACTGAGTTTCTGTCGGTGAATCTTTTGGCACAGACCCCAGTATGATGATATACTTTAAAGAATAATAAAATATTGGGGACTTGAAGGACTTTCAGGGTTTGTCTAGTCTAACTCTTTAATTTTAAAGATGTGGAAACAAGATCAGATTGGCTAAGTGACTTGTCACTTATATATAAAGTTATATATAGTTAAAAAGCAAAAGACTCAAACTAAATCTTACTTCTGGGTCAGCATTCTCTAAATCTGATAAAAGTTCTTTTGTAAGAATGACCTTCTCTGCCTACTTTCCCATTTCAGAAATGGTGTCCTTCTAATTCTTTCCCCTTCTCTTTTTGTTGTTAGCTCAATTGGTTAATCATGTTCCATGTTTGTTTTCTAGGACAGGTCATAATTCATTGCCTATTTCTGAGATAATTTTTTTCTCCAAGGCAGTTAAGGCACATTGAATAACTTAATCATTAGCTTTCTCTGAGCCACAGTTTTTCAAATCTTTTTAAAGTCTTGGAACCCTTAAATTCAAATTTTTAAAATCATTAGAACCTTAGTCAAGCACTTATGATTATTAAATCATAATAATAGACTTTAAGCTGGAAGAAAATTTAAAGATCATCTAATCCAACCACCTCATTTAAATATATATATATGTATCTTTTGTTTTTGTGTCACTTACATTTTCTAGGATATTCCTTCCCTAGAGACTCCTTTGAGAGTCAGAAAAAAGTTCAGCAGAGTTAATCATCACATCATTTATGCAGTATTCCACTTCCATAGAACTTCACCTCCATCTCTCCCTTCTGTAAAGGAAGAGAAATGAATCCTTATATCTCTTCTGTGTTTACAAATTTGGTCACTATAATTTCACAACATTGAGCTTTGGTCATTTTTATTGTTCTTTTCATTTACATATTTATAGTCATTGTGCATGTTGTTTGTCTCTTTCTGTTTATTTTATATTAGTTTATGTAATATTTTTCTATACTTCTCTATATTCATCATATGAATTGTTTCTTACAGAATAGCAATATTGCATTACATTTATATGTCACCATTAATTTAGTAATTTTTAAATCAATGGACACTTGTTTTCCAGCCTCTTTATTTTATAGATGGGGAAACTGAGGCCTAAGAAGGTGAAATTACTTGTCCAAGGTCACCTAGAGAGTTAATTTCAGAGATCTCCTAACTCAAATGCTCTTTCTTCTATACCACAAATAATACTTCAATAATTCAAGAATCTGAGGTCCTACCCACATGAATGCTCCTTCTACTGATGCAGATAAAGGTGGTTTCGTACATTAATAAGTAGGTAGTCTTTAAGAATTGCTGTGGTTGAAGAGTTTATCACACCGTCACCAATCTTGTGACTGATTTCTCTGACTTACTGAGCTAAGCTGGTCCTTGGATACTAAGTACCTAGTAAATGCTAAATGAATGCTTGTTTAACCACTGACAGATCCTCAGTCCATCATTGGTTCTATGCACAAAGTCTTTCCAGGTACGATTTGTCTGAACTTGTATTCCATTGACAGAGCCTTCAAGAATCCAGGATAAGAGTAGTATGAACTCATTTTCATAGTTCTTTAAGGTTGATAATTACTTTCTTCACAACTCTGTGAGGTAGAAGGAATAAGTAATGTTATTTCCATTTTATATATGGAAAACTGAGTCTTCCCAGCTAGAAAAAGTGACTTGCCCTCCCTCCCATAGCTAATAAGGATTTAGTTCCCAGAAGGGTCTCTTTGGATTCTAGTTATAGCATTTCCACTGTGTAGCAAAGGGCTATAGAGTCAAACCACAAATAATAATACCATAAACCTTTTACTGGTTTATGGTCAGTGATCAATATTTGGTAAGGATCTAAAGTCATCATCAGATCATAAACTCCTTGAGCGTTGAGACTGTTTTTTGACACCCCATCTTATTTTGGTATCTCCTGCACTTAGCGGTGGCATAGAGTAAATACTTAATAAATATTAATTAATTAATCATGAAATAAATATTTAGATAATAAAGTAGAGAAAAAAGCAGTTAAAATTCTTTCTTTAAAAACCTTATCTATGGTATTCCATCTCCAAACTGCATATATATATATAAATATAAGTATACATATATATATATATAACTGCTGTTGTGTTTGTTTCTTGTGAAACTTCTGGAAACCCTGCCAGCTCTAGGATTCCATGATTCCATGATATAGTACCAATTTTCTGGATTTGTTATTGATTGGGAAACTATAGGGAATGAGTCCAGGATTTGTAATCAGAGGACCTTGATTCTGCCATTTGATGCCTTGCTCTCTTGCTATAGTTCTCTTCCCTTTCTGAGCCTCAGTTTATCTAAATGTAAAGTGAGAGGTCAGACTACATGATCTCTAAAGTCCATTTAAGCTCTGATGGACTAATGATTTCACTTGGGAACAAATATATTACTACTAAGTGAAAACAAGAATATAATTTATAGTCAGAAAGAGCAAAGAACTGGGTAATATTATTTTATCAGACCTATTATATTTCATGGATACAGGAAACTCCCGATGGGGAAACCTTCACTTACCAATGCAAGCTGGCATTTGTCTGCAACTTACAGCCTTAGAGAGATGCTTAAAAACTCTGAGAAATTAAGTGACTTGTCTAGGATCACAGGGTTAGTGTCAGAGATGGGATTTGAAGAAGCATTTTCCTGGTTTTGAGGCTAGCTCTCCATTCATTAAAATACTGTGACTTCTCTTTGGACACTGCATTTCTCCAGAGTCAGTTTCTCCACTTCAAGCACCAACCTCACAGCTGAAGCTCCAGTCATGGTTTGGCTTGAGACATAACATCCCCACACAAACTTAAAACATTTTTAAAGCTCATAATTTCTCAGAAACATCCAGAACTTATTGCCACTTGTGAAATAGCCCAGAAACTCGAAATGGGCTTCTGGGGAATCTGTAATCTTTCCTGGAACAGTGTCTATTCTAGGAGACCATTCAGAGCCATCAGGCAGGATGCAATTCCATTCTGTATATTGTACTTTCCACCAGAGGATCTCCAGTTGGTCTGCAACAAGCCCCCAAGCCTGGGTGTTTTATCTTTTGAAGGATGGCATGCTAAGGATCTAATGAAGGCTAGAGGTGGATCAATGTGGTAACACAGGAATTTAATTCATAAAGTTTTATGCATTCCCGAGAAGCAGGTTTTTTGCAGCCCACTATGTACCCAGAGTTTCTCTTATTATTTTCTGTTGGAATCTTTATGATTGATCTGATCTTACAAGATGTTTTGGGCCAGAACCTGAAACAAGGTACTAAGTAGAACTAATAGAAACAATACTTGTGTTCACACCTTTAGAGAGCTCATATAAGCAAGAAGTACTTAAGTACTCATTGGAGTTCACAAGTATGGGAGATTCACAAAGTAAACTTTGTAACTTTGTGAATTCACACCTCCCTTGACACTCTTAGGGCCAGAGAGCACTCTGGGAGAAACCCATAATCCCACTCTCTCGCATACCACAATCCCTTCTCTTGAAGGAGCATAAATAGAGCTTCAGTGAGCCCAGTCAGGAGAGTTCAGCTGAATTAGGTTGAGAGGCGAGCCAGTCAAGAGAATTACTTCAGAACATTCCCAGGGGGTCGGAGAGGAGCACTCTGGGAGGAAGCCCACAAGCCCTCTCTCCAAGGCAAGAGAGATTCATTGCATTTTCCACCTGGCTGGCTGGAGGCTGACGGACAAACCTTTAGATTTGGAGACATTTGGAGCGAGCTCTTGGAACCAAGCAGAAAGATAGGCCACTAAGAAAAAGTAACCAGGCTATTTTGGAAGGAGAAAATAAACATTTGCATTTTATCACCTGGCTGCATTTTGAGGTGATTATTACTTTCAACTGCAACTAAGGCCGCCTCCAGAAAACCTCCCCGAAGAAACCTGCTCCAGACAGAACCATCTTATCTTATATATTAAAGAAGAAAAACACCACAATTTTCTAGTGATTCCTGATGATCCTTTGTCATTAATGATTGTGAAGCAGCCATCTCTCAATCTTTTCCCACCTTCTCTGTATAATAGGCCCCATTCAGTCTTTGTGAGCATGTGCAGCAGGTGAGCTGATGGAGTTCCCACACGGATTTTGGAGCATATGCAAATTACTATGGTTCTGGTCTTCTAGCCATGTGCTGAAGAGAAGAACTTTTGATTGGCTGCTAAGTCAGACATAGGTTATAGTCAAAAGGAATTAAAAAGTCAAAGTGAGGCTTTTCCTGTTTTTTGAGTGAGAAAGCAAGGAATTTCATAAGCCCTTGGTAGACAGAAAGACTCTCTAGTCAAACTACTATCATTTGGACTAAGTACATGAAGACAACATGAGTACAGGTTGTTACTTCTGTTTCTGGTGGCCTATTCTTCCTTTTTTAGGTAGAGAAATATTGAAGATAGCTATAACCTCACAAGTTTCAAAATGTTGGGATGATGAGTACTTTTTATATTATTATTATAGCTTTTTATCCACAAGTTATATGCATGGGTAATTTTTCAGCATTGACAATTGCAAAACCTTCCGTTCCAACTTTTCCCCTCCTTCCCCTCACCCCTCCCCCAAATGGCAGGTTGACCAATACACGTTAAATATGTTAGAATATAAGTTAAATACAATATATGTATACATGTCCAAACAGTTATTTTGCTGTATAAAAAGAGTTGGACTTTGAAATAGTGTACAATTAGCTTATGAAGGAAACCAAAAATGCAGGTGGACAAAAATAGAAGGATTGGGAATTCTATGTAGTGGTTCATAGTCATCTCCCAGAGTTCTTTCGCTGGATGTAGCTGGTTCAGTTCATTACTGCTCTGTTGGAACTGGTTTGGTTCATCAATGAGTACTTGAAGTATAGGAGCTGCAGGTCATGCTGGGATTTGCTGGAAGTCAAGTATAAGTGAGATTTGAAGAATGAACTACTTGATCCAGTCTAGGAGTAGGAAGCAATAGTGAACAATGACTTCCTCATCAGTAATACCATATTTTGAAATGATTTTGATGGTGAATGCTTTGAAGTAACTCCTTTAAGCTTAAGTCCACTCTTCCCAGGAATGAGGTAATAGATAGAAGATGTAACACCTCCTATATGGGTAGAGAATTCTTTATAACTTCTGGTGAATTTTCCATAAAATATCTTCTAGGCAAACTTATGTTTGGCATTTGAACAATGTGGTCAACCCATTGGAGATGCATTTTCTATAGCAGAGTTTGAATGCTTGGCAGTTTATCTCTAGAAAGAGCCTGGTCTTTGGTACCTTTCAAATCTTTCTAAGACAATTCAAATGGAGTAATTCAGCTTCCTGGCATGGAGCTAGTCTACTATCTGGATTTCGCAGGCATACAACAATCATTATCCCTGAAGCTGCTGGATGGCAACAACCATATTGACCTTTCTTCAGCCCTTTCTGAAGTCACAGTGGTTCTCATGTAGCTGATCATCTTCCAGGTGAATGATCAGCCTATTAGGAGGATTCTGGTAAAAATCTTGCCAGCAACAACTAAGGCACACACTTGTGGTTGTCACATAATCTATTTGATTTTCCTTTATGCAGATGGAAAATGGAGGCCTCCTTAAACTCTTGGGAGATAACCATGACCTGCCATATGACCTGTGAAATTTCACTCAGCTTTTGCATAGGCAGCAGACCTTCTATCTTATAAATTTCAGTTGGAATAGAATCAGTACCAGGTGCTTTGCCACATGGAAAAATCCTAATGGCCTTTAAAACTTCTTCAGTTGAAAGTTCAGCCAGGGATTGACTTCAACCTGAATGGCTTCAGCATTCATTGATGATGGTCTGTGAGAACACTGTGGAAGTATTCAGTACGTCTCTCCAGGATCATGCCCTTATCGCTAATCAATGTGACTCCATCAGCATTGAGCAGATGAGATGTACCATATGGCTCTGGCCCATAAATAGACTCCAGGGCATCATAAAAGCACTTTGTATAATTACTATCCGTATAAAATTGAATTCCATTTGCCTTCTTACTGAACTAAAAATCTTGCACCTCTCTTACCTTCAACTGTACTTTTACTTCTGGTGGAGTTCAAGACTATCTTTTTAGATATGGATGTGCTATCTTACTAGTAAAGCTTGTGGAGTTCTCATTTTTCATTCAGCAGCTTCTGAATTTCCCTACCATTTTTATCGAATCCTTCTTGATGTATGTGTGTATTCTGGCTCAGAAAAGCAAACGCAGTGCTATACACCAAATCTTTGAAAGTTGCCCACTTCTTTTCTACTTTACTGTTGTCAACTGTGTGTTGGCTCAACTTTCTCTCCAAGCTAGCAATGAACTGTTCCCATTGGGAGAATCATTCTCATTGTGGATCAAATCATCAGGCAATTATCTTGCCTTAGAGCCATTACTTTTGCTGAATATGAATGTTGAGTTTAGAGATGATAAGTCTTTAGCACTCTGCATCACACATTGTCTTTATCACTCTAACATCTGTCTGTCTCTTCTTACAATGGCATAGTCTGTAGCCAATGTTTGATGCAAGGATGCATCCATGAAGTTTTACTGCATTTAGATAAATGGAAGACAATCTTGGTGATGAGAAGATCAAGGGATGCACGGATGAGAGCTGGATGAATTAGGTGGACACCAACACAGGAAAGTGGGCCTGAAAAGGGTTCAGCAGGCCTAGCACTGGAGGTATTAGCTTTCCCTGAATACCATCTGCATTCCTTGGCACCTTTCCTACAAAAATCAAGGAGGAAAATTTTGATTTAATTACATTTTAAAATACTTAGCAAATGCTTTTTCAGTTTTTTTATGCAAATACATTCATTGGTAATTTTCTACATAATATCATAATTAATTTCAGTGGTAAAGTCATTCAGTTGAAGTCAAGAGACTGGGGTTCATGTCCTAGACTCATAATATGAACTTGGCAAATCATTTCTCATATCTGGATCTTAGTTTCATAGATTTAGTATTAAAAGACATGTTAGAAGTCACCTTGTCCAATGCCATCACTTTACAGATGAAGAAACTGAAGTCAGAGATGCAAATGGACTTGCCCAAAGTCATATGCTTGTTTGGTTAGTAAAACAAGTAGAATTAAAGCTCAGATCTCATGGCTCTGAGTTCAGAACTACAAATAAAGCACTTTTTACATTGTTTTGCTTTCCTTCCCCTCTCTGTGAAATAGAAATCTAGTCATTTTAAATGATTTCTAAAGTCTCTCACTGTTTTATTAATCTATTCTTTGTAGTCAAAGGCCCTTCTAACTCTTGCATTTTATGTTCAGTTCAACAATTCAATAAGCAACTATCAAACATTTGCTACAAGGAGCTTACATTCTTCTAAGAGGAAATAAGATATATACAAGTAACTGTAAATTGGGGTGGGGTGGGGATTGCTAAGAACTGAAGGGATCAGAAAAGACATCATACAGAAGGAGGCACTTGAGCTGAGTTTTGACTAGAGATGGACATTCCAAGAAGTAGAGATGTGTCAAGGAAAGCATTCCACATGTGAAGAACAGCATATGCAAAAGCAGGGGCAGGAAATGGAATGTTATATTACAACATGTTGGTCAGTTTGCCTGGAATGTACTATGTGAGGGGGAGTAATATGAAACTGATATGGAGAGACATGTAAAAGGATTTAAACACCAAATAGGAATATGTATTTTAATCTAGAGGCAATAGAGACTCACTGAAGTTTCTTGAAACAAGGTGTGACATGGGAAGACTTATGACTTTAGGGATTTCATTTAAGCAGTTGTAATGGGCTAGAGACAGGAGAAATTATTTACAGGGAAAATTAATTAGGGGCTATTGAAGTAGTTTGAGCAAGTACCTGAACTAAGGTAGCCTACAATTGAATAGAGATAAGGAGTAAGATGCAAGAGATGTTATGGCAGCAGAATAGAAAAGACACAGTAATTAAATGAGAATAGGATGAATGAGGGCAATAAATTGATGGTGACACTTAGATTGTGAACTCTGGTGACTGGAAGGATGGTGATATTTTCTAAAGAAAAAAGGAAATGAAGAAGAGTGGCAGATTTGGGGAAAAAGAGAAAGAGAGTGAGTCCTGTTTTCAATATGCTGTTTGAAATTGCTATGAAATATCCAAGTAAAAAATTCCACAGACATTTAGTGATATAAGACTAAAAGTTTAAGAAAGAGGGAAATATGGATTTATAAGTTTTAAGAACTTTTCAGCTTTGAGTGAACAAACAAAATGTGTGAAGCAATGTGCTAGATGCTTGAAATACAAAGGGGAAAACTGGCCAAGCATCTATTCTCTAGGAATTTCTATTCTACTACTATGTCCTATGCTCTTTCTGGCATTCTAAGTTTTAAGGTTCATCCTAATTCCGACGTCCAACTCTGATGTCTGATGTTCCAATGAACAGTTACTGTCGAATATAAAACTTACTTTCATTTTTTTATATTAAAGATTTCCCAACCACTCTCTACAACATGCTGTGAAGATGAGCAGTTTGTAATGTTTCTCCCCAGAATTTTAAAGATTTCCAGTGCCCTTTAATTTATCATTCCTATATCTTTTCAGATCAAAATCTTGCCAATACATTTTTTTCTTATTTTAATTTAGTTTTCCCGTCTCCAGGACATACCTTTAATTTCTCTTATGAGAAGCTGAAGGCTGATGGATTGCTTGATGTAATTTGTGGTTATAATATTCTAAATCAATTGTCTACAATAAGTCTAGCACCATTATGATGAACCTCAGGGAGTGAGGGGTTACCAGGATGCGTAAGGAAAGGCCAATTGACCTAAGTTGGAAATGAAATAAATTAAAATTTCCATGTCAATCAGCAGTGGAATTGGGCCCATGAATGGCCATTATATTGCTGGTCTAGGAAAGACAGAGACCCATACTTAAAAAACAATTATTATTTTTTTTCAAATATGCATTTATTTTCTCTTTTCACCCCCTCCCAAATAGAGAACAATAACAATAACAACAAAAGGAAAACAAATTCCTTGCAACAAATATGTACAACAGTTAAAACAAATTCTTACATTGGCCATGTCCAAAAATGTATGTTTCATTCTGCATCTCACCATCGGAAAGTGAGTAGTATAATTCCTTATCAGTCCTACTTTTATCAGAGGCTGTTAGTGGCACAATGGATAGAATTTTGGGTCTGGAGTCAGGAAAACCTGAGTTCAAATCTAGCCTCAGATGCTTAATAGTTGTGTGATTCAACAAGTCATTTAACTTCTCTTTACCTTGATTGTAATAGCACCACATTTGCAGGGTAGTTGTGAGGATCAAATGAGATAATATTGGTAAAAAAGTATTTAGCACAGTACTTGACACATAATAGGTACTACATAAATGCTTATTCCTCTTCTTCTCAAATCATGGTTGGTTTATTCATGTTTGGAATAGACTTCTTAGGTCTTCAACATTTTTTCAAATTGTTATTATTGTATAAATTGTTATCCTGGTTCTGATCACTTCATTCTGCACCAGTTCACAAATTGACCATTTCTTATGGCATAGTATTCATTACATTCACATATTATAATTGGTGATAAATGGTAAAAGGATATGAACAGACAATTTTCAGATGAAGAAACTGAAACCAATTCTAGTCATATGAAAAGGTGCTCTAAATCACTATTGGTCAGAGAAATGCAAATTAAGACAACTCTGAGATACCACTAAACACCTCTCAGATTGGCTCAGATGACAGGAAAAAGTAATGATGAATGTTGGGGGGGATGTGGGAAAATTGGGACACTGATACATTGTTAGGGGAATTGTGAACTGATCCAATCATTCTGGAGAACAATTTGGAACTATGCTCAAAGGACTATCAAAATGTGAATATCCTTTGATTCAGCAGTGTCTCTACTGGGCTTATATCCCAAGGAGATCTTAAAGGAGGGAAAGGGAGCCACATGTGCATAAATGTTTGTGGCAGCCCTCTTTGTGGTGGTTAAAAACTGGAAACTGAATGGATGCCCATCAATTGGAGTTATGGTTGAATGAGTTATGGTATCTGAATGTTATGGGATATTATTATTCTATAAAAAATGATCAGCACAGTGATTTAAGTGAGAACTGGAGAGACTTAGATGAACTGATGGTGAGTGAAATGAGCAGAAACAGGAGATCATGGCACATGGCAACAACAAGATTATATGATGATCAATTCTGATAGACATGGCACTTCTCAACAATGAGGTGATTCAGGCCAATTTTAAAGATGATGAAGAGAGCCATCTATACCCAGAGAGGACTGTGGGAACTGAATGTGATTCACAACATAGCATTTTCACTCTTTTTGTTGTTTGCTTGCATTTTATTTTCTTTCTCATTTTCTTGTTGACCTAATTTTTCTTGTGCAGCAAGATAATTATATAAATAGGTATGCATATATGGAATTTAACATGTTTTTACCATGTTCAACATATATTGGATCACTTGCCATCTAGAAGAGGGGAGTAGGGTGAAGAGGTTACAAGGTTTTGCAAGGGTCAATGTTGAAAAATTATCCATGCACATATTTTGAAAATAAAAAGCTTTAATAATATATATACACATATATTATAATTTGTTCAGAAATCCTTTAACTGAAGGCCCCTGCCCTTGGTTGCCAGTTGTTTGACACTTTGAAAAAAGCCGCAATATTTTTGTACATAATCATCTTTTTTTTTCTATTTCTTTGTCTTTTTGGACTGTATGTATCACTGGGTCAAAGTGTATACTTGGCCTAGTAACTTTTGGGACATTGTTCCAAATTGTTTTCTGGAATGGCTAGACCAATTCATAACACTATAAATTACTTTTTAATTAAAAAAATTTAAATTCGGAATTTAACAAATATCAAATAAAATGAATATGTCCCTAAACAAATTAAAACGGAAAGAGTATTTGACAAAAATTTGTAAATCTGTCACATTCAGCTTATTTTTTCCTTTTAAATATGGGGAGGGTGACTTGTGAGCATGTACAGTGAATTTAGATGATGTAATTCCCATGTGGAAGAGGCTGAGGAGCAGTTCTAGATGGCATTATGACATGTAATAGAAGTGATTTTTTTTTCTGATTTAGAGAATGTGCAAACATTTGGAGACCACTAGGTGGTGCAGTGGATAGTACACTGGGCTTGAAGTCAGGAAGACATATTTTAAATAGTCTCAAATATTTACTAATTGTGTGACCCTGGGCTTCATTTAACTTCTGTCTACCTCAGTTTCTTCAACTATAAAGTGGGGATAATAGCATCTATTTTTCATGGAGACTGTGAAGATCAAGTTAGATATATAAAAGTGTGTCATACCCTTTGATCTAGTAATACTACTACTAGGTCTACATCCCAAAGAAATCATAAAAAAATGGGAAAAGACCTACAAGAACAAAAATATTTGTAGCAGCTCTTCTTGTGGACTTGGAAACTGAGGGCATGCCCATTAATTGGGGACTGGCTGAACAAGTTGTAGCATATGAATGTAATGAAATATGATTGGGCTATTAAAAATGACGAACAGGCTGATTTCAGAGAAAGCTGGAAAGACTTAGATGAACTGATGCTGTATGAAGTAAGCAGAACCAGGAGAATATTGTATACAGTAACAGTCACATTGGCAGTGATCATCTGTGGAATACAATGTGTGATACAACGATCCAAGACAATCTAAAAAGAGTAATGATGTAAAATGCTATCCACATTCAGAGAAAGAAGACTAAAGTATACTATTCCTACCATTTTTTTCTTTCTTATGATTTTTCCCTGTTAATCTGATTCTTCTTCCATAACACGACTAATATGGGAATATGTTTACTATGACTGTGCACATATAACTTGTATCAGATTGTTTGCTCTCGTGGGGAAAGGGATTAAGAAGGAAGGAGAGAGAAAAAAAATCTGAAACTCAAAATCTTACAAAAGTGAATGTTGATGTATAGGTCTACCTGCCATCTGGGGGAGGAGGGAAGGGAAGGAGGGGAAAAGTTGGAACAGAAGGTTTTGCAATTATCAATGCTGAAAAATTACCCATGCATATATCTTGTAAATAAAAAGCTACAGTAAAAAAAAGAAAGTTTGAGATCAGTATATAGGCAATTTTCCTAAAAGCAGTTCTCAAGCTCAACTCTATATTCAACCCATTATCTATATTGTCAGTAGCAGATACCTATCATGATGGTAGGTTGTTTATAGGCTATCCATCCAAATGCATATTGAACTCTAGGAAATAAATGTTTCTCATACACTTGAAAAAAAAGTGAATGGTGAAATTTATCTTTATGTGTAATTGGAAAAAATAAAATACTATTTAGTAAAAAAATGTTCAAGTTAGATAATATTTATAAATACTTAGCCTAGTATCTGGCATATAGTAGTCTTTAATAAAGACTTGTTTTTCTTTTCCCTTTTCTGAAATTAATTTTGGTATGATAACCACATGATGGAGAGGATGCCTAAGCTTCACTGAGGTGCATTATTTCTTGCTGTTATGTCCAAGGGAAAAAATAAAGACTAAGTCCTTGGTGGGGAGAGAGGCCTTAGACCTTTATGTCCCCACTGGTTCCCAGTGATCTCTTAGTGTGTGGCCCTGCTTTTGCTTATGTCTTTGTTTTATCTATTTTTCTCCTTATCTTTCAGATGAAGGATATTAGAAATAGTTATGTGAGCTTCAAAACATCCAGAGAGTTAGCTACCCAAACTGGGAACTGAAGTCCATGCTGAGATTTTTGCTTGAACTCACAAGGACCAAAGTCCTGAGCAATTTGTTCAGACTTAGACCAGCAGTAATAGAGATATAGAAACATTTATCCATCACATTTTGAAGAAAACTTTGTGGGACCAATGTTATATAGAACATATAATGTTATATAGAAATTGGCTTAAATTTGAGCCCATTCTTTCCAAATACCAAGGTGTATAGGGGAGAATGGTCACTAACCCCAAGGATTAAAGGGAAATTATTATATTTCTCTTCTTTCTGCAGCTTTACAGTATATATTATTTTTTTTGGGGGGGGAAGCTGAATAATTTTGATTGGTTAAATGAAACTAGGGAACATTAGTCACTGATGGTTAGCAGTGGAAAAGAAGTCCATATTACTGTGGGCCTATAGTATCAGAGAAAAACTTTCCTGATTTCTCAGTAGATATCCTTAGAATCCTTAGGGGGAAAGATAGCAAGTCTTACTCTGATAGAATCATAAATAAATAATAAATTCAACATGTAACTATCAAAGCTCTCCAATTGTCTACCTCCTTCCGTTCTTTTCTATGCTTTTAAAAATTACTTCAATGATGCTTTTCTTTCTTTCTTTTTTCTTTTTCTTTTACAACTTAATGCTGGTCCTGTCTCTTTTATTTCCACACTCTTCCCCCTTCTCCAAATTGAAATTTTAAAAAACACTCACAAAATCCAAAAACAAACTTGTAAGAAATGTATTTAGTAAGCAAAAAAAAAAATACCCACATTGGCTGTGTCTGAAAATGTGTATCTTATTCTGCACCCTGAGTCTATCACCTCTCTGTCAGGAGATGAGTAGCATGCTTTATCACTAATCCTATGGAATCAAGACTGGTCATTGATAAGAGATTTTAGGTCTTTGTTTGGCTTTATAATATTATTGGACAAATTATACCCCTAGTTCTGCTTACCTCACGTTACATATTTTAATTTGTTAGGAACAAATGATGTAATACATGTTAAGTGCTTTGCAGTCCTTAAAATATCACATAATTATTGATCATTATTATTTTTTTCTAGTCCTTCATCCTTCTTTACCCTTCCTTAAAGTAGTGGCTTTCTGAAAAAGAAATCAATGGACCATTAACTGTCCTAAACTGAGTTTCAGACATATATAAAGACAACAGATACTTTTTCTATAATGTGACCTATTTGCATATCAAGACAGAGTGAGACTACTGCATAGGATGATCAGGCAACTAGTAATTTATGTGAAAACTTGATCTTTGTCCACTTTGGACAGGACGAGGGAGAAACTGTGGTCTGATGCCCTTGTAAACTAGGCCTAGTGCCTGGCTTCCATTGGCTGTTGCCCAGATTGTTTAATTGGAGGTCATAACTGAACCAAGGTCTACTAATAATACTGAGATTGTTTTTGTTAATCCATTTGTCCAAAATACTTCAGTTCCACAGAATGGAAATGTCATTGACATGATATATTAAGGCCATGAGATATAGTCCATGGTCTCCAAATCAGAAGTAAACAGAAGAGTCCCAGCTTGGCCATTTACTAGTTGAGTGACCTTAATCAAATCAATATAGTTTTCTTGAACCTGAGTTTCTTTATATTTAATATGATATGATAATGAGGATGACAATGATAGTGTTGGTGATAATAATATTCTCCTGTTTGAATAACTGGATTTAGGACAGGACAGAATAAATGATGTCCACTGAAAGACATTCAGGGTGATAAGTGGGATTGATAGATAATGGAAAATAAAGAAAAAAAATTAAGAGTCAGAGAAAGGAAAAAGGAGAAGTGTGATGGTTTTGCCTTCATCTTACATGGGGGAAACAGAACCAAGTAAGTAGAGAATTCTTCTTGTCTGAGATTAGGCTCTTCAATCTCTCTCTGAGATGCAGGTTCTTAACAGTAAAATGGGGGAAAGCATACTTTTACTGTCTCCCTTGCAGGGTTGGTGTGAGTCAGGTAATCATTTCATAAAGCTTATGTGCTATAGAACTGAATGTTAATTATTATTACAATGTATATATTTCCACTGGTTTCCCAGACAGGTACCACATAGCAGCCAAGAGAGTAAAAAATTTCCTATACGTAACCTGGACAATTTGTGTCATAAGACATGAAAAAGAGACAACATGTAGTAGACAATGTAATGGGTGTAGAGTTAGAAAGACAGGAGTTCAAGTACTTCTTTGACCTTAGCTGTTTTACTCTGGGAAAGACAGCCTCAGTTTCCTCATATGTTAAATGAGTATAATATAGTAATAGCATTTAACTCACAGGTTTGTCAGCCAGTCAATAAATATATATTAAGCACTTATTGTATGTTAGGCATTGTGTCAAGAGTTGGAGACACAAAGAAATATTAAAGACAGTTCCTATTATTAAGGGCTCACAGTAGAATAGGGAAGACAATATACAAATAGTTATATACAAACAAAATATATGCAGAATGAAGTTGGAAATATTCAATAGACAGAAGGCGTTAGAATTATGATTGCTTAAGAAAGGCTTCCCTAGAAGATGGAATTTTGTTTATTTTGCTTTTTTTTTTCAAGGCAATTGGGGTTAAGTGACTTGCCCAGGATCATACCGCTAGTATACGTTTAAGTGTCTGAGGCTAGATTTGAATTCAGGTTCTCCTGATTCCAGAATTGGTGCTCTATCCATTGTGTCATTTAGCTGCCCCTGAAGATGGGATTTTAGCTGGAACTTGAAAGAAGCCAGGAAGCAGAGATCTTGATGGATTAAATGATTTTTACAAAGATTCCATAAAAATATTTGCACTATTATACTTCCTCACACGGTGGCCAGGACTAAACAAGATTCTGGATGGCAAGCACTTCCTGCGTGTGACCTGTCATTCTCTTTACTACTCTCTCTTGCACCATAAAGCTCTAAGATTTGATGTCTAAATTATGTTTAAAGCTAAACATGATTTTATTTCTAAGTATGAAATACTGAGGTTAGTAGTCACTAGGTAAACAAAATGTCTCCCTCAGAAAATTAAATAAATGAATCTGTTCCATTAAATTAATCTAATCTAATCTAAATCAAGCTATTATATAGCCAAAAAGAAGATGGAAACCCAAGCTGATCATTGCTATAAGAGAACTGAGAGCAAAGTTCCTTTGCTCCTTTCTCCTGCTGGGATCTCAGATTGGAAAGCTCTGTTATTCTCCAACTCCTCTACTTTAGTTAACTTCCCCAGAGATCAGTGAGAGACAAGGACCTTGGACAAACTCTAGCAGCCTGGAATAAGGTCAGCAGCATGAGGATGTTTCTCTGACTTGCTCTTGGAAACAGGCTGTGACTGAATGTTCTGTTTTGAAAAGCCATCTCTGGTCAGAGGGGAAGGTGGCTGACCATGAAACCTGATAACCTGTCCAAACACAGTTCCCTTGGCTCTTGGTCTGCTTACACGTGATGAAGTCTTAGAAGCGTACACAGTTTTTCCCCAAGGGGAGAGAGAAGATCTAACCAATAGGATCTAACCAATGGAATTGGCTAGGAAAGAAAGAGATTAAGAAAATAATTTTTTAAAAAAAGAAAGACATGTATAATTACTTCTATTCTCTCATGGATTTCTTTGTGATCTCTGTTTACATTTAGTGTTTAAGAGCTAGAAATGGCCTTAGAATATCAAATGTCAGAGGTGGGAAGGGACTCCAAAGATGTAAGGGGTATCTAGAATATAGAGTTCTAGAACTCAACGAAACTTCAAAACACAGATCAAGGAATGTTAAAATTGGAAGGGACCTTACAATTCATATAAATATACTTTCATTGGTTGGGAAAGAAGAAAAGTTAGATCCAGAAAAGTCAAATGTCTTACTCAAAGTCACAGGGTCATTGTAAGAGCCAAGATTGGCCATGTATCTGTTTCTGCTTTTTTTTGAGTTTTAAAATACACACATACACACACATACAGATATACAAAAAATGCAAGCAGACCCACAACATATGCAACACACACACACACACACACACACACACAGCGTGGATTGCAGATATGTTGGGAAGTCTGGATTTTTTCATACTTCTGCAGCTTGTTTTTAGAATGGGCCAACTTGGCTCTAGTTTTCCTCTAACCTGGATCTAGTGCAAGTTTGACGTCACTGTTTTTCACAAAATCCGTCTGGATAGGAAGATCTCTGTGTGTTGTCCTGACTGAACAGGACAACAATCCAAATTTTAATCCAAATATCCAAAGTCCTGCAGTTTGGCCATGTGCTTGCCACTTTGGTCAAAGAGACCTATAAGCATGAACTTTTAAACCTGGAAGGGACATTGGAGGTAATCTAGCCTTATTCCCTAATCCACTTAAAAAAAAAAAAGACAAGGAAGATGATGCTTCAAGGAATTAAGTAACTTGGCCTTAAAGCACATAGGATAGGCATAGTAAGTAAATACCCAAGCACCCACCTATTCTTTTCCAGGCTTATTATCCATTATTTCCCTTTACATATTCTTTGGTCTAGACAAACAGTATTTCTTTCTGCTCCTCATACATGACATTCCATCACCCTTCTCTGCAACTTTCCTCCATACCTAAAATATATTCCTTTCTCGCCTCAACTTCTTAACATCTCTAATTGCCTCCAAAATTCAAACCGGATGCCTCCTATTATGTAATTCCCTCAACTGCTACCATCTCCCTGTGAAAGTAAACCGGATTTATCTCAAATCTACTTTACTTGTACTTATTTGTCTACTTATTGTTTTCCCTTATTGAATGTAAGCTTCTTGAACACAGGGGCTATTTCTTTTATTTGCTTGTTTGCATCTCTAGTGCCTAGAGCAGAGTACCAGACATACAGTTGGGCTTAATCACTCTGATTGACTGACTCCAAATCTAATGCTGATGGGGAAGGAATAGAGAAAAAAAGTCTTATCTGATTCATTCCTAAAATTTAGAAAACAGGCCCTGTCATGTTGGGAAACCTGCTTTTCCTATGGGAAGATGTGTCATCTAATGCCCTAATCTGCTGAGGCTGATTTGTAATGACTCTCAATATACATGCGGTACATTTGAAGCCATAGAAAGACCAGGAGCTGCAGCATAACCCTTTCCTTCCTGTTAACCCAAGAAGCAGACAGCTGGGGAGTGTCAGGGGGAAAATAGAGCCTTGCCTTCCCGCATGCCATGTAATCCATCATGAGAAATTATGTCATGTCACATGATACATCTTATAAACTTAGTGCTGACCTTTCCAAAGTGGGAGGGAGCAGCCTTTGGAGCCCAGCCCCACCTCCATCACACAAAAGAACTGTGCCTGAACCCTTCATGGATTCCAGCATTCATATAGAACAATGTTGGAATGATAAGATTTCATTTGGCTTCTCTCCAAAGGCTTTACTAAGTTGCTCCAACACCTCCAAGAGCCCAATAGCTGATGAGCCTGGAAGTATTTTTAAACCCATGCCCTTAATTGACCTAGTCAAAAAATTCCTATTGCCCTTGGAATTTAGTTCTCCCCCTATCATTTGACAGGAGGATAGCCAATTGTTTGAGGATCAGTGGAACAGCATAATATACTGATATGACTTTATAATAACAAAGAGCAGAGAAAACGAATCTTGGAGCTATTGATAATAATTTACATAGTGCTAACAGGTTTACACAACACTTTATGCACACTTATCTCATTTGATCCTCATAACAACTTTATGAAGAGAGTGTTATTAATATCCCCATTTTATAGATGAGGAAACTAGAGCAGAGAGAAGTTAAGTGATTTGTCCAAGATCTTACAGTAAGAGTCAAATTGAATTTCTGATTCCAAATCAGATACTCTATCCTCTATACCACCAACTGCCTAAGAATTCCTGAGCTAGAAGGGACCTTAAGATACAGAAGTTCAGAATAATCTTAGAACATAGAACAACATATTAGTGGCTCCCCTTTCTGTGGTGCTTTTAGATTTACAAGGCACCTTCCTCTCACCTATTGAAGTATGTAGTGCAAGTGAGAGTATACCCATTTTGTGGATGAGCAAATTGGGGCTCAGATAAAACAAGAATTTAAATTCAGATCTCTTCTGATTCCGGATCTAAAGCTATGTACAACTTTAGAAGACAGAAGATCTAAAAAGACCTTTAGAATTTAGAAAGTAAGAACTGGGAGAAACTCTGAAATAACAAAATCACAATTGAAAAGGACCTTAAGGAGACTATCATTTTATAGACAGGATAGTAGTAGTCCAGAAAGAAGCTGTCAAGCCAGCTTATTAGTGGCAGAACTGGATGCAGAACCCACGTTTAGTAGTGTTTTTTGGAGCTTTCAAAACCTACACTAACAAAGCTGAATACATCTCTTTAACCACTTTAGCAAGGCTGTGATACCACACCAACAGCAACAGCTGGTCGGTCCCAAGCAACACTCCAGGGAATGCCATCATCCACTTCAAGTGGGCCCTTTTCCAGTGTGTTAACATGCAAAACATGTTAACCTCCAGCCTATCATCAGGTTTTTCCTGCACTCTTGCATCATCCAGGGATTTGGTTTTTCTGCCAATGAATTTACCAGAAGGAAAACTTCCCTTGGATGGAGACCTACCTCTCCGGAAAATGTCCTTGGGGAGAAAAAAGACCTTGTAACCCCATGAGCTGAATTTTCCCTTAACTGTGAAAGCATCTGAGATCAGTTTCATGGGTTGATTTGAAATAAATTGTGTAGTCAGCTAGCAAGCAGTGATGACTTGGGATGCTGATGATACACTTGCCCCATGCAATCTGAAAACTGAATTGCCTCACCTTCCAGAGCACAGCAGGATGGAATTCATTTAACCCCTTGCAAAACAACAGCTAATTACATGCTAAATTAATCAAATGCTTGAAGGAGAGAGGCACATGGTAATGGGGAGAATAATGGACTTGGAATGAAGAAAACTTGGGTTTCAGTCCTGCTTCTGACCCTTACCTTCTGTGTGATCCTGGAGAAATCAAATGACACCATCTGAGCCTCATTTTCCCCAATTGTAAAATGAAAAGGAGACTCTAAGGTCCCTTCTGACACTAACTCTATGATCCTATTCAGACAGCATACAAAGTTCCTTCCCATTCATTTGATTCACCTTAGCTGTCCAGTGAGGCAAGCAGAGTAAGATTGATATTGGTACAGATTCCCACCTCTCGTGCTTTAAAGTTTTCACCACTTGATCCTCCCAGCAATCCTACAAGGTAGGAAGTGGAAAAGTTAGTTTTACAAATGGGGAAACTGAGACTTGGTACGTATGTGAAATGATTGGCCCATGGTTACAAGCCAGACAATAGCAGATATGAGATTTGAACCAGACTTCCTGATTCCAAGTCTAACCTTTTTTTTTTCTAACACACCACCTTGCTTCTCTAAATATTCTTGTCGATACTGATTTTATTTATGGGAGAATTTCTGTCCCTATATTAATAATTTAGGGTATTCAAAAGCTGTGTCAGCCTCAGAAGAGTTCAATGACTTGTTCATGGTGTCACAGCTAGTGGATATCAAAGGTGAGCTTTGAATATAGGTCTTTTTCACGCCAAATCCGGTGTTCTATCAACTATACCATACATTGTTGTTGTTCACCCCTATTTGGAGTTCTTCTGGCAAAGATACTGGAATGGTGTGTTATTTTCTTCTCCAGCTCATTTTACAGATGAGGAAACTGAGGCAGAGTTAAATGACTTCCCCAGGGTCATACAGCTAGACTGAGACTAGATTCGAATTCAGGAAGACTAGCCTTCTCAATTCCAGGCCCACCACTCTAACCTCTGTGCCATCTAGTTGCCCTCACTATACCACAATACCTCTCTAAATAATTGTGCTAATTGAAATCATTCATTTAGCTAGATCTCCTATCTTTTAGAGCAAAGGTGTCAAACTCAAATAGAAATGGGGGCCTCTAAACCACAATAAAGATTCTTGCCAGTAATATATTGACTTAGAAAACCACATATTAATGCTATCTTGTTCTATTGTATTTTAAAATTTATTTTGTTAAATATTTCCCAATTACATTTTAATCTGATCCTGGCAACACTGGAAAGTATTATGGGCTGTATGTGGCTCCAGGCAACTCTCTCAAATTCTAAGTTGCAGTCAAATTGTGGATATGCATCAGTGAAGGAATTTCCATGTTGGGTGTTGGTTCTACTTTGAGATCTGGATCTTGACAGTCTTTGAACTTCTCAGAAGAGAACCTAGGTTTGAATCCTTGTTCTGCCGCTTATTAGCTAAATTATCAGGGAAAGACAGGGGACAATATGTGTTAGGTGGGCCAAATCAGTGCCATCTTGGATTCTTATGGAAGCAGCTGGGGGCATAGAGATCAATGGCAGTGTTCTTCATACCACAGTCATGCTTGCATCATAGCCCCCATAACTATCATGAAGGGTAGTGACCCCTGTGGAGAAAGGACCCATCATTTTTATCATCACTGATAGCTATAGTTTGTGTATGATTAATGGACAGTAAGCCCAAGAACTAGTGGCATCTCTCCTTCTCAACACTGATCCTGCTAGGGGGTGACTTGAGTGCAGATATGGGTTTGCCACCACTCCCACAGATGTTACAGCCTCTAGCTCCTCAGCAACCACAATAACAACAGACCCAGAAAAGATGATTCTCCCCAGCAAAATCCTTGGTACTTTGAATGGTTCAACAACTTAGATAAATGTGATTTTATTAATGAAAATAACCATCAAGATGATGAATTATTGAGCAGTTAGTTGACTCAGTGTATAGAGCATTGGGCCTAGAGTCAGAGTGATTTTCCCAAGTTCAAATGAAGCCTCAGATACTTAATAGCTGTGTGACTCTGGGCAAGTCACTTAACCCTGTTTGCCTCAGTTTTAGAAATGAATAATAAAATTTTACTCTTTACCAGTTTTTTAAAAAAAGATGAATTAGTATCTGCTTTGCTATTGCATTGTTAGGACCACAGATTTGTAGTTGAAATTTCCTATATATGTTGTTTCCTCTGAATGTGAGCTGCTTCTTCTTCTTTTTTTTTTTTTTACATTGTGGAGAATTTTTAAAAATAACTTTTTATTGATTAAAACCTATGCCAGGGTAATTTTTTACAGCATTATCCCTTGCACTTACTTCTGTTCCGATTTTTCCCCTCCCTCCCTCCATCCCCTCCCCCAGATGGCAAGCAGTCCTTTACATGTTGAATAGGTCACAGTATATCCTAGATACAATATATGTGTGCAGAACCGAACAGTTTTCTTGTTGCACAGGGAGAATTGGATTCAGAGGGTATAAATCATCCAGGAAGAAAAACAAAAATGCAAGCAGTTAATATTCATTTCCCAGTGTTCTTTCTTTAGGTGTAGCTGCTTCTGTCCATCCTTGATCACTTGAAACTGAATTAGCTCTCTTTATCAAAGAGATCCACTTCCATCAGAATACATCCTCATACAGTATCGTTGTTGAGGTATATAATGATCTCCTGGTTAAGCTCATTTCACTCAGCATCAGTTCATGTAAGTCTCGCCAGTCCTCTCTGTATTCATCCTGCTGGTCATTCCTTACAGAACAATAATATTCCATAACGTTCATATACCACAATTTATTCAACCATTCTCCAATTGATGGACATCCATTCATTTTCCAGCTTCTAGCCACTACAAACAGGGCTGCCACAAACATTTTGGCACATACAGATCCCTTTCCTTTCTTTAGGATCTCGTTGGGATATAAACCCAGTAGAAACACTGCTGGATCAAAGGGTATGCACAGTTTGATAACTTTTTGAGCATAGTTCCAAATTGCTCTCCAGAATGGCTGGATGTGTTCACAATTCCACCAACAATGTATCAGTGTCCCTGTTTTCCCACATCCCCTCCAACATTCCACATTATCTTTCCCTGTCACTCTAGCCAATCTGACAGGTGTGTAGTGGTATTTCAGAGTTGTCTTAATTTGCATTTCTCTAATAATTATTTGAAGCATATTTTCATATGTCTATGAATAGTTTCAATTTTTTCGTTTGAGAATTGTCTGTTCATATCCTTTGACCATTTATCAATTGGAGAATGGCTTGATTTCTTATAAATTAGAGTCAATTCTCTATATATTTTGGAAATGGGGCCTTTATCAGAACCTTTGATTGTAAAAATGTTTTCCCAGTTTATTGTTTCCCTTCTAATCTTGTCTGCATTTGTTTTGTTTGTACAAAAACTTTTCAATTTGACATAATCAAAATTTTCTATTTTGTGGTCAATAGTGATCTCTAGTTCTTCTTTGGTCATAAATTCCTTCCTCTTCCACAGGTCTGAGAGGTAAACTAACCTATGCTCTTCCAATTTATTTATAATCTCATTCTTTATGCCTAGGTCATGAACCCATTTTGACCTTATCTTGGTGTACGGTGTTAAGTGTGGGTCAATGCCTAGTGAATGTGAGCTTCTTAAGAACAGAGACTATATTTTCCTTTTCTATTATTAACTTCAGCTCTTGGCATGGTAATTTGCACATAGTAAGAACTTAATAAAAGCTTTTTCCATTCATTCCCTCAAACAATCTGAATGATGTTGAGTCAGTCACTTTAACCACTCTAGAACTGTTTTCTTATTTGTAAAACTAAAGGATTTCAAATGTTATGATCTTAGGCACCTTCATTTGAGTCCTGTTTCATATCTTTTTAAATTGTGAGATCTGATCTAACTGACCCTCAGTTTCTTCATCTATAAAATGGAGATTGATAACAATTGTACTGTCCACCTTAAAAGTTTGTTGAGAAGGAAGCATTTTACAAGTCCTATAGAAACCTGATTGTTGCTGGAGATTTTATTAATGGCCTTTGTTTCTGAGCCCTCCCCTTGACCAGAAGTTCACATGAAGACACCCATTGATGACTAATGATGGGAAGAGAGTGTGTGAAGCTGGATTGCCAGATAACCCAATGTTTTTTATATTTGAATCAGGAGTCACAAAGGATGCCCAAAAGCCTGACTGTTCCTATCAACAAACGTGACCAAAAATAACTCCCTAGTACTGTGTGAGTAAGGAGACCCAGGACATTCTGTACCCAGCGTGCCCATGGTGATGGGAAGCTGTTTACTCTGATTTCCTAGCTTCCTGGCTGCTCAGTCCACAGGTGCACTCCCCCATCCCCTAGGCAAGTGAGGCAGAGAGAACCCCACATCTGGGAAGGCAGCATTTTTCAGCCTGAGCAAAGTGGGGATGAGAGGACCAGGAATATCTAACAACAGTAGTAGCAGGTTCATTTCATTACAGTTTGGATGCTCAGTATTAAAAATAAAAGGCAGTCTTATGAACAACAGATTTAGAATAAGAAGATCTGAATTGTAAGCCCAAATGTAAGCCCATGTTACCTTTAGCAAGACCCTTCCCCAATCTGAAACATGTTTATCTCTAAGATGAGGAGGTTGAATGAAGTATTTTCTAAGGAATTCATAGAATTAAGAGTCACCAAGGCTTTCTTAGAAGTCAGACCTTTGGGACTTTGGCCAGTGCTCATCCCACTAATAATAACAATTTTCCTTTCTTTTTCTTTCTTAAATAAATTTTTATTATTACTTTCTGTTTTTTACATCACCATAGTATTTCATGTATTCCTTCCTCTCCTCCTCTCCCCTCCCCCTCATCCTTTCTACATGATGAATAGTAAATTTTTAGAGGAAAAACAATCAGTACAACAAACTGATGCACTGAAAGAGTCCCCAAACGTGTGCAACTATGTAACACTTGTGGATTAGTCATGTCTTCTCTTATCTCTATATTCAAATTCTAGTTGATGTTTGCAATTTTGTTACATTACTTTTGATTGTTTGGTACATGATTGGTTTTTTCTATATGCATTATTATAGTTATTCTGTTAATATTTTCTTGGCTCAGCTTATTTCATTCTGCATAATTTCAAATAGATCTTTCCCAAAGATTTCAATATAGATTTTCTCTGTATTCATAACATATATAATTTCCTATGTATAGTATTATCCCATTATGTTCATGTACCACAATAATTATTTAGTAGTCATTCACCAATTAATGGGCAACTACTATGTTTTCAATTCTTAGCAGTCACAAAAAAAATGCTGCTATAAATATGTTGGAACATATGGGAACTTTTTTCTTATTGATGGCTTCATGGGATATAAGTTGTGTACTATTATCTCTGATCCGGGGTGTATGGACATATCAGTCATTTTATTTGCATAACTCTGAATTGTTGTCCCAAATGGTTGTACTACTTCACAGATCCATCAACAAAGTATTAGTGTGCTTATCTTCCTGCAACCCCTCCAATGTTGATTATTGTGATTTAGGGAAAAAATTTTGTGTCAAATTGCAGGGTGTAAGGTGAAATTTCAGGTTTGTTTTGATATAATTTTTTGTTTTATTAGTGATATGGAATATTTTTCCATGTGGTTTTTAATACTTGGCTATTCTTCTTTTGAATAATATTTATTCATATCATTTGACCACTTATCTAGTGTGAAATGACTATTAACCACAAATATTTATTAATTGTCTGTGTATCTTAGATACCAAGCCTTTATTGAAGAAATTTGATGCAAAGGATTTTTTCCCTATTTAACCACTTCCCTTCTTATCCTAGATACATCAATGTTTATATAGTTTATTTCAGTTTTAAGTAGTCAAAGTTATGTTTTTTATCTTTTGTAATTATCTCTATCTTTTGCTTGGTTAAGAATGCATCTCTCTTTGCATAGGTATATGATCTATTCCCCACATACCATTTTTCTTAGTATGATCTCTAATATTAAGTTCATGTATCTATTTAGATTGTATTGTAGAGTAAGGTTTAAGGTACTGTCAAGCCTAATTTCTCCCAGACAGCTTTCCAGTCGCCCCAGCAGTTTTTTTTTTTTTAATAAAATAGAGTTTTCCCCTAGGTAATTTGTGTTTTTTTATTTTACCAAGAACTGAGTTTTGAATTGTTTCTGAATCTCTCTTGTATAATCTATTTCTTTGATCTGTCTCTATTCTTTAACCAAACTGATGGTTTTGATGGCTTTTGCTTTATGATGGAGTTTCAGATCTGAAAGTTCTAGTATTCCTTTGCCCTTACTTCTTTGTATCATTTTCATTGTTATTTTAGATCTTTTATTTTTTAAAATGAATTGATCAAACTCTGTAAGGTCTTCCATTAGTAGTTTGGTTGATGCAACATTAAAAATATACATCAATTTTGGTAATATTGTTATTTTTATTATATAGGCATAACTTAAACATGAGCACTGTATATTCTTACAGCTATTTGGGTTCTTTATTTTTGAGGAATGCTTTGTAATTGAATCTCTATAATTCTTTATACTTTGGGAGGATTTTCCTCTGATGTTTTATGTATTTTTGTCCAGATTTGAAATTGGATTTCTCTTTTTAATATTATTTCTTGTGTTTTGTTCTTATTATATAGATAAGCTATTGATTTTGGGGAGTGTATTTTGTAGTCTGAAACTTTGCTGAAGTTATTAACTTTAGTTATAGTTTCTCTTTCTCATTTCCTGGAGTTTTCCAATCATATCATATCACCAACAAAGAGGGATAGTTTTATCTTTTTTAATCCATCTTTATTCCTTTTATTTCTTTCTCTTGTCTTGTTGCTATTACTAACATCCCCAGAACTATATCAAATAATAGTGGAGAAAGGAGGCATCCTTGTTTCACTCCTGTACCTACTGAGAAAAGTTCTAGCATAGACCATTGCATATGATTGGTGTTAGATAGTTTTTTGAATTTGGTATTAGATATTTTTTATAATATTAAAATGGTTTCTCTCTACCACTAGTTTGTAGGGTTTTTTAAATAGCTTTTTATTTGCAAGTTATATGCATGGGTAATTTTACAGCATTGACAATTGCCAAACCTTTTGTTCCAATTTTTCCCCTCCTTCCTCCCATTCCCTCCCCGTGATGGCAGGTTGACCAATACATGTTAAATATGTTAAAGTATAAATTAAATACAATATAAGTATACATGTCCTAACAGTTATTTTGCTGTACAAAAAGAATCGGACTTGAAATAGTGTACTATTAGCCTGTGAAGGAAATAAAAAATACAGGCGGACAAAAATATAGGGATTGGGAATTCTATGTAATGTGTCATAGTCATCTCCCAAAATTCTTTCACTGGGTGTAGTTGTTTCAATTCATTACTGCTCTATTGGAATTGATTTGGTTCATCTCATTGCTGGAGATGGCCACGTCCATCAGAATTGATCATCATATAGTATTGTTGTTGAAGTATATAATGATCTCCTGGTCCTGCTCATTTCACTCAGCATCAGTTCATGTAAATCTCTCTAGGCCTTTCTGACATCCTACTGGTCATTTCTTATCGAACAATAATATTCCATAATATTTATATACCACAATTTATTCAGCCATTCTCCAATTGATGGGCATCCACTCAGTTTCCAGTTTCTGGCCACTACAAAGAGGGCTGCCATGAACATTCTTGCACATACAGGTCCCTTTCCCTTCTTTAAGATTTCTTTGAGATATAAGCCCAGTAGAAACACTGCTGGATCAAAGGGTATGCTTGAATTTTTTGAGTTAATTTTCATTAATGATAATGGTTTATTTTCTTCTGTGTTTTCTCTTTATTTATTTTAGGTCTTAGAACAATATTTGTTTCACAAAAAGATTGTGGTAGAATGCTTTCTTTCTCAATATTTGAGAATAATTTGTGAAGTATTGACTATTTTTTAAAGTTTGAAAGAATTCTGCTGTGAATTCATTAGGTTCAGGAATTGTTTCCTTTGGTAGTTCCTTTGCAGCTAGATGTATTTTCTTTTCTGAGATCAAGTTATTTAAGATCTTTTATCAGATCTGATACTTTGGGTTTTTGCATTTTGGAAGGTATTCCTTTATTTCTTTTCTCATAAAACTTATTTCTCATAACACTTAGAAAAGGAGATTTTGTTAATGTTGCATGCAAGGATGTGATTTTTCTCTTGATAATTTGTTTTTATGATTTTGACCTCCTCATTATTTGTGATTTCATCATTAAACATTCATTTGCATCTGGATCTTTTTATTTGTGGTTCCCAAACTAATTTCTATTCTTTTTGTATTATGGTCTGTAAAGAATGTATTGACTATTTTTGCCTTTTTTATATTTGTCTACAATATCTCTGTGCCCTAGTACATGATCAGTTTTTATATACATATACAATATGTTATTATTCTTATATATTGTACATATACAATATGTACATATTTTGCTGCATCAAGAGGTACTTTTACAAAAACCCTTTTTAAAGGAACATCTTTATTTAAAGTTTTGAGTTCCAAATTATAACTCTTCTTCCCCACCCCCACCCCCAATATCTAGTAAGCAGATATAGGTTATACATGCACAATTATATAAAATGTTTCCCTGCTGGTTGTTTTGTATAAGATACAAATAAAAGAAAAAATATAAAGAAGGTGAAAATAGTATGTTTCATTCTGTATTCAAACAAAATCACTTCTTTCCCTGGAGGCAGATAGTGTATTTCATCATTAGTCCTTAGGATTGTTGTGGTTCATTGTATTGATGAGAACAGCTAAGTCATTCATAGTTCTTCATTGGACAATATTGTTATTGTGTATGACATTCTCCTGGTTCTGTTCACTTCACCATGTAACAGTTCATGTAAGTCTTTCCAGGTTTTTCTGAAATCATCTTGCTTTTCATTTCTTATAGGACAATAATATTCCATTACAATTATATGTCACAACTTATGTAGCCACACTCCTATTGATGGGCATCCCTTTGATTTTCAATTCTTAGCCACCACAAAAAGAAGAGTTATAAATACTTTTTGCACAAATTGGTTCTTTTCCCTTTTTTATTATCTCTTTGGGATATAGATCTAGCAGTGGTAGTGCTAAATCAAAGGATATGCACAGCTTCACAACTCTTCAGGAATAATTCCAAATTGTTCTCCATAATGGCTAGATGAGTTCACAAATCCATCAACAATGCATTGTATCCCGGTTTCCCCACATTTCTTTCAATATCTAACATTTTCTTTTTTGTTGTTGTTGTTGCACAGCCAATTTGAGATATGTGAGATGGTACCTCAGAATTGTTTTAATTTGCATTTCTCTAATCAATAGTTATTCAGAGAATTTTTTTCATATTACTATAGCTATCTTTAAGTTCTATATCTGAAAACTGACTTTATATTCTTTGACCATTTATCATTTGAGGAATGGCTTAAATTTTTATTAATTTGACTCAGTTCTCTATATATTTGAAATAGGGGCCTTTATCAGACTCCCCAAAATTTGTTATCTTCAGTTATTTTATTTTATTATTTATTTATTTATTTTTGCTGAGGCAATTAGGATTAAGTGACTTGCCCAGGGTCACACAGCCAGGAAGTATTAAGTTTCTAAGGCTAGATTTGAACTCTGGTCCTCCTGACTTCAGGGCTGGTGCTCTGTTCATACACCAACTAGCTGCTCTATCTACAATTATTTTAAAAGGAATTTCTCATTCTATCTCTTGATGCTGGACTTTGTTAATAATGCATAGAAATGCTGATGATTTGTGCAGGTTTATTTTGTATCATGCAACTTTGCTAAACCTCTTAATAATTTCAAGCAGGATTTTCTAATTATAATATCATGTCTTCTGTGAAAAATGATAGTTGTGTTTCCTCACTGCCTATTCTAATTCATTTAATTTCTTTTTCTTTTCTTATTACTATAACTAACATTTCTAGTACAATATTATGTAATAGATGTGATAATGGGCATCCTTGTTTCACCCTGCATTGTGCTGGGAAGGCTTCTAGCTCATCCCCATTTCATATAATTCTTATTGATGTTTTTAGATAAATATTACTTATCATTTTAAGGAAAGCTTCATTTCTCCTATTTGTCAAAAGTTTTCTCTGCAATTAATCATATGATTTCCATTGGTTTTATTGTTGATATAGTCAATTATGCTGACAGTTCTTTAATCTTTTTTTAAGGTTGCCTTGTTCCCCCTAGCTCTTTTCCTCTCTACCCTCATCCCCTTTTCTTGTTTGCTATTCTTTTCCTTTTAGGTTTTTAAAAAATTTGTTTCTCTCTCCTACTTTTATTTGATTATATATTTCTTCCTCTTCATTTTTCCTCTCAGTGAAGTAGGTTCTCCCTTTCTAGTCTCCCCATCAAGTCAGTCTTATAAGTTTTTTTTTAATTTCATTTTTACACCCTTTTTGAAAAAGGATTTTTCTCATTCATTTCATTAAACATCTTCTATATTTACTCTAGACACATAATTATCTGTTCTTCTTTTCTCTGTATTCTTTATATAATCAAATATTCCAAGGTAATCAATCTAGGCTCTTCCCTTTAGGTACTTTCTGTCACTGTGTTATGTGCTTAGTCTTTGGTAGTTAACATTTATGTAGCACTTGTCAAACACTGTACTAAGTATTTTTAGTTTACAATTTTTTTGTAATTTATTTTTTACTTTACAATTATTTCAGTTGATCTTCACAACAACCCTGGGAAATAGGTACTATTATTATCCTCATTTTAGAGATGAGGAAACTGAGATAAACAGAGGTTAAATTAATTATCGAGGGTCACACAGCTAATAAATGTCTAGGGCCACATTTGAACTTAGCATACTGAACCTAGAGGCAAGAAAACCTACCTAAGGCTCCACCTGGCTGCCACTGATTCCCCTTTTCCATTGCTTCTCACTCTCAAAATAATGTCTATTATTATAGATATCTGAGAGGATATTGTCCTATGGTAGAATCCCTTTCCTTGGCCCCAATTTATACTCTCTCTTTTGGATCTTTTTCCAACCTACATTTGCCTACAAAGCTCTTCTCTGTGTCCATGCTTTCCCATTTTTCCAGGTGCCAGTTACCCCCAGGGATACCACACATGTCCTTCCCCCTACCCAGAAAAAAAGAGATTTTATTCAACAAATTCCACAGCTTTCATCCAGTGTAAGTTCCTCATTTCTCTTCACCCATGGAAGCTTTCATCAATGGGATCCACTCCCATTCCAAAGTAAAGCCTCCTTCCTTTCCCTTTCTTCCTTTTCCCCTTCATCCTTACCCCCTCCTCTGTAGGCTTCTCTGTATCTGAGAGGTCACTTTTCCCTCATTGCTAGCTCTTGATTTGGCCCTGCCACATCACTCTCTATGTCCCTGATCTTCTCTCCACTTTTCAGCTATCCTCCCATGTTTTAATGTAATCTCACAAAAGAAACATTCAGGCAGGGGTTGCTAGGTTCTGTCCATAATGCTTTCTGCCTGCCTCTTCACTGCTACCTCTGCCATATTTCCACCTTCACCTGTTACAGGAGTCCTCAAACCGCAGGCCAGATGTGGCAGCTGAGGACGATTATCCCCCTCACGCAGGGCTATGAAATTTCTTTATTTAAAGGCCCATAAAACAAAGTTTTTGTTTTTACTATAGTCTGGTCCTCCTACAGTCTGAGGGACAGTGAACTGGCCCCCTATTTAAAAAGTTTGAGGACCCCAGTTTAGAAAGAAGTTTCTTACCAGTCTTTCTGTTGTCACTGTGTTGCTATTGTTATCCTTGGCTGCTGCATTTATTCACTCCTATAATTCTATTGTTTGGGGTATTTGAGGAGCAAATATTCTTTTCAGTTCTGGTTTTCTTTCTAAAAATGATTCAAACACATCTTTGTTATTGAATAACCATCTTTAATCCTGTATGATTAAGCACAAATTTGAAGGATAGGTCATCCAGGGCTGTATCCTGAACTTTATTGTTATTTGGATTACTTTATTCCATTCTTTTCTCCTTTTTCTGATGGATGTAGAATTGTCATTCATTATTTAAATGTCATTTCTTTCATATTTAATGATCTTTCTCCTAATGGCTTCTAGAACTTTTTTTATGAATTGAATTGTTAAATTTAATCACTATGTATTTTGGAATTTGCAGCCTTGGGTTTTTTCCCCCTGGAAATGATCTGTGGCTTTTAAAATTGGGATTTCATTTTTTTTAATATTCAGAAGTTTGGGGCAGTAAAAATTCTTTCATTATGGCATTAATTGTTTTTTGTCCTAATGTGTTCTTCTGGTAGAGCTGTGAGCCTTAAGTTGTCTTTATGAATATGACTTTGAGAGTTATATGTTTTGTATTCATAGTGAGCAAATTTAATTTTAATGTTTTTTTTGTCTTTTTTTCTTCCAGATTGTTCTTTATTTCTGTGTATTTATATTTCCAATCTCTTATTCTCTCTTTTGTTTATTTGGTGAGATTTACCATTGCAGATTCAAGTTTTTCTATTCTGTTCATTATTTTTGCTATGCAGGACATAAATTATATCCTTGCAATTTTCATTTCTCTTTTAAACACATCTGAAACATCATGTTCTGGTTCCATGTTCTCTTCAAATTCCACGGTCCTCTGTTTAATCAAATGTTGGATTCTTTTCCTTTATTTTGAAGAATTTATTTATAGATGTCTTTTTCTAGATCTGGAAGTCAAATTGCTTTTTTATTATTGTTTTTCCTGTTAATTTATTTATATTAAAGTTCTCTGAGAGTTTTTCTTCTTTAAATCTTTGGTATTTTCAGTCTTGCCCCTCCCTTTTATTTTCCTTTCTGGATTCTCTCTCAAAGAGAGAGACTCTCAAAGCATCTCAGCCTCCCATCTCACTGAGCCATTCATGGTTTATTAGCCTAGGTCTGTCCCAACCAACTTTAGGGTGGTCATAAATGGCCTCAACTAGGTACTATACTCTTTCTCTCAGACTTGGTAAAGTGCTAAACAGGCCCCCACATACATGGTGTTTTCTTTCCTTGTTCATGGTGTCACCATGGTGTTACCTTTCCAAAAAGATTTTAATTAAAGTTTTATTGGTGTTTTGTTTTTACATTACAAACATTTATAGATTATGCTCACTCTATTAGAAATCAATTGTAACAAAGTACAATGAAGCAAAATTAACAATACAGTGACTTCATCTGAAAGTGCATGCAGCATTTCTCATCTGTAGGCATGTTCAATATTTTTTATTCTCTCTCACACCCTCTCCCTGACCCCCTACCATACTGGAAAAAGAAAAGAATATTGTTGGTGAAAAAAATATACATAGTTAGGGAAGACAGACTTCAATGGTTAAGCACAAAAATGAGTTTATTTCTTATTCTATACTTCATATCTGTCATTTCTCTGTAATGGGCAGAATGCTTCATCACTAGTCCTCTGGAATCATGAATAATCATTATAATGGACATTGTTCTTTCAACTTCCAAAATAGTTTTACAATAATGTTGTATTTGTATAAATTGTTCTCCTGGTTTTGTTCATTTCAATTGTCCATTTTTATAGTATAAATTATCCTTCTGGATCTCCTCATTTTACTCTCAGTTCATTCAATTCTTTCCATGTCTCTTTGAAATCACCAATCTCTTCTTTTCTTACAGTTCATCTATCATATTCATTTACCATAGCTTACCTAACCATTCCTTAATTAATGGGCATATTCTTAGTTTCCAGTTATTTTGCCACCACCAAAAGAATGGTTTGATTTATATGTGCACATACATAAATATGTAAGTACATATACACATATTCTTCTAGTATCCAATAGTTTGTAAAGTGCTTTTCTCATTAATAGCTCTGGGAGGTTAGGGGTCCAAGTATTTTTATCTCTGTTTTGCAGATTTTGAAATTAAAGCCTAGGAAAAGGAGGTAGCTATTGAACAGGAGTTTCCTGGCTCCTCATTCTCTGGATGTGCTAGAACCAGTTCTTACTTGCTCATAAGAGACCACTATTAAATATTCAAAATGAACATTTACACCTCAAAAATTAGCAAAAGATACAAATCAGGGCTTGATTTATTGTTTTATGATTGATGGAGAAAATGCTAATACTGCAAACTGAACTTAAATTGTGTATTGCTTTTTGCAGGGCCAATTCATCATTTACCTGCATGCTTCTGATAGACTTCAGTAGCCTTGAATCCTAGAATGTTAGAATTGGAGAGGTCTTTGAAGTTTTATATCATCTATCTGATTATATAAAGTTGTATACAAGGTTAAATTATGCTAGGGGTACAGAGCAGAGTATACCCTAAGGGTATAGGTTACAGCAGGGCTTTTTAAACTTTTTCCACTTGGAACCCCTTTTCACATCAGAAATTTTTACAGGTATACTAGGTATATGGGCACATAAAATAGGTGTACGTGTGTGTGTGCGCATGTGCTTGCATGCAGGCACATTTCAGGGATGGGGGAAGAGAGGGATATTTCTTAACCCCTTGACCCCTTCTGTGATGCATAATAGCCACAGTAAAAAAAAAAGTTCAAGCATATTTCTCCTCTCTTTTTCTTATTACAAGCTGCTTATGAAGATATAGAAATCAGGGAGGGAGAGAGAATTGGCCCCTCCTTAGGCAGTCAAAATCCACCTAGAATAAGGAATGGAAAGATTACTACACAAGAACTACACTTTAGATTCCTTATTAACCTTGTAAACTTGGGCATGTAACTTAGTCCTTGGAGGCCTCGGATGTCTCACCTGTAGTAAGTATCTCGTGTAGTAGATAGAAAGAATGCTGAAGACTTGGGTTTGGATTTTTGCCCAGCTGTTTATTTGTTGTGTAATCCTGGGCCAAAGACTTCAGGTGTCTGGTCCTCGATTTCCTTATCTGTAGGATGGGCATAATAATGTGGGTACAAACTACCTCACAGTATTATCATGAGGGAAGTGTATTATAAAACTGTGAGCTATGGTCAATTTCTGAAAAACAAATTCAACAATAACTTCACTTAAGGTAGGGGCTTATCCCAAAGGAACTGAACTTTTTTCTAACTCTAAATGATCCAATTCTGTAATCCATGGATGAAATGGAAGCAGCATTTGTTGAATGAGATGTCGGCTACTGAGTTTCATTAATTTTCCTTCCTGGTCATGGGCAAACTTCATATCTCATCTGTTCATAACAAGCTACTCACCATTTTGTCTATCATCTTTGAGCAGTTCCTTCTCATCTGTACAGCACTTTTCACATTGGATCTGAGACCTAGACCTCTCCATTCCAGGCCACAATTCTTTGGAGCATCTTTCCTTAGGCCATTCCTGGTTGATTGGTGGTTAAGTGTGTACAAACCAGCCAATTTAGTCCACTAGATTAGCTGCCTGACCAAAGACACTAACCCAGAAATTCTTAACTTTTTTTGTGAATCATGGACACAAAAGATGGAGAAGCCTGTGGACATATTCATAGAATTGTGATTTAAAACAATTGAAGGAAATACTAAATGTCAATGAAAGATTAGTGAAAGTAAACATAATTTTTCCTCATCCAATTTCACACACCCTTTGACCTCGGATTAAGAACCTCAACACTCACCTAACCATACTTCCACTTTACATATCATCCTGTCATCTACCATCTGCTTGTCCTATTCTCACTCCCACTCCTTTCTACTTCCTCAGAACAATCCTTCTGAATGTTACCTTTTTCTACTGAAGGGATTCTCAAACTTTTTGGTTTCAGATATCCTTCACCTTTGTAAAAATTATTGAAGACTCCAAGGAGCTTTTGTTTACATGTTTTATATTATTATTTGCTTTTTAGAAATTTTAAAAGAATAAAATTTTAAAATATTTATTCATTTAAGGATAACAATTATATGTTAATATAAGCATATTTTTAAAAATATAGCTATATTTCCCCAAACAAAACAAAACTAATAAGAAAAATAGCATTATTTTACATATTTGCATTAATCTTAATAACGTCTGGCTTAATGCATAACAACTGGATTGTCTTATCTGCTTCTGAATTCAATCTGTTACACCGTGTTGTTTTGGGGAAAGTACAAAATGAAAATCTGTTCTAGCACAGATATTTATGCAGAAAAAAGGAATATCTTAACAGACAAATAACATCTTCGTATTATTACAAAAATAGATTTGACTTTGAAGACCCCCTGAAAGGATCTTGGGGATCTCTACAGAGTCTGCGGACCACATTTTAAGAATATTGCTGTATTGGAACATAAACTCCTCAACAACAGGGACTAAATCTATTTATAATGTTTGTTTCCTAGAATTCAGCACAGTGCCTGGGAAACAAGAAATACTTAATAAATGCTTTTTCATTCATTGATTCATTTGTTTGTTCATTCAGTTGGCTTCCTACCAGGTATAGTGTAGTTTTGTCTAGAGAAAGGAGCACATTAGGTGGAAGTTTTCAGACAATCTTCTCTCCATGAGAGCTTCTTAATATCCAGATTCACTCAGTTTCAATTCAAAGCAGCATCTAGGGTTTAGAGAGAAATTTTACAGAAATTCTATTCCGGCCCCTTCATTTCACAAGAGAGGAAGGAGACTAAAACACAGAGAAGGATCCTGAGATCGCACAGTTGGTTAATGGCAAAGTTAGGGTGCAAACTCAAATCTTCAAACTTTTCATGTATAGTGTCCTTTCTACTACCCATACATGTCTTATGGGGGTGGGGCAGAGAAGGTCTATCAAAATAAGAGCATTGGCATTGGATTGAACCAATGTTCATTTAGAAAACATACAAAATATAAATATGACACCAGGGGAATACAACAGGAGCTAAACTGAGACAGGGACAGAGCTCTGAAAAATTTGGGAAAGGAAAGCTGATTTTTACTTTCTGTGATAAGGGAAGGCTTCATGGAGGAAGTGACTTTGGAACTGAATTTTGTAATAAAAACTTTTTACAGATGAAGCCAAGGAGTGCTTATTTCCCCACTTAGCTTTCACCCTTCCAGGCTAAAGAAATCTTATCTCCTTACTTAGTCTTCCCTCCTTAATCCCTTAACAGAGAAGACTTTCTCTCATCCAGGTGTCAAGAACATTTCTGTAGTCTTTCTAATTTTCCCACACCAGCCAATTCTCTCTCACCTCCTTCTCCAGGGGAAGTAAGACTGATTCTTCTTCCAGTAAATCTTAAAAGTCTTTTAAAAAATGCTGTAGCCTTTTGACCCACCTTCTCCTCAGGGCAACGCAATATTTGTTTTAACATTTGTCAGTCACTTTGGGTTGCTCATTTCCATGGCTTACTAGTTCATTAGCTGGGAACTCCTGAATGCTACATATGACTAATCTATTTGATTCAGAAGCCTTTTCTTTTTTCTTTTTTAAACTGAATTTCTCTTTTACAGAGCATACTGAATATTTTATTCATTCGTTTTTAATCATTCATCCAAAACTTCATTCATTTTCATTCATTATACCATAAAATATAAATTCCTTCAGGATAGAGACCATTTTTTTGTTTTTGTTTTTTTTTGTTGTTGTTGATTTCTCAGTTCTTTGTACATACTAGATATTTAAAAAGTGCTCGTTAGATGGGACTGCTCAATAAACATTTATTAAACACCTGTTTATGTTCCAGGCACTTTGCCATGCAATGGATCTATTCATTCATTAAATACTTCATGAGCACACACTAACTTGACTAACATAGTGATGTCATTTTGGTCCTCTTCGAGAGTGAAGGACAACAACCAACCAACCAACTAATCCTGAGCACCTTACCTGGCAAAAAGTGCTGTGGGCAATTCAAAGTCGTTTTTGTCTTCAAGATATTTACAATCTGGTTTGGTAGATGAATAACTCTATTAACCTTAACTTAAGGCAGAATGTGATAAGTGTACCCTGAGAAGTGCAAAGAGAGATTCCCTCCCAATCAAGTTTTGATCTGGGGATAAAAGTCCCAGATTTAACCTAACTATATTTGGGTTCCTACACCAGTTCTAATTTGTTGTTGAGTCATGTCTGACTCTTCACCATCCCACTTATCATCCCGTCTATGGCATTTTCTTGGCAAAGACACAGGAGTGATTTGCCATTTCCTTCTCCAGTAGATTAAGACCAATAAGGGTTAAGTGACTTGCTCGGGATCACACAGCTGCTAAGTATTTGAGGTCAGTTTCTAACTCACAAAGTTGAGTATTCCTAATCTCATAACTAGCACTCAATCCACTGAAAGATCTAACTCCCCCCATTTCTGATATTTATTGGAAATATGACTATGAGAAGTCATTTTGTCTCTGTAAGCTTCCATGTCCCCAATACTCATAAAATGGAAATAATCATTCTTGTACTCCCCATATCATAAGGCTCTTATAGAGAAAGGCTTTTGCAAATCTTAAAGTGGTATAGAAAGAAGGGGTTATTATCATTGAAAAACAGGAGCAATCATTTCTTCCTTTAGATAACAATTTATTTATTTAGATTTTTGTAACAATTTATTTGTTATTTAGATAACAATTGTTAGCATTTATGAATGCTTTATGGTTTGCGAAACATCTTACGAACATTTTATCTCAATTTTATCCTCAGAATGACTATAAAGTTATAAACTATAATTATATTCCATTCTGCAGATAAGGAAACCTGAGGCCAGTTTAAGCCAGTTAATCAGTATCTGAGACTAAATTTAAACTCAATTCTTTCTGATTCTAGGTGCAGTGATCTACTTCACCAAGTAGTTGCCTCAGCTAGGGGTCCTTTAAAGAGGAGGCATTTAAGCCTGAGCTTTGAAGAAAGACAAGATTGGTAGAGATTGATTGAATTCTACTTTGGCAAACCAATGACCCCTCTCTTCCCAGCTTTTGATTGAAATGACACTCAATTAGAACACAAAGGAAGCTAGAAAGCAGAAGCTTGGAAGACATGCGATAGAGTTCTGAACTCCAAAGTCATTCAGGAGATTTGAATTACCCAATTAGATCCTGACTGCAGTTAGTCTATCAACACAAACTGGGGCTCATAGAGGTCTGTTTCACTCAAAAGTTAAATAGAATCAAATGTGAGAAGGTAGTTTTTTTTTGCTCTGGCAAAAAGAACCTCAGAGTTAGCAGCAACTTCTCTCCCAATTTCATTTCATTTTCCCTCCCTCTTTGCCTTGAAAAAAAATTAGACCTATATTCTGGGGAAGAGGAGAACATTTATTAGCATGTATTATGTACTGTGCTAAGCACTTTACAAATATTACCTTATTTGAGACTCACCCTAATCTTGTGAGGTAGTTGTTATAAATATTCCTTTTTACAGTTGAGGAAATAGAGGGAAATTATGTCTGGTCCAGAATATCTGAAGCTGAGTTTGAACTCAATACAAAGTACACTTTGACACCTATCTACCATACATTGATCTCAAAGGGGAAAACCCTGATTACATTAATATGTGGTTTTCTAAATCAAAGTGCCACTGACAGAGGTCTTTACTATATAGTTTGCTATATTTTGCCACCACAATCCTAAACCAGTGGAACCACAAGTCCAGTCCTTATTGTTATATTGTGTATGTACTTATATGTTTACATGTTGTCTATTAGAATATACATTCTTTGAAAACAGAAATTATTTCGTTTCCATCTTTATATCTCCAGCACCAAGCACAGTGTCTGGGGAGTAGTAAGTCCTTAATAAATCCTTGTTAATTGATTAATGCTTGATGCTGCTATAAAGTCCCTGAAGAGTCTGGATTATCATTTATTAGGGATTCCTTCTTCAGGTTGGGATAGGAATAAATCAGGCTACAATTAGATTGCTATTCTCACCTCCCTACCACTGCAACCTTGACCTCTGCCTCTGGAACCACTCTGGGCTCTCATAGATAAGAGCTTTATCTCACCTGCAATCAGGACTTTACATCAGTTCCTAGCTTCCATTTCCAGATCTTGCTATTCTCCACTTACTCTTCTACCTCCATTCTAGTTCTTCTTCATAAATTGTCTTCCCTCTGTTACAATGCAAACTCATTTAAGGGTATGGACTGTCTTGTTTGCTTGCATTTTTGTATCTCAGTGCTTTACATGGTGTCTGGCACTAGTAAACTATTAAGTAATAAATGTTTTATCTCACTACAACCTCTTCTAATTCTGGGTTAATGAGTTTACAAATGTAGATAAGATGGAGTTTGAGAAGGGCCAGATCAGAGTTTCATTGCTTTGATTGGCTATTAAAGACTTATAGAACTAAAAATAAAATATTATATCTAAAATATGACATAAAGCCTAAAACTAAATAAAAAAGGATGTTTTAAGTGAAAAACTAAGGCACATTTCTGAGCTGGACTCATAAAACCATATCAGAAGATGGTATCTGTCTGACTCTGGAAGACAAAACTAAAAACAGTGAGTAGAATTTGCAAAAAAGGCAAATTGTGACTTGATAACAAGGAAAACTTCTTAATACTTGGAATTCTAAAAAAATGAAGTGAGGCTCCCCTCACTACATATTTTCAAGCAAAGGATGGATGATAGTTTATCTGGTAGGTTGTAGAATGGATTCTTGTTTAATATTAGAAGGCTTCTGAGCTTAGAGTGAACATTCTCTCTCATAACATTTTCACTATTTCTGTAGTTGTTTGTTTGCATTTTGTTTTCTTTCCAAGTTTTTTTTTTTCTTTTTGATCCGATTTTTCTTGTGCAGCAAGATAACTGTATAAATATATGTACATATATTGGATTTAACATATATTTTAATATATTTAACATGTATTGGACTACCTGCCATCTAGGGGGTGGGGGGAAACGGGAAAATTTGAAACAAAAAGTTTTGCAACGGCCAGTGGGGTTTTTTTAAATTTTTATTTAATAATTACTTTATATTGACAGAATCCATACCAGGGTAATTTTTTTTTTTTTACAACATTATCCTTTGCACTCGTTTCTGTTCCGATTTTTCCCCTCCCTCCCTCCACCCCCTCCCCTAGATGCAAGCAGTCCTATATATGTTGGATATGTTGCAGTATAGCCTAGATACAATATATGTTTGCAGAACCGAACAGTTCTCTTGTTGCACAGGGAGAATTGGATTCAGAAGGTATAAATAGCCCGGGAAGAAAAACAAAAATGCAGATAGTTCACATTCATTTCCCAGTGTTCTTTCTTTGGGTGTAGCTGCTTCTGTCTGTCATTTATCAATTGAAACTCAGTTAGGTCTCTTTGTCAAAGAAATCCACTTCCATCAAAATATGTCCTCATACAATATCGTTGTCGAAGTGTATAAGGATCTCCTGGTTCTGCTCATTTCACTTAGCATCAGTTCATGTAAGTCTCGCCAGTCCTCTCTGTATTCATCCTGCTGGTCATTTCTTACAGAACAATAATATTCCATAACATTCATATACCACAATTTACCCAGCCATTCTCCAATTGATGGGCATCCATTCATTTTTCAGTTTCTAGCCACTACAAAGAGGCTGCCACAAACATTTTGGCACATACAGGTCCCTTTCCCTTTTTTAGTATCTCTTTGGGATATAAGCCCAATAGAAACACTGCTGGATCAAAGGGTATGCACAATTTGATAACTTTTTGGGCATAATTCCAGATTGCTCTCCAGAATGGTTGGATTCATTCACAACTCCACCAACAATGCATTAGTGTCCCAGTTTTCCCGCATCCCCTCCAACATTCATCATTATTTTTTCCTGTCATCTTAGCCAATCTGACAGAAGTATAGTGGTATCTCAGAGTTGTCTTAATTTGCATTTCTCTGATCAATAATGATTTGGAACACTCTTTCATATGAGTGGTAATAGTTTCAATTTCATCCTCTGAGAAGTGTCTGTTCATATCCTTTGACCATTTATCAATTGGAGAATGGCTTGATTTCTTATAAATTTGAGTTAATTCTCTATATATTTTGGAAATGAGGCCTTTATCAGAACCTTTAACTGTGAAGATGTTTTCCCAGTTTGTTGCTTCCCTTCTAATCTTGTTTGCATTAGTTTTGTTTGTACAAAGGCTTTTTAATTTGATATAATCAAAATTTTCTATTTTGTGATCAGTAATGGTCTCTAGTTCATCTTTGGTCACAAATTTCTTCCTCCTCCACAAGTCTGAGAGATAAACTATCCTATGTTCCTCTAATTTATTTATAATCTCATTCTTTATGCCTAGGTCATGGACCCATTTTGATCTTATCTTGGTATATGGTGTTAAGTGTGGATCCATGTGCAACGGCCAGTGTTGAAAAATTCCCCATGCATATGTTTTGTAAACAAAAACCTTTAATAAAAAAAGAAGATAAAAATATTAGAAGGCTTCTGTGATTCTGACACCTCCATTGTTTTAACTTTTGAATCAACTAATAAAAGTTCAAAGACTCTAGAATTTCTAATGTCTACAGTGGACATTAAATTGTTGATCCTTTCTGCTCTACTATATACAAATTTAAAAAAAGAAACCCATTGGTTTTAGGGGACTATATTCTCAAGCTTGTATATACCATCAGTTATATGGCAAACAAACCCCCAATTTTATGGTAAGGCTATATTAGAAAAAGCATACCAGGTAGAAGGAAGGTAGTTAAGTACATGATACAGTCTTGTTGTATCCTATCCTACTCTAATCAAGCCAGCTTTGGGGTGTGGTGTTCAGTTCTGCAAGCCACATTTTAGGAAGTACATTGAAGAGTTAGAGTGTGCTCAAAGGAGGGCAGTTAAATTAGGATCTCAATTCATGCTAGGTGAGAACTGGTTAAAAGAACTAAAGCAATTTAAGAAGAGAAGATACAGGGGGTGGAAGACATGATGTTTGTCTCCTGAAAAATGGATCAGACATATTTTGATTGGTCTCAAAGGATATAATTAGAAGTAAGGGATGGAAGTTATAGAAAAGCAGATTTAGAATTAATGTAAGAAAACATTTCCTAATAATTAGAGTTGGATTAAGTGTAAAGGGCTTCCATAGAACATAAAGGGTTCTCCTTAATGGAACTTTTCAAGCAAAAGCCGGACAATCACTTGGAGTATGATATAACATGGATTCTTATTCAGTTATGGGTTGCATTAGATACTCCAAAAACTAAGGCTTTGTGATTTCATTTATGTCTTTTTTAAAGCTAATTCCATTAAAAAAGTTAATGTTAAAAATAAATAATAAAATTTTTAAATAATTCAATTTTTAAAATTCTGAATATAGCCCCAAAATAGAGCATTTCTATAAACACAGCAAATCCCAAAGAGAGCATTATAGTATGAATCTATGACTCCACTGTTTGCTTTTATTGGGGGGGGGAGAAGTATAGAATAAATTCTATATATTACTTTCAAAACTATCATCCTAGAGAATCATCTATCTGCATCCAGAGAGAGAACTAAGGACACAATGTATATTGAAGCATACTGTTTTCACCTTTTTTTCTTTGCTTTTTCTCATGTTTTTTTTCCCTTTAATTCTCATTTTTATTTCAAAACATGACTCATGGAAATAAATTTAAATTGATTCTACAATGAGATGATTCAGGCCAGTTCCAGTAGTCTTGTGATGAAGAGAGCCAGCTACACCCAGAGAGAGAACTGTGGGAACTGAGTGTAGATCATAACATATTATTTTCATTCTTTTTGTTATTGTTTGCTTGCATTTTGTTTTCTTTCTAATTTTTTTCCTTTTTGATCTGATTTTTCTTGTGCAGCATGATAATTGTAGAAATATATAGAGAATTGCACATGTTTAATATATATATGTATATGTATATACATATATATATATATACATTGGATTACTTGCTATCTAGGGGAGGCGGTGGGGGAAGGTGGGAAGAATTTAGAACATAAGCTTTTGTAAGCGTCAATGTTGAAAAATTATCCATATATATGTTTTGAAAATAAAAAGCTTTAATTAAAAAATGTTTGTACATGTATAACCTATATCAAATGGCTTGCTGTCTTGACAAGGGAGGAGGGAATGGAGGCAGGAGGAAAAAAATGTAGAACTCAAAATCTTACAAAAATGAATGTTGAAAACTTAAAAACACCCCCCAAATAAAATCATCATCCCTATTTTTACTTCTTTCTGAACTTCCTTTTGTTTTCTTCTATGCATTTAAAATATTATAATGGCCCTATTTGGGGGAGAAGCATCACCTCTACTATTTCCCTTAAACTCCCAATTAACTAAAGAAAGTGATATGGGGAGATCTTATTCCTCACCCCCATTATGTGTGGGAGTAAGATAGGACGAAAAAAAAAAAAACCCTTGTAACAAATTAGCATTGTTAATTAGAATGAATCCATACTGGAATTGTGAACACATCCAGCCATTCTGGAGAGCAATTTGTAACTATGCTCAAAAAGTTATCAAACTGTGCATACCCTTTGATCCAGCAGTGTTACTACTGGGCTTATATCCCAAAGAGATACTAAAGAAGGGAAAGGGACCTGTATGTTCCAAAATGTTTGTGGCAGCCCTGTTTGTAGTGGCTAGAAACTGGAAAATGAAAGGATGCCCATCAATTGGAGAACGGCTGGGTAAATTGTAGTATATGAACATTATGGAATATTATTGTTCTATAAGAAATGACCAGCAGGATGAATACAGAGAGGACTGGCGAGACTTACATGAACTGATTCTAAGTAAAATGAGCAGAACCAGGAGATCATTATATACCTCAACAATGATACTGTTTGAGGATGTATTCTGATGGAAGTGGATCTCTTCGATAAAGAGAGCTAATTCAGTTTCAATTGATTAAGGATGGACAAAAGCAGCCAAAAGAAAGAACACTGGGAAATGAATGTAAATTGCTTGCATGTTTGTTTTTCTTCCCGGATTATTTATACCTTCTGAATCCAATTCTCCCTGTGCAACAAGAGAACTGTTCGGTTCTGCACACATATATTGTATCTAGGATATACTGTAACCTATTTAACATGTAAAGGACTGCTTGCCATCTAGGGGAGGGAGTGGAGGGAGGGAGGGGAAAAATCAGAACAGAAGTGAGTGCAAGGGATAATGTTGTAAAAAAATTACCCTGGCATGCGTTCTGTCAATAAAAAGTTATCTTAATTAAAAAAAAAGAATGAATCCATACAATGAACATTTCAAATTTTTTCTTTCTCAGGACAGAGTATTAAGGACCTCAGAATTCCTGGATCTGAGCTGTCCTTGTCTACACCTGGTAGTACCAGGATAATCACTATTGGATGCTCATGTCATTCACTGAAGATTCAAAAATTCCAATTCTGGGGATCTCTCTGGGGAACTCTCTGCTCTGGTCTTTTCATCAAAAAATACTTAAATCCTTTAACCATTAAAAATCCATTCTCCTCCCTTCACCATAGGATTATATTCAGCTTTCCAGGTTAAATTATTCTGGTTATAAACCTAAAGCTTTTGGATTTTGGAATAGTATATTCCAAGATCACCATTCTGACTTTTAGCAGAGGTTGCCGGGTCTTACGTGATTGTAACAATAGTTTCTTAGTATTTGAAATGATGCTTTTTGGATACTTGTACTTTTTTTCATTTAAGAGTCCATGATTTTGGTTATGACATTCTTAGAAATATTTTTAAGGGATACCTTCCAGATAATGATTAGTGGATCCTTTAGATTTTTATCCTCTGGTTCTAATAGTTCTAGGAAATGTTCCTTTATCATTTCTTAAAATATAGTGTCCAAGCGTTAGGCAGGAGAAGCATAGTCTGCAGAGTTCAATGACAATAAAATTCTCTCTCTTTGACCTTTTCTTAGGTTTGTTTTTTTTTTTAATCAAATACAGTTTCCTCTATTTCTTCAGCCTTTTAATTTTGTCCTACTATTTCTTGCTATCTTGAGAAGTCACTGATTTCTATTTAGCCTATTCTAGTTTTTCAATTATCATTTTTCTTGGGTAAATTTTAATACCTTTCCTTCTGAACTACATATTCTTCTAACTTTTTCCACTGGAATTTTTTAAAATTTCTTTTAAGTATTCATATAATTCTTGTGGAAAATGGATTTTTTCTCTGTTTTGCAGTTTCTATGAAGTTGGAACTGCATATTGAGAGGTTTTGTTTTTTATTTTCTCATATCTTCAGCTTTAGTTCCTGAATTAGACTTTGTGCCAGGGTTAGACTCAGCCTACTGGTGTACTCTCTGGTGGGATCTTGTTTGATCTCCCTCTGGGTCTTTGTTGACCTCATTCTCCCAGGGGTTGCCACCCTACCCTCACATCTTTGAGGTTCAGAGTCCAGATCTTCAAGGCCCCCTTTTGGTATCTCAGGTTAGCATTAGAGATCCCAGAGTTCCTGGGCCTTGACTGACTTGTATGAATGCTGCAGCACCAAAATGCCAATGTCATTCACAAAGTGGCTTCTGAAGTTCTAATCCAGGAGAATTTTGTTTTTGTTGCCTTTGGACCCAGAGCATCTCTAGTCACGCTGGGATCTTTACCAATGCCACTGGTTTTGCTGTCATGTGTCCAGCTGGTATTCTGTCCAGTTTTGGGGCAGGAGAAGTCACTTACTGTAATTTGTCTGGGAAATTTTTGATTATTATTCAGTTTGCTAACACCTTCAAGGGTTTGATGGAGTAAATATTTGAAAGCTGACCATTCATTCTGGCAACCATCTTGGCTAGAACACTAATCTCATTTTCTTCTCACAAGAAATTTTGTCACATACAAAATGCAAGTATTGTCACACCTATTTTATGGACATGGAAATAGATCCTCAGAATGGTGAAATGGATAACTGTTAAGAGCCTACTATGACATGGGATGGAAAATGTCGTCCACATTCAGAGAGAGAAGTATGGAGACTGAATATGAATGGAAGCACACTATTTTCACCATTTTTGTCTTGCTTTGTTTTTCTTGTGTTTTTTTTTCCTTTTGGTCTGATTTTTCTAGCACAACATGGCAAATATGGAAATATGTTTAAAAGAATTACACATATTTAATCTGTATTGGATTGTTTGCTATCTTGGGGAGGAGGAAGATAAGAAAGGTAGGGAGAAAACTTTGGAACACAAAGTCTTACAAAATGAATGTTGAAAATTATCTTTACATGTATTTGGAAAAATAAAATACTATTGGGGGGAATAGTATGTATCAAGTACTATAATAAGTGCTAGAGGTATAAATACAATTTCTCTCTTAAAGAGATTACAATCTAATGGAGGAGGGCAATAAATAAAAAAAATTGAAAATGGCTGGGATAGAAGGGGGTAGAGGAAAAAGGAAGTGAAGGTACCCAGCATGGGAATATGATGGAGAAATCCACAGTTGTATGGACTAGTGGAAAAATTAAGAGATGGCATGTCTGTATGATCTCCTTAAGTGGAGGTTCTGGGAGGAACTCTCCACTCCAGTCTCTAATTAGAGGGGACCCATGGCCAGAGGTAGCAATGAAGTTTAAATACAAGGGTGAATGTGATCTTGCAGGATGATGAAGTTCTTGGGACATGATGGAAAAGTTCAAAGATTCCAAAACTCTGAGAAAATGAGGAGACAAATGGCCTGGATGCCTTCCTAAAATGAGGTTCTGGAAGCTTTCCTCACCACCTTCCAACAGGGGACCACAGGAGTAAAGGATAGCAAAGCTATACAATTAGTAGGAGATAGAACAAGAATTTACATCCTGTGACCCAAAAATTCTTTTCTTGCATGGCTGAAATTCTATATTGGGGCTGTCTTGCATCATTTTTCTTTTGATTTGTACTCCTCCTCCCCAGTTCTCCATCCAGAGTTCCTTCCAGGAATATAAAAATTTTGCATGTGTTTATGTATACATAACATAAAGTAAAAGGATGCTCATCTCTCATTCACCTAAGTAAATGTAACATTTAACACATGACAGATTTATTTAGCCCTCAAGAAATCCAAAGATCTCATACCAGAGTCCATTAATGATCAAAACACTTGAAGATGCTAAAAGTTCATCAATCCTTGTCTCCAGTGAGCCCCAACTCCTCAGGAACCTATATATCCCTCCTGATTTATTTATACTACTTTGAATTAACTACACCCCTTCATCCCCCCAGTAAAAAAGAGAAAGCACTTGAGGTTATTATCATCAAACCCTTCCCCTCCCTGTAGAACTACATAGTGCACATAACTTTTAGTCCACACTGTGGTTATTTATCTTACTATTCCCTGTTTGTGGTTCCAATATCGACACTATGTGCCTTATCAAAACCTTCTATTGCTTTTCTTTCCATATGGCATTTTTTGAGAGGTAATTGGAGTTAAATGACTTGCCTAATTGGGATCACACAATTAGTGACTATTAAATGTCTGAGGCTGAATTTGAACTTAGGTTCTCCTGATTCCAGGGCTGGTGTTCTATTCAGTGTGCCATTTAGCTGCCCCTAGGTGGTAATTTCTTAGATTTTCAAAGACTCACAGAATCATAAGACTTTAGAGTTGGAATATTTGTCTCATTATAGGCAAGTTATTTAACTTTTCTGGGTCTCAGTTCCTCACAGTAAAATAAGGAGATTGAACTAGATGACTTCTATGGTCTTTCCAGTTCTAAATCTTTTAAACTCTCCTCATGTCACAGATCAAAAAACCAGGCCTTAGGGAGAAGTGAACTGCCCCCAATTTTTCAAATACTGGCAAAGGTTAAATTTCAACCCAGATCTTCTATAACATGTTACTGTCTGTAGGTATGGTGTAAATGTTTGTTGTATTTGCATTCCCAGGGTAATTAGGAATCAGGAACACAAAGCCACAATGAAAACTGAGGCATGTAGAATGCTCTTCCTGCTGAGCTGGGTCTTGGATCAGTCCAAATGATAAGTTGGCCTTGTTTTGTTCCCTTGTAGACGTTATTAGGTTAGTGAAGATCACACTTATCTGATGTCACAGGCTTTCTGAACCCAAACCACACAAATAAATACATGGTGTTATTTTTGTGGGATGCTGAGAAAGATAAGTACCCACGCTATAAAAGCATTCTGGGGAAGAAGGGAGACTCTCGTCATGAGAAATAGCTCAAGGGGCTGCTAAAACTTATTTTCAGAATGTGAAACACAAAGCTTTTTTGTTTCTTTAAGACACCTGGGTTTTTTAATGGGAACAAGTTTTGTCAAGTTTTTACTCGTGGCTTTGCTACTGATGACACGAGCTGTATAACCACAAAAGAGTCAGTTCCTTCCCTGAGCCTCAGTTTCCTTCTTTATAAAAGGTAGTGGTTAAACTAGCTAATCTTTCAGAACTCTTCTAGCTGTGCTATTCTGTTTTCAGCTCCCTTCCAAGGCTAATATTCTATAGTCTGTGTTCTAGAGTACCTTCCAGCTCTAGGATTCTGTGAGAGCAGTCTCACAGATGGGCAATAATGTTTCTTAGATACTTGGTGTGTGAGAAGCACTCGATAAACACTTTGCAAAATAATTCAAGGCCCTGACACTGGGGAAAACCCTTCACAGGTCAAAATAGCAATATACTAAGCAGAAGGTGTCAACGTTATCATTGTACATTAGCATCAACTCTTGGTTAACCATAATACTTGGAGAGTTGAGGTTAAGAGGTGGAGTCAGTTGGAGGTTTTTGTTAAATAAATTTTCCTGGTTAAACCAGGAAGTCCTTTTTCTTTCGAATCTTAGCTATTGAAAACAATTCTGAAAATTTTGAATCCATTTTTCTGTTTTAGTTTTTTAAAAAGTGAGTGCCATGGAGTTTGGAGCAAGTTGAATACTGGCAAACCAGCAATGATTTAAGGATGAATCAGATGAATCCACTTAGATCTGAAGGGACTAAAGGGCACAATTAATTCTAGAATATTAGAACTAGAAGAGAGTTTAGAACATGGAACATAGAATGTTAGCCATGGAAAGGACTTTGGAATATCAAATATTAAGATGAACTAAATCTTAAGATATAATTTAGTCTGATTGTCTTCTTTGACAGAAAGGGAAATTAAGAACTAGAGAGGAGATGACTGATATAAGTTCACATGACAATTTAATGGCTGACTAGGAACTAGAACAAGATCTTTTGGCTCTTTCCTGCATATCACACTTTATTTCTTTTTAATTTATTAATTAATTTTTGTTTCAACACATTATATACACCTCTAATATATTTCTGAATGAATTCCCCACAATGTTCCATCCTTTACAATAGTTAAATAAAATGACATAAATGACATAAAAGAATAATTGCAACTGATAGTACGTAAAATTTTTTGTTTTGATAATTTTCCTATTTAAAAAAAATTATTTTAATAGTACGTAAAATTTTTTGTTTTGATAATTTTCCTATTTTAAAAAAATTATTTTAATTTGAATTTGACATTCAGAAACATGAATATTCTATATCCAAAGAACAAAAAAGAAGGACTATATATGACACCTATGGATTTTGATTATATATAGTTTTTTTTAAAAAGTAAATCAACATGACATATACAACCTTTAAAATTGACATATGTCCAAAATGTCTGTCTCTTTCTAGAACTTTTTTTTCATTTAACAATATGTCTATATATATATATATATATACATATATACATATACATATATACATATGCACACACTTCAAAGTATCCCCTCACTGAAAAAGCAAAACAAAATGCTTCCAACAAATAGATATAGAAAAACAAAACATATTCCCACATTAATATCTTCAAAACATATCTCTCTCATTTTGCTTCATTAGTCCATTATTTCTCTGTCAGGATGTGGGTAGTATGTTTCATCATGAAATCATGACTGGTCATGAGGTTGATCAGAGTCCTTATGTCATTCAAAGTTGTTTATCTTTACAATATTATGGTATAAATTATTCTCCTAATTGTATTCATTTCACTCTGAATCAGTTCACATACTTCTTCCCCATGTCTCTCTGAAATCATGGTTTTCATCATTTTTTATGGCACTATAGTATTCTATCATACACATATACGTTAATTTGTTTATTCATTCCCCAATTGAGTTGAGTCTCAAGTTCTAGCTTTGGCTTTTTTGATAAATCACCATGTAACCTTTACCAGGTAACTTTTCCATCTTGTACCTCAGTTTCTTCATCTCTGAAAAAGGAAAGGGTAAGTTTGAGAATTTTTAAGGATCCTTCTATGTCTTGAATTTTACGAACCAATGAAGACTCGATTGAAAGTCACAGGCCCAAGTTAACAGCTCTGTTATGGATTTACTGGTGGATTATGAATTAGTTGCTATATATTGAGATCTCAATTTCACAAATTATAAAATGAAAGGGAGATTCTTTCCCCTAGTCAATATAGTCACAAGGAGATAGTGTGGTCTTAAACTTACTATAGAGATGTTTAAACTCCTATCCCTCTGAAAGGGACAAGCTCTTCCACCCACCCCCTAGTCAATATAGTCACAAGGAGATAGTGTGGTCTTAAACTTACTATAGAGATGTTTAAACTCCTATCCCTCTGAAAGGGACAAGCTCTTCCACCCACCCCCTAGTCAATATAGTCACAAGGAGATAGTGTGGTCTTAAACTTACTATAGAGATGTTTAAACTCCTATCCCTCTGAAAGGGACAAGCTCTTCCACCTATTTCCTAGTCAATATAGTCACAAGGAGATAGTGTGGTCTTAAACTTACTATAGAGATGTTTAAACTCCTATCCCTCTTAAAGGGACAAGCTCTTCCACCCACCCCCTAGTCAATATAGTCACAAGGAGATAGTGTGGTTTTAAACTTACTACAGAGATGTTTAAACTCTTATCCCTCTGGGAGGTACAAACACTTCTCTTACTAAGAGGTGTTTATAAGTAAAAAGTGGAAGAAGTAGGCCTCTGAGAGGGACTTTCCTTCTATACCTCCCTATTTGGTCATTCACATACGGGAGGAATTCCTAGGAAACACTCTCCAGCAGGAAACAGAGACATATACTCCAGATAGTCATGGATACAAGCAAGGAAAGGGCTCCAAGGAATGGGAACTCTGGCAGCAGAGAATCAAATTAGCTGTAGAGAAGAGGAGATGCTTCAAACTCAGCTGAGCAGACTGCTACACCCAAGGGGCCTGGATAAGGACTCTGAGGAGAGAAAGGACTTCCAGCCCCTGTAACACAGGAGTTGTGCACTACTTTTGCCTCAGTACAAGCCAAACAGTTCTCTCTTTGTCTTTGAACTAAATGGTTGAGCCTACCCTTCCCAAGGATATTGTGTATATTTGTGGAAGAAGGTACCTCAAATTCATGGAAAAATGTTTTGCAGCCCACCTTTTTTGCCCTTACTAACTCATTTTAGTAAAAAACCTTTGCTAAGAGTCAATTATGTTTCTTTTGTGATAATAAGAGTCAATTACTTTTTACTATGGGACAATTCAACAATGAACACAGTGGTAAGAGCTTGTCAACTAGTTTTAAAAGGGTGGTGACAAATGAACAATATTTTTGAATCCAAAGATTGATCATCTCCCCAAACTGGTATCCAACCTTTGAGCATCAAGTTACTTTGAGGGGCTAACCCAGAGGAGGGGCAATATGTACATAGATCCTCTCCAAAATCTTTTTCTGATTAGAACTCTCCCCAGCTCTAATATTCTATATTCTTGATTCCTTTTGTTGTTGTTGTTGCACCATGTTCTAAAGCCCTTTACAGCTTTCATATTCTGTTATATGTTCCAAGATCTCTTCCAACTTTGACATTCTAGAGTTTAGATTCTAAGCTCTCTTTCCAGTTCTAATATTTTATGGTTCCAGTCTAATTTTTCCTCCAGCTCTATTGTTTTATGGTTCTTCAGTGACTATGCACATCAGTCTGCCTTGATGATTTATTTTAAGAGGGCTTGAAACTGGTAGTCTGAGTGTCTCATTCATCAACACAGCAGCTATTGAAGATACTTTTGTTGAGCCAGTCAGTAGGGAGGATGGAGAATCCCAAGTTTTAGTTTTTATTTTTAGCAAAAGTTCGAGCAAATCTTACTCTCTCCCTATAAAACTCAAACAAACACACGAAGCAGTTTTGAAATCCAGTGGGGAAGTAGGTCACTCTGCTGTTGGAATTGCACCAAATGATAAGGCTTCTGTTGATGTTTAATAATGTGAGTCTCTATATTCATGACATAATTTATAATGGGGAGGAAGCGGCTGTCCATAATGAGATTGTGCAATGCTGGACAAAACTCCTTAGCAGCTCATAAAGCCTGGAGAAGGAAGCACCCGATGGGGCCCCCATCAGCTGCTGTAGTTCAGTGGGCCAGAGGGTCATCTAGTCCTCTCTGTTGAGGAAGCTGAACAAGCTTTTAAACTCCCAGCTTCCTCCTTCCTTTCTATCCATTTTTTCAGGAGTCAGCAGATCCAGGTGAACTGAAGGTCCCATAGAAACAGAAACATGGTGTTAAAAGTTAATGAGCAAAGAATTTTCACACGGAGTCATTCCAGGCCTCCATGTCTGGATTATCTGGTGACAGATCTTCAAACTTTCACCTTGCTGAACTCATTCCCCTGCCTTTACTGGTTTTATTCTCATTATCTTCTTTCTCCTGAGTTTTTTCTTGTCCATTTTTTTCTGTGAGATTTCTTAGAACTTCTTGATTCCTTCTTCCCTATCCCTTTTAGTTTTTCTGCAAAATACATGAAGAAGTAACTCTAAGAAGGTAGGGGAAGAGACAGACAGAATGAGAGACATAGAAACAAAAACAGAGACTGGAAGAGATACAAAGAGATAAAGAAACAGAGGCAAAGACAAGGAGAGAGATAAACCTAGAGATAAATAGAGACAGAGAGCTAGATAAAGAGACAGAGAGACATAGTAGACATATAACAAACAACAAAGACTGATTGAAGGAATGACTTCCCATTTAATTTTTCTTGACTCCTGGAAAACACCAAATAATAACATCTCAGAAAAGAAAATGCAAAGAGAGGAACAAGCTTTCCTACTAATTGACTGTACAACCTTGAACAAATCTTTCTTTTTAGGGCCTCAATTTCTTTATCTATAAAATCCAGCTCTTCATCTGTAAAATGTGAGGGTTGGGCTAGATTAGCTGAGATCCTATTTACCTCATATAATACACAATTCTTTGATCTTTATTGGCAAAAGTTATTTGCTATGTTTATCATAATGATGATATTATAACAATAGGTAAAACTTAAGTGTTTTAAAATTTGCAAAGCATTTTGTGCATATTGTTTTATTTTAGGTAACAATTCACATTTCTATAATTTTTTTTCTTTATAACAGATGTGATCTCATTGGTATTAAGAATTTCTGAAGAGAAAATTTTATCAGTTAATGGAAATTAGTATGTGCTCTACAACTTGCAGGTTTAGAGATTTCCCTGGGAGACTGAACAGCTAAATAACTCGCCCAAAGTTCCTCAGTCAGTATGTGTCAGAAAAAGAACTTGAACTCAGCTCCTTCTGACTCTGAGATTGGCTTTCTAGCCAGTACTCTTTCTCATACTGTTTTGAAATTTACAAAATATTTTCTTGATAATTAGTTGGAATAGGTAGTGCAAGTATTATTGCTTTTTTACAGAAGAGGAACCGAGGCTTACAGATATCTTGGGAAGCAACCATGGCTGCATGATAGAATAAGCTTTGGAAAAGGTTCAGGAAATGTATGTGCTTATACCAGTTCCAGCCTTATTCACAATGTGACCTTAGCCAAGTCATTTTTCCACACTGAATGTCCTTTTCCTTCTCTGAAAAATTTAGGTTAGATTATGAATGAGAAAATTCTTTGAAGAATAGAGTGTTCTGTGTGCAAATGCAAATGAGAATATTCTCTTGGGAATGGGTGAGATTCAACTGTGTGTGCCCTAAAGAACCAGAGTGGAAAAGGGAGAAAATGTTGCAATTAGGAAACTGTGGTTCTTTTGCTTATTAACTATGAGATCTTGGATAAGTCTCTTGGACCTCATCAGTTCTTTGGATCTTAGGGTCTTCACTCTATAAAATGAAGGAGCCTGATGGAAGAATTTCTTCCAACTCTAAATCTATGATACTATGAATCAGGTCCTCTAGAAGGTCAGCAGAGATTAAAGTCACTTAAGTCAGGGTTGGCCCGGTAACAAGCAGCTTCCTGTACTTCCTTCTCTGTCCAACTCAGATCTGAGCACTCAAGCCAATGCCTGAGCTTCAGTACTAGTAGATGAGGTGTGACAGGCTGGCCCCAGAAGAGGTCTTGAATGAGCCCATTATCTGTGGCTAGACAGCCAGACTCACTTTGGCCTAAAGCCAGGTTCCCAGTCTCTCATTTCCTCCTCCTGCCCTGAAAAAGGCCCAGGCTTTCCCTGTCTCCCTTTACTATCTAGCACCTGTCATATACAGCAGCAACTTCACGCTTAGGCTGTCTTAGGTGAACCAGAGGAGACCCAAGGTATATCAGGTAGAGGGCTTGTTACCTGTCCTGATACCTTGGGAGGTAAGTGGGAAGGAAGTCTGGCAAGTGAGTTGCCTGAATCTCACTCCTTTGAAATGTCCTAGTAAACACAGATGAGGTAAGAAGGGGTAGCCAGGGCCAGAGACAACTTTCACTCGGCAACAGAAGCATCCCTGAGACTTAAGAGAGAGAGGGAAAAAAAAGCCAAAAAACCAACAAAACCGCCCAATTGCTCCACCTGTCTGGGAACTGCTGATGCAGCTTGATGGAGCTGGACACAGTGTTCTGATCAGAGCTGGGGTCCAATGTGACACAAACAATCAATTTTAACCTTGTTCCCAGAATGAGGATATGCAAACAGCCTAGGAGGGTCTGAGGAAAGAGCATCCAGGCTAATATTTGATAGGTCATGGGATCCAAGAGACCTGAGAGCCCAGCTACTGATTCTATTCCATCACCTTCATTTTACAGAAAAGAAAATTGAGGTTCAGAAAATTAGTCACCCAGATGATAAGTAGCCCACCCGGGGCCTTTGACTCCAATTTCAGCGCTCTTTCTGTCATACCAGGCTGCTATCTGACAGAATCCAGTTTATCACATGGGCCCAGCGGCCCAGCCACCTTAAGAAAGCCCAGATTCAGGTATCTGAGATAAGCCCCAATTTCTCCATAGGTCCCAGGCCGGACACCTGAGGACTCAGAATCACCTCCCACAAGGTACATTTGCAGCCAGTTTTGGCCGTTTCTGCTACACCCACTTCCTTTTGAGTCACAAGCACAGAGTCTGTCTCCTGCTGACATCAGGTGGTTTCTCAGTCCTGCCTAGTACTGGTTTTGCAGCCAGAACAGAGGAAGGAAGTGGGGTTTTCCTCCTCCTTAGGAACTATCATCGCCCCACCAGCAGGGACCCTGGGTTGCAAGCTTGCCGTCCCCTGCTCTGGGCCCTCTGATACAGCACAGGGCACGTGGCTGGGGAATGACAGGGACACAGAGCTTTCTCAAGGGATGAGGCGCAACTCTTGTAAACAAGGTTGTGGGTTTTTAGAGGAAATGAGCTGAAGTCCCTTAGAAAAGGGGCGAGGGAAGCACAAATACTTGTGTCTCTTCAGCCTATGGGAACAAAAAATAAGGTACACAGGGCATGGAACTGGGGGAAGAAGACGGGGGTCAAGTATACTCTCCTGGCACAATGCTGTAATGCCCCCTTAAGAGAGAGAAGGGTGCCAAACCAGAGGAAGTGCATTCTCTCTCTTACCTGTTAGGTAATGGCCTGAGATTTCCGGGGGGACACCCAGTATGCCATCTGGGAGACGGACCTGGACTTTGAAGTGATGGTGTTGGCTCAGGGAAAATACTATATAATCTCACCGTGGCTAGAATTTTGTCACATCTTAGGGCAGAATCAAACATTATATGGACACAATGAACCCTAGATTTCTAGAATATCACAACTAATAAGGGACCTTGGAATATAACGAAGAGCATTGACACTGTGAAGGACGTTAGAATACAGAATATTGAAGCTAAAAGGAATTTTACAATAAAGATCATGGTTTAGGGTTGAGAGCTTTAAAAAATTTTTTGTAATTGTGCTTGAATATAATTGACTTCCTTTGTAAGCTAGTGTTTTTATTTTATTGATCACAATGCAATAACAAGTTTAATGATAAAAAGCATTTGAAGAAAGGATTCAAACTTAAATGCAAATTAAATAGTCAGAAGGAAATAGTGAATCAAAATGAGAATTGTAGAAACAATACAATTGTTCTTTTAAATGAAATAGGGAAGTATGTGATATATAAATTAATAGGTTAAGAGAGAGGAAAATTTAAAAAAAATTGAATAAGGAATTCATACATTAAAAAATCCATATTGATTAACAAGTGGATTCCATGAAGCATTCAAAGAAAAACTTTTGTTTTATTAAAGCTTTTTAATTTTCAAATGATTTACATGGATAATTTTTCACCATTAACCCTTGTAAAACTTTGTGTTCTAATTCCCCCCTTCTCTCTACTTCCTCCCCTAGATAGCAAGTATCCTATATATGTAAACATGGTAAAAATTCATGTTAAATCCAACATATAAAAACATAGTTATACAATTATCTTGCTGCATAAGGCAAATCAAATCAAAAAGGAAAAAATGAGAAAGAAATTAAATGCAAACAAATAATAACAGAAAAAGTGAAAATGGTATGTTGTGATCTACACTCAGTTCCCACAGTCCTCTCTCTGGGAATAGATGGCTCTCTTCATCACAAGATCACTGGAACTGACTGATCCATCTCATTATTGAGAAGTGCCACGTCCATCAGAATTGATCATCGTATCGTCTTGTTGTTGCCATGTATAATGATTTCCTGGTTCTGCTCATTTCACTCATATCAGTTCATGTAAGTCCCTCCAGGCTTCTCTAAATATTATTTTTACAGAACAATAATATTCTATTACACTCATATAGCATAACTTATTCAGTCATTCTCCAACTGATGGGCATCCACTCAATATTGTAGTGGCAGTTTCTTGCCATTACAAACAGGGCTGCCACAAACATTTTGGCACATACAGGTCCCTTTCCCTCCTTTAAGATCCCTTTGGTATACAAGCCCAGTAGAGACACTGCTGGATCAAAGGGTATGCACAGTTTGATAGCCCTTTGGGCATAGTTCATATTGCTCTCCAGAATGGTTGCATCACTTCACAACTCCGCCAACAATGCATCAGTGTCCCAGTTTTCCCACATTCCCTCCAACATTCATCATTATCTTTTCCTGTCATCTTAGCCAATCTGAGAGGTGTGTAGTGATGTTTCAAAGTTGTCTTAATTTGCATAAAAACAATTTTAATGTACAAAGTGCTTACAAAAATAAGGAAAGAAGGGATCCTGACAAATTTTTCTATGAGACAAATGTGATATTGATATCTACACCAGAAAGAAAGCAAAGAAAGGAAACTATAAGCGAATATCTCTAATAAATACAAGACCCAGAAGCAATCAAGCAGGGGCGTGTGTTAGCAAAAAATTAGGATTTCAACTATCAGCTTAAAGATTCACTATTCTATAGAAGCTTCTAGGGAAACTGAAAGATCAGTCTGCCAGAAATTAGAATTAGACAATGTCTCACTTCATACAATAAGTTCCAAACGGATACATGACCTAGGTATACAACATCACCATAAACAAATCAGAATAGCAAGGAAGGAGATCTCTTTTCTACTTATTAATAAAGAGAAGAATTTTTGATCAAATAAGGGATAGAGAGTAACACAAGAAGTAAAGCAGAAAGTTTTGATTACAGAAACTTTAAAAATGTGTAAAAGTAAACACAATTAGATTTAGAAGAAGAACCACTGATTGGGAAGGCATTAACAATGTTTTTCTTTGATAACAAAGTTATAAAAGGAATTAAATCAAATATATAAGTGCTAGAGCCATTCCCAAATAGATAAATAGTCCAAGAATATAAAAAGACAGCTCTGAAAAAAAAAGAAATCAGCAATGTGTAACAACATTCCAAATCACCAATAATAGAAAAAAATGTATATCAAAACAACTCTGAACTTCAACTTATATCTATCAGGTCAATAGAAGTGACCAAAAAAAAAAAAAAAAAAAAAGGAAAATGCCTTTTTTGGAAGACCTGCAGGAAGATAGACATATTAATGCATTATTGTTGGAGTTGTAAATTAGTCCAATGCTCTGAAAAACAGTTTAATACTCTACCCAAAAAGCCAATAAAACATTCATTATCTTTTGACCCAGTGATACCAGCACTACACATGTACTCTAAAGAAATCAAAGAAAGGGGGAAGGCTCTCATATGTACAAAAATATTTGTAACAACACATTTGTTATAGCAAAAAACTGGAAGCCAAGGGGATGACCATTAATTGGGGAATGGCCACACAAATTAAACAGCTAGGTGACTCAATAGATTTACAAAACATATTTTCTTAAGTTCAAAACTGGCTTTAGACACTTATTAGCTGTGTGACCCTAGGCAAGTTACTTAACCCCAATTGCCACCGTTTTCTCATCTGTAAAATGAGCTAGAAAAGGAAATGGCAAACCACTCCAGTATCTTTGCCAAGAAAATTTCAATTGAGTTCATGAAGAGGTAGACACAACTGAAAAACAATTGAATAATAAAATGCAAAATTACAGCATATAAAAATATTGAAGTAAAATAGTGCTATAAGCAATAACAACATGGACAAATTCCATGGAAAGATATGTATGAATTGATGCAGAATAAAGTGAATAGAATCAGGAAAACAGTTTATATAATGCCTATAGCATCATAAAGAAAAATGATTACAAAATTTCTAACAAGTTCAATTAGATTCAATGACTACTTATTACTCCAGAATACTTATGATGAATACATTTTGCCCTCAGTTCTTGGTAGAGATATAACTGCACCTTTAGGTGCATAATGAGACAAAAATTCTCAGAATAACCAATGTATAGATTTGTTTTTTCTTTATCAGTCAATAAAGATTGTGCCAGATACTGTGTGTCAAACACTTTACTAAGTGTTGGAGATACAATGGAAAGGCAAAAGACAGCTCCTGCCCTCAAGAAACTCATTCTGAGGTAGGCAACATACAAATAACTATATGGAAGCAAGCTATATACAATTTTGCTTAGCTATATTTATTTGCTAAAAGAGAGGCTTTGGGAAGGCAATTTGAGGGAACTTAATAATACCAAAAGAAGAAAAAAAAATAAAAGAGTGTCAATGGAATAGTTTTTTATATTTTTTTAAAATACACAAAAGAGAGTTAAAGAGAAATCAAAAGGGGAAATAAGCAAAGCCTTATTGGAATCACTGTTTTAAACTTTATATATACATTTTTTAATCTAAATTAAACTACATAATCCTTATTTTCTATTCTTTTTGTGTAAGGAAATACATGTGTTTGTTGATTTTGTTTAAATTCATAATTAATTTTTTTAAATTAAAAAGGGGCAGCTAGATGGCACAGTGGATAAGGTATCTGCCCTGAAGTTAAGAGGACCTGAGTTAAATTTCACCTCAAACACTTAACAGTCACTACTCCAATTACCTTGCAAAAAAAAAACCCCAAAACAAATATAATACTAGTAAAAAAGGAAAATTTAATTTTACAAAAAGGAACATAGTGGGGTAGAAAGTTAAAAGCAATGTAATATAGTGGAAAGAACATTGTTCCCAGCATCAGAAAGTCCTGTCCTGGTTATGACCTTGATTATGTGATCCTGAGCAAATCAAAGTCTCTCCTTCAGTCTATTAGCTATTCAAAACTTATTGGCCTAAGTATTTAAAGAGGAGTTGAGAGTCCTTTTTGGGAGAGGGGAAAGCCAGATATTGATCTTTCCAAATATTTCTGTCTGAAGACACAAACCACTGAGATTTTGTTTGAGACTTTCCAAAATTTTACCTGCCTGTCATGTAAAAGGGCTACGGTTCAATTGATGCACACATTATTATTATAATTCTGATTATTGTACAACTTTTCTTGGCAAAAGGGAAACTGGGTAGTATAGAGAAACCCACAGGAGTGTCCAAGGGGAACTTGCAGCTTGGCAGATCATCCAATAGACTTTAAGCTCTGAGTGCAGGAACTATGTCATTTTTTTGTCTTTGTATTTCTAGCACTGTGCCTGATATAGGTGAGTGCTCAATAAATTCTTGCTGATTGTTGACTAGGCAAGACATTTCTCTTCTCAAGTTCTCAGTTTCTTCAACTGTAGGACAAGGAGGCAGGCCAAACAATTTCCAAGTTTTTGCTTTCAATCAACTGGTCAGCTATCAATCATTTATTAAGTGCCTATATGTACAAATCATTTATTAAGTACTTATTATGTACAATGCTGGGGATATAAAGACATAAATGAAGTAGTCTCTGCCCTCTAGAAGCTTACATTCTATATGGGTGACCAACACTTACATATAAAAATATATACAGAATAAATGCAAGTTATTTTTGTGGAGAGGAGTCATTAGCAGTTGAAAGGATTAGGGAGTGCCTCTTGTCGATGGCCTTTGAGCTGAGTCTTAAAGGAAAATAGGGATTCTAAGGGTGGAAATAAGGAAGAAATACATTCCAGGTATAGACTATAGACAATGCAAAGGTATAAGATGGGAGAAGGAATGTCATGTGTGAAGAACAATGAGAAGAACAAGTTTGACTATCAAAGAGTACATGGAGGAAAGTAATATATAATGAGACTGAAAATGTAGGTTGGCAATATTATAAAGGCCTTTGAATGCTGAATAAAAGAGCTAGTATTTATTTCTAAAGATAATAAAGAATCAGTGGGGGGAGTTATATTCAGTAAGTAGTGTAATCAGATGTGTAATAGGGAAATCACATCTAAGAATCATTTACATAGAAATGACGGTTCAACCTATGTGAATTGATGAGATCATTGAGAGTGTAGAACGAGAGGAAAAGAAATTCACCAATTCTTAGATGATATTCTAGTTAGGAGGTATGTTGTGGATGATAATGGAGTGAGGGAGCAGTCAGAAAGTTAAATGGAGAACAAAGAAAGAACAATGCTAAGAAACTTCAGAGAGACAAGAGTATCTAGGAGAAAGGGCTTAGAAGTGTCATATACTGCAGAAATGTTGAGAAGGAGGAGATCTGAAAAAAAAAAGACCATCAGGTTGGGTTATTAATTAAGGGTAACTTTGGAGAGGGCAATTACAGTTGATTTTTATTAGAAGCTATACTGGCAGGGGCTAAGCATTCACAAGGAACTTATAGGAATGCATTCTAGACATATCCAGAAAGGAATATAAAGCTATACAAACATCCACTTAGGAAACAACTGATCCAGTAAATATGGAATATAATTTCCAGAGCTCAGAGATGAGGAGGGCTAAGGTTGTTATAGTGAACATTTCATAGTCTTCTATGAATTAAGCTAGACCTTGAAGAATGGATCTGGGCTATAACTAGAGGAAATTGATGAAAATAATGGAGAAATAGATTTTGATCAATACTAAGGGAGGATCGTTTAATAAAGAAAGCTGTCCCCAAGTAGAATTGCTTGTCCTGTGTATTTGGCAGCTACCCATCATTCAAGCAGAAGCTGGATAAATCAAGTCCATTTCTGCATCAGGTTAGGGTTACATTAGACTATCTCCAAATCTGAAGGTGTAGATGCTGCTCTTTATTCTGTATGACCTTCAATAAATCAGCCTCTCTGGGTTTCAATTTCCTCAGCTATAACATGAAAGGATTGGATTAGATGATCTCAAAGATTTCTTCCAGCTGTAAAATACTATGAAGTTCTGGAGTCTATTTGGAGTCTATTAGGAACTTGCCACACTTTCAAGGGAACTTCCTCCTTAACAGCGTTTTCCCCCTAATTAATTGTGAATTCCACTAGGGAACTTAGCACTCATCTTTTCCTTATTAATTACTAAAACCCCTTTTGTTTGCTTTTAGCCCATTGTTAGCAGCATGATAAAATCTCTGCTTCTTGGTTTGGAGAAGGTCTCTTACAAATTCTTTTGTAACACATTGTGACACTGACCCACAACTCCAGTATATTTGGGGGGTTCAATACTCCTGAATCCCAACAATATGCTGGAAAGGGTATTTGATATGGCTTAAGAACATCTGGATTTCATATTTTAAATCTATCAGACCAAGGGCAAAATAATTAATTTCTCTTAATTTCACCTATAAAATGGGAATGATAATGCTTATATTACCCATCTCCTTGAATTGTTGTGAGAAGTGTTTTATAAGTCTTAAAATGCTTAAAGAAATTTGAACTAATATGATTAGAAGATTAAAATATGAATAAATATCATCCTCAGTTTTACACTCTTAATAGTTAGAATTGGTCTCATACTGGGTTGGCTATTTACTATCTATGTGACTGCACAAGTCTCATCTGTAATCTGGGCCACAGTTTCCTATTTTGGAAAATGAGGCTGTTGGTTTAGATGATCTTTTTCCAGCTCTAAATCCTATGATCCTGGCTGATCTCTGGAAGTTGAGAGGGGAAAATGGGAGTGGAGGGTGGTACTGGCAAAAAAGAAGCTTGGCTAGGAACTCCCCAGCAACAAGTAGAAGATAAATTTGCAGCCCCAAGATGACAGGCAACATTCTGTCCCCAGCACTGCTGGCTGGTGACACATTGGCCTTGAGCCTGAGCCAAAAGTCACTTCCAGATCCTAGGGAGAAAAAAAGGAACAGGTGTGAGATCAAGTCTCATGCAGACTGTTTCTGAACTGCTGAATGAGTGAGGGTCTGGTCCTAACTTGTGAAGCACACAGGGCCTGTGTTCCAGCAGTGGAAAGACAGCAAGATTGGGAATCAGAATCTCAGATCCTGCGTCTGCTACATGCTGCCTATGTGATCTTAGACAAGTAATTTAACCTCAATTTTCCCTTGTATAAATAAACTTGGGTTGTCTGGGCCATAGGCCATATACATATGCATACAATTCTATTGGTTTTTACTTTAGAAATGAAAATAATATTTCAATAAATAATTAAAAGTAAAATGAAAAATAAAAATAAGAAATGAAAATCCTATTGCAATCAAACACTCTTGTGCCTGCTACCTAAAATACATCAGCAAGCATATCGACATATCATTGCTTATGAATTTTCATTGATTTATAATAAGGCAATGTGGCTGAGTCAGAGAGACAAGGAGAAAAGAAAGGACAGGCCTCTAGCTTAGTTCTGTGAAGAGTAATACCTCTTCCAAAGAGACAGAGAGAGATCATAGGGGTAGAATTGAAAAAACCTTAGGGATCATTTAATCCATTCACTTCATTTTACAGATGAGAAAATTGAGATTGTAAGGACTGACCAACAGCATTTATTAAGCACTTACAGTGTGTCAGGTACTAAGCTAACACAGAGGATAAAAAGACAGACCAAAAAAATAGGCCCTATTCTCAAAGAGCTCACAATTTAATGGGGGGAGGCAACATACAAACAGCCACATACAAATAAGATATATCTATAGAATAGATTAGTGATAGTTTTAGAGAGAAAGCACTGAGATTAAGGGGAATCAAAAAAAAATGTGTGTGTGTGTGTAAATAGGTATATAGATTCTTCCCTTCCTTCCTTCCTTCTTTCCTTCTTTCCTCCCTTCCTCTCTCTCTCTCTTTCTTTCTTTCTTTCTTTTTTTCCTTCTTTTTTTCTTTCTTTCTTCCTTCCTTCCTTCCTTCCTTCCTTCCTTCCTTCCTTCCTTCCTTTCTTTCATTCATCTTTTTTAATTAGTATTTTGCTTTTCCAAATACATACAAAGATAGTTCCCAAACCTTGTGTTCCAATTGTTTTCCTTCTCCCTCCCCTCCCCTCCTCCAGACAGAAAGTAATCCAATATAAGTTAAACATGTGCAATTCTTTTAAACATATTTCCATAATTGTCATGCTGCACACAAAAAATCAGATTAAAAGGGGAAAAAACACAAGAAAGAAAAAAATAAGCAAATAAACAACAACAACAATAAAAAATACTATGCTCTGATCCATATTTAGTCTCCATAATTCTCTCTCTGGATGCGAATGACTCTTTCCATCAAAAGTCTGTTAGAATTGTCTTAAATCACTTGATTGTTGAAAAGACTCTTTCTAGTTCTTGGGTTGCAGAAGATACTGCTGAGAGATCATTTTCTTTCATAGGTATCTCTAGCCTGTGGCATATAGCATCTATTCTGAGGTTCTTAGAACTACATATCTACAAAAAGTTATCAAACTGTGCACACCCTTTGATCCAGCAGTGTTTCTACTGGGCTTATACCCCAAAGAGATACTAAAGAAGGGAAAGGAACTTGTATGTGCCAAAATGTTTGTGGCAGCCCTGTTTGTAGTGGCTAGAAGCTGGAAGATGAATGGATGCCCATCAATTGGAGAATGGCTGGGTAAATTGTGGTATATGAACGTTATGGAATATTATTGACCAGCAGGATGAATACAGAGAGGACTGGCAAAACTTACATGAACTGATGCTAAGTGAAATGAGCAGAACCAGGAGATCATTATATACCTCAACAATGATACTGTTTGAGGATGTATTCTGATGGAAGTGGATCTCTTCGATAAAGAGAGCTAATTCAGTTTCAATTGATCAAAGATGGACAGAAGCAGCTACACCCAAAGAAAAAACACTGGGAAATGAATATAAACTGCTTGCATTTTTGTTTTTCTTCCCGGGTTATTTTTACCTTCTGAATCCAATTCTCCCTGTGCAACAAGGGAACTGTTCAATTCTGCACACATATATTGTATCTAAGATATACTGTAACCTATTCAACATGTAAAGGACTGCTTGCCATCTGGGGGAGGGGGTGGAGGGAGGGAGGGGAAAAATTGGAACAGAAGAGAGTGCAAGGGATAATGCTGTAAAAAATTACCCTGGCATGGGTTTTATCAATAAAAAGTTATTAAAAAAAAAAAAAGAAGAACTATATATCTACCAGAGAACTCCAAGGGTCAAGTTTATGCAATAAGTCTCAGAGCTAAAACAAAACAAAACAAAACAAAACAAAACAAAAAACAAAAACCAAAACCTAAAAGCTAAAAGATTTTTGAATCTATTCCTTCTCTTCCCTAACCTTCAGAAATTTCTTTTATGATACTTCTAGGTCTGGCAGAACAATACCTAATTAAACTTAGTGATTATCTCTTTCCCACTTCTACTTGAAAAACAACAACAAACTCTAGGGAGAATGTTTTCATAATAATCAAAAGTTCCTGAGAGGAAGAGATTCAATGCTTTTATCAACTTCATCACCATATGAATAGTTAATCTGCCTAGACCTGGTTTAGTCAAGTCATATCAAATCACCAAGCATCCATTAATCACTTACTACCTGTCAGGTTCTGTGATAAGCCTGAGAAAGATAGAGTAGGATCTATAAAGATAGAGCTAGGTAGCTAGGTGGTGCAGTGGATAAAACGCTGGACCTGGCAACTGGAAGAATTAACTTCAAATCCAACCCTCAGATGCTGGCTGCATGATACTGGACGTGTTTGCCTCAGTTTCCTCATCTGGGAAACAGGGATAATAACACTTAGACCTAACTTCAAATTTAGCCCTCAGATACTAGCTACATGACCCCAGACATATTTGCATGAGTTTCCTCATCTGTAAAATGGGGATGACGTCACTCACCTCCCAGGGATGTTGTGAAGACTAAATTAGATAATAATTGTAAAAAAAACACAGTGCCTGGTACATAATAAGTACCAAATAGATGTTAGCTATAATTATTATTAGCCATAATAATAACTTTTCCCATTTCTAGAGTACTTTGTATTTACATCAGCACCTTTCTCACCACAAATATTTGAGGTAGAGGGTGTCAGAATTGTTATCTCCATTGTTTATAGATCATTGAAGACCCTTACAAGTCATCTGATGTAATTCTCTCATTGTACAGCAGACATAAACTGAATATCAGAGAGACAGTGATAGATCAAGGTAGTAAGGGACTTGGTTTTGGTTTTGCTTGGTTTTGAACCCAGATTTTCTCATTCTAAGCTTGATGCTCATTCCATTGCACCAATGTAACTGCTTTATATAAATGCAAGCTCACAGTCCATCCAGCCCACTGGAAAGAAGGAAATTTGGATATTTCTTTCTGTATAAGCTCAGGCCTGGTAGATACTCAACACAACACAGGGACTCAGATTTATAACTGGACGGTACTTTGGAAACCATCTAGTCTCCAAGTCTCTTATCAGGGCAGGAGAATTCAGAGACCTTTCAAGTGCTCTTTTCTATTTTCATTCTCTCACAATGAAGTTAGCTGCAAACATGAAAACTGAATTAAAATCTTTTCTACAGAATTATATTTTTGTCTTATAAACGGACAAATCTACAGACAATGACTGAATATACTGTTACTGTTAATTATCTTGCTTCATACTATTTCAGTTTGGCCAACTCTTTGTGATCCAATCTGGAGTTTTCTTGGTAAAGTTTACCATTTCCTTCTCCAACTCATTTTACAATTGAGGAAACTGAGGCAAACAGAGTTAAGTGTCTTGCCCATAGTCACACATCTAATAAGTGTCTGAGGCTGGATTTGAACTCACAAAATTGAATCATCCTGACTTTAGGCTCACCATTCTATTCACCGTGCATCCAGCTACACCTATTAGTAATTATCACCAATTAATCACCAAAGATCTTCATTTATTCATTTATCTTCATTGTCAGAAAACACAAATGGCACTGAAATATTCTGAGTGTCAAATAACATTTTTGAATCTCACAATTTATCCAAGAACAACTGGACCGTGGATTTTACTATAACAGAACACACACACAAAAATAACTGGTTTGGTTTCAGATAACACGTTTCAACTAATCTTTAGGAAACTACCATTTAGGATCATAACATAATATTTTCACCTTTTTTGTTATTGTTTGCTTGCTTTTTTTCTCATTTTTCCCCAATCTGATTTGATTTTTCTTTTGTAGCATGATAAATGTGGAAATACGTTTAGATGAATTGCATATATTTAACTTATAATGAATTACTTGCTGTGTAGGAGAGGGGGCAGTGGGGAAGAAGGAAGAAAATTTTGGAATACAAAGTTTTTCAAGGGTGAATGTTAAAAACTATCTTTGTGTGTGTTTTGAAAAATAAAAAGTTTTTATTAATAAAAAAATTTTTAGGGAAAATGTCACTTAGTCAGTTTTAGTGTGGTCCAAAGAAGAGTATCTATAAGTCTCTGAAATGCTCCTCCCTTTTCCAATTACATATCTGTATGAAGTAGGATTTTCTTTATATACTTCAAGCAAAACAACATATTACAACAGATTGAATGTAGAAACAGCTATGAGAATCCAGCTGTCTCCAATTAAGTCAGACATTAAAAAGATTTGCAAAAAAAAGTAAAATGATGCCACTTTTCATTAATTATTGTTTGTTTTGGAAAATAGTTATTTTTCATTAAAACATTACTTGTTACATGTAATGAGTTTGTTATTGTTATTTTTAATGAATTGATATAAAATGTTATCAGTTTTAAATCTATTATGATAAATATCTGTAGACATACCCTTCAAAAATAATCCTTGATAGTTTTTAAGTATTTAAATTGGATCTAAGGCCAAAAAATTTGATATCTAGTTTGACCAATCTAGATATAGCCTTCTTTTATAGAGCATGGGACCAAAATCCCAAAATATTCAGAGTCACTTAGGGATATGTGTTTTTTCTGCTTCACAGAGGTGCTTTATTATCACCATTAATAATCATTAGTAATAGGACTGATAATAAGTCATTGTATCTATTATTAAATATTTATGTTATAATATTAATAATTTAAAATATTGTTAATGATTATAATGTCAAAACTATGTGAGGACAGGATCAAGTCTTATCATCCTCATCATCCTGTCCAATACTGAAGTTATATGTTTTCAGTGAGTTTATATAAAAGATGAGCTTTCATCCCACTATTTTTATTCAGTTATAAAAAGCAGTCATTTTATTCACATACAAAATAGTCCATAGAACATTCAACATAAAATAATAAGAGCAGGATAATGATTTGTTTCAGGGACATTTCTATCCAAATTTCATCAAAAAAGATTAGAATGAAGTGATGATGATTATGATATGCCCCTCATAGCCTAATCCACCATCTGTGTCATGGGATGTTGCAAGTAAAGACATGAGTAAAATAAAGGAATTCCAGCCAAGGTAAGGAATAATAGGGACTTTGTATGCCTTGTATTCATGACAGTGGCTAGGAAAGCCTGGCAGGAACCCTGAAACATTATCCAATTGGGCTCTGCTAATATCACTGAATGAGTAAAGCATTCCAGCCGGTGTGATACCACTGTTCCTATGAATATAATACATAGATGGCCAGCATAAGGTTGTAGGCTGGTGCTACTCAAAACCATTGTGATGAGCAATTTGAGATGGAGGACTACATCTGAAATGAGAGACTCCATTTGTGCTCTGGTATCACAAGAAAGCAACATATATTGAAACAAGTTAGAAATGCTAATACTCCTTTTGCTAGAAATGCTTCAGTGCAGATGGTGCTGACTGTGAAATTGGCCAAAGGATAAGGTGGACTACGGTCATTATATTTTCTTATTTTGAAAAATAAAATTTTATTGAAACCTTTTGTTTTTTTTTTTTTTATATTCCAACATTTCCCAGGTCCTCTTCTTATCCCTCCCTAACAGTCAGCCTTTATAACAAAGAATAAAAAAAAAAAAGAAGAAGAAGAAGAGGAAAAATTTCAGAAAACCAGCTAATAGATCACTACCTCAAAGAGATCCTTTATGGAAAACACATAGAAATATTATTGCCAAATTTCAAAACCCCCAAATTAAATAAGCATTTTTGCAAGAAACAAGAAATACATTATTTAAATATGCTGAAATTACAATTAGAATTGTACAGGACTTATCAGCGCCACATTAAAAGACTCCAGGACCTGGAATCACATATATCAGCAATCAAAAGAATTAGACCTATTTGCCAAAAATAACATATCCAGCAAAAGTATCCATAATATTGAATGAAAAATAAATGGACATTCAATAGACTGGAAGATTTTCAGGACTTTCTTTCAAGCAAATCTGAACATAATAGAAAATTTAACATATAAGAGCCAATATTAGATTGATTTCAAAGAACTCATCATGGTCAAATGTTTATGTTGTTTACATGGAAATTTATACCATATGTTTAAAACTGACATCAGCAATTGGGTAGCTCAAAAGAAAGATTGGAGCAAGAGTTGAGCATGATATGACTCTAAATAACAAAACTGTCTAATATGAAGAAAAATAGTAATTATGTTATACAAATAAGGTACAGATGAATAATAGACATAGAGGCATTAAAGGGGGGAGGAGGACTCATAATTCTAATAACCTATTCATATCCAAAATGGGTTAAATAGGCAACACTATATATACCATGAAAAGTATAGCACCCTTCAAAATATATAAAGAAATAAGGGAGAGGGATGAGCAAAGTGGGAAGTAAGCAATGGGGAAAGAAGAAAAGGGAGGGATCCATGGGTGGTGGGGGGTGGAGGGAGAAAGTTAAGTAATAGCAAGGCAAGTTAAGGAGCAGAATTAAAGTAGAAAAGTTAGCAGGGATAGGAAAGAAGAACTATACACAAATACTACAACAAGGATTAGGAGTATAATTTATTAGAAAAAAAAGCACATCTAGTAATCATTGATCTTAGACAAAATCAAACTCAAAACTTCAATGAAAAGAAATCTACATTATATGCCAACCATATTAATATTGTTTTAGATGCATGTTTATGTATGGGTAAATGTGTGTGTGTCTCTGTCTGAGTATATGTAGATATGGATGCATGTTACTATGTATATATGTTTATAAATATATGTATATGTTTTGATCTGTGTGTATTTATATATATATATAGCCTTCTTGGAGGAGGTGAGGGAGGGATGAAAGGGGGAAAAAAGAATAAAGTAAAAAAAGCATGCTGTAGAGAATAAAAGAATAACCTACAAGGAAGCAAAAAAAAAAAGATGTACACTCATGAATATAATTTCTTCTACTACTATATCTTCTTTTCTTAACTGAAAATTTATTGTTATATATTTTGAATCTTCCCTGATATTTTGCTGAGCACAGGACAATGTTCTGTTCTGTTTTGTTTTCCTTTTTCATCTTTCTTTTTTCTATTCTGTTTCTTTAATAAATAAAAGAAAGAAAACCAGGCAACAAATCAAAAAAATCTGATGTTATTTTTAATTAAAGATACCCATAGTCCCCCAGTTCTGCAAGGAAGGGACAAGGTTGTTCTCTCAAATTACTTCTTTGGAGCTAAGTTTAATTATTATACAGCTAGCCAACGCTAGCTCAAATAAGTGAAATCCTATTTAGTTTAAATCACATTTAATGCAAACCAAATTCAACTAATGTCACTTGTGTTAGCTATTTGATGGTTTTTAACATGCTACTGCTTTGTCAATCCAGAGGCAGCTAGGTGGCACAGGGGATAGAGAATCAGGAAGAGCTGATATTCAAATCTGGCCTCAGAAACTAGTTGTATGATACATAGACAAGTCATTTATCTCTGTTTGCCTCAATTTCCTCATTTGTAAAATGAACTGGAGAAGGAAATGGCAAACCACTGTAGTGTCTTTGCCAGGAAAACCCTAGTGGGGTCACAAAGAATTAGACATGATTAAAAATTACTCAATAAAACAAATTTGTCAATCTGCATTTGCCTAGTCTCATATGTGGATGTGATGTACTGCTATATACCATATTCCCAAAAGTTGTAAGTTGTAATTTTTTTTAAAGGAACTCTCAGCAAAATCGTAGAGAAAACCATTCAATTTGTGGTGCTAAAATATTTTAAATGATAACAAATGTGTTTTTATCATACCAGCAGTGTAGGCTTATGTTTAGGTACAATATTTAGTAATTTAAATTTTAAAAAAATTTTGCTTTCCCTTTCTTATTTTTTTTTGCTGATACAGAATATTAATAAACATTTAAAAACCTAATTAAATTTTTTTCACTGCATATTACCATTGGGCTGGAAAAAATAACCATATTATAACTTCAAACAATGAAGATTTGAATAATGCACCCACTTCATGAGGATTCATGATTCACATTAATCAGGACCCAGAAGTAATTTCAAAGCATTTGGCTATACTTATTTCATTATTATTTCTATTTACATTCTTGTTGTCCTTATGTACATACATTTATATAGCACTTTGCGGTTTGCAAAATGCTTTTTATATCATTACCTTATTTGATCTCCACCAGACTCCTGTGATCTTGGATCTATTATTATAATTCATTTTTCACAGATGAAGAAACAGATTATAGAGGTTAAATAACCTGCTTAGGTTCACATAGGGGGTAAATATGTGAGGTAGCATTTGAAATTGCTACCCCATCACTTTATTTACTACCCACTACTGTCACTAAATTGCCAAAGAAGTCAATAATTATGGAATTATTTTTGAAAAAAATAAGGTGCTATAAAGAAAGTGGAATAGGTGTTGTCCAGGGGTACCTGAACTGCCCATTTTAGTAATCTCTAGGTTCAAACAGAATTTGAAGTACTACTTGACTAGATATCTCTAGAAAAGATTTCAGTACTGTTTGGATCAAAGAGACATACATGATGATCCCTTCCAGCTCCTGAGTTTCAGTCTCTGTTTCTGTAGTTCAGATTTGCATTGTTGGTGGAGTTGTGAACTGATCCTACCAATGTTCCTACATCCCCTACAACTTCTACCATTATTTCATGTCATCACCTCCCTGATGTCTTGGTCCTATTTGAGAATGAAGGACAAACACCTTCTGGGAGTAGAAGTAGGAATTATCTCCTTCAAATTCAATTGGAACTGGACAGTTGGACAACACAGCTCCTTTTCTTTTCTTTCTTTTCCTTTTCTTTCTTTTTTCCCTTTCCTTGAAAACCTTCCTCTCTTTGATTGATTTGTTTTGACTAGGTAAAAGAGGCCATTCTCTGCCTCATTTCTAACTAGACAACAATTAATTCAGCATTGCCTCAGTCAAACTGAGGTCTGTTAAAGACTTTAGTTTTAATAGATCACGGTCTCCCATTGCATCCAGGGCCATCTTCAGCCATCCTGATCTATATCTAGCCACTGGACCCAGAAGATTCCAGAAGAGAAAGTAAGGCTGGTAACTTTGCACAACCCTCCTTCCCTTAACTCCAATTCACTTGGATATTATTATGGCTTCACCTCCTTGATGTCATGGTACCTCTTTGAGAACAAAAGATAAACAACAAGTTCAGATTTGAGGTGATATTTATTGATGGCTAAGTAGGACTCATTTCTTCTCTGGGTTCATAAGAACTTATTGTTAAACTCCTCTCAGATAGACACTTGAGTAGAACTCAACACAGCCAACAAGAAATCCTTGTATCAGCCAGGAAAATCTCTTGGTTGTAATTACCTGGAAGAACTTGTCCTGCAGGCTGGGAAGAAGGTTGTGGTTGCCATGAGACACACCTTATGTACACAAAGCAAGATTTATCCAAGAGTGGGAAGATGGAAAAGAAAAACAGCAGAGGGCATCTCACCTGCTTAGAGCCAAATGATCTCCTCTGGATCATCCTTCTCTACAGATAAGGTCTCAATATCTCAGAATATTAGTAGTAAATCATATTTTAATAGGGTTTTAAGATTTACAGAACAGTCTGTTCCTCACATCAGCACTGCCCAAGTAGTAAGAGTACTATTATTTCCATTTTTGAGATAAAAATATAAAGCCCAGTGGGATTAATTTACTAAGGCTATGTGATGAATAAATTTAGGAGCTGGAAGTTGAACTTATGTCTCTTACTTCTCCATCTAGTGTTCCATCCACAGCCTTATTTGACACTTCAATAGATCTCTAATCTTGTGTATATGAATCTTCTCTTTACTGGTACAGATAAAAAAACATTCATGCCTTTCCATTTTTCATCATTCTTGTCCATAGCTTCCCATAATTCTCTATGCTGGAAGTTTCTAGATCTTTTTGATATTCTGTGGTAGCAGGATAACACTCAAACTGTCCATTTGCCATGCCATTAAGTTATTTAATCACTAGGTCATGTGCTAAAAGACCAAGAAACTTCTTTGAAGTAGTAAAACATTCAATCAGAAAATTAATTAATAGTAAAGTAACAAAAAACACTTTCTGCCACATGTACAAATGTAAAGTGTCTTTCTCCTTCCCCCTACATTATTTTCAGAAATAAAGTCCAAAAAACGCATGCCTCCAAAGAGTAAGGTCTACCCAAGCTGGAATGAGGACTAAGAAACTTAATCCTGAAAGCATCTGTATCGTTGCTTGTATTATCAGAGAAATTTGTCAATGCTGTCTGAGTTTAATTGTCTTCTCTTCTTGATCTGTGGCATTTTGGGAGTTCTAGTTTCTTGGATGCTGCCATTGCAATCTTGGTCATAATTTAAAACTCTTAGTATTATCATGAACCCTCATAGAGGACTTCATTTCCACATTCCCATAAGTCTCCTTGCACCAATAACCAATTTCATTGTGGGCTTATGGCCACAGGGGAAATGGAGTCTTTGATCTTATCCAATGAAGGTTCATTCTCTGGGTCCAAGTGTCCAGAGAAAAGTAGTCCCTTTCTTCTCCTAAATAATTAAATTTTTATTTTGAACTTCACAATCATCAATAAACACTTAAATATTAAAAAAAAAACAAGAAAGAGGATTTTTTTTAAACATTGTGAACTTCCATTATGTAATATCTTTGTTACAACCTTGTTGATTTATTTATATATTATATATCTTTGTACATAATATAAATATATTATATTCATACAAAAGTGCTTCTTTTCTATAAAATATGTTTATTTTTATTAAAGGGTATAGCATGCAAATATATTGATATTATATATTAACATGTTTTATGGAGTATATTATATATTTATATATAAATATACATAAATAAGTAAGGTTATAACAAAAGTACTTCTTTTAAAAAAGCTCCATATAATAGAAATACAAAATTTTAAAATTAAAATCCATTTTCTTGCTTTTCTTTGTATTGATTTATGCATATACATCACACATATATAAAAACTACCTTAGAGGAAGGTGATACTTAAAAATATCTTGGCATATATCTGCACATACACATCATACAAGCAAAAACAAAGGGTATAGCTATACTTTCATATATATTATTAACATATACATAGAATATGTGTATATGTACATGTATGTACATAAATATATACATATGTATACTTGTATGTGTACAGAATAAGAATACTGCTCACTCTGTTAATAATCTCTTTCAGACATATGCATAATACAGTGGTACTGTAATAAGGGATAGATAGATAGATAGTAATTTTTGTTGTTGTTCTTGAGACAAATGGAGTTAAATGACTTGCCCAGGGTCACATAGCTAGGAAGTGCTAAGTGTCTGAGATCACATTTGAACTCAGGCCCTCCTGATCTCAGGACTGATGTGTGTATCCACTGCACCATCTAGCTACCTCCTAGATAGCAACTTTTTAAAATAATATTTTATTTTCCCAAATACATGTAAATATAGTTTTCAACATTCATTTTTGTAAAACTTTGTGTTTCAAATTATCTCCCTCTCTACTTTACCTCCCCCCTCCCTAAAATGTAAGCAATTTTATTTAGGTTAAGTATGTGCAATTCTTTTAAACATAGTTCCATATTTGTCATATTGCATAAGAAAAATCAGATCAAAAAAGAAAAAACCGCAAGAAAAACAAACGACAACAAAAAAGTGAAAATACTATGCTTTCATCCACAATCAGCCTCCATAGTTCTCTCTCTGGATGTGGATGGCATTTTCCATCAAGGAATTGTCTTGACTTGCAGCATTGTTGAAAGATCCAAGTCCATCACAATTGATCATCACATAATCTTGTTATTACCTACTCATCATTTCTTATAGAATAATAATATTCCATCACAGCCATATGCCATAGCTTATTCAGCCATTCCCCAATTGAAGGTCATCCACTCAATTTCCAGTTTCTTTCCACAACAAGATCTGCTGCAAACATTTTGCACATGTAGATCCTTTTTCCTCTTTTGTTATTTCTTTGGGATACAGACTCAGTAGAGACACTTCCTGGATCAAAGCATATGTACAGTTTAATAGCTCTTTGGGCATAGCTCCAAATTGCTCTCCAGAATATTTTGATTAATTCACAACTTCACAATGCATTAGTACCCCAATTTTCCCACATCCCATCCAACATTTATCATTATCTTTTCCTGTCACCTTAGCCAATCTGAGAAATGGTACCTCAGAGTAGTCTTAATTTGCATTTGTGTAACCAATAGTGATTTAGAGCACTTTTATATGACTAGAAATAGCTTTAATTTCTTCCTCTGAAAATTGTCTGTTCATATCCTTTGATCATTTATTAACTGAGAAATGGCTTTTATTCTTATAAATTTGAGTCAATTTTCTTTATATCTTAGAAATGAGGTCTTTATCAGAAACACTGGCTGTAGAATTTCCCCCCCAGTTTTCAGCTTCCTTTCTAAACTTGGCTGCATTGTTTTTGTTTGTGCAAAACCTTTTTAATTTTATGTAGTCAAAAGTATCCATTTTATATTTCATAATGTTCTTTAGTTCTTCTTTGGCTATAAAATTCTTCCCTTTCCACAGATCTAATCTATTCTACTCCTTGTTATCCTTACTTGCTTATAGTATCATCCTTTATATCTAAATAATGAAGCCATTTTAGTCTTATTTCAGTATAAGGTGTTAGATGTTGGTCATTGTCTAGTTTTTGCCATTCTATTTTTTGGTGTTCCTAGCAATTTTTGTCAAATTGAGTTCTTATTCCAGTAGTCTGAGGTTAATCAAACAGTAGATTGTCATTGGCTACTGTGTCTTGTGAACTTAATCTATTCTACTGATCGACTACTTTTGTTTCTTAACCACTACCAAATGGTTTTAGTAACCACTGCTTTATAATATATAGCTAGGCCTAGACAGTGACTTTTTGGATATGCCAAATTGTTTTCCAGAATAGTTGAATCAATTCATGTTTGTACTAACAGTGTACTAATGTACCTATCCTCTCATAACCCTTCTAACAATTTCCATTTTCCACATTCATTATACATTTCAATTTTATGGATGTGGGATAAAACCTTAAAATTTTTCAATTTGAACTTCTATAATTATTAATTTGCACAATTTTATATAATTGTTAATGATTTTTATTTCTTTATCTGAAAACTGAATATTCAACTTTTTTGAGCATATCTCTTGGGGAATGGTTCTTACATGTTTGCTTCAATTCTTTATATATCTTGGATATTAGACCTATAGTAGAGAAATTTTTTGGAGATTTTCCCCAATTTTTTTTCAGGCTAACTATATTTATTTTGCTTCTGCTAAAGCTCTTCACTTTTATGTAACTGAGATAGTTTACTTCATCCATTTCTATCCTTAGCATTTCCCCCCTTAGTCATAATTCTTCTCTTATTCTTTTATGATATAATTCTTTTATTCTTAGGTCACATATCCATTTGGATTTGGTCATAATAGTTTGCAAAATGTTGGTGTAAATATACTTCCTGTAATGCTACAGTTTTCCCAGTATTTTTTTTTTGGTCAAAGTGTCCTATTCCAAACATTAGTATTCTTGTATTTCTCAAAAATGATCATACTCTGATTATTTCAGTGAAATAACAGGATACAAAATAAACACATAAAGTCATCAGCACTTCTGTGTTTACTTTTTACCCTGCTATTTCACTGAAGTTATTCTTTCAAATAATTTTGGTTGAATCCCTAGAATGAGGTAAATCATGTCACATAGAAAAAGTGATGATTTTGTTCCCTCTTTGCCTTATTCCCTTAATTTCATGTTTTATTGTTATAACTAGAATTTTTAAAAACCAATATTAGATATTACATTTACATGTAATACATTTACTTTATACCTCATCTTACTGGCAAGATCTCTAGTGCTTCTCCATTATAAGTTTTGCTTGTTCTTGGTTTTTGAAAGATGATTAAGGAAAGATCTATTTCTTTCTATTCCTTTCTAGTTTTCCCTTCACATAAATGAATATTGTTTTCTATCAAAAATCTTCTGCATCTATTAACAGAATCACATAACTTTTTTTTGTTCTGTAATCTGTTATGTTTATAGTTTTCCTAACATTTAGCTAACCTTGCATTCCTGGTATAAATCCAACTTGACTATAGTGAATAATCTTTTGAATATTTTGTTGTAGTTTCTTTGCCACTATTTTATTCATTATTTTTTGCAGCAACAGTTATTAGCGATATAGCTTTGTAGTTCCATTTATCCCTGGTTTAAATATTAAGGCTATATTTATTTCAAAGAATGATTTTTCTTTGGATATCAGTAGAATACCTTCTTTCTGTATTTTTGTATTTGTAGTTATATAATATTAGAGTTAGTTTATATAATATTAAGGTTCGTTTTCTTTGATAAAATTTAATAGAAATAATTGTAAATCCATTTTTGCCTCGGGTAAATTCCCATTTGGGAATTCATCTATGACTTTTTCTTTTTTCTTTTTCTTTCCTAAGATAAGATTGTATAATCTGTCTATGTCTTGTTCTGTTAACCTGGGAATTTAAAATTTCATAAGCATTCATCTACTCTATTTTAATTTTTTATTTTTACTATGTGATTTTGCAAAATAGGTTCTTTTCATTTTTTATGATTTTGTATTTTTCATTTTGATCATTTCATTTTTCTTTTTTAAAAGTGAAAATGAACTAATGCTTTGTCTACTTTATTCGTTTTTTCATAAAATCAACTTCTATTTTTATTCATTAATTCAATGAGTTGCTTTGTCTTCAATTTTGTTTGCTTTTTCTTTCTGCAGAAATTCTCCAGAATTTCTATTTTTGGTTGTTTGGGTTTTTTTTTATTGTTACTTTTCTAGATTCTTCTAGTTGTATATTTAATTCAGTGATCATTTGTATTTCCCAATTGTTATTGAAAGCAGTTAGAAATTTTCTGTTTAGCTCAATCTTAGTTTTGATATGTAGTGTCATTATTATAATTTTCTCTGATAGAAATATATGTTGTTTCTATTATTTCATCCATGCATTCTCTTTTTTTATTTCTTTTTAAATTTTTCATTAAAGTTTTCATTTTCAAAACATATGCATAGATAATTTTCAACATTCTTTCTTGCAAAACCTTGCATTTCAAAAGCTTTTTTCCTCCCTTCCTTTCATCTCCTCCCCTCGATGGCAAGTAATACAATAAATGTTAAATGTGCAATTCTTCTATACATATTTCCATAATAATCATGCTTCACAAGAAAAATCAAATCAAAAAGGGGAAAAATGAGAAAGAAAATGAAATGCAAGCAAAACAACAATAAAAAAGTGAAAATTCTATATTGTAATCCATTCTCAGTCTCCACAGTCCTCTCTCTGGGTGCAAATGGCTCTCTTCATCACAAGACCATTGGAAATGACCAGAAGAGATCATTGAATAATCTTGCTGTTATTGCATACAATGTTCTCCTGGTTCTACTCACTTCACTTAACATAAGTTCATGTAAGACTCTCCAGGCTTTTCTGAAATCCTCCTGCTGATCATTTCTTACAGAACAATAATATTATATAATATCTATATACCATAACTTATTCAGCCATCCTCCAACTGATGGGCATCCAATCAGCTTCCAATTCCTTGCCATTACAAAAAAGGGCTGCTACAAATATTTTTGCAACATAGATCCTTTTTCCTTTTTTATGATCTCTTTGAGATACAGACTCAATAAACACAGCACTGGATCAAAGGATATACATAGTTTAATAGCTCTTTAGACTAGTTCCAAATTGCTCTTCAGAATGGTTGGATCAGTTCACAACTTCACCAACAAGGCATTAGTGTCCCAGTTATCCCACATGCCCTCCAACATTCATCATTATCTTTTCCTGTCATGTTAGCCAATCCAAGAGATGTATAGTGGTACCTCAGAGTAGTCTTAATTTGCATTTCTCTGATCAATAATAACCTAGGAATTTTTCATATGATTATAAATGGTTTTAATTTCTTCATCTGAAAATTGTTTACATCCTTTGACCATTTATTAATTGGAGAATGGCTTGAAGTCTTATAAATTTGAGTCAATTCTCTCTATATTTTAAAAATGAAGCCTTTATCAAAACCCTTGGATGTAAAATTTTTCCCCAAGTTTATTGCTTCCTTTCTAATCATATCTGCATTGGTTTTGTTTGTACAAAACCTTTTTAATTTAATATAATCAAAGTTATCCCTTTTGTATTTCATAATATACTTTAATTCTTCTCGGGCCACAAATTCTTTCCTTCTCCATAGATCTGAGAGTCAAACTGTGCTTTGTAATGGTGGGGCTAGATTTCTGGAGGACATCGGAATCAGTCTGAGCCCTTAGTCTTTAGTGGAGAAGTGATAAAGGCAAGACAGCCACCTCAAGACTGGTCAAAGAGGAAATGTCTCATTTCTAGTCCTTCTCAGACCTTATATACTTTAATACAATTACATGATTACATCATACTGAATATGTGTGAACTAGAGAACTGTTACATTGCCATACTAAGTACTAAGTATATATGTGAACTAGAGAACCAACATCTCATTAATTCCACTGAGTTAACACCTTATTTCAAGTAAACTTCTCGAGAGTTCCAGCCCTCAACAATCCTTTGTTCTTCTAATTTGCTTATAATATCACTCTTTATGTCTAAATCATGAACTCATTTCAACCTCATCTTGGTATAGGGTGTTAGATATGGATCAATGCCTAGTTTCTGCCATACTAATTTCAACTTTTACCAACAATTTTTTGTCAAATAATGAGTTCTTATCCCAGAAATTGTAGTCTTTGGGTATATCAAACTAATGTTTGATTACTATAGTCAATGACTATTATGTCTTGTGATCCTAACCCATTCCATTGTTCAACTATTCAATTTCTTAGCCGGTTTTGATTCCTGCTGTTTTATAATATAGTTTTAGGTGTGGTACAGCTAGGCCACCTTCATTTGCATTTTAAATTAATTCCCTTAAAATTCTTGACTTTTTGCTCTTCCAGATGAACTTTGTTATTATTTTTTCTAGTTCTATAAAATAATTTCTTGGGAGTTTGATTGGTATAGCACTAAATAAGTAGATTAATTTAGGTAGTATTCATCCATACATTCTTTAGGATTATTTATTTATTTTCCAATTAATTATGAATCATTTTTTTAAAAAAATTCCCCTGATTTAATATAATTGTTCTTCATTGTAGTCATTGTAGATTTGTTTAACAGTTTTGTTTTGTTTTTTAATTTGCTTATCAAATTTTTCTATCCTAGCACAGCATTAACTTTTATAAAGGGGCCATGCAAAACTGAGAAATATGTATATTCCTTATGATTCTCACTCAATAGTTGTCAAATGTTTATGAAATTTAACATTTTCAAAATTCTTCTTAAATTATTCCTTGTTTATCTTTTAGTAAGAGTTGTCTGGATCTGAAATAGTAGCATTGAATTATCTGACAATTTTTATTGTTTATTTGTATATATCTCTCTATAGCTAAAAAATAAGACATTGATGAAACTTTATGAGCTATAGTTTTAAGATTGAACTCAAATAGCAATATTCCCTCTGGCTACTTATTTTTAAACTTATATTCATAAGTTGAATTCCCCAGAGAACAACTTCCCTAGATTTGAAACTTTAAGCATAAGCATGATTTTAGTAGTAACCTCATTTTCACATTCATGGTAGCAACCATGCATGTCAGGACAAAAAGTGTGTGGGGGAAGCTATGAAAAAATAAAGAGAAAATAGTATGTTTCCATTTGCATTCAGACCCCATCAATTCTTTCTCTGAATGTAGATAACATGTTTCATCATGAATCCTTTGAAATTGTTTTGAAGTATTTATTGTATTGCTGAGAAAAGCTAAGTTATTCCTTATTGATCATGAAACAATTTTGCTATCACAATGTTTCTCCTGGTTCTATTCACTTCACTTTGCATGAGTTCATGGAAGTCTTTCCAGGTTTTTCTGAAATCAAGAGAGAAGTAGACACCACCATCTGACAAAATGGAAGATAAAGATCAAGTTTAAAAAGTTTTAGTTTTAAGAATTTTATTTGGTATTTATGGCACTGTAGATTTCATGCATTATGAAAAGAGTATTATTTGAAAAAATTTTAATTGAGATACTAGGACAAAAATTCACAAAATTCTAGGTAATTACTAGCAATAAAAATAATTTTCATGTTAATTTTATTCGTGTACTGCATTTTATGGGTTATTTCATGGTTATCATGTTAGAACAAATACATTATCAGAATTCATGTTTTGTTATAAAGAATTGTATGCAAAATAGTGAATTTTCAGCAATCTTTAGTGATCCCTTTGACGGGATCTAACTTATTTCCCATAGATTTCAATACATCAATCTTCAGATTTTTTACTTTTTATAATATTTTATAAAAAAAAATTACCATCATGGAAGTTAGGATTGATTATACTCTTTAAGTCCACACTTTAAAAATTATAGCTTATAAGTTCCTATTAATATATTTTCTTTTTATACTTAGTTGACACAAATAGCTCAAAGGAAATCTTTTACTGAAATGGTATGACATGAACAATAGTAATTAATCATTTTTCCCATAAACCTGAAGTATATTTCTTCATAAATATGCACAATGTCAGTGAAAAGGGTTGTCACATGCAGTGAGTACACAAAAGATAGACGTCATTGTGAGGAATGAATGTGACTAAGGCAGCTATTATATCTGGAATGACAGTTCCCTAAAGTCCTTTCTTTTTTGTGGTAATTTCACGCCGATTCCCTTTGGTCTCTACTAATCAAATTGCTGATCTATATTTTCTGGGACTTCCTCCCCCCCTTGTACCTCCGCTTTAATTTTTCAACCTGACTCTTTCCCTTGAAACTCTATAATTGGTTGTATTGGGCCTGATTTCTGAGAGACATGGCTTTTCCTACTAGATCAGTTGCTTCAGTATATTGTTCACTGATGTTCTTTGGACAAGTTTAATAGACTATTAAGATATCATATGAGTTTAACACCTAAGTCCTGACTAAGGTATAAACATTGTTAATACAGCCCTTGATCACTGAAAGATGAAAGGGAAAGAGATGCAGGAACCCTAACCCATCTATCAGTCAGCTCTTTTGAGGATGAAATTATCTTAATCTGTCCCCATTAGGAAAGCATTTAAACAATTACATCATATTGTATTGACTAAGTCTACTAAGGTCTTGTAGTTTAAAATATCAGGAAGGTATTGAGCATTTATACTTCTTTACACCAAGAGGTCAAATTAGGCTTATTCTCTCTGGATCTCTCATTTTTGCTTGAAAAAATATTCCTTACTCTTCTAGAAATCAGATTTGATTGTATTGCTAGCCAATTGAACACATTGTTTCTCTGTGAATTGAACTAGCTATTGAACTAGCTACAGTGACCCAGACATTAAAATCATTGATAGCATTCTGTTGAAGGATTCCTTTCAATGAGAATGAAAATTTCTCAAATACCTTTAAGGGAATATCATCCTAAGCAATTGTGTATTTTGGGTCACACATCAATGGAATATTTATGGTTTCTAGTCCACCTTGCTTTTGGGGGTATGTTGATCCATGTGAGGTGACATAAACGGGAGTCCAATGAAGCACCAATCACTCGACAGTTGAGTTTCTTAAAAATCTGCATGATGACTGAACATGATGATCTCTGTGGAACATTTAAAGGTAAAGTTCAGGAGATAAAAGATAAATACCATATATTTTCCTTCATAGTTAGAAAGGCTGATGTCTTTAACCTGCCTTACTGGCATAACAGCTATAATTTTGAACTTAGGGATTAGATCATGACATTTTCTGTCAACATGCTGATATCAGCCACTCTGTACCTCTTCTGGGTCATGATGTAAGATGCCATTGTCAATAAGAAGAGTGTTCCACCATCTTTACTCTTCCAGAGAGAGAAATTCCTTCCACTGGACTCTGAAAGAGCTGGCTCTTTTTTTAATTTCTGACTCCTCTAAATGAACTTACTTCTTCTCCTTTAGGCAATCAAGGTCAAGGGCTGATTCTTCAGCTGACTAACTAATGACTAGCTGTTCTATAATTCAATCAAGTTTATCGAGGAACTTGTTAATTTCTCTTATAGGTATAAAGAAGTATAAGTACTTCATATGAATGACATTTATATAACACACCTTTAATGAATTAGTACTAGTACTAATTCATTGAAGGCCAAATGATAAAGTTCCATTATAATCAATGATAACAACATAACACTATAGAAACATTGACAAATTTATTCCATTTCACACCTATTTATGAATCCATTTCTTACTTTTTTCTCTCTTTTCTACTGTGGGAATACAGAATATTTCATTTTTCATCTTTCATTTTCATCTACAAATGAGACTGAGACAAATTGATTTATATGGGAACTTTTTCTACTATATCACAAAGAAAAAATATATGTATACATATACATACATGTATGGTTTTGTAATATGCAGATCACAGGGATATATATATATATATATATATATATATATATATATATATATATATATATATATATATCAGTGCTCCCAGTTTCTATTTGAGTTTGATGTCACTGTTCTAAATCAACCCTGAATAAAGAGCCTCCACAAAAATATGTCTATCAAATGGCCAACCAGCCTTTACTCAAAGACTTCCAGTGAGAAATTCCACTACCATGCAAGGCAACCCATTCCATTTTTAGATAGCTCTAATTGTTGGGAAGATTTTCCTTTATCAGTCTGTTGGCCTCTCTTTGCAATTCCCACACATCTGCAACAATTTTGCTTTCTGGGGTCAGTCTGAACAAGTCAAATCCTTCCATGTACCTCAACTTCTATGCCTTATATCTAATATAGGCACTTAATAAATATGTTGATTTGAACTCAATTTTGTCCACATCTCATTCACAATAGCATGGAAGATTTTGTTAGCTCCTTCACTAAAATCTGGACAGACGTGGGTAGATAGACTAGATAAATAAGGTCTAGAAACAAATGAACAGAACAGCCTGATGTTTGATAAACTTAATACCATAAGCTACTGGGGGCGGGGGAGGATTCTCTATTTGACAAAAAGAGCTAAGAAAACAGGAAATCAATATGGGAGAAAATAAGTTTTGGCTAGAATTTATTCTTTATATTACAGGTTCTAAGTGGAAATAAATAGCAATAGTTAAATTATTAAAAGATTTTAGAATAATGGAAAAAGGAAGTACCTTTTACCACTCCTAGAAAAAGAATGCATAATCAAATAAAGGATAAAGGAGATCACAAAAGACCAAATTGTCCATTTCAATATATAAAAGCAAAAGACTTTTGCCAAACAAAATCAATTTAGCCAGAATAGGAAGAGAGTGGAGGAAAATCTTTGAAGAATATAAAAGATATGTTGGCAATTAGTTCAAATAGATGACTTTGAGAAAATATGACTATTTTCTGATAAATAGTCAAAAATATGAAATTTTTAAAAGAAACAAAATTATATGAAAATGGTTATAAAAACACTAAAAATAAGAAAACTGCAAACCATCACCTTTAAGGTTTCACTTCATATACGTCATATTGTCAAAGATGTTAAAAGATGCAAATTGTTGGTATGGGAGAAAGGGGCTTTGGAAAGACAGCATATACCTTTTAACAATCCTGTTAAACATTATTGGTGAAACTGCAAACTCACCTAATTGTTCTGAAAAACAATTTGGAATGATAAAAATTATTAAACCATTCATGCTTTTTGGACCCAACAATCCTACTGGTAGATATATCCCCTTTAGGAGGTTAAAAGCAGGTTTTTTTTTAAGTGTATTATTCCAAAGGTATTTAACATAGCACTTTCACAGTAGAAAAAAACTGGAAACTAAGTACCCATCAATTAAGATATAGCTAAGTTATTGTAGTACATGAATTCATGAAATATTAAGCCTTTAGAAATGGTGAATATGAGGAATTCAAAGAAACATGCATGGGAAGACTTCTATGAAGTAAAGTAAAGAAAGTAGAACCAAAAGAACAATATACAGTGGCTATAATAATGTAGATTAAATTAACACAAAATTTTTATCAGAATGAGAATGAAATGAAACAATACATCTAGGTTCCAGAGGATTGATGATGAAATACATTTCCTTCCTTTCATTAGACAAGTTGTGGGCTACAGATATGGAACATTACATAATTGTTGATTTAAAAACATTTGTTGATGATGCTATCTTGGTTTTGCTTACCTGTTTTAAAGGAAGGTAATATTGTAGGGGTGGTTATTAGGAAATGACTGTGGTTTTTTTTTAATAAGTAAAACATTTTAAATGTATAAAAGTTTAATTTGTGGGAACTAAATCTAGTTTTCCCCTGATTTCCCACTCTAAGAATCCTATTTTAAAAGGATATAAACTTATTTATGACTTGTTCTTTTTCTGTTGTGATTATTATTATTTCGCTTTGCTATTAAAAATATTTTTAATAGTTACATACTATCACATATGTAGTGTACTTTACCTTTTGTAGCAATAATGGTCAATAATATGATACATTAATAATATAGATGTCTATTAAAAACTCTATTTTGATTATTTCTATTGTAATCAGAAAATACTATATATCTTGTTCTTATATCTATAATATTAAATTTTAACTGAAAGTAATCAGGATTAGGGTATATATGGTATTATTTTTGTAAGCCAGTCATCACACAGTTAGTTTATATTTTCTCTTCAAGTACCTGGAGAAATTTCTCTAGTGGTAGATTTTTGCTGATGAATTCTTTAAAGTGTTGTTTATAATTGAAATGAACTCTTCTGTTTTCAAACAAAAAATCCATTTTAGAGGGTTAATAATTTGTTTGTCCCATCTTATTTCTGCATAATTTTAGTCCCATTTTGATATTTTTTTCTTTTGTTGCTTCTTTCTTAAAACTAGGATACTTTTTAAATTTTCTTTACAATTCTATAGTTTGGTCCTAATATGGCCTGCTGAATTGAAGTTAGTACTTCCTTTTCTTGGTGTTCTATGAATTTTCTCTAATTGTAAAGCATTTCCTGGTCTAATCCACTATAAATTTTTTTTCTAATTAGGTCTTCAAAAATATTTTTTTTATTTTTTGCTTCCAAATCTGTTATTTTGTCCAGAATGCTCATTAAGTGCTTTTTTTTTTTTTTTTTAGATTATTGCTTCCTAGCAGTCTAGTCTTCAATTTTATTTTTTTTAATTCTGGATTAATTTTCATTCAATTTTGTTATATTTGCTTCCATGGATAAGTTAAAACCAAGAAATAGTGTTGTTGTTTTCCTAGTTGTTACTTTGTTTCATGTGTGTGTGTGTGTGTGTGTGTGTGTGTGCTTGCTTCAAAGTTTTTCTTTAATTCCTTTTATGTATATATTATGTCCATAAGTAATGATTAACAATTACATTAGCTTGAAGTCTTAGAGCTCTCTGGAGTGCCAGGCTCTGGGTTAAGTGTCAGTTTCCGTATCAGTCTTTTAGAGTGTGGCACTTGATTGCAAACAATTTTCTTCTTTTGGGGAAGATAGAGTATGAGTGAATAATAGCTTTTTGCCATTGAATATATGATGGATATTTTTTGAAAGGGTGGGAGGATGGAGCTTAGAAGGAGAATCTCTGTTCCTTGAGAACAGGTAGAGTGGGCCAAGCTTTTCCTAGACAGATTTCAATTAGTAGTGCAATAGATGAGGTAAGGAGCCATTCTTTTACTTAGGACAAGCTACAATCTCCAAGGGTAGAAAACAGTTCCCTAAGGCCACAGAATAGATCCTAGACTTGGAAACCAGACTCCAAAGGGCTCTAATGCATAGGTATATCCTAAATATACATGAGATGTATATCCTTTAAAAGAAAAAAAGCCTTTGCTGTAAGAGTAGAGCTTTAAGAGCTTCAGTGGAAGATATGGAATAAATAATAAAAACCCATATCCCTAACCCAATGAAAAAGGGAGTGTGTATAAGGAGTCTAGGAAAGCAAAGAATGCATCAGATGTGATTCAGCTTTGGATCTGAGATTCTAAAACTATAAAACTCTGTAGCTCTCTAGAGAGCTGCTTTATTTATAATCTCTCCCCATCTCCAGATAGTTCTTTCAGCTTTCTTTTTTAGATTGTCTTCTTCCTTTATTATTCTTGGAAGACTGAGGTGGGGGGATGGAGAAGGAGTAACGTTTCCTGATCAGAGTAATTTCTGACTCTATGAGTAGCTTTCTTATTGCTCAGCCATCTTATTGGTGGTATGGACATGACTTATTCTTGATGAAATCATGCTGGTTCTTTGTGATCACTGCTTCCTTTTCTAGATGTCTATGAATCATAATGTTTATTATACCTTCTAGAATTTTGCTAGGAATTAAAGACAACTCACTTGCCTAGAGTCTGCAGGCTGTTTTCTTCCTTTTTTTTTTTTAAAGAAAAATCAAGATATTTGATCTTCTATGATCTTTCTAAAACAAAGACAATGTGACAGCTATCATATCTTTCAAGTCGACCCATTATCCTAGCAAGTAGTTTGTTTATGGCAGATTGACTTGAACTCCTCAGGAACAGGTAAGTACTCTTATTATCTCCCTACTTATCTTAGGTATCAACTCCTACTGACCATTTATGTTTTGTCTTTCTCCTTCCAAAGATCATTCTTCTTGGCAGAGAAAACAGAAACAAAGTAAGAGTTAATCAGTTTAGATCTTTATCTGTTGCCTGTTATCGGTGTCCCATTCACCCCAACCAGTAGTCTAGTACCTTCTTTGATCTAGTGCATTCTTTGATCCTCCTCTTTCTCTTGATATAAGTAAGCAACCATTTTAGTTTTCCTTAGATTGCCTGTTAGATTTAAAATACCCTAAACTTTAGCCCTCTTGACTACATTTATGCCCTTGTTTCCATCTCCTGTACATATCTTTTAAAGATCCGAGTTGGTTGGTAAGTTCCTTTTCATCCTCATCAAAAATTATTTCTTTGTATTTTCAGAATTTCTTTTTTGGGAGCTTCTTGTTTCTCTAGGCTGGCTTCCCAGGTCAATGAAGAGGCCAGAAACCATATTATAAAGGATTGAGAAATTATTAAATCGTGAGGACTTGGCATCAGGGAGTGGAGAAAATTCTTTCTTGGGAGTTTGGCTGTGAAAGTGAGGAGAGATGGTGGTAGGGTCAGGTCAAAGTTTTTTAAGAGTAGGGGAAAGAGAATTTATAAGGAGTTACTAAGGATGACAGATAAGGATTAAATGATAGGGTTTGCTCCTGCAGGAAATGGGAGGGGACACCCCACAAGTCTGGCTTTAGCTAGAAGGACTGATTCTTTTTCAGAGTAAAGAAGAGGATGAGTAAATACACAGAATTTGCTATTAGGGCAAGTAACTTCTCTGAGCCTCAATTTACCTACTTATAGTATTAGAATAGATCATTTCCAGTAACAAACAACAATCTAGTAACATTCCTCTCCAATGCAAAATCATATGATTCAGCAATGGGAGTTTTGATACCAGGGCAACTTGGCCCCTGTGCTGTCCGGGATTGAGTTGCTAACTTTAAAGAACAAGAGAAGAATACTCAGATGAAATAATCCAATCAGCCTCTAAGGTCTTCCCATGGTGAACAATTGTTCCTTTTCCATATTCTCTTTGTTTGTTGAGGCTTTATATAGGAAGCCATTTTCTTTTTCCAGTTTCCAGATTTGACCCATCTCACCAATTTATTGACCAAATAATAATTCTCATTCATAAGAAATATATTTTATTATAGACACCTATCTAGGCAATACTAACAGAAAGTGCTAGATTTGTCGTTTAAAAAAAAAGAGTTGAATTGGAATCTGGCTCTAGACACTTACTAGCTAGATGATCCTGGGTAAGTCACTTAAGCTCTCAAGACTCTGTAAAATGGGCCTAATAATAGCCACTACCTCACAGAGTTGTTAGGATCAAAAGAGATAACAACTGCAAAATGCTTTACAAGACCAATAAGAAAGAAAATTAACATTTATTAAGTGCCTACTATGTGTTGAGCACTATGCTAAGTATTATCATTTTTTTTTGACAAAGCAGCATCCCTACAAAAAGCCTGTGAGTAGAACGCATTATTTATTTCCATTTTATAATTGGATAAACTAAAATATCCTAACTGAAAAAGAAGTCAGTTTCTTTCTACCAAGTGAAGGTAATGCTATGACTTTAGTGAATTCCTGTGACATTTAAGCCAGATCACTTAATGGGACACTTGATTCTTTTGAATTCTTGCTCCAATGAGAATAGGTAGTCAGTTAAAGAAAGAATAAGAAAGACAAGAGAGAATGGTGATATAGAGAGAAAAAGGCATGAAAGAATATACCTAGCGATACATAGTTAAATATGGAAATAGATAAATAAAATTTTAAAAATAAAACAATAAAAATGAATCATTATAACTGGGAGTCCTCAGAAATATCAAAAATAGGAATGGACAGGTGAGGCAGTGCTGTGTAATAGAAAGTACATTAAACTATGAGGAAAGAACCTAAGCTTATGTGGGCTAAGTGATGCTAAGCAAGTCATTCTCTCTCTGTACCTTGCCTTGGTTTCCTCTTCTGGAAAATCAGAATTGGATTGGATAATCTCTAAAGCCTGTTCCCAATTCTGAATTTCTAGTAGTCAATATAATGTAGTAGAAAGAGTCCAGACCTAGAAGTCAGAATAATTGAGTTTAAATTTAGTTTCAATTATTAACTGTATGATCTTAGGTAAAACACTTTACCTCAGCTTCAGTTCTCTCTAGTATATGATAAGGATAATAACATTTACTCTACTCTAAGAGGGTTATTTTGAGGCTTAAAGTGCTATAGAAATTAGACTTCTTTTTATTTTGAGTTTAAATCTCAAAAAAGAGAGAAAATCTGTTCATGAGTTGCAGGTGATCCAAAGAAAAATCCATGGTGGGGGGAATAAAGTGGAGGGATGCAGGCTGCAGCAACATATGACCTATGAAAATCTGTGTGAGAGAATCACATAAAACACATCATCAAGGAAAAGGAGATGGACTGGTTATATCATGAAAGGGAACAATAACAGTTCAATCATTTCACTGATCCCCAAGAAATGTTAAATGAACCAGAGAAAGGCCTCTAGCACATTCAGTAAGTCCTTTGGGAAAGGATTTATGGACATGAACAAGCATGGCTCAAAGTCAAAAGATGTGGAAGGATTCTATTGTATATTGTAGAGAGTGAGATCTGCCAAAGTACATACTTGCTGATGGCCAGCTAGGAATCCAAAGAGCCAGTGAGGAGAGAAGGAAGAAAACAAATATTTCTTAAGTGCCTACTACAAATTTGAAGCACAGTGTCTATTGTTTCACAAATATCATCTCATTCTAAACCCACAACCCCAAGAGGTATGTACTATTCCCATTTTATAGATGTTATTCCCATTTTACAGTTAAGGAAACTGAGGCAAAGGACTGCCTCAGGGTTACCTAGCAAGTAAGTACCTTAGACTGGAGATGACTTCAGGTCTTCTTGACTTCAGGCTTATCACTCTATCCATTGTGCCACTTGTCTCCTAGCAGAAAGATTATGTTCTCAAAATGAAGCAATCAAAAAACAAAAACAAACTCACAACCAAAAACCACACAACATGGGCCAATGTTGAAATTCATTTGGCTATTTATACATATTTATAGCTATTATATATTATTGCTATATATGTATAACAAGAATTGTGTTCTTTATTTTGCACTAAGAGGAGAAAAATATATTTTTGTTAAATGAAAATAAATTAATTTTTTAAAAGTATATGCTAATCTTTTACAAGTGGCCCCAACCCCCATCTGCTAGAATTGGGCCATTCTTGGAGGGGTAAAGTCCATTTCATTGTTCTTCAGACTTCTACCCGGGAGACTATTGTGTTCTAGCTCTGTGGACCCTTACAAAGGAGCTGATCCAAGCAGCTAAAGGAAGGCAAATTCCAAAGGATGGGCCTGATGATTCCATATTGTTCAATGACCCTGTGGGTTTAAAACAGACCTTCAGCCATGCCCAGGTGTTAGACATTTCTATACAATCCTTAGGGATCTAGGCAAATGGTAACATTTCTTTCCATAATGTAGTGTTTTCTCCTCCTTAGGGCAAATTTGCTTCTTTTTTTTCCCCAGTAAAATTATTTATTTTTAATACACATTTAATACACATTGCTTTATGAATCATATTGGGAGAAAAAAATTAGAGCAAAAGAGAAAAACCATGGGAGAGGGGAAATAAAACAAAAAAGAAGTGAACCCAGCATATGTTGATTCACATTCAGTCTCCATAGTTCTTTTTCTGGATGCAGATGGTATTTTCTGTCTAAAGTTTATTGGGATTGCTTTGGATCACTGAACCATTGAGGAGAACCAAGTCTTTTATAGTTGATCATAACACATTCTTGCTATTATTGTGTACAATGGATTCCTGGTATTGCTTGTTTTGCTCAGCATTAGTCCATGTAAATCTTTCCAAGCCCTTTTTAAATTATCTTGGTTTTTTATAGAACAATAATATTCTATTATCTTCATATATGGCAAATTTGTTTCTGACCTAATAATAAAGCCCAGCAGTCATCAGAGAGGTAAGCCATCATCTCTTACAAATAAAGAAATGAAATTCTGAGGGATTGAGACTTCTAGATGTAGCTCACAAGGCTGGTAAGTATAGCAATTAGAGTCTAAACCTGGTTACCTGTCTTTAATTGTAACTCTCTTCATAAGGTACAATGTTATCCAGAGCTGGTAAAAGGTTTGGAAAGATGGAAGAAATAGTGCTGGGCATGAGTCTTAAAGGTCTGGTCTAAACCACAACACTGTTATTTTTATTTTTATTTTTTTTTACTTTATTTTTTATTAAAGCTTTTTAATTTTCAATCCTTGAAAAACCTTATGTTCCAATTTTTCTCCTGCTTTCTCCTATCCCCTCTTCTAGATGGCAAGTAATCCAATATATGTTAAACATGGTAAAAAATACATGTTAAATACAACATACACATATATATTGATATAATTATCTAGTTGCACAAGAAAAAACAAATCAAAAAGAAAAAAAATGAGAACGAAAATAAAAAGCAAGCAAACAACAACAAAAAGAGTGAAAGTTGTTCTTTCACTATGTTGTGATCCACAATCAGTTCCCACAGGCTTCTCTCTGGGTATAGATGGCTCTCTTCATCACAAAATCATTGGTACTGGCTTGGGTCATCTCATTGTTGAAGAGAGCCACGTCTATAAGAATTGATCATCATATAATCTTCTTGTTGCCATGTACAATGATCTCCTGGTTCTGCTCTTTTCACTTAGTATCAGTTCATGTAAGTCTCTCCAGGTCTCTCTGAAACCATCCTTGCTGTTCATTTGTTACAGAACAATAATATTCCATAATATTCATATACCATAACTTATTCAGCCATTCTTCAACTGATGAGCATCCACTCAACACTGTTATTTTTAAATCTAAAGCAAAATCACTTTTCCTTTATACACCTGTTATTATTTCTTCAGCAAAATGAGAAAATGGAGTTATATGTGTCTAACTTTACCATGTAAACCATTTCTGCTCTCCCTTCCTCCCCCACCATCCCTGAGGGATAGGGTTAATATTCTCATTTTACAGATGAGTTGACCAAAGACCTAGCAAGGCGTAAAGTGACTTACTCACGGTCACACTGCTAGCAAAGATCAAAGCTCTGTTTTTAATCCAGGCTACGTGCGCAGCCTCTGACCTCATGGAGTTTACAGACTAGTTGGAGAGATAAGACAAACACTGAAGATAACAAGAATGTAGATTAGAAAACAATAAGAACAAGAGAGGAATGCAAAATGCTATGAGATCAAAGAAGGAAGGGCACTACTTCCAGCTAAGGGAATGGAGAGACTTCATTGAAGAGGTGGAATATGATCTGGGTCTCAAAATATGCCAATTGAGATTTGGCTGAAAGAGCTTTTCAAGGCTTGTCATTCAAGAAATGTTGTGTACAAAAGTGCAGAGACCTAGGAGCACAAGATGTACTCAGGAATAAGAACTGGTCCAGTTTGGCCCCAGTCTATAGTCTGTGACAGAAAAGTGCGTGACATGACATTGGAGAAGTAGAATTGGGGTCGGATGATAGACATCTTGGATGCCGGCTCAGGAATTTGTGTTTTATCCAATGGGGCAATGGAAAAAGCAGTAAAATGTTCACTCACATGATAGTCAGAGGAAGCGATATAAGACCTAAGGTCTCTCTGAAGAACTCTGAAATTGGACAGCATGACGTGGGAGATGTTGGCAAAGGACCACACTAGATGGTGAACCCACATCAAAGAAGGTGCTAAGCTCTATCAGAATTTAAATAGCTCAAAAACAAAACAAAACAAAATAAAAAAAGGAAGATTCACAAATTTAGAGAATCCGTCCTAAATGTTCATATAAACCATGTGTGCCTGACCTATTTAGATCATTCTAAGCTTGAACTAGTCTGCTCAGCCACAGTTGGACACATTGTACTTTCACTCTGACATAATGATGCCATTGTGGTTCTCTTTGAGAACAAAGGACAACAAGTGAGTATTGTTGAGTAGGGGTAATGGCATGGCCAAGATGGAGGTGATAGAGACAAAGAAGAAACAGGTCTGGAGTTAGGAAGTCTGAGTTCAAATACCAGCTCTGTCAACCAGTTCTGTCAAACAAGATGCATAGGAGTAGGAAAATCACTGACAATTCAGATGATAAGATGACTTAGAATGGCTGGAAGAACAAGCAAATAATGAAAAATCAATATGAAATGTGATATTGTCTTCAAGAATCATATCAGCTGCAACAAAGAATGAAGGATCTGGGAATGATGATGTATTCTATGGATAATTTTTAAAAATAATTTTTTATTGACAGAACCCATGCCAGGGTAATTTTTTACAGCATTATCCTTTGCACTCATTTCTGTTCCGATTTTTCCCCTCCCTCCACCCCCTCCCCCACATGGCAAGCAGTCCTTTACATGTTGAATAGGTTACAGTATATCCTAGATACAATATATGTGTGCAGAACTGAACAGTTTTCTTGTTGCACAGGGAGAATTGGATTCAGAAGGTAGAAATAACCCGGGAAGAAAAACAGAAATACAAGAAGTTTATATTCATTTCCCTGTGTTCTTTCTTTGGGTGTAGCTGCTTCTGTCCATCCTTGATCAATTGAAACTGAATTAGCTTTCTTTATCGAAGAGATCCACTTCCATCAGAATACATTCTCAAACAGTATCGTTGCTGAGGTATATACTGATCTCCTGGTTCTGCTCCTTTCACTTAGCATCAGTTCATGTAAGTCTCGCCAGTCCTCTCTGTATTCATCCTGCTGGTCATTCCTTACAGAACAATAATATTCCATAACATTCATATACCACAATTTACCCAGCCATTCTCCAATTGATGGGCATCCTTTCATTTTCCAGCTTCTAGCCACTACAAATAGGGCTGCCACAAACATTCGTGCACATACAGGTCCCTTTCCCTTCTTTAGTATCTCTTTGGGGTATAAGCCCAGTAGAAACACTGCTGGATCAAAGGGTATGCACAGTTTGATAACTTTTTGAGCATAGTTCCAAATTGCTCTCCAGAATGGCTGGATGTGTTCACAATTCCACCAACAATGTATCAGTGTCCCTGTTTTCCCACATTCCCTCCAACATTCCACATTATCTTTCCCTGTCACTCTAGCCAATGTGACAGGTGTGTAGTGGTATATCAGAGTTGTCTTAATTTGCATTTCTCTGATTAATAATGATTTGGAGCATATTTTCATATGGCTATAAATAGTTTCAATTTCTTCATCTGAGAATTGTCTGTTCATATCCTTTGACCATTTATCAATTGGAGAATGGCTTGATTTCTTATAAATTAGAGTCAATTCTCTATATATTTTGGAAATGAGGCCTTTATCAGAACCTTTGACTGTAAAAATGTTTTCCCAGTTTATTGTTTCCCTTCTAATCTTGTCTGCATTTGTTTTGTTTGTACAAAAACTTTTCAATTTCATATAATCAAAATTTTCTATTTTGTGGTCAATGGTGATCTCTAGTTCTTCTTTGGTCATAAATTCCTCCCTCGGTCTGAGAGGTAAACTATTCTATGCTCTTCCAATTTATTTATAATCTCATTCTTTATGCCTAGGTCATGAACCCATTTTGACCTTATCTTGGTGTTCGGTGTTAAGTGTGGGTCAATGCCTAGTTTCTGCCATACTAATTTATAGATTTTTTTAAATTTTTATTTGACTATAATGGAAAAAAGAAGAGGATCAAAGATGGAATGGTCTAGAGCTTGGGACAGATGAAATAACAGAGAATGGAAAATTACTCAATTTTTACTTTGCCTCTGATTTCTCTTACAAGAAGAATAATCATTAAACTGGGAAGACCAGAATAAAAGTGGTCAGTCAAGAGTTGAGACTAACAAAAACCAGAAAATAAGTTGTCATCAATGAGTTCAAAGCCATCAGGATTGGGCAAACCATAATACAGGTATAGTCCACAATCATCTCTTATATTTACTCTCTTTGTTATAGAGTCTAGCTCAAACATTTCTCTTCCATAGACATCCATGAGACACATACATCCATGTGTATATGTGTGTATGTGCATATGAGTATATACTATTTACCATGATAGAACATGAAAGAATCTGAATAGTCTAGGTCACTTTTACTTTTGTATGTCCCATCCTTAGCATAGTTCCAGGCACAAATGTTTAATAAATGCTCATCGATTGGTTGGTTGAGTGTATAACTTTAGCTTAGTCATTTCCCTTTTCTGTATCTCAGTTTTTCCTCTGTAAAATAAGTGCTTTGAACTAAATGTCCTCTAAGCCTTCTTCTAGATCTAAAATCCTATGAATCATTCTGATCAAAAAATAGAACTTCCATCATATTCGAGGTCACAATTGACTGAATTGTTTTATGCCATGTACATTCAGATGGTTTCCCATGGTTTTGGCAAGAGGTCCATTAAATCTGCTCTGAAATAACTTTTGTCACAAACACATTTATCAACTGTAATTTCCCTCATTTCTAAGGATGATGAGAGCACTAGTGATGCTTGACCCTTTTCTATTTTGTTTTGTTTTTTAAACTGTTGACCAGCTGCCATATGGATGGCAGCTTGTTTCTCCAAGCTGTGAATGCCTCCTCTTTCTACCTTCTCTTAGCTGTTGAAAATTCTGGCCTTCTGTGTCAGACTTCTGTTTACAGAAAAAACTGATTTGATTATATCTTTCAAGCAATTATGATTTTTCTTAGAATAGCTCAGCCAGAAACATGTAATCAGAGGCAGTGACTGTACGCAAAACATTTAACTGACTGAATTTCCCACCAGTGATAATAACAGTTTTCTGGGCAAAAGAAGTATAAGAAACATGGTTTTCAACTAAAAATGTGTTGAGGGAAAGGCTATTAGAGAAAGATTTATGGCTTTTCTTGGAATGAAAACATTTGGGGAGCTCCATGTAGTGGAAAGAGTTTTGGGTTTGGAGTGAGATGACTTCTACCACTTATTTTCAATGTGACCTTGAATAAGACCCTTCCCCTCTCTGTACTTCAGTTTCCTCCTCTGGAAAATGAGGGGATTGGGATTAGATTAGTTCTATGATCTTCAGCTCTCAATTCTATGGACCTTCAGTCTGGACTATCTCAGTAAGAACAGTGACAAACTCCTTGAGGACAGAAATAAATTCATTTTTGTTTTTCTGTCTCCACCTTTTAATAAAGGTGGTAGATGGTAACCATTTAATAGGAAGAAAGGAAAAAAGCATTTATTAAATACCTACTATGTTCCAGGGACTGTGCTAAGAACTTTACAAATATCATCTGTGATACAAATAATCCTGTGAGGTAGCTATTATTATGTTCCTCACTTTACAATTGACAAGACTGAGGCAGCCAGAAATTAAATGACTTGTCCAGGGTCATAAAGCTAGTGTTTGGGGCCAGATTTGGCCTCAAATCTTACTGATGTCAGGTCTAGTGCTCTATTCACTGCTTACTTGCTCAATGATCAACCAATTATTGATTGACATAACTGAATTCTCAAAGAAACCTAAGAGCTGTGGGATTAGAAGTCACTTAACATGTCTGTCCCAACTAATTCTCTAAGATCCTAAGTTAGAATCAGGTTGTCCATCTTTATCTATTCCTCATGCAGTTCCTACCAGTAATGAAATTATAGGTCTAGTCCCATCCCCTGAATTATCTAAAACATCTTTTCTTGCACTATTTTATCTGATACTCACAAATATACTATAAGAAACGCAGAGCACAAAATGCTTGGTCCAGGATCATAGTTCACTTGAGTGGGGTTCAATCTTGAAAGATACTCACAGAATATTTTGCAGGGCAAGTGAAGCGGCCTCTTGTCCCCACCCACAAATTTCCCCAGGAAACAGAATTTAGATTTGGCTCATATCTAGCTCTTGTCTGTCTCTGTCTCTGTCTCTGTCTCTCTGTCTCTCTCTGTCTTTCTCTCTCTGTCTCTCTCTGTCTCTCTCTCTCATCTTCTTGACTTAAAAATATCATCTTGTGTTTGATTCTCCCCCAACTAACTCCCAAGGGAAAAGTACTGGGTGGACTTAATGCCCTCATAATGGACTGCTGATTTGGGGAGTACTACAAACTGTCTTAGGACTGTGACTATAGATAGAACTTTACACATTGCTATGGACTCTACAGAAGGAAGTAAGGCATTAGGGGAGGTATTCAAGAAAGAGGCCAAAGCAATTGCCTTCTACTGTGAAGACTTCCAAGTGCCATCCCCAGAGAGATTTCCAAAATCAGGACTGCAGGCCAATACATTCAAAGGTACTCTGGTGTGACTTTCAGGGGCCTAAATTTCTAAAGTATGGGAGCAGAGTATGTGCTAAAGAGGATCCTTTTAAGAACCTCCTAACTCCTTTTCTGGTCTCCTTATTGAAGGAATGATAAGATAATAAATTATGAACTCATTTAAACTTTATTTTTAAGAAATCTAAAAAGGATTCGACAGGACCTTCAGAGGCTCTTTCTGGGTACAATCCACATATTTGCAGTTCAATATATCAAAGAGCCATGATTTTCTCAATCTGGACAAAATCTGGCATACTTCAGTAGACATTCTCTGGAACAATTCACCAGTTGGTATTCAACTCTTCAGTGATGACTGACTTCTCTGAGCTCTTGGAAGTAATCTTTAGTTCATCTTTTGGAAGGGTAGTCTTTAGAAGACAGACACTCAGCCCTTCACTGAGCACATGTTTGAAACCTTTATGGTTTGGTAGGGTGAGCCAGAATAGAGGGTTACAGCCTATAGAATCATAGGAGATTCCAATCAAATAGAAAATTAAAGATCGGTAAATCTAATCCCTTCATTTTTCAGAGAAAGAAATTCAGGCCTAGAGAAGAAAAATGCTTGTCTAAGATCACATAGCTTTGTTCTTCAGGTATGGTCCTTGAGAACCCAAGATCTTCATATCATGACTAAGTATGACTAAGAAAATTTCAATCAGTACTTTTGTTTGATTTTTGCAAATGAGGAAACTAAACTACAGATAGTTAAGTGACAGAGGACACAATATTTTAAAAATAAGGAATTTCCATGATCATCCCCTTATTTTAAAAATGAGAAACTTGAGACCAGGGAGGTGAAATTTTTTACAAGTGTTACATAGGTAGTAAGATTCAGAGCTGGGACTAGATCTATAGCTTCTGACTATCAGACTATACTATCCAATTTAATTCAATATTTCAAGAGATGTATGAGGTCAATTTAAGGACTATTATTGTTATTATTATCATCTGTCTGACTGGAGCAAATCGTTCAATCTCTCTGGGCCTCATTTTCCTTACCTATAAAATTAGAGGGTTAGATGATATGATTTTTAATCTTTTTTTCTAAAACTCAAGATATACAAATGAATTAAGAGAAAGATACAGAGAAACTTCTTCTACTTATGTTTGTGTGACCGAAGAGTTGGCCAATCTTTTAGAATTTGCTCTCTTTACAATGTGTTCAGATTTTACCCCAGTGATTTGTTGAAGACAACACGTAGAGAACAGGCCAGTAAGAGTTCAATGCTCAAGTCCAGTCTCTATATAACCCATCAGAAGGGGATCCAAGCATGGTATATGCCATGGGGCATCATTGGCAAATGCCTGTCATTACACTTGCATAAAAACAGAAATGAAAAATATGACAGTCAGTTAACAATAACAATCATAAAATTTTATTGTTTGGCAGCCACTGGTCTGTTCTTAGAATTTCCAACTCTTCAATTTTCACTAGCTCTTCTGCTTGGTTTTAATTTTATGAACACCATGCTTTGCCCAGGATAAGCTCGTCACTAGAAATCTCATTGTCATGGAGACTGCTTCAGTTATGGTACTCAACACCTCCTCATTAGCCTCAGCAGCCTTTCCCCTCTACATAAAATATGAAATAAATGATGTCTCCCAAAGCCTCCCATAATAGAGAAATCAGAATTTCCAACTCTTTATTTCTCACCTACTGATCTCCTTGGTTTCACCCATTGTTATCATGCCCCCACAAGGGGTATCCTCTGGTGCCTCACCAGCTTCACCTTTCTTTTATATAGTGTTTCTCCTATTAGACTGTAAGTTCCTTGAAGGTGGTCCTGGGAAGATATTACTTTAGACAATGATGATCTACAGGAGCAAGTTGACCACTGAAATGACAACCCAAGATAGATTATGTCTTTGAACAGGGGTCAGTTTCAGTCAATTAACATGTAAGAATTTATTGTAAGGTATCCCTCCTCTGAATGTGTCTAAAATATTGTAGCCAATCAGACCAGAGAATTGTGTCAAATCTGAAGTCCTTAGAGAAATGAACTATGGAAATGACTATCAGACTTGTAGAACGTCAGAGCTGGAAGTGACTTCAGAGCCCAGAATGTCCAACAAGAAGTAATCTTAGAACATAAAATGTCAAAGCTGAAATGATCTTAGAACATCCTCCCCTCTTATATCTTCTGAGAGCTCTCCTATCCCTGACTCTAACTTTCATTATCTCCTTCTTTTCTACCATCTTTCTTACTTCCTGCAAATATATCCCATCCTTTGCTTTGCTTCCATCCTTAAAATATTCTCATCCAACTTTAACATTTCCTCAAACTAGGTCCCAATATCTCTCCTCCTCCCTTTCAGAGCAAAACTCCTAGAAAGAGTAACCTATATTCTGTGTCTCTGCCTTCATTTCCTCTCCACCCACTCATTTCCCTTGCAATCTGACTTCTGACCCCAACACTTGACTGAAACTTCTCCCTGAAACTTTGCTCAGGCTTTCTCACTGTTAAAACTGATGACTTTTTCTCAGATGTTATTCTCAAATAACCCTTTGTAGCTTTTTACACTGACTCCCTCTTCTCTTTCTGAATACTTTTCTCTCTTAGCTTTCCTGGACATTGCTGTCTATTAGTTTTCTTCCCACTTAATTCACTCCTCAGACTCATTTGGTGATTTACCCATCTTCCTTCACTTAAAAGTGGATTTTGGCCCAAAGCTTTATCTTGAGCTCACTTCTCTCTCTCTTTTTTTTTTTTTTTTTTTTGCTTTCTTCCTTAATAATCTCATTATCTTCCATGGGATCAGTTTGCATCTAGATGTAAATAATTACTAATTTTTATGTCTTTCCTAAGTTCAGCCTCACATCTTCATCTGGATGCCCCATCAATGTTTCAAATTCAAATTAGCTTAAATGAAACTCATTTCTTCTCACTACCCAAATGCATTTCCACTGCAAACATCTCTATTTCTTATGAGGATACCACCTCTCTCTCAGTCACCTAGATTTATAACCTAGAACTTTCCTCTTCCATCACACTTAATATCCAATCCTTGTTGCTTCTACCACCATAGTGTCTTTCATATCTGTCCCCTTTTATTCATTTACACAGTAACCACCCTACCTCTTCTGGACAAATTACTATGATAGCATCCTAATTGATTCCCTTTATTCAGGTCTTTCCTCTCTCCACCCATCTTCCACATGGATACCAAAATAATGTTCCTATGTCTTGATTCTAACTATGTCATCCCCATGTACTAAAACCTTCAAAGTCTCCCCCATATCTCTAGGATAAAATAAAAACTCTTTGGCCTGCCATTTAAAGTCCTACCTCCAAAAGAAGGTCCCTTTCCAACCTTATTTTATATTATTTCCTTTAGCATACCACACATCCAAACCAATCTAGAATAGATGTTTCCTGATCTCAATATTCCAATTCCTGACTCAGTCCACAAGTATTTTTTCCTTTAAAAATTTTTTTCTTTTAATTATTTATTTATAATTTTTTTAATTAAAGCTTTTTATTTATTTTCATATAATTTTCAATATTAACCCTTACAAAATCTTGTGTTCTAATTTTCCTTCCCTTCCCCCCACCCCAGTATGTGTGAAACATGTGCAATTCTTCTATACATATTTCTTGTGTGCAGCACAAGAAAAATCAGATCAAAAGGGAAAAAATGAGAAAGAAAACAAAATGCAAGTAAAAATACTATGTTGTCATCCACATTCAGTTTCCACTATCCTCTCTCTGGGTACATATGGTTTCTTCATCAGAAGACTATTGGAACTGAGTTAAATCATCTCATTGTTGACAAGAGCCATGTCCATCAGAATTGATCATTGATTCATTGTGGGTTTTTTTTTTAAATAAATTAACATATTTTGCTTATTAAGATAAATTGACTTTGATATAAAATAGCTTTCTATTTTTATGGAAATTGACCAATGCTTCTTAACTTGTTGAACAGAGTCTGCAAGCACTTTAAAATAGATTTTTTTTAATATAGCTTTTCATTTACAAGTTATATACATGGGTAATTTTACAGCATTGACAATTGCCAAACCTTTCGTTCCAATTCTTCCCCTCCTTTCCCCTACCTCCTCCCCCAGATGGCAAATTAACCAATAGACATTAAATATGTTAAAGTATAAATTAAATACAATATAACTATACATGTCCAAACAGTTATTTTGCTGTACAGAAAGAATCGGACTTTGAAATAGTGTATAATTAGCCTGTGAAGGAAATAAAAAATGCAGGGAGACAAAAATAGAGGGATTGGAAATTCTATGTAGTGGTTCATAGTCATTTCCCAGAGTTCTTTCGCTGGATGTAGCTGGTTCAATTCATTACTGCTCTATTGGAACTGATTTGGATCATCTCATTGCTGAAGAGGGCCACGTCCATCAGAATTGATCATCATATGGTATTGTAGTTGAAGTGTATAATGATCTCCTGGTCCTGCTCATTTCACTCAGCATCAGTTCATGTAAGTCTCTCCAGGCCTTTCTGAAATCATCCTGCTGGTCATTTCTTACAGAACAATAATATTCCATAATATTCATATATTACAATTTATTCAGCCATTCTCCAATTGATGGGCATCCACTCAGTTTCCAGTTTCTGGCCACTACAAAGAGGGCTGCCACAAACATTCTTGCACATACAGGTCCCTTTCCCTTCTTTAGGATCTCTTTGGGGTATAAGCCCAGTAGTAACACTTCTGGATGAAAGAGTATACACAGTTTGATAAGTTTTTGAGCATAGTTCCAAATTGCTCTCCAGAATGGCTGGATGTGTTCACAACTCCACCAACAATGCATCAGTGTCCCTGTTTTCCCACATCCCCTCCAACATTTCACATTATCTTTCCCTATCACTCTAGCCAATCTGACAGGTGTGTAGTGGTATCTCAGAGTTGTCTTAATTTGCATTTCTCTGATATAATCTTGTTGTTGCCATGTATAATGATTTCCTGGTTCTGCTCATTTCACTTAGCATCAGTTCATGTTAAGTCTCTCCAGGCCTCTCTGAAATCTTCCTGTTGATCATTTCTTATAGAACATTAATATTCCATAACATTCAGATACTATAACTTATTCAGCCATTCTCCAACTGATGGTCATCCACTCAGTTTCCAGTTTCTTGTCATTACAAAAAGGGCTGCCACAAACATTTTTGCACATGTGGGTCTCTTTCCCTCCTTTAAGATTTCTTTGGGATATAAACCTTGTAGTAACAGAGCTGGATGAAAGGGTATGCACAGTTTGATAGCCCTTTGGACATAATTCCAAATTGCTCTCCAGAATGGCTGGATCATTTCACAACTCCACCAACAATGTATCAGTGTCCCAGTTTTCCCACATCCCCTCCAACATTCATCATTACCTTTTCCTGTCATGTTAGCCAATTTGAGAGGTGTGTAGTGGCACCTCAGAGTGGTCTTAATTTGTATTTCTCCAAGCAATAGTGATTTAGAGCACCTTTTTATATGACTGGAAATGGTTTTAATTTCTTCATCTGAAAATTGCCTGTTCATATCCTTTGAACATTTTATCAATTGGAAAATGGCCTGAATTCTTATAAATTTGAGTTAATTCTCTATATGTTTTAGAAATGAGGCCTTTATCATAACCTTTGAATGTAAAAATGCTTTCCCAGTGATTGCTTCCTTTCTAATCTTGTCTGCATTGGTTTTGTTTGTACAAAAACTTTTTAACTTAATATAATCAAAATTATCCATTTTGCATTCAATGATGTACTCAGGTTCTTCTTTGGCCACAAATTCCTTCCTTCTCTACAGATCTGAGAAGTAAACTATTCTTTGTTCTTCTCATTTGCTTATAATATCACTTTTTATGTCTAAATCATGAATCTATTTTGATCTTATTTTGGCATAGGGTGTCAGGTGTGGATCAATGCCTAATTTTTGCTATACTAATTTCCAATTTTCCCAGCAATTTTTGTCAAATAGTGAGTTCTTATCCCAAAAGATAGGGTCTTTGGATTTGTCGAACCCTAGATTACTATAGTCATTGACTATTTTGTTCTGTAAACCTAACCTATTGCACTGAATAACTACTCTGTTTCTTAACCAGTACCAAATGGTTTTGATAACCACTGCTTTACAATATAGTTTTAGGTCTGGTACAGCTAGGCCATATTTATTTGCATTTTAAAAAATGAATTTCCTTGAAATTCTTGATATTTTATTCTTTCAGATGAATTTCATTATTTTTTCTAGCCCTGTGAAGTAATTTCTTGGGAATTTGGTATGGCACTGAATAAGTAGATTAATTTATGTAGTATTGTCATTTTTATTATATTAGCTCGGTCTACTCATGAGCACTTGATATTTTTCCAAGAGATTAGATCTGTCAGTCTATGACTATTTATTAAGATCTTATTACATGCTCAGTGTAAGGGATACAAATGAAGACTGAGGGAAACAAGTGGGAAGACTTCCTAGAAAAAGTACTCAAACAGGTTTGAAAAAAACAAAGGACTAAAAAAATAAATTGTAGTAAATATTCAGGGGAACAGAGATGAAGAAGGGTTACAATCTATGCAGGGGGAACAATTTGTATCAATGTGTCGAAGCAGCAAAAAATAACCAACTCTTTCCATGTTTTGCTCATGACATTGCACCTCTGGCTCCCTGTTAATGTTTTCTCCTCAACTTACTCTGTATTTACTTATCTATTCAAAATATATGCTGTGTCTTTTGGTTAGAATGTGATCCCCTTCAGAACAGGGACTGATCTGCTCTTATCTTTGCATGTTCAGGAAGGTTAGCTCACTATCTTTCACAAAGTTTGCACTTCCCAAATTCTTGTGTCAATTTAGAACCGAAAGGGATCATAGAATATAGACTTTCAGAGCCGGAAGTATCCTTAGAGTACAAAACACCTATGAACTGAGGGCTGAAAAGGTCCTAAAATATAGAAAAACATGGAATATTAAATTTGGAGGGGACATTAGAGATAATTTAGGACTTCCCTTTTGTAGTAGGATTTCTTTAAGAGCCATGGAATCCTTTTTAGAATATTATATTCAAAGGCATAAAATAAAATACAAACTATTCCAAGGGAAACTATACTCAAGTTGATTCTAAAAAATTAAAAAAATATATATGTGATCAGACTCCATGTTAAGAACTCCTAATCTACTCCAATCTTTTAATGTTACAAAAGGGAAAAATCAGGCCTAAATAGGAGATGTGAATTGCTTTGACCTCCCCTATCCTACAGGTGATAAGAATTCAATCTTTTCCAAGTCCAGCGCTTTCTTTGGGACTAAAGAAAACTTTAGCTCTTTTGTAGCAGGGTAACCTCCTTTAAACCAACAGGATGTTAGATGGAATCACAGACAGAAACAGTCACTGCACTCAAGGACCCAGAGTGTAGGTGTCCCGAGGTCTGTGCTGCAGCCCGCATTTGCTGCGTTCCATCTCACCTCTGTGGGGGCCCCGGGATCTGTGCTTTGAGATCCTTTTTGGCAGGACCTTCATGCGCTGTCTTCTCACACGGGAGGGCTGCTCCTCCCCTTTCTCCAAGGGGTCTCTGTACAGGCAGATCGGGTTGCCCGGGGCCTTGGCAAACAGAAGGTTTGCGTGGGCGCCCAGCACTGGACATGCTACCTGGGCTTGTAACAGACAGAGGAAGCCAACGCCAGATGGAGCGTCAGATCAGGCGTTTGTTTTTCTTGCAATTAAGGGAGGGGGAGAAAATGTTGCTTGTAATTAAACAAGGAAAATGTTACATAAACCACCCCCCACAACAGCTGCGCTAATCCCTGGAGGGGACAGCAGAGCAGTGGGTTAAACACTGGCAAGACTGGGAAATATTTGATGTCTTTCAGCATGGAGTATCCAATGTTGAAGGAGGGGGTTGGGCCACTTACATGGTTGCTGCTGCCGCTCCTGCCGCTGCCGCGGCCATCTGGGGTACCGGTCAACCCCTAGCCGAGTGGGAATCTGGGGACTTGCAGCCAGGAAACCTCTAAGTGCTGAATCTTTATAGAATCCCACAACTTTGTGGAACCTTAAAACCTAGAGCTGGAAAAATCCTTCACACATATTCCAAGTGTCCAATCTGTTACCAAGTTCTGCCTTTTCTCCCTTTGCAGCATCTGCCCAGATGTGTCCCCTTTTCTCTACTGAAACAACCACTACCCTATCCTTCCCCGTTCCCCTCCCCCAAATACACATCCTCTCACGAACTATTGAGACTTTGTTTATCTCCCTGCTCAACCCTCCTCCCCCGGAGTCCACCCTTCACTCAGCTGCTGAAGAGATTTTTTTTTAAAGGGAGGCTCTGACCATGTTAACCCTCCTTACTATGCAAACTACAGTGGCTCACTATTACCTCCAAGATCAAATATAAAATCTTTATCTTCCCTTTTAAAGCTCTTCACATCTGGGCTCCTTCCCATCTTCCATTTTACACCTGATAATAGTATCATTCACAAGCATACTGGTCTTCTTGTTCCTCAAACACAACACAATATCTCCAAACTTGTAAGTTTTCCCCGGCTGTCCCCCACATCTTGGATGCTCTCACTGCTCACCTCTACCCCCTTATCTTCTCTGGCATCCTTCAAGACTCAGCACAAATCCCATCTTCTTCAGGCCTTTCAGGATCTCTCTCCCTCTATCCCAACCAATGCCTCTGAGATTACCTTCTATATCTTGGATGTACAATTTTTTTTGGCATACTCTCTCTCCAATGAATGTGGCCCACATGAATCCAGGTATTATGTTTTTTTCCTCTTCTTTGTGTTTCTAGGTCTTAGCACAGTGTCTGTCTGCTTAATAAATGTTTATTGCCTAACTTAATTAACACAGAACCTAGAATTTCAAAACTGGAAAGAACTTTCACACAGAATATTCAACAATCCATCACCGAGACTATCTTGACATCTGCCCTTCTGTGAGTGAGCCTACCTATCCCCACACCCCCTCACCCTGCTCCAGGGCACAATAAGCAAATCAATCGATTCCTCCATAGATCACTGTGACTCTTCCAAACAAAACTAATTTCTCCAGACACAACTCTTCTATTTCCTTTTTGTTTTGTCTTTTCCTATTAAAATAGACACTCTGATATGAAAATAATCTCACTTTTGTTTGTTTATTTCTATAATTCCTAGGATACTCAAATGGCTTAACAAATTTGTTTTCATTCATTCATTCACCACAGAATATTAGCTCTTCAAAGGACCTTAGAACATAGAGAATGTCAGAACTAAAAAGGATGAGAAGATAATGTTGGCCAGAAGGGACTTTTGAACTCCACATGTCAGAGTTAGAAGGAATCTTAACGTGTAATAGGTTCGAACTTGGTGAACCATGCAGACCATCTAGTCCAATCTCTCTCTGATTTTTATGGAGAGCCAATGAATGTTATATGATGGAAAAGGATGATGGACTTGGGGTCAGAAGGTCCATGCATGATAAGAAAGACCTAAGTTAGGGTCTTAGTTCTCATACTTAGTTGCCATTTTGTCTCTTAAGACACCAATTTCACCATGCCCTGCCTCAATTGCTAACGTGCTTTATAACTCAAAATAAAAATATAAAATGCTAGTTTTAACACATAAAGAAATTAAATCCAGAAATCTAAAGTCACTTGCTGAATCTTCAGCAACAATGAGAGAACAAATTAGGAACTAAGACGCAGATCTTTTGAGTTATTCTTTCTATGGCATTAGGTTGCTTCAAGTTCGGAGTTTGTTGTTCTTCCTTTTTTCTTTGTTTTCCCCACTTAACAGTATTTTATTTTTTTCCAATGACCTGTAAATATAGTTTTCAACATTCATTTCTCTAAGATTTTGAATTCTAAATTCTTTTTCTTTCTCTCTTCCTTCCCTCTCCCCTCCCCAGGACAGTGAGAAATCTGATAGAGGTTATACATGTATAATCATTTTAATTTTAAACATTTCCCATATCAGTCATGTTGTGGAAGAAAAATCAAAATAAAAGAGAAAAAAAATAAGGTGGGAGGAGGGGAAAATATAATGCTTCACTTTGCATTCAGTCTCCATAGTTCCTTCTCTGAAAACATATGGCATTTTTCATCCCAAGTTTATTTCCTCTTTCATTCTTGAAGAACACCAATAGTAGCCAGGAGGCAGATTGAGATGAGTATTTAACTTGGAGTGAGGAAGACGTGAACTAAAATCCCATTTCAGACATTTTCCTGGATAAGTCACATAACTTCTCCCATCCTCATTTTGCTAAACTGTAAAATGAGAGAAAGGTCCTTTTTCAAACTAAACTGCCAAACAGAGAGCACAACTCTGTTGGGTTGGCCACCTTGTTCAAATGCCAAATGTATGCTTGCCAAAAAGATTATTTTATGGAGAACTCATGGCAAGCATTCACAAAGTGGTCAGAAAAACTATAGTAGGACATATTCAAGGTTTCTCTTAAGAATTTTAAAATTGATTGTATGACACAGGAGCAATTGCCTAGTATGCCATGCCTTCATAAGAGAAGGTGCTGTGCTATAGAAGCAAAGCAGAATTGAATTAGCTCAGAAGAAATATGAGATGCAGCTTAAAAAGCCATCCCAAGTTCACAGGGACAATTTGTGTCTGCTGTGGCAAAGAATTCCAAACTTCTATGGGTCTGATCATCCACAGTCGGACACACTGTAACTTGATTCTAACACAGCGATGTTATTCTGTCCCTCTTCAAGAGCAAAAAACTATAATCAACTTACCAGATAAAATGAGAATAATTGCACCTATTTTGCACATAATTGCACAAGGATGAAATGGGACAATATATGTGTGTAAAGTTTTCCATAAACTTTAAAACGCTTTATGCATTAGCTATTAACAATAAGGATACAATTAATAATTCACCTAAGCTCCTCTGGATTCTTGTTCATTTTTGCTTGTGTGATATGCAGCAGGGAGTGCTTAAAAATTGTTTGTAGTTCCATTTTACAGATGGGAAAACTAAGCAAAGCATGGAATCAGGAAGCTAAGGACTTATAACTAGTCCACAGGAATGAGTTTCAGCCTCTAGGTTCCTAATGGTCCCTTTCATCTACGCTTAGGTCACCAGCATTTCCTCTCATTTCAAGATGCTAATTCTTTGCTTAGCAGTGAATGTCTGGGCCCAGAGGCCCCATTCTCATTCTATCACTGCCCACCCAGTGAGAAGCAGGAAGTGGAGATCTGGCCCCTAATCTTTGAGAGCTTTTTTTTTTTTTTTAAGTAGAACCCTAAAGCTGTAGAGGTTCCCTCCCTTAAGAATATTATCAAAGCTTTCATCTCCTGGTCATTAACTGGAATAACTGTTGGGAACACCCATCCACTTGCTGTTTGATGCTGTTGCTGACTCACCTGTTTTCCAAGTTAATTCTTGGTCTAATATAGATACATCTATTCATTCTTCACAAATTACGAAGATAGCACTGAAATGTTTTCCCACACAGCCCAAGGATCTAAGGTCATATAGGCAGTCTCAGTATTTTAAGATTTGGAACTGGAAGGAACTTCAGAGATTCTGTCATTCAACTCCCTCAGTTTAGACATAAGGAAATAGAAGCCAAGAGAGAAGAAATAATTAGTTCAGTTTCACACAGTAATAAGTAGCAGAGCCAAAATTTGAACCCGGGTCTTCTGATCCTAAATCCATTTACTTTATAAATTGTCTAATGTCCTCACACAGAAAGAGAAGCACAAGGAGCTTAATTATCCTGTCCAGGGATGACCTCCCCAAAACTTTGGATGTGTGGGAATGGTGCAGTATCTTCCCAATTTGGAAAGAATTAATATGTATCCATGTTGGAGCAATGGGGTGGTTCAGTGGAGAAGGTATCAGGCCTACAGTCAGGAAGATTCATCTTCATGAGTTCAAATCCAGCCTCAGACACTTACTGGCTATGTGATCCTAAGCAAGTCACTTAATTTTGTTTGCCTCAGTTTCCTCATTTGTAAAATGAGCCAGAGAAGGAAATGGCAAACCACTCCAGGGTGCCAAGAAAACCCAAATGGGCTCAAGAAGAGTTAGACAACACTGAAAATGACTGAAATACAGCAAACATCTATATTAGAACAAGAGAGAATTTCTGTTCAGATGGAGGTGAGACTAGATGATCACTGAAGTCTTTTCTTGCTTTGCTCTGAAGATAATTTGGCACAAGTTCCGTATGAATGTAATGATTTCTTTAAAAAGAAGATAGCTAATATTTTATTGAAAGAAACTGTGTGGTCCTAGCTAAGTCACTTAACCTGTAAATGCCTCAGTTTCCTCAACTGTAAAATGGGTAGAATAACAACATCTACCTCTCAGCTGAGATTTGTACTTAGTAGGATGTTTGGCACACAGTAGCTGCTATATTAATATTTATTCCCTTCCTTCCTTTTCCTTCCCCTTTTGTACCGTATACTCTTGACAAGTACCAAAAGAATATTTCAGAAAGGTTTCTAGCTATGGGATGGCAAATTAGTTCACTGTTAGTGCACAAGGGAGTGGAGAAAAAGAAACTGGAATAAGAAGAAAAGGAGGTCCAGCTCAGGAATGTGCTGGAGCCAGCTCATACCTGCTTGAGAACTGATTGTTAAACTTCCAGTGTGAAAATTTTCATTTTGGAAATCAGCAAAGCTACAAGTCAGGGCTTCCTTTGTCTCTTTGTAGATTGTCTCCCCAGAGAAAGTGTAGAGAAAATGTTTATAATGAAGATTAAACTTAAAAGTGTCTTACATATATTCCCACCCTACCCCACCCCCATTTAAACCCCTATTTAAACATTTATCAGTATGTCCTGCTCCAGTTTTAGTCTGGGCTTTATCACACACTTACTAGCTGTGTGACCTGCCTGGATGACCTTAGGCAAACCACTTAATTTCTCTTTTTCTAAAAAATAGGGTTGGATTAGTCTAAATAGCTTCTAGCTTTTTTGATGATCCTCTGATAATAGTCTAACTGATAATTCTAGCTTACTGATAGTCCTTTGATAAAATCATCATAAAATAAAATTTCCCTTCACTCAGCATATATTCCTTAATTGTAAAATGAGAAATGATAATGATATAAAATGATAATGATGATGATGATGATGATGATTTACATTTCTATAATTCTTGTTGTTGTTGAATTCATTCAATCCTGTTAGACTTTAGGGTCCTTCACTTGGGGTTTTCTTAACTGTTTCTTACCCCATTTGAAATTTTCTTGGTGAAGATGCTCAAGTATTTGCCATTTTCTTCTCCAGTTCATTTTATAGATGAGGAAACTGAGGCAAACAGAGTTAAGTGACTTACCCCAGGGTCAAATAGCTAGTTAAGTGTCTGAAGCCAGATTTGAATTCAGGTTTTCCTGACTTCAGAGCCAGGGCCCTACCCACTGTGCCATCTACTAGCCCCTTTCTATAGTCAAAGATTTGCAAAGGAGTGCCCCCGATATTGTGAAATTGGGAGTACCAACATAACTAACTTCTTTTTGCAGATGAGGTTTAGTGAGATTTCATGGGATGATTATAAACAGATCTGCTTTGTTGTAGTTTTGTTTTGTGGAATAATGTGCTTTTAAGCATTTTCTCAATAGTCCCAGGATGGGATAGTGGAAAGAGCTGGATTTAAGAGTCAGAAGACAAAGGTTCAAATTCCAGTTTTGCCTCCTGCTACTTGTGTTGCCTCAAGATAATCACAAACTCTTTTGATCTGGTTCTGCTCCTCAGTAACAGGAAGTTGATCAGATGACCTTGAAGGTCTCTTCTAACCCTAATCTTGGGATTCTATGACCTGCCTGTGGTCACACAACCTAAATAACACTGCCAAAATTAAAACCCAGGATTCCTGATTCCAAAGCAAGCAATTTTCCCACAACACTAGGATGATTTTTGAGCTTCCATCTGGCCCAATTTTCTGTGATTTCATAACTAAACAATTCTGTATCTGAATGAACCTGGGCATCCATGCATGTGAACAAGGCTTAAGGAGAGGTGCCTTGAAGTATGTCTCAGGTGTCTGAGTCTATGATGAGTCATCTCATACCCAGGGTGGCCAGGAACCATTACAAAAGCAGCTTCTGGAGTAGGAACGGGGAAAGATGCCACAGGTCAGTCAAAGAGTCAAAAAGGATTTATTAAGGACGCGTTGTGTGCCAGGCATTCCAATGTGCTGAGAATACAAAAGCCACAACATAGTGCCTCCCCTCAAAAAGCTCACACTCTAAGGAGGAGTCAATAAAAAATACATCATATATTATTGTGTGTATATATCTATATATATATACACATAATGTATATATCTCTATATACACACATATACATGTATACCCATATATAGTAGATATGTGAGTATATATTATGTATATGTATATATGTATATGTGCATATATGTATAGTATGTCAGCATATGTGTGTGTATATGGGTGTGTGTGTGTATATATATATTAGGAATATTAATACCTAAGTATTGTGTATATGTGTACAGATGTATATCTATATATAACAGATAACTGCATACATGTACGTGTATTTGTCTATATAGAGTCATATATGTTGTGCATATATGAGCATATTATATATGTATACCTATGCATAGTAGACATGTTTATATGTGTGCACATATGTATATTGTCTACCCATGTATATAGAAGATATATGTGTATGTGTGGATATATCTCTACATAATAGATATATAGGTATATATGTGGATATCTGTGGGTACAGTAGATATATGTGTGTGTGTGTCTATACACACACATATATATGTATATACATATCCATATATAGTAAATATATGTGAGTATACGTATAGATGTACTATATATAATAAATATATATATATGTATCTATATATACTAGATATATGTATATGTATATGTGTATGTACACATGCTATGTACAGATACATAATAGAGAGATGCGTATATTTGTACATATATGTTATGTGTATATGTATTTATATGTATAGAAAATATGAGTGTATAACTATATATAAGATATATAGGTATGGATATGTGTAGATCTATGTATATAGATCTATGAATATGTGTACATATGTACATATATCTATATATAGTAAATATAGTGATGTATGTATATAGTAAATATGCGTATGTGTACACACGTGTATATCTATATAGTAGACATGTATATATGCACATATATGTATATGTGAATCTGTATATTATAGATGTGCATGTACATGTGTGCATATATTAGAAAGTATGTGCATGTATATATCAGATATATGTATATGTATGTATATTGTATATTTTATATACACATGTGTGTATGTATACATACATGTGTGTTTCTATATATAGTACATGTACTTGTATGTGTGTACATATGTATCTGTGTATCTGTATATGGTAGATGTATGAGTATATTTGTATGTTTATGTGTCTCTTTATATAGTAGATATATTTGTATATATCTCTAGATATATGTGTGTGTGTATAGAGGTGGATATAAAATATTATATACATACAACAAAGCAACAACAGAGCAGGCTTATTTAGACTCTTGTCATGGAAATTCCCTGAACCTCATCTGCAAAAAGAAGGTGTGTGTAATTCTCACTCCATAATGTTGGGGAAGGAATGATCCTTTACTATCTTTAAATATTATAAAATGGTGAATTAGCATTTTATATATGCATATAAAATATCTAAATAAAAGGTGATTTCAAAGGCAAGACGCTGACAGATAGGGAGAAGTATAAGAAAGGTTCCCTGCAGTGGGTCCCTGAGTTTTCTAGGAAGCCAGGTAGCACAGGTGAGAAGAGAACACATTTTAAATATAGAAGACAGCTACTGAAGAAGAAAGGAATTGGGAGCTGGAGTGTCCTATCTAAGGAAGAGCAGTAAGATCAGTGCAGCTGAATCACAAGACTATGTAGAAGTGAAGGGAGGTTAAAGTCAGAAAACCATTTAGAATGAGGTTACAACAAACCAGACTAAAAGGCAGCAGTGCCCATAGTAGGTATTCAGTAAATGCTTGTGGAGTTGGTTTGGTTGAGATTGTCATGCTGCTGATTATTTGGATGGGAAATCCAGTCAAGATTTTTTTGGAGGGAAAAAATACAGCTTTCTAACAATCGGAGCTGTGCCAAAAGAGAATGAGCAGTCCTATGCTGTATTTTTATTTATTTTGTTAAACATTTCCTAATTCCATTTTAACCTGGTTTGGGGCTGCTGGTCACAGATTTTATACTCCTGCTAGTAGAAGATATTCCTGCTTATAGAAGAAGCAGACTAGACAAGTTCTCTGGGGTCCTTTTAGTTCTATTTTGGATCTCGTACTCCTGGCCTCAATTTTTTCCTCTGACAAGTGGAAGTATTGAATAAGAACAAATAAAAATAACTAATGCTTTAAGGTTTGCTAAGTGCTTTATAATTATTTCATCTTTTCCTCACAACCTTGGTGAATAAGGCAATTATTACCTCCATTTTTACAGAAGAGAAAACTGAAGTAGACAGTTTAAGTGACTTGCCCAGTCATATATCTGATAAATATCTTTCTGACTCTAGGTTCAACACTTTTAATAAAATCATTTACCTGCTCCTTAAACACTAGAGGATGACAAAGGTTATGATTCTGTGATTCTGGAAAGTATGACTTCTGAGCAAAAATGATGAAATGACATTATGCCGTAAGCCTAAATTCTCTTATAAATTTGGTAATTGTAGACTATCCAACAACAAGACTGGGTTTGGCGCTGTCAGCTTTGGGATAGCTCAGGTGCCCTCTTCTGGCTAGAGGACTGTTCCCATTAGCATCATGGAAGGGCAGGAATCTAGTAGCTCTTTGGTCTCTCTTCTTCCAGTGTTCAGACAAGCCAGGATGCTTAAACTAAATAAAGCCAAGTGTTGAAATACCCTCTGCTAAGTCAACAGAGATTTTGGCCTGATCCAAACTGAATGCATTAGAAGAACAGTTTTCAGAAAGAAAAAAAGAACTGAGTTCAAGGTCAAATAACTAGTTCAAGGTCAAACAGGTAGTAAATGCTCATAGAGAATCAAGTCCAAGATCTTTGACTTCAAATCTAGTGTCTGACCCATTCTGTCAAATTGCTTCATGGTTAAGAGCAAATTGCCTATCGTGGTAAAATATTTGATTATTAAAGATATAGAAAAGAACTGATACAACTTCTTGGATTCAGAGAATGGACAGTCCAGTTGCTTTCTAGATCATTCTTTCCATTTTGCGCTTTCTGTTAAGGTCAGAGAATTGACCTTTACAGAGATTATTGCTTATCCTTGGATACTCCATCCATAGTTAGAGTACGCATAAGTGGCTAAAATTGTTGCTCAGGTATGTAATGCTTCATGACTTCAGCACCCTCTCTGGCCATCTCTGATTGGGATCCAGTCATCACATTTGAAAGTGGAAGGAAATTCAGAGACCATTTAGTGACTAGTCCAAACTTTTTTTTTATAGGAAAGAAAAGAAACTCAGAGAGGTAGGGTTTTTACACAGTTAGTTCAAATCATAATCTCATTACTACCGAGGTCCTCATTCAGTACTGTTTTCACCATCCCATGCTACCATAATGGACAATATATACTACTGAGTGTGTAAAGTACAGTATAGAGGGCCAGAACTCTGGAGAAGTATACTTGAAACGAGGTATTAACTCAGTGGAATTGATGAGATAGTGGTTCTCTAGTTCTCATATATTCATTATGCTGTAATGATGTAATTGTACTAAGTTATATAAGGTCTGAGAAGGACTGGAAATGAGACATTTCATCTTTGCCCAACCTCATGGCCCTCCTGCCTTCATCACTTCTCCACAAAGACCAAGGACTCGGGCTGATCCCAAGGTCCTCCAGAAAGCTATTGGAACATTACAATGATGTAATCATACTGAGGTATTACAAAATAACAATAATAATAATTCCTGTCTTACCTATCTTACAGGATTGCTGTGAGGGTCAACTTAATTCATCTATGTAAAAAAAAAAACTTTCAAATCTTAAAATGCTCTAAAGTGTCAGTTATTATTATTTCTACTTTTCATCCTCAATTTCCTCAAACTGCTTCTCCTTACACTTTCTCCCCCAATGTGCCCACACCCACACCTACCCCACCCACCTACACACTTTGTATTGTCTATCTTATTGTGCTTTGAAGAAAGTGCTTTGTAAAACATCAAATGTTATAGAAATGTGAACAATTACTAACATTCATTAAACACATGGTACAGAACAGTATTCTGTACATAGAGCTATACACAAAGATGAACAAAATTTTTGTATATTCTGACAGCATCAAGGAACCTGCAATTTTAAAAAATGTGCAGAGAAATAATAGAACAATAGAGATCAGTCTATTAAAATACAGACAAATGGGTTGTGATGTTGAAGCAGTTTCTACAGAAAGTGAGTTTTTTTTTTACAACTAGTGATGTAGCCACATATTTAAAAAAAACCAAGATTATAAAGCATAATATTAATTGATATGTATCCTGTCTCAAAGATTTTCCATTTTTACCAAATGATTTGTTTCAGAAGACCTTTAAATAGCCTAGAATCATATTTCTAGATTTTCAGAGCTGAAAAGAATCTTGGGTTATCTAGACTGTGTAAGTCCTTTTTTTTTCTTCTTAAAATTAATTTATTTACAAAGCATATGCATGGGTAATTTTTCCAACATTGACCCTTGCATAACTTTTGTTCTAAATTTTCCCCTCCTTCCCCGTACCCCTCCCCTAGCTGGCAAGTAGTTCCTTTGTGACAACAAGCATGTGCATTTTTGAAGTGTTCCTGTATTTTCACTTAAAACAATAACAAAGTGAAAATGCTTGCTCACACAATGACAAATGGTATGAGAATTTTACAAGTTCTCCTGCTGAGAGTTTTCATAATTATGAATAGAATAGAAATTTTTATAATTATATAATATAAATTTTAATTTATAGATTTTTAAGTAAAATTCTAGTTATTACATTTAATAAATTAATCTAAAAGACTATTATGAGTAGTATATTAAATTTTCCTGGGAATTCAGGACACTATTTTTTTTTTGAAAGCAGTTCATAGAATAAAAGATATTGAGATAATTCAAAGTAGTTCAAGTCCAGGGAGAAAAAGTAAACTATCCAAGATCTCAGGCAACATGGTTTAATAGGAAGAACATAGGATTTGGAGTCAAGGATCTATATACAGCCCTGATTCTGCCACTTCCTTATTACCTGCATAACCTTGAACAAATTATTTCATGTAAAGGACTAAAATTCTGAATAGATGTACTGGAATCAGATAATGTGCACTTAAGGCTAATTATCTATTGGACAATAATTCTATTAGCATATGTTTGGAAAAATGGCCTTTCTCACTGTTCCATGCTGGTTCAATGTTTGATGTATACAGATAATTGTAGGAAGGATTAGAGGATGGAGTGAGACAAGCCAGAGTCACTTTGGAGAAGGATGAGAAGGGAGGTTGGTGGAGAGCTTGTGGCAGTTTTGTCCATCTCTTTTACTTCTCCCTCTAAAGACCAAGGACTTTTACTTATCCTGACTCTGGCTGACCCTGAGGCCTCCAGGGAGCTAGCCGGATTTTACAATTTCAGTTGTCCTATATTCTAAGATCTCTTCCAACTGTAACAATCCAATAATCCTTTCTTAATTTACTTACAAACATAAGTTTTGAGTTTCTCTATTTCTCCCTCCCCCAAAAGCTTTCTATATCTTTGCCCTTTCCCCAATTCCTAGCCTTTCTTCTAAGTAAAGTAAAAGAAGCCAATGGAAATTTCATTATATCTGACTGTAAATCAGTGAAAACAAAGCTTCTTATCTATGACTCTTTTGCACCTCTATCTGTGGTAGTTATTTTTTCTCAGAGAAAAAAAAACTAGAACCAGTTCTATGCTCTATAGTCTGACTTATTACAACTATATGTTCAAATATTTTATCCATTGACTAGGTTCAAACTTGATAGGACAGGGACCTTGTCTTCTCTAAATTTTGTATTTCCCTCAGCACCCAACACTGGCTTTCTAGCTGTTCCATAAACAAGACATTCCATGAATGCCCATCAATTGGAGAATGGCTGAGTAAATTATGGTAGTTGAATGTAATGGAATATTATTCTTCTATAAGAAATGACCAGCAGGATGAATATAGAGAAGCTTGGAAAGACTTACATGAACTGAAGCTAAGTGAAATGAGCAGAACCAGGAGATCATTGCACACTTCAACAGCAATACTATATGAGGATCAATTCTGATGGACGTGGATATCTTCGACAAAGAGAGGATCCAAATCAGTTCCAATTGATCGATGATGAACAGAACCAGCTACACCCAGTGAAAGAACTCTGGGAAATGAGTGTGGACTGCTTGCATTTTTTTTCTTCCTAGGTTATTTTTACCTTCTGAATTGGATTTTTCTTGGGTAATAAGAGAACTGTATAAATATATGTACATATATTGTATTTAAAATATACTTTAGCACATTTAATATGATGCCTGCCATCTAGGGGAGGGGGTAGAGGGAAGGAAGGGAAAAGTTGGAATAGAAGTGGGTGCAAGGGTCAATGTTGAAAAATTACCCATGCATAATTCTGTCAATAAAAAATTATAATAATAATAATTTTAAAAAGCAAGACATTCCATCTCTTGGCTCCAGACATTTTCTCTGGTTTTCCCCCATGACTGGAATGATCTCTTTCCTCCACTCTATTGGCTTCTGATTTCCTTTAAGTCCCAACAAAAATCCTACTTCCTACAAGAAGCTTTCTCCAACCCTTCTTAATTCCAATACCTGTCCTCTGTTAGTTATTTCCTATTTATCCTATATATATAGTTTGCTTTGTATATATTTGTTTGCATGTTGCCACTTCCATATTTGATTATCCTTGAGAACAGGGACTATCTTTTGCCTCCTTTTTATCCCCAGCACTCAGCACAGTGTTTAGTACATAGCAGTCACTTAACAAATGATTATTTAATTGAATTGAACCTAATACAGTGCTCCATATATATAATTTAAAATGTCTGGAGATAAAGAAGGGAAGGGAATGCACTCCTTCTGTGCCATTCACTATGCTAAGCATACAAAGTTATTGTTGTCTGCCTTTGAACTGATTTACTTTGGGTGGTGACCACAAATTCATCCTCTGTAATTGAGTAAGTGATGCAAGGCCTCTGGATATTTTCTTCAATTCAAGGGTCATGGGATGGCCATGTTTCCACAATCAGGAAGACAGTTAAATTGAGTGATGATAGCAGAATAGTGCCAATAACCTTAGCAAGGGAGTTATCCTTGTCCACACTCAGAGGCTGTTTGCAAACAATAGATAAAAAGCAAAGGTAGTCTAAGTATTTGCATAGCCATCCTTAAATTGGTATTTAAACTGTGACTACATTAGGCTGATTCTGTTCCTAGGAGGAGAGTACCAGAATGAAGTGATACTTTATTGTGGCAGAACAGTAATACCTGTAGGGTGATTGATTACCATGGCAGCTTTCCTTTATGATGTCTGTATTTGGAGGTCCCTTTAGTTGTTTGTGTTCTTGAGTAAATTCTTCAAATTTGGCTTGATTAGAGTGTGAGTTATTTTAGTGAATAGTCTAAGACATGGAAAACTCTATGAGCATCTGACCCTTCTTCTCCATTCAGGAGACTTTAAGTTAGATCCCAATCATTGTCACCTAGATCGTTGCAATAATCTCTTAATTGGTCTTTTCCCTCTCCAATCTTTCCTTCATAATTTGCCAAAACAACATAAGGCCTGACCATGTCACTTTCCTGCACAAGTTCTGTCAAAATCTCCCTCTACGATAAAATATGAACTACTCATATTTTCAGTCTTATTTCATATGTCTTTCCTTCATAGATTTTGTGTCCAAACCACACTTGAGTACTGAATGTCCTAAACTGAATTTTCTAGCTTCCACATAGTCTGTTGCCCATGGCCTAGTATGTACTTCCTTCTCATCTTCATCTCTTATAATCCTAGTTGGAAGGGAGGAAAGAAGGAGGGAAAGGAGCAAGGAAGGAAAAGAGGAAGGGAGGAAGGAAGGAAGGAAGGAAGAAAGGAAGGAAGGAAGGAAGGAAGGAAGGAAGGAAGGAAGGAAGGAAGAAAGGAAATTACCCATGTGTCTTTTGCACAGAGTGTGACCTGATTGTCTCTTGTAGGTTTGTTTTGTGTGCGCATATACATGGTATGCACCTATTTGGGAGAGAGAGGCATATTAAAGAAATCTATGTAAGTATGGCCAGGTTAGGGCATGTGAAGGCCTGGGAAGAAGGAAGTCAAATAATTTTCTCTTTTCAAGAGCATTAAGTTGTCAATTTGAGAGCCTTCCTAAAAAAGACATCCTGATTTTATTTGTACAATTATGGTCCTGAGTGTTCTTTTAAGATGGGGAAGTGGACTCTGGAAGGGAGAAGGAAAAGAAGCCAGAAGAAGAAAGAGAAAATGAAGAGATGGTGAAGACAGAGTTTGAATAATTCACAGCTTTTGAGATAGAAGTTGTCTTAAAATTTATATAATCTGATATCTTTAATTACTAGAATTTAACTTTTTTCAATTAATAAACATACATACTTTTCTCCTTTACACAGAACGAGGAGAAGGAAACAAAACAAAATCTTTATATCAGATATTCAGTCAGGCAGGAAGAAAAATTCCTGCATTGGCCATATCCAAAAATAAGTCTCATTCTGTATCTTAAGTCTATTACCTCTCTATCATGAGATGGGAAGCATGGTTTCTCATCCATATGTTCTGAAATTATGTTTGGACACTGTGTTTATCAGATTGCTTGAATCTTTCAAAGCTGTTTGTCTTTACCATGTTGTTATTGTATTAACTGTTCTCTTGATTCTGCTCAAACCACTTCATCAGTTCATACAAGCCTTCCCCAGTGCCATCTCTTTCATTATTACTTGCTGCCCAACATCCCATTACATTTGCATACCAGAATTTGTTTGGTCATTCCACAATTGACGAACATTCTCTGAGTTTCCAATTCTTTGTTACTACAAAAAGAACTATTATAAATATTTCAGTACATGTGAGGTTTTTTTTTTTCTCTCTTTCTTTTATCTCTTAAAAGTATATGTCTAGATCAAAAGGGTAAGAGCAGTTTAGTGATTTTTTGGGAAACAGCTCTAAGAGTTAGGCCAATTCTCAGCTTTGCCAATTATGCATTGTGTTTCTATTTTCCTGCAGTCCTGCTTACATTGGATAATTTTCCTTTTTTGGACATCTTTTCCAAACCAATTAGTGTGAGAGGGGACCCAGAGTTACTTTAATTTGCATTTCTCTAATTATCATGACGCAGTATTTTTATATATGGCTGTCTATAACTTGGATTTCTTTTTTCCTTCTTTCCCCCCACCTATTTATATCCTTTGACCATTTATCAATGGTGACCTCATTTTTCAGATAAGAGTCCCAGAAAGGAGAAAGTATTTGTCTAAGATCTTACAGCCAGTGATCGGGCTGGAGCTAGAATTCAAATCTCCTGATCACTAATCCAGAACAATTTTGACTTCAGGCACAGTTCATGGATCCTTTATGTCAGTGACTATCCTGGATTCAATCTGTACATCCATGTCCTTTAAGCTATAGAACCATAAAGACACAATGCTAGCCACTGGATTCTGTCAGAAATTACCCACCATATCTCAACATGGGCTATTGTGTTTTAAAAAGCTTTTCTTTATAACAAAAATTATGTTAAGTAAGTAGCACAAATGTTATTATCTCATATTTGATAGCAGAGGGAAGAGACAGAAACATAGTCTCCATACTGTGAAAGTAAGTGTTGATCAGGGGCTTCCCCATTCAATATGAACTTCAAAGATCTTCCTGTGTGGTATGGTCACATCCTTTTTGTTAAGAAGGACATTGACAAGATCTGATTGGTTTCCACTGCCTCAGATTGACCCTAAAGTGATTGGTTGCCTGGTACATGGACTCTTGTTCAAGAAGTCACCTATACCCTATGCCATCTTACAAAAGAGAATGATTGTTTGACCATGCTTGGCTCTTTTGCCTTTTCCCTGTTCAAAATATAGACCAGGGCACATTAAAGTAGATCTTTGTTTATTGTCCTGATCTATATCTTACCACTGGACCCAGACTCAGATGGTTCCAGGGGAGAGCGTGAAGCTGGTGGCTTTGGCCAAGCCTGACTCACTTACATCCATTTCATTTGCATGTCATAGCATCACCTTCCTGATGTCATGGTTTTCTTCAAGAACAAAGGACAAACAACAAGAAGAATAAGGCAATGCACACACAGCAGAGTGGCCAATGAAAAGGGATACAAAGGAATTTTCTTCCTGCAGAGGTTGGTAATGGTTAACTTTGGGTAGAATCTTGGGAATTTCATGGGCTTCCCTTCAGCAGCCTGAGAGAAGAGGCATGAGTTCTTAGTTTAAGAGATGGCAGCTCCTGAGGCAAGAATTATATACAAAATTATATATATAATTGAGTCATGACCATTAGGGTTCTCAAACCATAACCTTTTACATAGAGGAAGACGGGTGGGGACATGGTGCTATTTTACTATCAGAAGTATAATTCGAGAATCTACTTTTCTGGTCAAAGAAGGAAGACAATAAACTGTTTAAGGAGTACCTCAAGTCCAAAATAAATCAAGAGGGGAGTGTAGGCATCAGACCATCTAGAGAAAGGGATTATAAGGAGAGGTTTCTGAGTAGCATTATTTCTTATAGAAAGAAGAGCCTCATCCATGTGGTTCCTATGACTGGCAGAATAATAAAAGGATCCCATGACTTAGGGAAACAGCTAGGTAGGATATTTTAGAGAGATCTGGGTCTGAAGTCAGGGAGATTCATCTTTGATCTGGCTATCTGACCATGGGCAAGTCATTTAGTCCATCTTGCCTCAATTTCCTCATTTGTAAAATGAGTAGGGGAGGAAATGGCAAACCACTCCAGTATCTTTGCCAAGAAAACCCTAAATGGGTTCCTGAAGAATAGGATCCGACTGAAAAACAATTCGAAGCAATTTAGGAAAACAAAAGATTTGTACCTTTCTACAAACCAGCACCAATACCATTACTGTAAGCTCATTGGATAATGTGCAAGTCCTATGGAAAGGTTATTGTTCATCTAGTAGAACATTTTTTCCTTTTTTTTCATTCATTCAATCATGTCCAATTCTTTATGACTCCATGGACCTTAGTGTCCATAGGATTTTCTAAGCAAAGATACTAGAAAGGTTGGTCATTTCTTTGCCAGTTCATTTTACAGATGAAGAAACTGAAATAGAGGTAAGTGACTTGGCAAGGGTCATACAGTTAAATATATGTCTAAAGTTGCATTTGAAGTGAAGTCCTCCTGACTCAGAGAGGCACTGAGCCAGTTATCTGACTCTAGCCCATAGAAGGTGCTTAATAAATGTTTGTTCCCTTTCATATGAGACCAAAAATTTTCTGGATTTTGAGATTTTTTTTTTTTGGTGGAAGTGAGGGGAAGTTTTTAGCTACTAATTGTACTTCCCTTCCTCTGTCTTTTGGAATCTGTAACTCCATTCAAGACACAATTCTTTACTCCTCAGGAGCTTTCTTGAGATTTCTGCCCCCCTTCTCCCCATCCCCAGCCAGAAATTACTTTGTGTCTACTTGGCATATATTTTGTATTTATTTATCTATGTAATTGTTACCACTTCCTCCCTCTCCTTTCTTTCTTACCCCTCCCCCAATAGAATGTAAGCTTCTTTCAGCCAGATACCATTTGTATTTTTGTCCTTATGTAGGCAGGTACCTAATAATTGTTGAACTGAAGTGTCCTAATCCTGGATGGGTTAAGGATGAAATTCAGAGACATTAGAACCTGACTTGGAGGATTTCCTTCGATTTTATTCTATACCTGACAAGTAGGGAAGCGGCAGATAGAGAAGCCCAATGACTGTCTCCTGCATAACTGAAAATCGTATTCCATTAAAAAAACATTTTTGAGAAAGAAGTTTTCCCTACCCAAGTTTCTAATATTTTAGGCCTGTCACTAAAGGTTTATGCCTTGGGCCCATCCCGTGGTTTCTAGATCTTTTGATAGGAAGAGCTATTTTTGAATGGAAAGAATAGCTATACTTTACCTGAATCTTTTGAGACAAGGCACTATTGTTATTGGTTTCAACAGATGGTTTTCCTTGGGCCTCACTTGGAAGTGGGGGGAAAGGGGCGGGAGGGGGGAGGAGGAGAGAGGGAAGGTTGGAAAGAGTTCTGTGAGGTTCCTTGTCCCCAGGCAGGCCTGGATAACTATCCTATGCATAAAAATCTGTACTAAAAAATCTCAGAGTGCTCATTGCTGATACTTTTCATTTGGCACCTCATAATATACTGCCTTGGGACATTTCCTGTATTTTCACATATGTGACTTGTCTTCCTAGCTAGAATGTTAAACACCTTAAGGGCAAGGAACAAGTCTTAATTTTTTTTTGGATTTCCCTCAGAGTTCCTACATACAGTTGGCTCTTAATAAATGTTTGTTAAATGAATGGATGAAAATAATATTGTTGGTGCCCTTAGCCAGGGGATTGGAGATCAAACTGCCTTCCAAATCAGAAAGTCCATCTTTGTCCCTCTGTCTAATCATAATTCCCATTATGCATTTTAAGTGAATTTCTTCTTGTCATCAACTGGATTCCTCTTTCTCTGACTGTGAAAATAACTGGATTTCCTTCTCCCCTTTATTCAGGGAGACAATACAATTGTTGATTGTCCTGGAAATGACCATATCAAGCAGTGGGAATAGTAGAAGAAGCTCTAATCTTTGCTTCCCTGATAAGGCTAAGGCTTCCAGGAAGAGAAATTCTAATGCTGGAACCATGAAATCTATTAATTAATCAAAACAGTGGTTCTAATACCAGAGGTTCAATAAACTGCGGGCTTCTTGCCATAAAGCTTAGCCATTCTCTTGGCCTCAGTTCATCTGGCACCCCAATCATACCAGAACTCTTTATTGACCACCTGTGTTTAAATAGAGCCTGCAAGTTACCTGGCCTCTTCCATTGAGAAGAATGTAGTGGAAGAAAAAGAAAAAGGGGGAATAAGGGAAGTAAAACCTTTTCCTTTGAGAAAGGATAGAGAGAGTAAGGGAGGTGAATAAATTGATTTCTAACATGCCCTTTATGTGGGCTTCTAGGGAACTCAGCATGGTTAAGATTCAATTAAATTTAACTCAGTACACATTTATGGCTATTTTACCTCTGAGAGGCAATGAGGCATAGAGGTAGAGACCTGGCCTCAAAAATACATAAGGCCTGAGTTCAGTTCAATTCAACAAATTGGATTTATTGGCTATGTGACCCTGAGAAAGTCATTTAAAATGTCTGTGCCCTAATATCTAGCATTTTTGTGGTTCTTTAAGCATTGTATATATTACCTCATTTGATGTGCATAACAACCCTGTGAAGCAGGTGCTATTATTATCCCCATTTTGCAGATTGAGGATGAGTGATCAAATAATTTGCCCAAGGTCACTCACAGCCAATAAGCCTCTGAGACTGGATTCAAATTCATAATTTTCTGATTCCAAGTCCAGTGCTTTGGCCCAGCTATCTACCTCTAGACAACTCTCTATGATTGACTATAACAAAGAAGAGGCTGCCTAGAATTAGCTTCCATCCTTGGAAGATTCCTATACCAATAAACTCATAGGTTTAGTTCCTATCCCTATTATACCTATACAAAAATCTTACTATGATGCCTTATTGTGCCATGAAGATGACCCTGAGATGTCAAAGGTTCTATCAGTAGAAGACTATAAACCCAATCAGTTTCTTTTAATCTAGAAAGACTTTTCAGGTGGTGAAAGGCTATCTGCTGTCTGAGGACTAATCTAGCCAAATATGGAAAAATTTCATCATCATAGGTTAAAAGGATGAATTCTTTGGCTATGATAATCCATGGGAAAAAAGAAAAACAAACACTGAACTTTAGTCTTCCACTCTTCCTTCTATTATTTCATTTTCCTGTCTTGTGATTTTTCCTTTTTTTCATTTTAGGTATTAGTTATTATGAGAGTCACCTACTAGTGGCTACTGGGGATCTAATTCTGATCAGCAGAATACATCCTTTCATGTAAGAAGATGGTAAAAATACAAGGAGACTGAGAGGCAATTGCATTTTCTGACCTCTCTCCTCTTCCCTCTTGCCTCTGATGTATTTCATTCCCAATTCACAAGCAACATCTGTGTCAGTAAAGGCTGATTTGTAATTCCTTCAAATATGTTAAGATTCACAGCTGTGGGGACTTTCTGGAGAACTGACTGGCCCCTTCACACTTAGGCATGGTCCTTAACAATTAGTAATTTGGCTTTATCTCTCTTTTTAAAAAATAAAATTAGTTAATGAGTTATTTATTTATGTTTTTAAAAAATATCTAGTTATTCAATTTTTGTTTTCAATTCAGTAGATTTCTATTTTCATATATATATGGATTTTTAGTTGATTTTCTAGTTTCTTTTTAGTGGCATTCTAATTCAATGATCTCTTGTTTTTATCTTTTTGGTGATGAATGCGCTTAGAAATATAAATTTTCCACTGAAGATTGCTTTGGCTATATACTCTTAGTTTTATGTTGTTTCATTTTTGGTTTTTTCTTTAGTAAAATTATTGTTTCTATTATTTGTTTTTTTGACCCCCATTCTTTAGAATTATGTAGCTTAGTTTGTATTTAAACTTCTATTTAAAGACTTCTATTTAAATCTGGATCCTTTTCTCAAATTTTTATTATTTTGCGGGGGTTTTGTTATTTTTTGTTATTTATGATTTTTTTTATTGTGCTGAGATCAATCAAGAATGTTTACTATCTCCTTTTTTTCCTCATTTCTTTAAGATTCTTGGTAAATTTTTATAAAGATTCCATGAAAAGCTGGGACACAGTTTCATATATATATATGTGTGTGTATATATATATATATATATACACATACACACACACACACAAACATGCATACACATATAATGTATGCATATGTATATGCTCTCCACATTTTCCATTAAGTAGTCACTGTATGTCTATTATAACTCACTTTTATAGTATTCTATACAGATCTTTAATTTCTTTCCTATTTGTCTTTCTTGTTTAAATTTGTCTAAGTTTGAGAGGAATAATGTTAGTCTTCAGCAATTATCATTTTGTGATCTATTTCTCTCTGTATTTCAATTAGCTTTTCCTTTAGAAATTTATATATTTTTTGCTATTTGATGCATATATATACTTAGTATTGATATTGTTTCATTTTTATGATGTATTTAAAAATAATGTAGTTTTCTTGCTTATCTCTTAACTCTACTTGCTTTTAACTCTTGTCTTATGTAAGATTATAACTGCCAACTTTACTTTTTATGTTTCTCTTTATATACATCAAATTCCACTTAAGTCCCTCATCTTAACTTCATGTGAATCTTTATGCTTCAAATGTATTTCTTGTAAACAACATACTATTGGATTCTGCTTTCTAATCCATTCTACTACCCTTCTCTATTTTGTCTGTCTCTATTTATCTGTCCCATTCATATTTATAGCCATGTCTATTAGTTGTATTTCTTCCTCTATTGTATCCTATTATAATCCTCTACTTCTTTGTCCTTTGCCCCTAAATTCATTTTATAAAGAAAAATAAGACTGCTAAATAAAGGGAGTTAGAACAATATAAATTATAATTAGAGGGGACTGAAATCCTACACTTTTGCCTTTCTTCTTTATATTCAACCAGACCTAAATTTTTTGGTCTTACCCTTTCTATCTTTCCTTTTAATCCTTCATTTATAATATTTGAAGTTTGGTTTGCTTATGACTCTTCCCTCTCCAATTCTACTCTCTTTATTAAATACTTCTGCTTCTGTTACAACCTATTTCCCTGTTATTTTCATATATTTGTAACCAAAAGTCCTCATGTGTACATGTTCAATTTTCATGCTCCCAGTTCAAGATTCATAAGAAGCTAGCTTTCCCCCTAAGCTCTTTCTCCATATCTTTTCTTATATGTACTAGTTATGAGAAACTTGTTTCTCTCTTTTCTTCTGCAAATTTTCCTTGATGTATTTCTTTCAATCCCCTTTTTCTTTACTCTAATCATTAAATAAAATAGACCAAAATCCCACTTACATCCTGAGTGTCTTCCTTTATTCCCCTTTGACTCTTGAAGGAAGTAAAATTTTGATGAGATAATATCTTCTATTAGGATATAAGCACTTAATCATCATTGAGTCCTTTCAAATTCTTCAAATTTAGTTACTTTCTAAGTGTCTCTTATCTCAAGGGCTTACTTTTATTTCAAAGACTCTATCTAGGGCTGGTTTTCTCTCTCTTTTTTTTAAAAATAACTCTTTATTGACAGAACCCATGCCAGGGTAATTTTTTACAACATTATCCCTTGCACTCACTTCCGTTCCGATTTTTCCCCTTCCTCCCTCCACCCCCTCCCCCAGATGGCAAGCAGTCCTATACATATTAAATAGGTTACAATATATCCTAGATACAATATATGTGTGCAGAACTGAACAGTTCTCTTGTTGCACAGGAAGAGTTGGATTCAGCAGGTATAAATAACCCAAGAAGAAAAACAAAAATGCAAGCAGTTTATATTCATTTCTCAGTGTTCTTTCTTTGGGTGTAGCTGCTTTTGTCCATCCTTGATCAATTGAAACTGAATTAGATCTCTTTATCGAAGAGAATCCACTTTCATCTGAATACATCCTCATACAGTATCATTGTTGAGGTATATAATGATCTCCTGGTTCTGCTCATTTCATTCAGCATCAGTTCATGTAAGTCTTGCCAGTCCTCTCTGTATTCATCATTCATTCATTCATCATTTCTTACAGAACAATAATATTCCATAACGTTCATATACCACAATTTACTCAACCATTCTCCAATTGCTGGGCATCCATTCATTTTCCAGTTTCTAGCCACTACAAAGGGGCTGCCACAAACATTTTGGCACATACAAGTCCCTTTCCCTTCTTTAGTATCTCTTTGGGGTATAAGCCCAGTAGAAACACTGCTGGATCAAAGGGTATGCACAGTTTGATAACTTTTTGAGCATAGTTCCAAATTGCTCCCCAGAATGGCTGGATGTGGGGCAGCTAGGTGGCTCAGTGGATAGAGCACCAGCCCTGAAGTCAGGAGGACCTGAGTTCAAATCTGGTCTCAGACACGGTCTAGCTGTGTGATCCTGGGCAAGTCACTTAACCCCAATTGCCTCAGCAAAAAAAAAAAAAAAAAAAAAAAAGAATGGCTGGATGTGTTCACAATTCCACCAACAATGTATCAGTGTCCCTGTTTTTCCACATCCCCTCCAACATTCCGCATTATCTTTCCCTGTCACTCTAGCCAATCTGACAGGTGTGTAGTGGTATCTCAGAGTTGCTTTATTTGCATTTCTCTGATTAATAATGATTTGGAGCATATTTTCATATGGCTATAAAGAGATTTAATTTCTTCTTCTGAGAATTGTCTGTTCATATCCTTTGACCATTTATCAATTGGAGAATGGCTTGATTTCTTATAAATTAGAGTCAATTCTCTATATATTTTGGAAATGAGGTAGGGCTGGTTTTTTCAACTGAAAAGTCATTTATTCAATAAGAAGGCCATTATCCCCCTATAACATTATTTAGTTTTCCATGTTATTTTTTTGGCTATCAGCCCTTTTATTTTTACTTTTGATAGGTTATAATATACTGGGAAAACATTTTTACAATCAAAGGTTCTGATAAAGGCCTCATATAGGCAAGAATTTTATTTAGAATTTTAGTTTAGACATAAAAAGAAGTGAGGGAAGGCAGAAAGCAAGGAGAAATTTCAAGGCATGGGAAAAACAGATAATGAAAATTCACATTCAAAGAACACCAAGGAGAATGGTGTCATTGAATATGTGAAAGAAAGTAGAATGAAAGAAGCCTGAGCAGGTAGGAAGGAGCCAGGTCATGAAAGGTTTTAAAAGCCAATGAGAGGTTTTTAGATTTGATCTTGGAGGTAATAGGGAATGAGTGGAGTTAGAGGGTATGACATGGTCGAACCTATGCTTTAGAAGATTACTATTATAGCTAAATGAAGAATGGGCTGTATGAGGAAAGACTTTTGAGGGTGTTAAATTCACCAGAAAGCTATTGCAATAGCCCCAATATGAGGAGAGAGGACCTGTACCAAGGTTCTAGCAGTATCAGAAGAGAAAGGAGCATATTGTAAAGGTAGAATTGCTAATACTTGGCAACAAATTAGATATAGAGAGGGAAAGAGAGATTGGGGAGTTGAGAATGGCACCTAGGTTAAGAACCTGGGGGGCTGGGAAGACAGTGATATCCTTGACAGTAACAGAAAAAGTTGAGTGGAAGTGGGGGTGAATAGAAAACAGATAATGAACTCATTTTTTGATATGTTGGGTTTAGGATGTTTGTAGCACATCCAATGCAATGTATGATACACAGAGACATGAGATTGGAAGTCAGCAGAGAGGTTAGAACTGGATAAAAAGATCCAGTCATCAGCATAGAAATAATGGAATCCATGGAAGCTGATAAGATTTCTAAATAAAATAGTTTTTAGAGAAAAGAGAAGAGGTTCCAAGACAGCGCCTTAGGGGCCACTTATAGTTAGTGGTCATGATTGGGTTGAACATACAGCAAAGTAATGGTAAAAAAGAAACCTGAAGAGAACAGTGTCATGTGATACAGAAGAGAGAATGCCTGGTCTAGCATTAGGAAGACATCTGAGGTCAAATATGGCTTCAGACACTTGTTTGTGCACAAGTCACTTAACATCTGTCTGCCTCAGTTTTCTCAGTTGTAAAATAAGTGTAATAATAGCACCTACTTCTCAGGATTGTTCTGAGGATAAAATTAGATAAGATAGTAAACTCTACATAAATATAATCTATTATTATTATTATTAAAGAAGAGAGTATTGGGGATAAAAGGATGATATGTCCAAATTGCGAAAGGCTATTAGACTTGGAAATTAACAAATCAATCTTTGGTAACTTTGGAAAGAGTACTTTCAGTTGAATGATGAGGTAAGAAGATGAACTAAAGAGAGTTAAGAAAAGTGTGAGATGAAAGGAAATACATTGTTAATCAGCTTTTTCAAGAGGTTTGGCCATAAAAGAGTTATACAAACATAACCACAGAGGATGGAAAGATAAAGTTAGAGTTAGGCTATAAAATTTCTGGGTATGTTCATTTTGAGGTATCTTTTAAAAGGTAACTGGTTTTTTTTTTCTATTTTTACTTTGTTCTCTGTCTCTAATAGTTCTGGGTAATTTTATGCTTTCTTGAAATATAGAAGGTAGGATTTTTTTGTATGTGTGGTTTTGTTATGATTTTCAGAGAGCTTAATAATTCTCAAATTCTTTCCTCATCCTGTTTTGCAAATCAATTGTTTTTGATAATAGAGATCTCTAGTTTTTCAGTCTTTTGACTTTGTTCTAACATTTCTTCTTGACTCATTGAGTTTTGTTTGCTACATTTTGTGGTTTCAAGATGTCAGATACTTGAGTTAGCTTGACCATCATTTTCTCTAATGGTGTTTATTATCTTCCCAAGTATTTCAATTTCATTTTTTATCTTTTGTTTCAATTTGTACTTCATTCCTTCCACCCACTCTTGGAGTCTTTGTGAACAGCCTATTTTTCACCCCCTCGCCTCTGCTGGGGTTCTACTTGTAATGTTTTCAGTTATTTCCTTCTTCTGAGGTGTTTTTTTTTATCTTAGGAGTCTTTTAACCCATAGTATTTATTTATTATTGAAATTCTCCTTGGAACTGGCTAGAACACAAACCCCGAAGTCAGGAGGATCTGAGTTCAAATTTGGCCTCAGATACTTAACACGTCTTAGCTGTGTGACCCTGGGCAAGTCGCTTAATCCCAATTACCTCAGGAAAAAAAATTCTCTGTTTGCTCATTCTGTATACTCTTCTTTATGCAAGAAGTAGGATTTTCCTCCTATTATGCTGTTGGATATGATGCACATATACAAATCCAATTTCCTATCCAGTTCTACAGTAGAATAATTTGTACTTGAGCTAGTTCTTTCTTCCACTATACTACAGAAGCTGCTGTTCTTTGGTCCTTAGGAAGGAGGTTTTCTGATGTAAGATCTTATATTCTTCCATAATTTTGGCCTGGAATTTAAATACTATCCTGGGATTAGAGACAATGAGTTACTGACATGGAAGTTATCATAAATTATGTTTTATCAGGTATGAGGAGATGAACAAGTGACCTTTCATATAGTTATAACAACTCTGATTTGATTTATTAAAACAAGCTATTTAGGCTAACAAAAAAGGTAAGAAAGTATAGATATTGACTTTGGTTTTGATTTTTCCCTATAGAAATTTGATGGATGCAAATAGTTACCACAATAAAGAGGCCAAATGTTTCCAGAAGTTGTCTTACCCAGAAGAAAGATAAATTAAGAGCAACATTGGTTTAGAATATAAGCTCATTTGTAAAATGTTATGCCTTCCCAGGACCTAATCAAATTGAGTAATGGAGCAACTCTCATTATTGACATCATACCCCATAGCAAAATTTGTGAGGAACCTCTATAGAAAGAAAGGACATTGAATCCCTATTATTCCAGAAATGAGTTCCCTATGCATGTGCCTGACTTCTATTGTATTATAAGTTCATGCCTACTTTCCTCCATGTACTCTGTATGTACTCTTGGGAAAGTACACTTCTGTTAGTAGGAGAAATGGAAATGCTTTGTAACTACTTTTCTTGCTATGTCGTTTCAGAAAATGGTTTTATAAACAAGTAAGACTACTGGATGATTATGAAGAAAGAGCTTATAGACTAGATTAGGAGGATAGTTATCTATCCATAGAGTTATTCCCAAATCCCTAAAATTAATAACAGTCTCTGAAGTGTCTCTGGAGACACAATCTGCCAATGTGTGTGGCAGTGGGGTAAATGAGCCCTGAGGAAGATTTTATATAGGAAAAGACAAAATAGATGCAAAATAGATATGAAGTAATTTTGGGGAAAGACACTAACAACTGGCAATTAAGTTGAACTTTGAAAGGAAGGTAGCAATTAGAAAAGGCAAAGTGAGAAAGAACATGGGGACTTACAGCACAAAGATGTAAAGAAGGGAGATGGAGTACCATGTGTGAAAAACTCCAAGAAGGCCTGTTTGATTAGACTTCAGCGTGCATGAAGGGAATTAATGTGAAAAGGGAGTGAAAAACTAAAATGGTGCCAGATATATTTATTATTTGTTGATTCCCCAATAAGAATTAAGTGATTCTATAAAGCAAAATATAACATAAGAACTCTCCTCCAACAATGTATTTCCTGTGTTAAAATCATATAAGATTCCTTCATTGACAAAACTTCAGAGATAACTTTGATAAATGACTTTCTAATTATTAAGCCAATATGAGTCATGAAAACAGGGAATAGTGTGTTCACCAAAAATATAGGCACTGTGTCATGAAGGATGTCAAATGCAGATTTCAAATGGAAGTGGTATTCTCTGTGGATAGTGAAGATTTTCAGATATTCCTATTTGTGGATGACATAATGATGAATCTCCATTTTTATAGCAGCTCCTCAATGAAGATATGTGGTCATTCCAAAGAGATTGCTCTAAAAAATTCATACAGGAAAAGCCAAATAGATTAAAATAATACCTGCTGGTCATGATTTGAAGTTGGATAATTGATCCCTTGTATGAATTAAGGAGGCTATTCTTACACAAATATAGACTTGTCACTGCAAATGAAAATAACTTGGCCCCAATTTGAACAGGAGGTCAGCCTAGATCTTCTTTGAGAAATACATTTTCAATGATTGCAAATGATCCATGACATATAATCTTAACATCAATAATCTTCCTGTGGTGATATATAGCTATGAATCATGCAAAACCACAATTTCCAAAGAATCAAAGTTCAGGGTGACCTAAAGGACAACAGAAAAATGTTTGATGATGGCAAATAAACTGTACTATGTTTTTAGTGTTGATCTATATAATAGAAGTATCATACAGGATATTTCCCAGGAAATGTAGGATAAAAAAAGGAAAAGTGTTGGTCTTGTATTAAGGACGGAAAATAATTAATAGGCAAACCAAATGCTATACCACATATTCACAAAATTTTAAAAAGATTTAAGAGAATATGAAAAATGCTCCTAATTACTAATCATTAGAGAAATATACACTGAAGTAACTCTGACGTTCTGTCTCATACCCAACAGATGTTGGCAAAGATGACAAAAGAAAATAACAAATGCTAAAGGGGTTGCACAGAAGCAAGCACACTAATGGACTGTTGATAGAGCTGAGAATTGCTCATGTAATTCTAAAAAACAACTTGGAATTATACCCCTTCAACTTACTAAACTTTGTATACCCTTTGACATAGCAATATCCTTATTAGCCACAAATTTCCAAAAAAAAAACATCAAAAAAGAAAAAAAGGATTCCAAAGTATTTATAACAATACTTTTGTAGTGGCAAAGAACTGAAAACTAAGGATATGTCCATAAATTAGGGAAGAGCTAAACAAATGAATATATGAATGAGTACATGCATGTAATGAAATATTGTTCTACCACAGATTTTGAAGGGCTATAAAGAAGCCTGAGAAAACTTTTATGAACTGATGCAGAATGAGAGGAGCAGAATAAAAAGAATTTATAGTTACTGCATTACAAAAAAAAAAAAAACTTTGAAGAGTTTTAGAACTCTGATCAGTGTAATGCTATAAGTCTAGAGGACTGAAGATGAAACATACCAATCACTTCCTGCCAAAGATGTGATGAATTTAAAATGTAAAACGACACATATTTTTGGATATGGCCAATGTAGAAGCTAGTTTTGCTGAATCATGTATACTTGTGAAGGTTTTTAAGCACTGACTTTGTACAGGTCTTTATTGAGTGTTGACTATAAAAAAGAGGAAAAAAGCAATATACACCTTGTACTCAGGGGGGTTACAATCTGATACAAAAAAATATGGCATTTACATAGTTAAGCATTATACGGTTGTTGTTGAGTCATTTCAATTGTCCCCAACCCTTTATGACCTCATTTGATGTTTTCTTGGCAAAGATCTTGGAGTAGTTTGCATTTCTTTTTCTGACTCATTTTACAGAGAAGGAAACTAAGGCAAACAGGATTAGATGACCTCCTCCCAGTCTCATAGCTAGCAAGTGTCTATGGCTGGACTTGAACTTAGTTTTTCTTGCTTATGTCAAGTGTTCTCTTCACTGTGCCACAAGCTGCCTCTAAACATCAAATAAAGAAGAATTTTAAGTATGTAAAAATCTAGGCAAAGGACTCTAGGAAAATTTGAGGAGAGAGAAAATTGGAGGTAATGTAACCTTCATACAAAAGTTCCTGAAGTATTCTAGAAAGTTTTCAGCTTGGAAGAACACTAGTTATTGGAGAAAGTTTAATTTTGGAAAGGTTATCTGATATCATCATTATCATCATAGCATTTATACAACACTTTTAAGTTTGCAAGGCACCTTACATATTTTATCTTACTTGATCTTCACAACAACCTTTGAAATAGATGACATTATTAGCCCCATTTTACAGATAAAGGAACTGAGATTGAATTCAATAGTATTTAATTTTTATGAGTAAAGATAGTTTTCAACATTCATACTTATAAGATTTTGTGTTTCAAATTTTTTTCTCCCTCTCTCTCTTGTCTCCCCCACTCCTCGAGACAGCAAGAAATCTGATATAGGCTATACATGTGCAATCATGTTAAACATATTTCCATATTTATCATGTTTTGCAAGAAAAATCATATCAAAAGGGGAAAAAAACACAAGAAAAAGCAAACAAAGGTAACAATATTGTGCTTCGATTCACATTCAGTCTCTAAAATTCTCTCTCTGCATGCAGATGGCCTTCTCTATCCCAAGTTTATTGGAATTGTTTTGGATCACCACATTGCTTAGAAGAACTAAATCTATCATAGTTGATCATCACATGATCTTGCTGTTACGATGTACAATGTTCTCCTGGTCCTGCTCATTTCACTCAGCAACAGTTCATGTAAGTCTCTCCAGATTTTTCTGAAATCAGTCTGCTCATCATTTCTTATAGAATAGTGATATTCCATTACATTCATATGCCATAACTTATTCACCCATTCCACAATTGATGGGTATACCTTCAAGTTTCCAATTTCTTCCAATTTCCATTACCAAAAAAAAAAAAGCTTCTACAAATATCTTTGCACATATGGATCCTTCTCCCTCTTTTATGATTTCTTTGGGCTACAAACCCAGTTGTGGTCCTGCTTAATCAAAGAGTACACACAAAAGAGTTGGAAATTGAGTGACTGCCATCAGTTGGGGCATAATTGAATAAATTACAGTATATGAAAGTAATGGAATAGTATTGTTTATTTGTTTTGGGGGGAAGAGGGATTTTTTCCAACACAATTGGGGTTTAGTGACTAACCCAGGGTCACAGCTTATAAGCATATTAAGTGTCTAAGGTCACATTTGAATTCAGATCCTCCTGACTCCAAGGCTGATACTCTATCCCAGTGGTTCTCAAACTCTTTTTCTCAGTATCTTTATGGTATTAACAACTATTGAGAATATGTCCAAAGAGTTTTTGTTTATATGGATTACATAATAGATATTTATCATAAATAGAAAAAAAACTAATTTTGAATTTGTAGACCCTCTGAAAGGATTTCAGAAACTCTCCAAGATTCACTGCACCACACTTTGAGAACCACTGCAGTCTATCCATTGTACCATCTAGCTGCCCCAACTAGGCTGATTTCAGAAAATCCTAGAAAGACTTATATGAAGTAATGCTGAGTGAAATGAGCAGAACCAAGAGAACATTGTACACAGTAACAAGATTATATGATGATGAACTGTGATGGATTTGTCTCTTTTCAATATTGTGGTGATTCAAGGCAATTTCAATTGAAAATACCATCTATACTCAGAAACAGAACTATGGAGACTGAATGTGGATCAAAGCACAGGGTTTTTTCCCACTTTTTTGTTTGTTGGTTGGTTTTCTTTCTCATTTTTTTCCCTCTTGGTTTGACTTTTTTTTTTTTTTACAACATAACAAATATGGAAATATTTTTGTTTGTATTTGTTTTTAATTAAAGCTTTTTATTTACAAAACATATGCATGGATAATTTTTCAGCACTGACCCTTGCAAAACCTTCTGTTAATATGGAAATATTTTAACCTATATCAGATTGCTTACTGTGTTGGAAAGGGAGGGAGGTTAGGGTGGGAGGGAGAAAAATTAAGAACACAGTTTTACAAAAATGTATATTGAAAATTGTATTACATGTATTAGGAAAAATAACATACTATTGGAGGGAAAAGGTTATGCACAAGATTGAGAGGCTTTACCAGGACCTTATAGTCATGAAATATAGTCACAAAGTTTGGATTCAAGGTCAGATCTCCCTGACTGCAAGAACAGCAGTTCATCCATTGCTTTAGAACTGGAATGGAGCTCAGAGATCATCTGGCCCTATTTGTTCTTTCTCTCTTCCTCCCTCTCCCCATTTTTATGAAGAAACTCAGGTTTAGAGAAGAGAAGGAACTTGCTTAAGTTCCCATCTCCATTTAGCAAATAGCAGAACTAAGCCTCCCACCCAGTTCCCCGGATCCCAAAGCTAATGCTTCTTCTATTCAATTACACTGACCTCTTGCTACTTCTTTTGTTTCCTCTCTAGTCCTGTCTTCCCAGGGTGTAACTTATGAGAAGCAGAGAGAGAGGAGAGAGAAGTTGATTCATGATGGGTTGTACAAACCCTGTGCATCCCCATCCCCTGGGGATGTTGAATGTAGGGTTCTAGACTCGGAGCTTAATTTCATCTTTCTTCCTTTTACTAATTCCCTCTTTCCCCTTACCTCTGAGCAAAGGGAAAGGGAGGGTGGAAGACTGGGAGGGAGCACTGTAAATTTAGCACAGAGTATTGGGGAAAATACTGGAGCTGGGGGTCAGAAGACCTGGAGTTGAATCCCAATTCCCCTGCTTGCCATTTGTGTGAAGCTGACTCAATCTCATGTCCTCTCTGCACCTCACTTCCCTTATCTGAAAAATGAGAGTATTGGGCTAAATTGTCTCTAATTTTTCTTCCACCTCTAAATCTTTGAGCCTATGAGCCTGCCAAAGACAAGCTCATCTTTAGAGGTCATTTCCAGGATTCACTCCCCAAACTCACTATGATTCTGCATATAAGAGAACTGACACCACCTGAATTCATGCCCTGTGCCAAGGAGAGCTTCGCTACATGTTGGAAATGGTAGGACCACTGTATGCTCCAGAACTTGGAGCTTTAGAGGCAAAGGCTGGAATAGGACACAGTGATGATGGAACCACATTCAAGGTGCTTAGCTCCCCTTTCCCACCCACATGACTTTTTAAAAAACACTTTAAAATTGTGAAAGGGTTTTACTCCCCTAATCATGTACAGAAAGTAGAATTGGGATTATTATTTCCATTGTGTATATGAGGAAACTGAAGTCCAAAGTAAGGAAGTGACTTGTCCAATATCAGTTAGTCACTTTCTGAATATGAGCCTAGGGATCTCCTTATGTCAAACCTAGTGGTTCTGTCGTACCACTGTACCTTTTATTATTCATAGTTGTTATTTTATAACATTTGCCTACAAATTCCATTACATACATCATTTTATCTGACCTTAAAGGCAACCAGTAAGTGGATATAGTGGTATAATAGATATAATGACACAGTGGATGTAGCATTAGATTGAGAGTCAGGAAGACTGAGTTCAAATCTTATCTTGGATACTTACTTGCTGTGCCTCAGTTTTCTCAATTATAAAATGAAGATGATAATAGCACCTACCACCCAGGGCAGTTGTAAGGATTTTGTTTGGCAAACCTGAAACTAATTCAGGCCCAACATGGCACTTTCCACTTTTATATAGCCCCAAATGCTAGGAATTTGGGGATTTCCCTTTAGCCCCTTAAATGAAGTCTAAATTTGTCTTTTTGCAACTTCCATTCACTTCTTTTACTTTGGGACCAAGCAGAATAAGTTGAATATATTTTTCACAAGTCAGCCTTTCAAATAATTAAAGATAACTGCCATGTCCTCCCTAAAGCTTCCCCTTTACAATCTACCTCACAGAACTGGTATGAGGAAAATATTTTATAAACCTTTAAAAATCATAAAAATGTGAATTGATATCACTGTGCTCTGTAGCCTATGGTATGTAATGTGTGTGTGTATGTGTGTGTGTGTTCCCAAAATAAGGGAAGTATTTTGCAAACCTTCAAACATCAGATAAATGTGAGTTGTTATTATTGTGGCCTGTGGCCTGGTGAGGTTGCTCTCAGAATGGGGTCCTGCACTACAGTCATGGAAAGCCAGCATTCATCCTGAGGTTAGCCTAATCTACAGAAGGGAGTCAGGTATTTCTCGCTCTTTCTGGTTGTTATACTTAGAAACCAAAGTAAAACTTTAGGGGGAAATCTCTAAAACAAAGTTTAGGTATGGCTCATATTTATGGCTTACACAAAAAATAATAGGCTTTCTTCTGTAAAAGATACTCACTGTGCAAAATGTATATCACACATTTAACACTGTTTCTTCCACCACAAAAGAAAAAATTTAAAGCATTAGCAATAAGTCATCATCATTATAATCTCCTGGAAATACAAAAATTCTTTATACAGAGATATTCTGGGAAATATTTAACAATCAGCTTTTTGTAGGGAGAAACATTCTTATAAAAATGAATATTGAAAACTATTTTTACTCATAATTGGAAAAATTAAATACTATTGAATTCAATCTCAGTTCCTTTATCTGTAAAATGGGGCTAATAATGTCATCTATTTTAAAGATCAAGTTGTAAAGATCCGGTAAGATAAAATATGTAAGGTGCCTTGCAAACTTAAAAGTGTTATATAAATGCTATGATGATGATGTCAGATAACCTTTCCAAAATCAAACTCTCTCCAATAACTAGTGTTCTTCCAAGCTGAAAACTTTCTGGAATACTTCAGGAACTTTTGTATGAAGGTTGCATTACCTCCAAATTTTTTTCTCCTCAAATTTTTCTAGAGTCCTTTGCCTAGATTTTTACATACTTAAAATTCTTCTTTATTTGATGTTTAGAGGCAGCTGGTGGCACAGTGAAGAGAGCACTTGACATAAGCAAGAAAAACTAAGTTCAAGTCCAGCCATAGACTTGCTAGCTATGAGACTGGGAGGAGGTCATCTAATCCTGTTTGCCTTAGTTTCCTTCTCTGTAAAATGAATTAGAAAAGAAATGCAAACTACTCCAAGATCTTTGCCAAGAAAACATCAAATGAGGTCATAAAGGGTTGGGGACAATTGAAATGACTCAACAACAACCATATAATGCTTAGCTATGTAAATGCCATATTTTTTTGTATCAGATTGTAACCCCCATGAGTACAAGGTGTATATTGCTTTTTTCCTCTTTTTTATAGTCAACACTCAATAAAGACCTGTACAAAGTCAGTGCTTAAAAACCTTCACAAGTATACATGATTCAGCAAAACTAGCTTCTACATTGGCCATATCCAAAAATATGTGTCGTTTTGCATTTTAAATTCATCACATCTTTGGCAGGAAGTGATTGGTATGTTTCATCTTCAGTCCTCTAGACTTATAGCATTACACTGATCAGAGTTCTAAAACTCTTCAAAGTTTTTTTTTTTTTTTTGTAATGCAATAACTATAAATTCTTTTTATTCTGCTCCTCTCATTCTGCATCAGTTCATAAAAGTTTTCTCAGGCTTCTTTATAGTCCTTCAAAATCTGTGGTAGAACAATATTTCATTACATGCATGTACTCATTCATATATTCATTTGTTTAGCTCTTCCCTAATTTATGGACATATCTTTAGTTTTCAGTTCTTTGCCACTACAAAAGTGCTGTTATAAATACTTTGGAATCCTTTTTTTTTTTTTTTTACGTTTTTTCCCCCCATCAATTTCTTACATCTAGACAATCAGCAAAACAACAAATCAAGATTTGTAGCCTGCTGATTCCCAAGGTAGAAATGCTTACACTGAAAATTTAATAACTGACTCTTACAAGATGTTGGAGTTAGCGTCAGTTCACTACTGACTTCACAATTCTGTTGAACAGATATTTCACATTCAATCAATCAATCAATCATGCATTTTTTTAAGCACATGTGCCATCATGAAGAATTTTGCTATTGAGTCAATTCAGTCCGGTTTGACTCTTAGTGACTCCATATGGGGTTTTCTTGGCAAAGATACTGAAGTTATTTTCCATTTTCTTCTGCAGCTCATTTTTCAGATAAGGAAACTGAGGCAAATAGAGTTGAATGACTTATCCAGGGTCATGTTATTAATAAGTGTCTGAAGCCCAATTTGAACCCAAGAAAATTAGTCTTTTTAATTCCAGAACCAGCCCTCTTATCTATTCACTGGGCCATCTATCTAGCTGCCCTTTCTCTAGGGATCTAAAGGAAAAAGTGAGCCAATCCTTGTCCTCAGGGAGCTTATGATACTATGGAAGAGAGAATAAGTACATATATAAATATATGTATATTCATTTAATATAATACAAGATAAATATGAAATATCTTGGAAAGAGGATGTGCTATTAGCTGAGGAGACTCCCACTAAGCAGTCCTCAAATACCAAGAATTCCTGAAGAGGGGCATGATGGAAGAACAAAGCAATGGGAAATATGATAAAATAAGTAGAAAGATCTCAAAATTTTAGTCTCTTGACTGATGGAAGAGAGAAAAAGTTAGAAAAGACTTTTGATCAGGGCAATAGTATGATGAAACTAGAATTTAAGCAAGAACTTTGAATGACTTTCTGTTTCTAATGCTTCATCATGTTCAATTCAGATCTGAATGGAGAAAGCTAGTGGTGGGGATTGCTCTGGATTGTTGCAATAAGCAAGTTGTGAAAGGATGGACAAGATGGTAACCATGGGAAAGCACAGGAGAAGAAAGCAGGAAGGGTGTTTTCAAGGAGACAAGACTTTCTCAATTCTCTCCTCAAGTTGAAAATCACCTTTCCCTGCTAGGATCTCATGTAGTCTTTTGTTTGTGTCTTTCTAAAGCATTAATTATCTCTTATCATTTGTACATATGCAATATCTGCCTACAACATTGTGAATGCCAAAAAGAGTGAAGTGCCAAAGAAGGGACTAGGGAGGAGAGGATGAGGTATATTGATAATGATGGCAAGTCAGTGCCCATGAAAGCCCTATGGTCATGGTGGAAGGAATGTCCAGGGAGGTATGGTCATGGTAGAAGGGATGCTGGATTTAGAGACAGAGAATCAGGATTTAAATCCTGGTTCTTTCATTTATTACCTATGTAAATTTGAAGAAATCTTTTAACTTCTATGGACCTCAGATTTCCTAATCTGTAAATTGAGGGAGCTGGATTGAAAGACCTCGAGAATAGGTCCCTTTTAACTATAAATCTACAATCCCAATCTTTTCAACTCCTTTGGGTTTTGTTTATCCTTACCATTTATAATTGCCATTGCTGCAATGGCATTTGCTAAACATGACAGGAGCTGGCAGCTCATACATAGAATAGGTGTTTTAAAATGTTTGCTGTAGTTAAACAAAAATTCATGGTATTTGATGATTAGTTTTTTGCAGTATAGGTGAAAGAAGAGTCAAAAGGACAAGAAGGTGTTGAACCTTGAGTGGCTGGGAGAAAAGTAATGTCCTGATTCAAATAATATCTCCTAGGAGCCCAGTACTAGGACTATAATTCCTACATTTTTTTTTATAATTTTGGATTCCTAGGAGGCAGCTAGGTGGTGCAATGGATACAATATTGAGCCTGGAGTTTGGAAGACATGAATTCAAATCAATAGTTTTCTCAGCTGTAAAATGGGGATAGTAATATCATCTACTTCTCAGGGTTGTTGTGAGGATCAAATAACATAATATTTGCAAAGTGCTTAGAACAACAACTGTCATACATAAGGTATTATATAAATGCTTATTCCCTTTCCCTGCCCTTCTCTACAAAAGGTGATCTCTAAGAGTAATATCATAAATCATTATCGATCTTTAACATTTAATTAACAAATTAGTTTCCCAGATTGGCTGGGACCCTGAATCGTTGAGATATAACATGGTGGGAGGGGTATCTGGAATTTGATCTTTTCCCAGAGAAAATAATCCTTCATGGGTACCATGTTGGAAACCATATGGAGACACCAAAATAGCCTTGAAACAGGGTAATCAGATAGACAATGAAAAAGAACCAAATTCAACTTCCTCCATAACTTTGTCTAGGGTTAGCCATGGAAAACTTTCAATAAAGGGACTCAAAAGACCTGTACTAAAGTATGGCTTTGTCATTGATAAGCTGTATGGCTTCTTAAAAAAAAAAAAAAACCCAGTTCATCCTCTCTGGGAATCAGTTTCTCCATCTCTAAAATGAAAGGAACTAATTACAAGATAGTTTGTTTGGGTTCTAACACAATGTCCTTTACTCAAAGATCCTTTCTAACTCTAACATTTTACATCCAAAGGTATTGTAAGTAACTTTTCAATTATATCCTACTCTTCGTGACCCCATTTGGGGTTTTCTTGGCAAAGAAGAGTTTGCCTTTTCCTTTTTCAGCTCATTTTACAGACTAGGAAATTGAAACAGAGTCAAATGACTTGTCCAAGGTCACATAACTAGTATGTCTGAAGTTGTATTTGAACCGAAGATGACTTCCTGACTCCAATTCCACCACTCCATCCCCTGTGCCATGTAGCTGCCCAATGTTTGAAGGTGCCTTGTACTTCCAGTAGTCTGTGTTCTACGTTCTACAGTCTTTTAGTTTGGACATTCTATACTTTAGGGTCCCTTCTCTCTATCACTCTAACTCTAAGGCCCTTTCCAAAGATATCATTCTCACAATTTGCCTCTAAAGCAATCACTTTCTTTTTCTCGGAAAAGAACTGCAAATCATAGGTCTGTTAGTTTCATTATTAGTTCAAGCTACAGTTGTCAGACACCATTCCAGTAATTGTACTGATCTGATCAAGTAGCAGAAGTTCTGGGTTTGGCACTGCTAATGAGCTGTCTAATTGCTTTCGATGGGCCTAGGCACAGAGTATTAAAGTGCTGCGGTTGTATGTGTGTCTTTCTCTGCCCCCTTGCCTTCCTCTTCTCTCTCCCTTGCCACTGAATTTCTGTGGTATTTGGGTTTCCTTTAGCATCAATGTGAAACTATTCTAACCCATGCAGAAAGGAGAAAAATCCAAGTCTCCTCGGGCTGTGGTCTGAGAGGAAGTATTCTTAGTAACCTGCCTGTAAAAACTCGGTTTGCTCAATTCTGGTCCTAAATGCAGAACTGCTTTTCAGTAAACGGAAATTAAAGGAAATGTCTTCTCACCTCCAGACTCTTGGAAACAACTTCTCACACACTTAGCCCAGGCTTGATCATCTCACTGCTCCCATGATCTTTATCACATCACCACTCATCACAGGTAGCCCAGACAATCCATCATCTAGGAAGACCTCCTGGACAGACCTCTGGGAGAAGGGATCTAATGTTCAAAAACTTGGAGAATTCTTGAGTTTGGTATTTGAAGACCCGAATTTGAATTCTGACTCTGTCACTTACCTGTTTGACCTGATCCATCATTGAACATTTTGGGGCCATCTGCAAAACTTGTACTAGATGGCCTGTAAGGTTGCTTCCAATTATAAATCTTGATTCTTATGATACTATAATCAGTTGTTAAATGCCATGAACTATTTACTGATTTGAGATTGACGTCACTAACTGGTATCTTCAAGGGACTCAGAGATGGCTTTCTTCCTTTGCTAATGTTAAGGGGACTGTTGAGTGGGCTCAGAAATGAAGGCAAGTCCAAATGCCATTGTTGTGCTTTCTATGAGAATCTATGTCCTTTATATTATTGAGTGACTCACAATTATGTTAAAATAAAACCTACTTTTTGATCTAAAATCTGAGAAGGTTAGGCTACATGGATCTTTCAGATTCTTCCAGTTCTGACATTCTGTACTCTGAAGCCTCCTGCATTCCGTTCTTATCTTGTAAAGAAATCTTCAGATAAATTTGATGTTTCCAAATCAATTTGAGGAGATTACAGAACCTTTGAAGTGTTGATTGAAACTATCCAGGGGACATCACCCCTTAGAATATGGGCATGGCCCCCAGAGCTTTACTAATCAGATTTCAGAGACTGTGTTGCCACCAAGATAGTTGGGTGACTGAGATTCAGAGTGATGGACTCTTATGGAAAGAGAAATTCACTGAGATACCAAAGAGTTGCTTTGTTAGCAATCCACAGTTCAGTTGTCTTCCAGGAGGGAGCAGATAAACTTTCTGAATGCCTTTTGAGGAACCTGTATTTGTTGATGTGCTCCTGTGAATCCTTTTGGTCTCATGTATCTTTGTGGGGTAAAAATAAAAGCTTCCCTCTTCTGTAAATGCATTTAGTTGATATCAGTGGTGGTTAGTTCAACTGACCCCATTTGGGATCTTAGCAAACATGCTGAAAGGATTTGCCATTTCCTTCTCTTTCATTATACAGATGAGGAAACTAAGGTAAATGGTTAAGGGAGTAAGACTGGATTTGAATTCAGGAACCAGTGATCTATCTCTTGTGTCACCTAGCTCTTGCTATGTTTAGTGTTTGAATAGAACCGGGGCCTCTATTACCCACTTATAGGGAAAACTAGATATGAATTATACTCTAAATTAATTGGAGATCTTCCTGGAGCAATTCCTGGTGAGGTCAATAAGTCGGATAGAGATAATGACTGTCGTGGGCTCAGGATGAAATCCCATTTTAGTTCCTTAGAGTTCTGTGGTAAGAGCATGATTGCCTTACTTGTATGTTGTCACACTTACTAGCTGTGTGATCCTGGGCAAGTCACTTAACCCTGTTTGTCTCAGTTTCCTCTTCTGTAAAATGAGCTGAAAATGGCGAACAATTCCAATATGAATGCCAAGAAAACTTCAAATGAAGTCACAAAGAGTCAGACTGAGCCAAAAATCATCAGGGTGAAAAAAAAAAAAGCTCTTTACTTTGAGTCAGAAGAGCTAACTTTGAGCCCCATCTTTCATTTACTTTCTATCCTGCTAATCACTTCATTTATCTGAACCTTTTAAATGGGAATAATAACATTACAAATAGTATTATTGTGAGGAAAGGATTTTGTAAATGTCAAAGTGGTGTAGACATCTGAGAGCATTAATATAACACTCCTGTTCAGCATTAACATTCTTAAATTCTAAGTGTAACAGGATGGATCTAGCAGGCAGGAACCTCAGGTATCCCTAGTGCTTGACCCTCCTGGGGAGCTGCTAACCCTGATGGAATGATCTGTGTGTTTTATTATTCAAATATACCAAAGGAAAAGCAATAAAGGTGAGAAGGGAAAGGGAAAAGAGAGAAAACATGGCCCTAGATCTTTCTAGTTAAGAATGAATCAGCAGTCTTAGGATGGAAGATTGTGACTAGCTGTAACTGGGATGAAAGGTGGTTCCTCCACATTTTTGCTTTTCATTGTCTTCCCACACCTGGTCTGAAAGGAAAACCATTCCTCCAGAGAGGTGGAACTGAGGGAATTATGAGAGAAAGTTACACCCAAAATCGAGGACAGAGGGAGTGGTTGGGAAGGATTGATACCACCCACACAAAGGTGGAGGCTAGAAGGAAGGAGTAACTAGCTCTCCTTACCAAAAGAACATCACTTCCTTCACCATGGCTATCTAGGGATACTTCAGGCTTTAACATTCTACGTTCTAAAATTGTGCTCAGTTCTGATGTTCTGTGTTCTCTCTCTAGCAGGGGTCCTCAAACTTTTTAAATAGGGGGCCAGTTCACTGTCCCTCAGACTGTTGGAGGGCCGGACTGTAGTAAAAACAAAAACTTTGTTTTGTGGGCCTTTAAATAAAGAAACTTCATAGCCCTGGGTGAGGGGGATAAACGTCCTCAGCTGCCGGATCTGGCCAGTGGGCCGTTGTAGTTTGAGGACCCCTAAGGTTTTGTTCTGTTCTATCATTTTGAGAGATCTGATCTGTTGTAATCTGCCCTCCTGCCTCGACTTCTATTCATCTTCTCTTCTCTAATTTTCCTCCTTTTTGTCCTCTTCCCTCACCTTCTGCTTCCTCTATTTTTCCTACTCATTCATCCTGGTATTACTAATGGGGTGAGAGGTTTCTCAGGAGCTGGTGCTCAAGTGAGCTATTCCAAGAGATCTTAACCAAGGAACCCTAAGTTGTTCCTATTTCCCTTGACTCATTAGCTTATTTTCAGCAAGGATTAAATGTCATATGTCCATTATTGTATTTTAGCTTTTAAAATTTTGGAATTCACATAGAATGAGTGTTCTCTCAGTTTTTAAAAAAAGAAGAAGAGAATAACAGAATGATCAGTTTCTTAGCCTTGTTGAATAATCAGCAGGTCTCTATAGCAACAAAGAGGTTAAAGTCAATGAGATTATATGATTTGTGTTTTAATATTTTAAAAATCTTCTTATGTGAATTAATGTAGATTTCATTATAAATGAAAGGAAATTATTTTGACACATCAAAGGACATTTTCCCACCGCTTTAATATAGCTGATTTCTAAGAACCTTTGACTTTTAAAAAGTAACTCAATAAACCTGAACCAATTTCAGCTGAGACTCTAAATAAGCTATTATAAAAAATCATAATTAATAATTTCTTTTAAAAAAAGGTCAGAGAGTTTCCAGTGAATGTTGGCACCATTGAGGTTATTTTTTTTCCTAGAAAAGTATTTTAAAGGCAGTTTGTCTTTCCTAAGAGTGAGTATAAAGATAATGATAAATACTTTTTTTAAAGTTAGTATCTATTTCTGAACCTGTTTCCTTATTTACAAAATGGAATTGGCTTAGATTATTTTCAAGTTCCTTTTCAGCATTAACATTTAATTTCTTTTTAAATTTTTTTATTAAGCTTTTTATTTTCAAAACATATGCTTAGGTAATTTTCAACATTAATTGCTGCAAATCTTGTGTTACATTTTTTTTCCCTTTCTTTCCCCGACTTAGACAGCAAGTAATCCAATATGCAACATTTAATTTCTAAAGACTTAATATCACTAACCTAAAGTTAGGTCCCTTTTAGTTCTAATTCTATTTTTTGTTTTGTTTGTTTTTTCTTTTTAAAAAATTGTAATAGTATTTTATTTTTCCAAATACATGCAAAAATACTTTTCAATATTCACCATTGGAAACTTTATGTTCCAATTTTTTTTCCTCCCTTCCCTTTGCCTCCTCCCCTAGATGGTAAGTAATCCCATATATAGCATTTAATTTCTAAAGACCTAATATCACTAACATTACTTTTAGTTCTAATTCTATTTTCTTTTTGTTTGTTTGTTTTTCTTTTCTTTTTAAAAATTTTAATAGTATTGTATTTGTCTAAATACATGCAAAGATAGTTTTTAACATTCACCTTTGCAAAACTTTGTGTTCCAAATTTTTCTCCCTCTCTCCCCACCTAAGATAGCTAGCAATCTGATAATATTCTATTTTCTAAGGCCCCTTTCAGCTCTGATATTCTAATTCTAAAATATTCTTCCTAAATCCTTAAAGAGGATTTTGAGAGAGATAAAGAGAAAAAATAATGAAATTCATAGAACTTAGAAGAATGATTAAGAGTCAAAAATATTATACTTATGCCTCCAGAGGTAAGCTATCAAACTATTTTTAAGAAATCAGAAATTATTACCTAATTATAGTCACTTATATTCTGTTGTCATTATAAAGCACTTTACATCTTCTCATTTGATCTTTAAAGCAATCTCTTGATAGGAAGTACAAATGCTATTATCTCTGTTTTTACAACTGGGGAAACTAAATATCAGAAAGACAAGTACAACCAGGACTCAAAGCTACATATTCTGACCTCCAAGTCAACTAGGCTTTTCAGGTGAAATGGTCTATTGGGTTGGCTGGTTTTTTTTTTTTTTCTTGTCAACTACAAGATCTAGAACAGAGGGGTTCGTTCTTGTTCACTTGTTTTGGTTGTGTCTGACTTGCCCAGGATCACACAGCTAGTGGTGTCTGAAAGCAGATTTAAAATCAGGGAGAGTCCATGTATGATGTAGCTGCTTAGAAAAAGGAACAATATAAGCCAAGTGTGACCCCTTCAGCATCACCATAAAAAGAGAAAGAAATTCACTTTCACCTTTGAGTGCTGCATACCAAATGGATGCAATTATGGGATAAAGAACTGGAAGAGTTAATCACAGGATTATGGGATTGTCTATTCCAACTTCCTCAAAGGAGGAAACTGAGACCCAACAAAGTAAACTGATTTGGCCAGGATTATACAGGAAATAATTTCAGTCAGGTTCATCTTAAGTGAGAAACCTCATCCCTCACTCGTCCACTCCAAAAGACTGGATTGGCTGCAAAATTTGGCTACTTTTTTTTTTTTTTTGGTGGTGGTCTGCTCCCGTTTCTGGTTGTTTTTTTTTTTTTTTAATTAAAGCTTTTTATTTTCAAAACATTTACATGAATAATTTTTCATCATTGACCCTTAAAAAACCTTGTGTTCCAAATTTTCCCTTCTTCCCCTCCCCTTCCCTAGATGGCAAGTAATCCAATACATGCTAAACATGTTTTAAAAATATATGTATACTTATTTGTACAATTATCTTGCTGCACAAGAAAAATCAGATCAAAAAAGGAAAATGAAAAAGAAAAAAAAATGCAAGCAAACAACAACAAAAAGAGTGGAAATGCTATGTTGTGATCCTCACTCAGTCCCCACAGCCCTCTCTTTGGGTGCAAATGGCTCTCTTCATCACAAGTTCATTGGAACTGACCTCAATCATCTCATTGTTGAAAAGATTGGCTACTTTTCTAACTCTTCCAATCAGCTAGGACGAACTTGCTCTATTAGCTGAGCCTCCACCTCCCTTCCTCTGATTATTAGTAATAGGCTCCAAAGCTGTAAGGAAACTCATTTTGTTCAAACTTTTCATTTTATAGAAAACTGGAGGCCTTGAGAAGTTAAGTGATTTGCCCAAAATCACACAGGTGAAACAGATTTCAAGCCCAAATCTCCTGGTTTGAAATTCAGCATTCTTTTCACTATACCATTCTGTCTCTAAGTACCCAGACCATATTCAAGAAGAGCCTGCATGACTTATTCAAAAGCTGCCGGCTTGTGCATTTATTGGCCTTGAGTTGTAAATCTGGAATGCTCTGTGGAAATCACAGCAACTCTATGAACTTTGGTTTGGCCCCTTAGAAATTAAGAACGGTTCATGTAGAAGAAAGGTCTATGGTATTGGACAAAAGGAAAATGTTTTGATGTGGGAATAACTATAGGGAACTATAAGGAACAGGGCGTGCAGTTCCCCGTTTCGAGGAAAGAGAGATGTTGCCAAAAACCAGCTTTATCCTCTGCATTCTTGTGTAAAGCACACACACAAAAAAGTTTCCATTGGAACAAGGTCTCCTTATTCTCCAGGTAGATCTCAGGGTCGCTTTGGGGTGGGTGGGAATCACTTGGCTCTGTTTACACGCACCCCTGTGCTGCCCCATCCTGCCCACATTGTAGCCTCAGGGATCCAGTTCTGAATTTGACGGGATAAGCCCAAGACAGTGATTTGCCAAAAATGGGCCTCAGCCTCCACTCACCTGGTGGGGAGGATGGGGGAGAAGCCAGAAACAAAGGCTTTTGTTGTTGTGTTGTTTTTTTTTTTTCCTGGGCCTGCCTGGGGGATCCCTCCCAGGACAGAGAAATTTCTTTTCCTGTCTTTTCCATGAAAAGAAGCCCCTGAGGCTACAGAAGGATGGGGAGAGCTGGCAGCCACTGTGCCAAAAGGCTGACCAGAGCCCGGGGTCTCCAAGTGAGAGAACAATAGAACAGAAGAGATAGAAGGGGCTTAGAACATGAATGTAGGGTGTTGGATCCAGAAGGAACTTCTAGAAGAAATCATTTAATTTAACCCTGTCATCTTGTTGTGGGAAAAGCAAAGTCCAGAGGGGAGAAAGTACTTGCTAACTGAATCAAAGCCAGATTCCTTTAAGACTCTCCGAAAACCGATTTCTCTCCCCTCATGCCCTCCATTCCTTTTTGTAAATATTCATCCAAGTGGATGTGACTCTCTTGATCTAGCCTAATTCCCTTCCCTTCACAATCTTAACCCTATAGTTAACCAGATCTATAAAGCAATATCCTTTACCCTTGAATTCCTTGTCCCTACAATCTGCTCTCTCTGCTCCTACCCCAGAATCTTGAATCCTGTTGGAATGAAACATTAACATACTACACATTAGTGGTGAGAAACTGGAAAGTGAGTGGATGCCCATCAGTTGGAGAATGGCTGATTAATTGTAGAATATGAATATTATGGAATATTATTGTTCTGTGAGAAACGGCCAACAAGATGATTTCAGAAAGGCCTGGAGAGACTACATGAACTGATGCTGAGTGAAGTGAGTAGAACCAAGAGATCATTATACACGGCAACAGCAAGATTGTATTATGATTAAGTCTGTTGGATGTGGCTCTCTTCAACAAGATGATTCAGGCCGTTCCAATGATTTTGTAATGAAGAGAACTATCTACACCCAGGAAGAGGATTGTAAGAACTGAGTGTGGACCACAACATAGCATTTTTACTCTTTTGTTGTTGTTTGCATTCTATTTTCTTTCTCATTTTTTAAATTTTATTTTTCTTGTCTAGCAAGACAATTGTATAAATATGTATGCATATATTGGATTTGACATATTTTTATCATCTTTAACATATATTAGTCTACCTGCCATCTAGGGGAGGGGGAAAGGGGGAAGGAGGAGAAATTGAAAAACAAGGTTTTGCAAGGGTTCATGTTGAAAAATTATCCATGCATATATTTTGAAAATAAAAAGCTTTAATAAAGTTTTTAAAAATAAAACACTACAAATTAGGTCTATAAAATTCATGTTATCTAATTTGACTTGGGCCCTCAACACTTCCCAGCAATCTTGTTATTCCTCTCAAATTGGTTTGTTGTTGTTGTTGTTTATTCATTCAAAAAGGATCGATGATATCAGGAGGGTAATGACTTGATAAGTGAGGCAGAGATGACTGGAGTCATCAGTCTCACTCTGTCTTCCAATCATTGAAGTATAGAAAGACATAGTCAAGACAACTGGTGATGACCCCTAACTAAATGTCCAAACTTGGACAAAAGAGGACCTGAAAAAAATGTGACTTCCTCCCTTCACTGCAGAGAGGAAGACTGGTTGCAAATATCAGATTTTTTTATGTGTTGGTTGGTTTTACTGAACTTCTTTTCATTCCTAACAAAAGATGCATCAAACTTTCTCTCTCCTTAAATTCCCACCCTCATTCCCTCACTCTCACCTGTGGCCTCTTCTCTTTACTTTACAGGGAAGATGGAACCCAGCATCCTTGAATTGCCTCCTGTTTCCTCAAAACCTCAAAATCTTCATTCATTCTGTTCCTTTGCTTTCATCTCAAAAGATGAAGTGAACCCTTCTCCTTTCCAAGGACCAATTCTTGATCCTATCCCTTTCCCCATCCTACAGCGTTTTTGATGATTACATCATTACTTCTCTTTTTCCAGGGTCTTTCCACTCTTGTTACATTCTCTCCTTTGATATTTTCTTTCATGTGCTTCCATTCAATCCTTTATCATATCTATATGGAAAACTCCCAAATTCAGATATACCTACCACCCCATTCTCTCTTGCTGGTCTGGATATCTCTAAATGTCATGCTACTAGCATCTTCAATCCAACATGTTCAAAATGGAGCTCACTGTCACCCCCCTCCAAATCTACCCCTCCTCCCAATTTCCCATTTCTATTGATGGTACCCCAGTCACATAGGCTCAAAACTGGGAGTCATATTTATTTCTTCCTTACCCACCTAACTAAGCAAATACAGGTGACAGTGGATAGCACACGAGGGCTGACTTCAGAAAGACCTGAGTCTAAATCTAGTCTTAGATATATTCTAGTTGTGTGACTCTGGGCAAATCACTTGACCTCTATATGACTCAGTTTCATTAACTGTAAAATGGTGGTGGTAATAATAGCACCTGACCTCTCAGGGTTGTTGAGGATTAAATGAAACAATATTTGTAAGGTGTCTAGCAAAGTACCTGGTATATCATAGGTGCTTAATAAATGCTTGCTTCCTTCTTTCTCATGATTTTTACCTCCACAATCACTCTTACATTTGTTTGTTTCTTTCTGTGCCTACTACCATCATCCTAGTCCAAGGTTTCATCATTTGTCTCCTAGATTTTTCTGACTGGTTTTCCTGCCTCCAGTCTATCCTCTGAACTGGGGTTGATTCAGATGATTAGACTTAGTCATCTTAAACACAGCTGACAAAATAATCATCCTGGTGCAGAGGTCTGATGACCTCAATCTCTTGTTCAAAAGCTGTCCAGTAGTTTCATACTACCTACAAGATGAAAAATGTACCCCCTAATCTGGCCTTCTCCCATCTGACGCTAGCCTACCTGTCCAGTTTTCTTAAATTTCCCTTCCTGATATGTCTCTACTTTCCAGCCAAAGCCCAGTGTTCACTGTCCCCAGAATTAAACTTGCCATCTTCCACCCCCTTGCCTTCATGCAACTGTCTTCCTTGCCTAGAATGTATGGCCACTTCATTTTTGATTTTTCAAATTCTTGCCTTCCTGCAAGACCCAGCTCAGGAGATCCCCTCACTGAAAGTCTGTATCTTTCTATTACTGTGAATTTCTACTTGAACAGTTTGTCAGAATCTCACCTTTGCCTCCAATATGTTTTACTTTAACTGTTTCCAAAGCTCCACTCTGTCTTCCCATTCCTTTGACTCCCTAATCCAAAAGCCCCTTCCTGCTTACCACTCCTTCATAGGTGCCATGTTCCCTTATTTAGAATGTAAGCTCTGAAACTACGTGTTTGTAATAAGGATTTTATTTTGCTTGTTTTCTCAATTGGTTGGAGGTGGTGATGGTAAAGAAAATGAATTTTTTTTAAAGAAAAGAAAATAGTTTTAAAACTCAAGGAGGAAGAAGAAAGAAAAAAAGAAATTTACATGATAATTTTATTATATATTTAAAAGGAATAGTAAGTTGTACATAATAGATTCACAGTTTTGTGTGCAATCATATTTTTATTATATTATGTTATGGAAATGCTTGTTTTAGTCCATGTGTAAGTAAAATAATTAATTTTTAAAAGATTCTATTCTTGGATTATTTAGCAATAAATTCATAGATCTTTGCTGGGAGAAAAAAAGAGGTTTTCGCCTCTCGAAGGCAGAAACTCTCTCACACATGCTTTCTCTCTTTCTCTCTCTGTTTGTCTCTATTTTTCTTTTTCTTATTATTTGTATCACTAGAGCTTAGTACAATATGCATGGTACATAGTTTGATTTATTCATTCATCATCTCTCTCTACATTACATTCATTAAAATGTAAACTCTATGCATGTAGGAGTTCTATAATTTTTATCTTTGTGGTCATTTACTGGATAGAATCACCCCAGAAAGGTACTGGTAAATGTTTAATAGGCTCCCCTATCCTCTCCCTCCCTCATCCCAGTATGTACCACATCTTTAAGTTTAATTTGCATTATTAAGATTTTTTTCTCCATCTCTTTCTTAAGTCTAGGCAATCAACAAAACAAAAAATACACCAAGCTTCAAGATTTGGAGCATTTGCCAATTTCCAAAGTGTAAATGTTCTAAAAATTTAACAATTGGCTCTCAGGAGCTGGTATGAACTGGTTCTGGTATACCTCTGTATTGTCTCCTTCCATGTGTCCCTGTGTCTTTGTTCACACCCTTTTCTCAGTATGGACTAGTTTGCTTTTTACCCCCCCCTCCAGGTAAATTCTTCCTACTTCTCAAACTAGCTCAAACAGCTCAAGTCTCACCCCAACTAGGAAGCCTTCCTTGATCACACTGGACCACAATGACTTGTTCTCTCTCTGAATTCTAATAGCCAAGAGTTGGCTGGGTTTTTTTTTCCTGCTCTCTTGACTGGTCATCTAGCACAAACTACCTGAGATTATTTATGATTTCTTTATGTGTGAGTTTTACCTGTAAGCTGTTTGAAGCAAATGTATCTAATTCAGTTTGTTTCTCTTCTACCTTTCCCCTTTTCTCTCTTCTTTCTCCTCATTTCCCCTATTCCTTCTGAAGGCACTTAGTAAATGTTCTTTAGCACAAAGGGAAGAATTCATCTCCCAAGAGTTAGATTTTGAATCATTATCTTTAGCCTTCCTTGGACTCTACAAGATTGACTGGGATCTGAAGAATCTCAACTTTTGGTTGAAAGATCTAGTACTTAGAAACCAATGCCGCACCATGATCTGTGGAATCAGAAAGCCCAGACTTTCAGCAAGTTAACTAAGCAGATTCTCCCTCCCCCCCCTCCACTAGAAAAGAAAGTTTCTCAATATCATTGTTCTTTCTTGGTTTTTTTCTCCCTCCCACACTCATAAATTTCTAGATCAAGTGGGTTTTCCAGAATTTGTAAAATCAAAATCCTGTGTAAGCAGATAACACAATTAATGGTGCAGCCCCACTAGTGGAATCATCTGACTCTTGACAGGGGACTTGGTATGACAAGAAGTATAGTGCAGGCTCCAAAAGGCTCCTTTCTATGGGTTTTCTAAACTTTCACATTCTATAAGGAGCTATTGAACATAAAATTTTAGAGTCAAAAGGTGTTGGAATCTTTACAAACTGACAACTCATTAGAGTTGATGTTTTGGGCACTAGGATTCCAACAAAAAGGGGTCTTAGAGATCATCTAGTTCAAATCCTTAATTTTACAGAGGAATTTTACAGAACATGGGAAGGTAGAATGACTTGGCCAGGATCATGCAAACTTAGTGACATGGAGTGAATAAGAACCCAATTCTTAGGTTTCCCAGTCAATCAATGAATAAATAAACATTTTAAATACCTGATATATGCCACGAGCAGGGAGATTGAGACTCATCATACAGAAAGCTTATAGCTCTCTAGGAGAGCTGAGGAAATCACCATGTGAAAAAGTATAGATGGAGAAGAGGACCCAGGACTGAACTCTGTGGGATTTTATGTATGAGGATCAATCAAAAAAGACAGAGAAGAGGTGGTTAGATAGGAAGGAGGAGAATCAGGAGAGCATGATGCCCTGAAAATCTCAAAGGGACAGGAAAAGAAAATGTTAATTAGTATTGTCAAAGACAGCAAAAAGGTCAAGGAGAATGAAGCTTGAGAAAAGGCCATTGGATTTGACAACTAAGACATGACTAGTAACTGCACAGAGCAATTTCAATGGAATGAATAGGTCAGAATTCAGATTGTAAGGGGTTAAGAAAAGAGAGAGGAAAGAAAATGAAGGCACAAATTATAGATGGTCTTTTCAAGGAGTTTAGTCATAGAGTACTAAAGAGGGATAAGATCATAGTCATTGAGGATAAAAGGATCAAGTGTTTTTGGTTTTATTTTCCAGTATAGAAACATATTCATAGGTAACAGGGAATGAGGATGTAGATAGGGAGAGATTGAAAATAAGTGGTGGAGTGAAGATGACAGCAATGGATGAACCAGGATAGAATGGGATCAAGTTAGCAGGTAAATGGTTAGCTTTGAAAAAGTATAAGGCTACTTCATCATTTAAAGATAAGATAAAGAAGAGCACTATAGAAATCTTATGAATAATAAGTGATGTGTAAGAGGGGAAGAAGAGGGAGCTCAGCAAATGGCATCAATTTTTTCTGTAAAATATGAGACAGGGTTCTTAGCTGAGAGAGTGGAGGGAAGAAAAGTCTTGAGAGATTTGAGGAGGGATGAGGTTTGGAAGGGCTAATGTATACATTAATGAATTGGTAAAAGATACAGTAAGATTGCCTAGCATCAGTGAAGGCCCAATTGAGGTTGTATAACATAAATTGTAGTGGAGCTATCATTGTTGTGTGATTTTTCTCCATTATCCATTCAGCAGCACATGTGGAAGGAAGGCAATGAAAGGTAGGAGTGGTCCAAGGTTGCAACTTGACAGGGCAGGTGTAAATAGCAAAATGATAAGAAGACTAGGGATTCAAGAGAAGAAGGCAATGTAAAGTTAAATTAATTCATTAAAGGGTCAAAGAGAGACTAGTATAGAGGAGTTGGTCTGGGAGAGAATTAAGGAGTCAAAGAATTGGAGATTACAGTATAAATAAAGAGTATGGCTTGGCCATTTGTTTACTGGCTAAGAAATAGAGTTGTTGATCAGTGGAATAGGTTAGGCTTACAAGACACAATATCAATGACTACAGTACTCTAGTGTTTGGTAAACCTAAAGACTCTAGCTTCTAGGATAAGAACACAGTATATGACAAAAATGCTGGGAAAATTGGAAAATAGTATGGCCAAAACTAGACACTGACCAATCAATACCTAACACCCTATACCAAGATAAAGTGGAAATGGGTTCATGATTTAGACATAAAGAATATTACAAGCAAATTAGGAAAACAAGGAATAGTCTACCTCTCAGATCTGTAGAGAAGGAAGGAGTTTATTGCCAAAGAAGAACTAGAGACAATATAAAATGCAAAATGGATAATCTTGATTATATTAAATTTAAAAGGTTTTAAACAAACAAAACCAGTGCAACCAAGATTAGAAGAGAAGCAGAAAAGTGGAAGCCTCATTTCTAAAATATGTAGAGAATTGACTCAAATTTATAAGAATACAAGCTATTCTCCAACTGATAAGTGATCAAAGGATATGAACAAACAATTTTCAGATGAAGAAATTAAAACCATTTCTAGTCATATGAAAAAAATGCTCTAAATCACTATTGATTACAGGAATGCAAATTAAGACATCTCTAAGGTACTATTACACACCTCTTAGATTGGTTAAGATGACAAGAAAGATAATGATAAATGTTAGAGGGAATGTGGGAAAACTGAGACACTAATACATTATTGGTAGAGTTGTAAACTGATCTACCCATTCTGATTAGCTTTGGTAAAGTATAAGGAGAGTAGTCTGGAACTATGTCCAAAGGACTATCAAATTGTACATGTCCTTTGATCCAGCTATGTCTGTACTGGATCTGTATCCCAAAGAGATCACAAAAAAGGGACATGCACATGTGCAAAGGGAAGGGATGTGTAGGAAAAGGATTAGGGGGAAGGGAGGGAGAAAAATTTGGAATGCAAGGTTTTGTAAGAGTGAATGTTGAAAATTATCTTTGCATGTATTTGAAAATAAAAAGCTATTTTTTTTTTAAAAAAGAGTGTGGTAGGAGTAAGGGCAGGTAGAGGGAGAGGTAAAAAGCCACTTGATTATGGTAAAATTAGGGGATTTCTGGATTCTTCAACATAAAGGTGCTACATTTGTGGGTGATGGCAAGATCAACATTATACCCATCTTTGTATGTGACTGACATGGAGTGGAAGAGTAGGTCAAAGGAAATGAATAAGATGTGGAATTGAGTGGTTAAGGTGTTTGAAGGAGAGTCAATATGTATGTTGAAGTCCCCTAGTATGAAGGCAGAGCTGGTATTGCAAACTGGGTACCAAATTTATCAAGGAAGGAAAAGAGTGACTTGAGGGTCTATAGACAACAGCTACCAAGAATTTGAATGATTAGTAGATATGAACAGCACAAACAGTACTGAGTGATGGAAGTAGGGGAAAAATCTGAAAGTGGCAATCTAGAACAAAGAATATTCCAACCAGTATGATAAAAACGAAAAGTATAACCAGTGCAGGAAAGTAGCGAGGGAGGCTGTGTTATCAGGGAAGCCAAATGTCAAGTAATATAATAGCTAACAGATAATAACAACAGCTGATACAAAGAGTTGGAGAGAAAACATTTTAAGTAGTCTATGGAAGAAGCATTCCAGAGGGCACAGTAGAAGGAGTGTGTAGTGTTTGGTTGGAATTCAGGGTTAAATGGGATAAGAATAAGGAACTTGGGGATAAGACAATGGGAAACCTAACCAGAGAAGTATGTGATTTTGAACAAGTGACAAAAAGCATAAAGATTGGACATCCCATCCCTGCCTTTAAGTTATCCCTTTATGTCAAAATTTGAACCTTCCTTTCTCAGCAAGAAGAATTTTGAGTAGGATGCTTAGTCTTAGGGCCCTAAACTAAAGGAAAAAAATCTTTTCCTTTCCCTCTAGCCCTTTATAGTCCATGTAGGCAGTCATTAGTCAGAAGGGACCCAAGCAGTTGGCTAAGCCTATGCTGGAGTGCCAAAAGTCTCATTAGTTTGCCACCAGTAAAAGTCTCCAAACAATCTGAACACTTGCCATCTAATCAGGACACCTTCTTCACAAGACAGTTTGCCAGATCTAAATATTCCAACTAGGATCAACTAATCTCTTACTCTCCCATTAATCACAACTATACTGTCAGGCCGACTGCCCTAAAGCATCTCTCTGATTATACTTGTCTCCTGGAACAAAAAATTTCAATGGATTTCCATTAGCCACAGATAACAAAAACAATAATAGCTTACACAAAAAGACTGAAAAGTATTTTCCATCCACTATTTCATTTTGAACCTAACAACAATTTTATGAGATTAGTCCTACAAATATTATTATCCACATTTAATAAATAAGGAAACATACTAAGAGAGATTGTGACCTAGTCACACAACTATTAAATGTCAGAAATGGGATTCAATGTCAGGTTTTTCTGACTTCAGGTCATATTGCTTTGAATAGATTTTTTTTCTTTTTGTTGAGGCAATTGGGATTAAGTAATTTGCCTAGGTCACACAGCTAATAAGTGTTAAGTGTCTAAGTCCAGATTTGAACTTCTGACTGCAGGGCTGGTGCTCTATCCACTGTGCCATCTAGCAGTCTCCTTTGAATAAATCTTTAGGGTTAGATGGATCCTAAAGTAAGTCTAATTTACAAATGAGGAAACTGAGGTACAGATTCAGACAAGGTCATACGGTTATTAAGTGGTAGAACAGAACTTAAACTCAGGTTTACTCTAAATCCAGTGGCATTTCCAATACAACAGCATTAGAAAAAATATAAACCTAAACTGGCATTCAAAATGTTCCACAATCTGGATCCAAATTTCATTTTCAATCCTGTCTCTCACTGCTACTTTCAATTCAACTCTCATCAGAACAGTCTTCATCTAGACAGAATACTGCAAATATTCTCATGACTGTGCCTTTGATCCTGCTGTTCTCTCTACCTTGAATTCCTTTCCTCTATCCCTCAATCTTTGCCTAATGAAATCCTAATATTCTTTGAGGCTCAAATGCTACCTCTTTCATGAAGCTTTTCATTTTTTAAAAAAAATTGTTATTGATTTTATTTTTAATACTATTTTATTTTTCCAAATTCATGCAATGATAGCTTTCAACGTTCACCTTTGCAAAACTTTGCTTTTGAAATTTTTCTCCCTCTTCCCCCTCAGCTTCTCATGACCCCACAGTTGGAAATAATCTCTCTCCTGAATCATAACTCTGCAACATTTGATAATAATAATAATAACTTTCATTTCTATAATACTTTAGAACTATAAAAACTGATAGGTAAATAGGGATAGCTAGGTGGTATAGTGGATAAAGTGTCAGACCTGGAGTCAGGAAGACTCATCTTCCTGAGTTTGAATCTAGTTCCAGACACTTACTAGCTATGAGACCTTGGACGTGTCACTTAACCCTGTTTGCCTCAATTTCTTCATCTATAAAATGAACTGGAGAAGGAAAAGGCAAACCTGCTCTAGTATCTTTGCCAAGAAAATCCCAAATGGGGTCATGAAGAGTTGAACGTGACTGAAACAACTCAACTACAAAATAAGATGAATATAAATCAAAACAGTGCTAAGCTTTTGCCTCCTACCCAGCAAATTGGTAAAGATGAGAAGAGTCAATATTCAACAAGTTGTAGAAAGATGAATATCCTAATATGCTACTGGTGGAATTGTAAATTGGTTCAATAGTTTTGGAAAGTGATTTGTAATTATTTTTAAAAGTGTCTAAAATGTCCATTCTTTGACTCAGAAATCCTACTATAAGGCATATACTCCAAAAGGAACAGGGATAAAAGTCTCATACACAATAAAATATTTATAATATAACTTTTTGTAATAGTAAAGCAATGGAAGACCATCAAGTGGAGAATGGCTAAACAAATGATGATATACCTCCTCATATTTTGATTATCACAATAACCACCTAGTAAGTCTTGCCTCAAGTCTCTTCCAACTCCAAACCATTTTCTACTCAGCCACCAAAGTGATTTTTCTAAAACACAGGTGAGATTATGTCATCAGTTTTCTCCCCCTTCCCATCCCTTCATAGACTAAGTGACTTCCTAGTGGCTCCAAGAGCAAATACAAAATATTCTATTTGTCATTCAAAGTCCTTCATGAGTTAGGCCCTGCCTACCTTTCCAATCTTTTACCTTCCTCTGTAACAAATACTCTTTTTGATCCAGTGACCAGACTATTTCACAAACAAGTTACTCTATCTCTTAACTCTAAGTATTTTCTTGAGCTGTCTCCTTCCCACTCTATCCCTCTTCCCCTCCTTCCCCACCTCTCCTCCCCCCCCAAAAAAAAACCCAGAAATTCTCTCCTTTCTCTATACTGATTACTGACTTCTGGCTTCCTTTAAATTTCATTTAAAATCCTACCTCCTGTAGGAAGCTTTCCCCAAATCCTTCTTCATTCCAGTGCCTTCCCTCTGTTAATTATTTCCTATTTATCCTTTATATAGTTTGTTTTGTATTTATTTTTGCATGTTGCCCCCTTCCCATTTCATTGTAAGATCCTTGAGAATAGGAATTCTCATTTTCCTGCTTGTATCACCAGCACTTAGCTTTTTTTTTTTTTTTTCAAAAAACTGGGATAATTTACTTTTTGTCCTGTGACTTTTTCACTTGAAATATAGAAAATATAGGACTATAGAAAAAGCAGGCTTGAAAAAATCCATTGTATTTCAAATGAAGATACTTGACTAGTTTTTAAACCCAAATCATTCTAGGTTTCATTTGATGGCCAATAACAGTCCTTAGACCAAACCTCAGTGGCTCAGTTTAGGTTTTAATGCTTAATATGATTATAAATAGCAATTGTTTTCTGTTCTGGCTTGAAACTTTGAAGGTCTACCCCTCAAATAGTCCCTTAATATTTATGAAATAGTAAGTCAGGCCATCTTTTATCTCACTTCTTACCTAGCCCTTAAACATTGAATGGATAGTGCCTCAGACAAACTGAGAGACAAATTGAGACTTGGAAAAGACTTTAATTTAGACAGTCCAAGGTCACCCAATGCAACCTGGGCCATCACCAGCCCTCTTGATTTTTGTCTTGCCTTTATTTAAACTTCTATGACTCTGGAGGAAAGAGTAAGGCTGACAACTTTATGCAATCTTAAATCTGCCTCACTTAACTCTAATTTATGAGTAATTCAAGATATCACCTTTGCAATATTATTGCTCATCTTTGAGAGTGAAGGACAAACAACAACATTTATCCTGCTTATAACTTGCTTCCTATATATTTGTTGGCTTATTGTCTCCTTCATTAAATTGTAAGCTCCTTGAGGATAAGGACTGTCTTTTGATCTTTTTTGTATCTTTATCACTTAGCACAGTGTCTGGAACATAGTAGGTACTTAAGAAATATTTATTGATTTTATGCTGTGAGAAATTATGAATATGATGAGTACAAAGAAACAGAAAAACTCAGGAGAACTGATAACACAAGGTTTTTAAAGCAGAATCAGGAAAGAAGTGTGCACATTGACTATAATAATGCAAATGGAAAGAATGACAACAATAAAAATGGAAACTGAAAGCTGGGAAATTATAAAGAAGCGGCCCTAAGGAAGAGATATGAGAAAGCACTTCCTTTCTTTGCAGATATAGGGGACCATGGGTATAGAATACCTATAATGTTACATTTGATTAATTTGTTGATTTGTTTCATTGAACTGATATTTTATTTATTTTTATTTTTTGTTATGACAGGAATTGTTCAGTTCACAGACCTAGGGCTATAAATACATAAAGACATATATACATACATGTATATATATATACATATATATAGATAGATATAGATATATATATATAAATATATACATATAGATAAAAACTCACATATATCATTGTATTTCAATATAATTGGTTTCATCTACAATGTTATGTTTGTTTTCTTTTTTTTTTTTTTGCATTTAAAATATTATTCTGAGGGGCAGCTAGGTGGCACAGAGAGCACCATCCCTGAAGTCATGAGGACCTGAGTTCAAATCTGCCTCAGACACTTAACACTTCCTAGCTGTGTGACCCTGGGCAAGTCACTTAACCCTAATTACCTCAGCAAAAAATAAAAAAATAAAAAATGAAAACATTATTCTGAGAAGAGGTCCACAAACTTCCTTAGGCTCCTAAATGTATCGGTGACTCCCCAAAAGTTAAGAGCTCCTTTTATAAGAGAACTCTGAGACAAGGAAAGGGGAGGCACATAGTAGGAAATGAAGGTAATATAAATACACAATTGTCAATAAAAGGTTATTTTTTTTAAGTTTCACAAGGCACTTTCTCCAAAGCAGCTCTGTTGTGAGGCAGGGCTGGATAAATCATTTAAGCTGTGTCTGCCTCAGTGTCCTCATTTATAAAAATATGGATAGGAGGGGAAGCTAAGCAGCGCAGTAGATAGTGCACTAGCCCTGGAGATAGGAGGATCTGAGTTCAAAGCTGACCTCAGACTTTGATACTTACTAGCAGTTTGATCTTGGGGTATATCTCTTAGCCCTAATTGTCTCACAGAATAAATGAGCAAATGAATAAAATAAAATGTGAATAATAGCGCCCCCTCTCTAGGTTGTTTTAAAGATTAAATGAGATAATTGTAAAACACTTTAAAGTACTATCATATATAAATGCTATCATCATTAATAATGTCTAATAGAGTACTAAAAGAGCTCAAAACCACACTAAAACTTTGGAACACTTTGTATATCAGTTTAGGAAAGTGAAACCTCAAGATATCACATGTCACATTAATAAGAGAGCCAATACTAAAACTGGAGCTCAGGTCTCCAAATTCCTAATCCAGGACTCTTTTTGGAAAAAAAAAAAAAAAGAAAAGAAAGAAAAACTTTTTATTTTCAAAATACCTGCAAAGATAGTTTTCAAATTCATACTTGCAAAACCTTGTGTTCCAATTTTTTCTCCTTCCCTTCCCCCATTGTCCTCCCCTAGACAGCAAGTAATCCAATGTAGGTTAAACATGTGCAATTCTTCTATACATATTTCCACAATGATCATGCTGCACAAGAAAAAAAATCAAATCAGAAATGGAAAGAAATGAGAAAGAAAGAAAAAAAAGCAAGCAAATAACATCAAAATAGATGAAAATAATGTATTGTGATCCATAGTCAGCCTCCACAGTCCTCTCTCTGGATGCAGATGGCTCTCTCCATCACAAGTCTATGGAATTGGCCTGAATGTTGTTGTTGAAAAGAGTCTGCCTTTTTTTTTAATCCCTTACAGAAAGAATCATGAGCTAGAGAAGCAAATGGCAAACCACTCTAAGATCTGCCAACAAAACCCCAAATGGGGGTCATGAAAAGTAGGATACATCAACAACCTGAATAAAGTTGCAGGGATAGTAAGGGATGGAACCTGGATTGAAATTCAGTTTCTTTAACACCAAGAGACAGTGATCTTTTTACTACCTTAAAACTGCCTTCCAAGCAAATCTGAATATTAGGCTTGTGTTGACCTAACACTATTCCTAATGGCTTATTTATTTAACTGTCCTCTTAAGTGACTCTTAGCACTTCAAAGGAGTTTTAAAACACTAACAATTAAGCGTCTCAGGGAAAGCCCCTTTTATTATAGCTGTAGGTGCTAAATGCCCTTAATGAAGCCACCAGTTAAATAAACAAATCATTAAGCTGAGGACCCAAGTACAGAATAAACTAGGCCCCAGTCAATGATTTGCTGAAGACTGCCGGAGGTTCCTCCTAGGGAGTCTGAACCAACAATTCTTTATGGTGGGACTTAAAATAAGCAGTGAAAATGAATCAAATATTTATTAAGCACCCATTGTTTGCAAAGCACCTTTGATGGTGTAGAGAGGGGGGAGAGGTGAGGGAATACAAAGTCTAGATAAAAGAAGCCCTGGCCATTTCAATTTTCCAATATCAGAGAGGGAGAAACTATCACTCAGATAACTACACAATATGGCACACTAAGTGAATAGAGGGTGGTCCAAGGTATCCACAAAATTCAAGTTTTATTCCTTCCTCAGATACCTGCTATGTGATCCTGGGTAAATCAGTTATTCTCTTTGGGCCTCTGTTTTCTCAACTCTGAAATAAAAAGCTTGAACTCCATGGTCTTTGAGATCCTTTTCAGCTCTAGAATCCATGAACTGTGATCATTATATCATAAATGCATTGTTGTTGTTATTCAGTCATATCTGACTCTTTATGATCCTATTTGAGATTTTCTTGGCAAAGACACTGCAGTGGTTTTCTTCAAACAGCCCATTTTACAGATGAGGAAACAGAGGTAAACAGAGTTAAGTGATCTGGCCAGGGTCACTTAGCTAATAAGTGTCTGAGGTCAAATTTGAACTCAGGAAGAAGAGCCTTCCTGGCTTCAGGCCCTGCACTTGATCCACTACTCTGGCCAAATAAGTGCACTAGTCAGAGTTATGTTCAGCTCAAGGAATAAAAGTCATTATGACCAGCAGGTAGCAGAGAAAGATTTATGAAGGAGATAGCTTTTAAATTGGACTTTAAAAAGTGAGCAGGAATTTAAGAAGCAGAAATGGAAAGGGAGGGCATTCCATATGGAATACTCAAAGGAAACCAAGGAGCCTTGGAAAGGAACCAAGGAGAAAAATTACAGGACCCAGTATTTAATAGCACACCTCTAGTAGCAGGTGCTTAATAAATGCTGCTAAGTATGGAGTTTGGTCAGCAGTTTAGTTTCATAAGAATATATAGAGAACAGTAGTATAGTTCTATAAAACACCCAGTAATTTAGTACCCAGGAATCTAAGACTGTCAAGATAGGATAGTGACAAATTCCTGAGTGCTTTGACAACCAGGGAGAGGAATTTGGTATTTTATCCAAAAGGCCAGTTGAACTCCACATCTTTGCACAGGTTGTCTCCCATGCACGAGAGTAGAGACAGGAAGAGCTGAAAGTAGGCTATTGTGATAATCTAGGTAAATGGTGGCAACAGGGATAGAGAAGAGGGGACAAATTCAAGAGAAGCTGAAGGGACACCATTTGGGAATTGACTGGATTCTAATCTCACCACTCAACAGAAACAGCTTTCTAAAAGTTCTCCAAATGATCCCTCTATTGCAAAACCATCCCTCATCCTTCTTGACCTCTCTGCAGCACCTGACACTGTGGGTCTCCCCTCTTCCTGCATACTTTCTCCTCTTTTGGGTGTCATGATATCATGCTGTGCTGGTCTGACCTCTCCTTAGGCTCTTTTGCTGGGTCATCATCCATATCATGTCCTCTAACTGTAGGTGTACTCCAATAATCTGTCTTAGTTCTTATCTCTCTATATTCTTTCCTGATGATGTCATCAGGTCCCATGGCTTCAGTTATCACCTTTTGCAGATGTTTCCAGGTCTATATATCCATCCTTAGTCCTTTTGAAGAGTTTCAGTCTTACAACATCAATCTCTTGTCAGATATCTCCCCATGAAAACCTTATAACCACCTCAAACTTACAATATCCAAAATAGAACTCATTATCTCCTTCCCTGCAACCTATCGTGCTTCCAAATCTCTCTAATTCTCTTGAGGGTACCAAAAACCTTCTTAGTTACAAAGGGTTACAAATTCAAGAGACATCCCCAACTCTTCGCCCTTGTCCTACCAACATTCAGCTACTTGCTAAGTCATTTTATTTTTAATTCCTCAATAGCTTTTGTATCCTCTACTTCACAAAGCCACTACCAAAATTCAGGCTTTTCCTACCTTTGCTGTTGTAAAAGTCTCCTAATGGGACCTCCAGTTTCTCTCCCTCTTCAATCTATCCTCCACATAACAGCCAAAATAATTTCTTTTAAGTTCAAGTTTAACCAAGTCACTTCCTTACTCAAGAAATTTTACTAGCTCCCTATTACCTCTAAGATAAAATCCAAATTCCACACTGACATTTACAACCTTCCACATTCTGTTTCTAGCTTACCTTTCCAGACTTGTTACATATTACTTCCCTTTTCACATGCTACATTCTACATTATATACTATATATTTCAGGCAAACAGGCTCTTCCTCACACTTGGCACTCCATTTCCATACATTTACACAGCCTGTCTCCCGTGCACATTTAGAAATGGGTGCCCAATCAACCATTTCCATAATAGAGCTCAGACTAAGAACAAAAGTTCTTCAAACTAGAAGGATGATGCACAAGAATAGAAGAAGAAACTTGGCCACAATCCACAGATATTCTATAAATTATTGAATGAATTAAGAAAAGGGTTCATTGCACCCCTGGAGGAAGACCTTGTAAGCTATAAAAGGATCTGGAGAATACTAGATATCTCATCCTCTCATTAATGTCCTAGTGGTCCCCCCCAGATCATCTGAAGGCAGTATCTGCAGGAAGATCAAAGACAGATGAATGCAGATTCATTATTTCCCAGGGGAACTTCATAAAAATATAATGAATGAGAGAAAAAGAACTATATGCTTTCTCAATGTGAGCCCACTTTCCTCTGAACTCTGTATGTATTTGTGGGTGATGTTTTGTGCTAACTGTTATTACTGGACCACCTTAGTAAATATGCTAAGATAGCTAAGTGGTGCAATGGATAGAGCACCTGACCTGAAGAATTCAAATTTAGCTTCAGACATTTCCTAGCTTGTTCACCTTGGGCAAGCCATTTAACCTCTTTTGACTCAGTTTCCTCAACTGTAAAATCATGATAATAACAGCCTCCTCCCAAGGTAGTGAGGATCAAATGAGAAAATATTGTAAAGCCCTTAGCACAGTTCTTGGCACATAATAAGTGCTTTGTAAATATATGGCACTACTTTTGTTGGTACTGGTGCTTCTGCTACTGCTGCTATTGTTAGCTCTTTGTAAAAGCTATTATGGCTATGAGCTAACTAAATTGATTATCAATTAATAATGATGGAGAGAGGCATACCTGTGGGGCTCAAGCCAATGGCATTAAAAAATTACCTGTTGGGGATACCTCTAGCTTCCTGAAAGGGCTGGATCTGTAGCTAAAGTTTTAGGGGAAGTGTCCAAATTATTTGTGAGAGTGGGAGTTGAGAGGACCATCAGAACATATATGGGCTACTCTCCAAAAAGTATAAGTTCTAGTCACATTCTCGATGCTTTTATGTAAGATCCTTGCAGGATAAGAATAGGTAAAAGGAACTCAAAGGCTACCTGGACAATTACTCACTTTACAATTGAGGAAACTGAGGTCCAGAAAAGGGAGGTACTTTTTTTTCTTTTTGTCTTTGCACATCCAATACAAGATACTCCATCTCTTGGTTCTGGGCATTTTCTCTGTCTGTTCCTTATATTTTATTAGTACATATAGAATGAATATATATATATATATATATATATATATATACAGAGAGAGAGAGAGAGAGAGAGAGAGAGAGAGAGAGAGAGAGAATGCTCTCTACCTACCAGCCCCAACTAAAATTTTGTCTTTGTCAATTCCTCTTACTTCTAATGCCTTTCCTCTGTTAATTATTTCCTGTTTATCCTAAATATAACTTGTTTTATATATATTTGTTTGAATTCTCCTCCCCTGTTAGATTGTAAGTTCTTTGAGGGCAGGGGCTATCTTTTGACTCTTTTTGTATCCTCAGAGCTCTAGCATAGTGACTAGCACTGACTAAATATTTGGTAGATTGGATTAGACTGAATTGATGAGCAGAAATGGAGTGGATTGGACTAGACTGGACTGTATTGCATTGGATGGACTGAACTGGATATGAGAAGTGAGGGAAGGTTGGAAAGGTTCAGGATTCATTATCCCTATCCATTAATCTGATGATTTGAAAATAGGAGGCCAGGGATGGGGGCATCACAGGCAGCAATAAGGAGAGGAAGAGCAGGTTTTAGGAGAAAGCTGACATGCTTGGTTTTGAACAAACTGAACACTTTGGTGAGAAATCAGGAGAAGGCAGAAGCAGAGCACATTCCCTTCCTCAAGAAGCTCACAGTGGGGTTGGGTAAGCTTTAAACCCTCCCTTGAGACCATTTGAGAATAATTCCATATTAAATTACACTATTCTGAATCAAGAAAGAATGGCTTTAGAGGTAGAGAAGAGCCTTATGATGCAGAAAGATTTTCTGTAGTGCATAGACCTTATTTTTGGATCTGAAGTCTTTGGGAAGGGTAACAAAGAAAAGGGCTGAGTATGAGGTCAGAGGATCTGGTTCCAGCTCCTGGCGCTGCTGCTGACTCCATCTGTGATCACGAACAAGTCATTTTAGGCATCTGTGGGCCTCAGATACTTCATCTGTAAATTGGGAATGATATGACTGGGTAACCTTTAAGCATCTGAACCCTCAGCTCTATGAGTTCTGCTCTCTTGCCTTTGGCTTCTGGACAAGCCCCTCTGGGAAAGCCAAGGATGACTCAGCTTATTGTCATCTGTCTGGGGGTGGTGAGGGACAGCCCTGGGTGGAGGCAAGAAGAGGGACTTGATTACCTCTGCAGGTCCCTTCCAACCACACACCTGCTGCTTATAGAACCCAAGATGCCTTGGAAGAAGACAGTGGGTGTTGGCCAAGTCATCAGGCTTTCACCATGATGCTTGTTGATGTGGATTTTTTCTGTCCAGGCCTTGGATTTTAATAGTATAAGGAACTTTGCATGTAGATATTCCTTCCACTGATGCAAATCTGTACCTCATTTGTAATTCATAGTGACTTGCTCATGATCACATGAGTGTAATGTATGAAGGCAGCATCTGGATCCAGGTGTCCCTGATTCCAAGGCCAGTCCCTTCCTTGCCTTGAGGATCACATGAAGGAGAATGGAATGATATTTCTTAGGCTGAGAAAGACTGCAGCTTAAAGAGGGAAATTCAATTTAATTTAACGTGTATTTATGTGTCAAGCACCGTGCTAGGTTTTGAGGATGAAAAGATAAAAATTAAATGGGCCCTCAGGGAAAGTATGTTCTATAAGAAACAGTCTAAGAAATGTCATTCCTTTCTCCTTTCCCTGACCCTTAAAGCAAGGCAAAGGAAAGGAGAAAGAAAATTTGAACTCATATGGTAGTTCTTTAAGGAATGCTTGGGTGATCTTCACATAGCAGATCTTAGAGTATTTATATGTAATTTGCTTTACAAATTAAAGGGGGGAAATAAAAGAGGGAAGAGAGAAAGAGAGAGGAGGGGAAGAAGGTGAAGAAAAAGAGGAGAAGGAGGAAGAAAAGGAGGAAGAGGAACAGAAGAAGATGATGACAAAAAAGAAAGAAGAAGATGAAGGAGTAAGAAGAGAAAAGAGGAGGAGAAAGATGGGGGAGGAAGAGGAAAGAGGGAGAGAGAGGAAGGGAGGAAGAAAAAAGAAAGGAAGGAAGGAAGCAAAAAGAAAGAAAGAAAGAAACAAAGAAATAAAAAGAAAGGAAGGATGGAAGGAAGAAAGGAAGAAAGAAAGGAAGGAAGGAAAGAAGGAAGGAAGGAAGGAAGGAAAAAAGAAAGGAAGGAAGGAAGGAAAAAAGAAAGGAAGGAAGGAAGGAAGGAAGAAAGAAAGAAAGAAAGGAAGGAAGGAAGGAAAGAAGGAAGGAAGGAAAGAAGGAAGAAAGGAAGGAAAGAAGGAAGGAAGGAAAGAAGGAAGAAAGGAAGGAAGGAAGAAGGAAGGAAGGAAGGAAGGAAGAAAAGGAAAGAAAGGAAGGAAGGAAGGAAAAAAGGAAGAAAAAGAAAAAAGAAAGAAAGAAAAGCAGAAAACTCTTGGATCTATATTACTCAGAACTTTCTCCAGGCATCTTTTGACAAAGCAGGGAAAATTTAAAAAAACCTATATATGAAATTCATCCTTATCCTTCAGAACTGTCCCCTTTCCCCTCTTTCTCAATTCCTTGGAGATATGAGAATGTCTTAGTTATCTTAGGAAGTTAGAAAAGGGAATCATGGGAAAGGAAACACTTCCATCACAGACATCAGTGAACCTCTGCCTTCCAGAAATATAACATCAGGAAGAGACTGGGTTACCTTTGCTAACAAAAGTCTGAGGGGTCCATGCCTAGCAACGTAATTCATTATAATGGATGTTGAGTCAAAAGTCAGAAGACTAGGTTTAAATCCTGCTATTATTACTTATTACCTTTGACCTGTCCACCTGCTTCCTTGGTTCTTGGGTTTCCTCGTGTGTAAAATGAAAGTTTGGACTTCATGACATATAAGGTTCTTTCCAGCTCTAGTTCTATGATTCTATGAATTCTTATTATGCCATGATCAAATCAAAACCAGTTATATTGAGAACCAACTATGTGTGAGGATCTGCAGTGCTATCCATTAGTACTAGTGGACATTCATTGGTGCTTCCACAAAGCAACCCTGAGGTATGCTTAAGTTGGAAGGACAGGTTCCCTGGCCTTCCTCCTTCCCAAACTTCCATCTAGGCCCCCATCAGAATAAACCATCCAGGAGAAGGGCCAGTCCCCTTCCCAAACTGAGCTGCTTCAATCCCAGAAACCCGACTTTAGTCTGGCCTCCAGAGCTCTCACCCCAGCAGCAGGGGATGAGTCCAATAAGACATACTGGGAGCAGCCGGATTCAATTTCCAATGCACGTGGGCTTAGATGTTACTGGAAAAAATGTTGGGGGCTGGTGGGGAGAAGAAGGAAGGCAGAGACGGATATGTGTCTTGGGGTTTTGCCCAAGACAGTCCCAGACAACCTCCAAAGTCGTGTGGCCAGAGGTCTGACGAATCCATAGCGTCTCTCGGGGGCCCAGCAGCCTCTCTGGGTCCTGGAAAACGTCAAACAGGGGAGCTGGGATTCACAGTGGAGTCATAAAACCGATTAAAGGGCTGAAGGGCAGGATTTACAAGACTGGGAAGGGGAGCTGCTCCCTCCTGGGCTGACTCAGCCACTGGCAGGGATGGGGGGGGGTGCGGGTAACCTGGCAAAGATCTGCCAACACTGAACCAGCAAAGGAAGGCAGAGATCCCAGAGGCCAGAAAGAAATGCCAGCCAGGAAAACTGGGAGAAGGTGGAGAGCATGGAAGTGCCGAGTGAGGACTGTGGGAAAGTGGCCTAGAATGCATTTCCAAATCCAGATTCAACCCCACCTCCTCTAGGAAGCCTTCTGTGATAACTCTGGCCAACAGCGATCCCTCCCTTTCTCACCCTTCCATGACACATACTATATTTACCACATTTTATGGCATTTACCACAGGCTGTTTTATGTAGCTCTTAAAATAATGCCTAGTATGTAGTAGTAGTAGTAGTAAATGTCGATTAAATTTTTGTTCTCTAGAATATGTCAAAGGGGGAAGGAACCTCAATGTAGGCTATCAAAGCTAAACAGGAGGCAGTAGAATGGCAAGGACCACTTAACATAAAAAGGAAGAATTGTAAAGTCTCTTTAGAGAGGCAGTTGGTGGTTCAGTACATAGAGTGCTGGACCTAGAATCAAGAAAAGCTGAGTTAAAATCTGGACTCAGATACCTCCTAACTGTGTGACTCTGGACAAGTCACTTATCCCAGTTTGCTTCAGTTTACTTTTCTGTAAAAATAGGCTGGAAGACTAAATGGCAAACCACTCCTGTATCTGTCAAGAAAACCCCAAATGGGGTCAAGAAATATCAGGCATGACTGAACAACACAAAAAGGGTTCCTTAGAAGCTAAAGGAATCTTTTAGATCATTTAGTCTACTACCCTCATATTCAAGATGGAGAAACTGAGGTCTGGAGGGACGACCCTCTGTGTAAATTTATATAGCAAGTGATGGCAGAATCAGGGTTAGGACAATTAGGTCAGTATTCTTTCTAAAGTCCCACACTCCCTGTGGTTCCTATGTGTTTTGTTTCTTCAACTAGAATGTGTCTTCCTAATAGCAGGCAGGGATTGTGTTTTATACTTTTGTCGCCTACTCCCTTCCCTATGCTCTCCATGGCACAATACTAGCACATAGTAGATACAGAGAAATATACACATACATATGTGTGTATTATATGTGTGTGTGTTTTATATGTATATATATGCATATTATATATGTAATTGTATATTATATAAGTATATGTGTGTATTATGTGCATATAATGTGCATATGTATATGTGTGTATTATATTTATATACAATATGTATTATAATACACGTGTGTATATGTATGTGTGTTTATTGGACTTTTTAGCATATCTGTTGATTTCTTCTTATTGTTGCTCAGTCATTTTTCAATCATTTCCAATTCTTCATGACCCATTTGGGCTTTTCTTGGTAAAAATACTGGAATGGTTTGACACTTATTGTCTTAGCATGACCAACTATGGTGAGCTAAGGCAGTTAGGTGATGCTATAGATAAATTGCTGGACCTAGAGTCAAGAAAACTCAAATTCAAATCTCCTCAGACACTTTAGCTATTTGACTCGAAGTAAATCATTTAATCTTTGCCTTTGTTTTCTGGTCTGTAACTTGGGCATAATAATAGCATCTATCTTCAAGAGTTGTTCAGGATGAGATGTGATAATATTTATAAAGCACTTTGCAAACCTTTAAAGCACTATATAAATGCTAGTTATTGTTGCTATTCTTATTAAGAGTGGTCCCTCCTGGGCATGCAGGTTCAGAACTAGAGAGAGTGTTAATCTAAGAGGAAAACACTATGAAAAGTGTGACAACAGAGTTTGGGAGCCCATGTGAAATGAAAGAAAAGATTTTTTTTCCTTTCAATTCAACAAATACATATTATCTTTCTAGCTTTGTTTTGCTTGAATCTCCTTTACATACTCAGCCAAACAAGACTACAACTGTTTCTGAGCTCTTCCCATTTTTCACTCTCTCCTTTTGTTAGATTGTGAGCTTAAGGGTAGATACTATCTTTTGCCTTTCTTTGTACCCCCAATCCTTAGCAGTGATGGAAACATAGTAGACATTTAATAAGTGCTTGTTGACTCTATATGTGGAGACTGACTTCCCCTGGATGTCTGGACACCCACAGGAACACAGAACTTTTCCATCTTCACCTGCTGAAATTACTACTTTCTTCAAGCCTGAGAGGCTACCTCCATCATGAAGTCTTCTGGGAATTCACCTTGGCCCAAGTGAAAGTGATCTCTCTCCTATCTCAAATTTTCTAGATCACTTTTACTTGGCTCTTTCCTTTGCCCTTTTCTTGTTCTTTTTTTTTTTTCTTCTGAGTCAATGGTACTTTATTTAAGGATCCAGGATTCCCTCTAATGAAATGGATCTCAGATCTTCCTCACAATCTGAGTATTCTTCTTTTTTCATATTTATTTAAGTATATATATATATTCCAAATCCCGGGCAGCTAGGTAAATAGAGCGCTAGGACTGGAGTCAAGAAGATCTGAATTCAAATTTGGCCTCAGATACCAACTATAAGACTCTGGGCACTTACTTAATCTTGTTTGCCTCAGTTTTCTCATCTGTAAAATGAGCTGGAGAAGGAAATGACGAACTACTCCTGTATCCTTGCCAAGAAAACCCAAAATAGTGTCACAAAGAGTCTGAAACTGAAATTCAGTTGAAAACAACTGAAAATAATTGAATAACAATAAACCCATACCTTAAATAGATTGTTTGCTTTTCAGGGCAGAGACTATGTCATTTCTCATCCAGTATAAAACAAAGTAGTAGGTTCTCTTGATACATTTGTTGAATTAAGCTGATAATTTTTTTCCTACCAAATGATCATCTATATATAAAATGAGGAAAATGGACTATATCTCTAAGGTCTCTGGTAGTAATAAACCCTATAATTTTAAACCTGCATGGATTCAAGTGTACTTTGACTATTGTCCCCCTCTACTTGAACATTTCCAGTGATGGGGACTTCACTGCATCCTCAGACAACACATTCTATTTTTGAACAGCTCTAATTATTAGAAAAGGTTTTTTTTTTCCCTTTATAATTCTTCTAAGGGCTATAGAGCCAAGAGCATCTGGACCTTCTTCTGTAAGGAGTTTGAGCTTTCTCAAGTAATCTCCAAAATGCTAATATATTTCTTCAACTTTCAGAGCTAACACAAAGATAAGGCTGAGTAAAGCTTAGAAGAGCCCAGTTCTGCTTAGAAGTAAAAAAAAACAGGGGATCCATGTCCCAGGGTATCCTCAGAAACACAGGTCAGCTCCCTGCCTTCCCAAGGTTTTGGTTCCGGCTTAAGGACACGTTCTTCCTACTTGCCATATCAGGACTAGCCCTTGGGAAAACTGCAATGTTGGTCAAGCTCATCCTTGGTATTTCTGCCTCTTCTTCCCATGGTCCCGCCAATGCCCTCAAATGATCAGCTTACCAGATTTGTAACTTAGAACTTTGAGGGATACTTAAAAGTTTTGGTGATACAATCAAGATCCCAGAAGATGTCAGCTGGATGGAAAATGGGTTATTTACCAAGGTGACACTGAAGGGGAATGAATGTAAAATCCTTCACTTGGGTTTAAACAATCAGCCTCACTAGGGTAGGATGAAACATGTCAAGGCAAAGACTTCTATGAAGAAGCCGGTGTGAGATGGTAATCAGAACAGCTAATGCTAATGTGAGATAGTCCAAGAAATACTTCTCAAGTGACTACCATATTCACAGACTGGTTCTAGATGAAGGGAATATAAAGATTTTAAGAAATGACATAAACTCTGCCCTCAAGGAGTTTTCAAGGAGGAAAGAAGTTTGGTATAGTCATTGTGGGAAATGTGATAGGAAGTTAATCATAGATGAATAAAAGAATTGTTATGTAGTATATAGGGTCCAACTCAGGTGACATTAATGGTGGACTCAGTCCTTGAGGTTTAGTGTCTTCCTCCGACAACACTGGGTATCTTGAGAATAGTAGCCCAGAGTTTCTCTATAAATCTTTGCTGAATGATTATAGCGGTAAACTCACCAAAAAGATGAGCTGAATAGTCGCTCTCCTGCTATACCCTGGGAATGTCACAAACTCTCTCCTTGAGAGAACTGGAAAATCACCAGGGAACATTTTCAACCTGGACCAAGGATGGGCTTATAAAACTACAATTTGGCTCACTTTGACAAAGATCCCTCTTTGGCCAGGGTACTGCCAAGGAAAACAGGAGAGAGAATTCAGCATTAAAGGTGAACATACTTGAGGAGTTTGAATGTGACGAATTATTTACACAGGTGTTGGAAAGGTATCCCGATGCCTTCCCCCTCCCTCAACTCTTTCCCCCATGGGTGCTGATGGATGAGCCAATAGAAAGGGCTTAGTCACATGGGTCTGTCCTTTGTGAATCAGTAAGCCCCAGAGAATAGGTCAAGGAATTGCAGCCAATGGGAAGTGTATGTACAATGGGCTGGCTGTTGTATGGACCTTTAGGAGCCCTCTCTTTGTGGAATGGACTGGGAGGGTGAGTGGGAGGGGAGGGATTAAGGCCACAGGCTCTTCCTGGGCTCTGCTTTTCCCTTGGACCTTGCTCTCTCCTGGATTAATACGATTAATCCAATAGCATAAGCAGGTTCTAAAGCTGGGAGGATGTGTGTGTATTTATCTTTTTGTGTATGTGAATGTGTGTGATTGTGGGTACATGATGTACGTACATATATTGAAGAAGAATGTATGAGTGTGTCATTGTGGGCATGAAGATGTGGACTTTGTATATATATGCAGATATATGTGTATCCCTTTCCAATCTTATCTCTTTTCCTTTCTCCTCCTCCTCCCATTCATTGCCCTGAATTAGACTCATCTCTCTCCCCTTCTTCAGTCTCTGTGCATTTGCTCATTTTGTTGTTCTTTGTCATCCAGGCCCCAAATGGTTCCCCCCCCTCTCCCAATCTCATCCTCCTCCAAGACCCATGTCAGGTGCCACCTTCTCCATGAAACCTTCCTTGATGTCTGGTCCCAGGTGAACCTGATCTTTCCTTCCCCACTTCTCCTTTTTCTTACCACACTTAACCTGGCTCCCTCCCAGGCACTTATCTCATCCTGCCTAGAATTGTGGTTATCTGTGTGAATGCTTATCTCTCTGCTCTATTGTCAGATACTAGAGGGCAGGGATCACATCTTAGAGTTCTGCTTATCTCCCTCAGCCCAGAGCTAGGTGCCTTGCAGAGAGTCAATATTTTAAAAACATCTTCCACAGAAGTGAATGTGAGAAAGTGTTTGTGTATGAGAGCAAAGACTGTGTCTTCTTTGTCATGAGATCTCTCAGCCCTGAGCATGGACATTTGTATTAAATGAACAAATGAACAAATGTATGTTAAAGAGAAAGAAAATGTAAGCGTATGTGGGAGAGATCAGACACCGTTCTCCCCAGGACAGGAGGATAAAAATAACTTACTTGGGTTTAGGAGGCCTGTTTCCTCATGGTTTCACCCTCACCTCATTTGATGGTAGGGGAGATGGTGGAAAATTCTCCCAAGGGTGACAAGACTTGGATTCAGGAAATAATAAAGAGCTCTGCTACTTACTAGTTTTGTGGTCCGAACAAGTATTATTGTTGTTGTTCAGTCATATTCAGCTCTCTGTAACTCAGTTTGGAGTTTTCTTGGTAAGGATACAATTTTTTTCTCCAGATAATTTTACAGATGGGGAAACTGAGGCAACTAAGATTAAGTGGCTTGCCCAGAGTCAGTATCTAGAGCCAGATTTGGACTCAAGAAGATGAATCCTCCTGACAAAGGCCCACTACCTAGCTGTCCTAAGTACTTCTCTTAAAGTGAAGGAGATTTGATAATTCCCTCAAATCCCTTTTTTGCTTTAACAGTGATTCTGGTCTCACTGTCCCCCAAAGATATTACAATTATGACTGTTCCATTATTGTAAAGTCTTTCATTCTCCCTTGTATCAGTTGAAATCTTCCTCTTTCTCAAAACTCAAGTCCTGTCTTCTTGAGAAGCCTTCCTCGATCACCCAAGTTCATGAACACATCAGCCTTTTATCACAATCTGCCTTCAGGGGCTTGGAGTTGTAATACAAAATGCTCCAGGCTTGGAAAGAAAGACTTGGATTTAAGATTTGGTTCCATTAGTTAGTGGCATTTTAATTTTGAGCAGGACATCTAACCACTCTTTGCCTCAGTTTCATTATCCATAAAATGGGGATTAAAATGCACTACCTAGTTTAAAAGAATGATCCTTATAAGAATCAAATAAGATGATATGTGTAAAGTGTTCCATAACCATAAAATGCTACTAAGGATTAAAGTGTTAGCGCTTTCAGGGACCTTAAAAACCACTCTCATTTTACAGAAGGGGAAAGTGAGGTTCGAGAAATATTGTTATTTTCTTATACTGCCTTCTCCTGATATTGAAAACCTGTAGGGAATTCTTACCTCAGGGCAGCTCAGAAGCAGACTTGTTGAAACAGTTGTGGTCTTTTCTTGGCGTTTCCTCTTCCCCTCAATAGACATTGAATGGACTTGGAATGAGACATTTGAGTTCAAGTCTTAACTCCATCAATTATAAACTGTGACTATGGATAAGTCATTTCCTCTCTCTGGTTTTCAGTCCACAAATATTCCTTGTAAGTAAGTATTCCTTGTAGTACCCACACCACTGAATTCCAGACACGGGGACAAAGGTTTGAGGAAAAGTCCAGTTCCAGCTGGGATTTTCCCTGTTTATTCCCTGTGCCTGGAATGTCCTCTCCTCATCACTGCCTCCTGGCTCTCCTGATTTCCTTCAGGTCCCAGCTGATCTCCCTTAAAGCTCAAGCCTTCCTTCCTAAGACTGACTAAAATTTGTCCTGATTAGATCTCATTTATATGCAGTTATTTAAAAGTTTTCTCCCCTTGGGAGTATGAAATCCTTGAGGGCAGGCATCTTTTGCCTTTGTGTTGCCTGTTCTTAGCACAATGTCTGATACACAGCTGGGGCAGGGAAGGTAGGGAAAAGGAGGGCAGGTGCTAATGGATAGCACTTTGGAAACCTTAGATCTTCTCTGTAGAAGAGTGAGCTCTGAGTCAGAATCCAATACACATCAACTCTGATGGATGTGTTTTTTTTTTTAATTTTTATTTTTTACTAATAAAGCTTTTTATTTTCAAAACATATGCATGGATAATTTTCCAACATTGATCCTTGCAAAACCTTGTGTTCCAAATTTTCCCTCCTCCTAGATGGCAAGTAATCTAATATATGTTAAACATGTTAAAATATATATGTTAAATCCAATATAAACAATTATCCTGATGCACCAAAAAAAAAAAAAAATCACATCAAAAAAGAAAAAAAAAAAATAGAAAAAACAAAACGCAAGCAAACAACAATAAAAAGAGTGAAAAGATCATTGGAACTGGCCTTTTCAGCAACAAGGTGATTCAGGCCAATTTCAATTCACTTGTGATGGAGAGAGCCATCTACACCCAGAGACTGAGTGTGGATCACAGCATAGTATTTTCACCTTTTTTGTTGTTGCTTGATTGTCTTTTTTCTTCTTTCTCATTTTTTGCACATGTTTAACTGAAAAAATAATTGCTTATCTTTACCCTCCTTAACTTTGTAGAATTCTTTTTTAATAGTAACTTCTAATTTCCAAAATATATGCAAAGATAGTTTTCAACATCCACCCTTGTAAAACCTAGTGTTCCAAATTTTTCTCCTTTCCTTCCCCCACACCCTCCCTTAGACAGCACATAATCCAATATAGATTAAACATGTGCAATTCTATTATACATATTTCCACATTTAGCATGTTGCATAAGAAAAATCAAATCAAAAAAGAAAAAAAACAAGAAAAAAAACAAGCAAACAACAATAACAACAACAGGGGGAAATACTACATTTTGATCCACATTCACTTCCTATAATCCTCTCTCTGGATGCAGATGGCTCTCTCCATTACAAGTCTATTGAAATTTCATTGAATCACCTCATTGTTGAAAAAAACCAAGTTCATCACGATTATTACATAATCTTGTTGCTGCGTACAATGTTCTCCTGGTTCTATTCATTTCACTTAGCATCAGTTCATATAAATCCTTCCAGGCAAAGATAAACTTTTATGAAGGATTTACTGTGTGCCAGGCACTCTCTTACATGCTTTATAGATATTATCTTCTCTGATCCTCTGATTACCTGGAAAGGTTACTATTTTTATTCCCATTTTAAAGTTGAGGAAATTTTGTCAAATAGAGGTTAAACGACTTGCCCAGGACCAGACAGCTAATTAAATTTCTGAGGCTGGATTTGAATTCAGGTCTTTCAGACTTCAACCAACTCCCAATTCATTATACCATCTAGTTAGAATTATCCATCCATCTCCTTCTCCTGCCCCATAACAACTTGCTGCTGTCTTTTTTCCCCCTTATTGGTGGTTTTTTTGGAATAGGGAACCTTCCTGAGGAACTCCCTCTGCCAAAACAGATAAGCATTTTCTCTGCAGCTCAAAAGTTTTATACAGTTTTCTGGGGGCAGTGAAACATTAGGTGACTTACTCAGAGTCACACAATCAGCAACTATCAGAGGCAAGACTCAAATCTACATCTTCTGAACTCTAAGGTTGGCTCTCCATTCACTAAGCTTCCAGTCATTGTTTTAAGCTGGTTTTAGTTTAAGATAAATAAACTCTAGGGGAATTTTATCTAAAATTGTGGGTGAGGATTTGGCGTGGTGTTGGATTGTTCAGATTGGATCTTCGGAATTGGATGTTCAGATTGTATGGCTAAGGAGAAAGAGAAAGAGTATGAATTAAGATTTGGAACATACATTTGGTACTTGTGTGACTGGGTAAATCACTCTCTCCAGGTTTTGATTTTCAATCTGGTAAAAACGAGGCTAGTAACTTTTTTAAAAAATGCCTCAGCTCAATGGAGGGCTTCAGATAAATTATTTAATTCAGTTATTAAGCACTAGGTGGTTAATCCGATGTCTGATTTTATGACCTGTATGATCTTAGATAAATCATTCAGCCCTCTTATCCACATCTATAAAATGAAGAGATTGGACAGGAAGATCTCTAACTTCTCTGAACTTCTCTGAGGTTCTTTCCAGGATTTGCGATCCTATAATCCTGCAGTGTCAAGCATAGAATTAAGTGCCAGGAATGCTGCTATAAATCTTGATCTCATTGGTCAAGTCACTTTCCCTTTCCTGTTTTCAATTTCTCCATCTGAAAAATATCAAAATATCCCTCTGTGGGTTTTGTGGGGGATGAGATAGGATAAGATGAGATAAACATGTGAAAGCATTATATCTACCTAGTACACTATCATTATGAATCTCTTCCATCATCTTCACCAAGGATCTGATAGAGGGGGAAAAGTACGCTGAAATTTAAACTCACAAGAGTTCAATTCAAATCCCAATACTACCATTTACTGTGTGACCTTGGACAAATTGTATCTCTTAAATGAGAGAGTTGAACTAGTTAGCTTCTGAGGATTCCTTCCAATTCTAGATTGAGGATTCTATGGTCTATAATTTCACTGATTCATCTACTTTTCCCGGAGATGCAGAATACAGTTCCTTGATGGGTTGTTGGGGCTAAAAAAAAAATCCTGCATGGCCCAGCAGCCACTTTAAGGATGACCTTGATACTTGGCTAGCTTTCCTCAGACCTGTAGTTGGAGCCTTTCTGGCGTAGGAGAACCTGCCGCAGCTTGGTAGGGACCCCAGTGCTGGAGCCTATCTTTGTTGTCAGCTTCCTGGGATCTGAAGCTCAGCATTTCTAGCGTAGTGCTCACAGTGGGGATCTAGTCTGATAGGGATCAAGTGGGATCCATTACAATACAGAGCAAAGAACTCTGACTGATTTCAGAGGACCTGGATTCATATTCTACTTAATACCGATTATTGGTTTGATTTTAGGCAAGTTAATTAACCTCTCAGGGCCCCAGATTTAATCCTCTGTAAAGAGGGAGGAGAGGTGGATTAGAGGGGCTCTCATGTCTTTTCAAGCTTCTAGAGCTATTATCTTACCATCAAATATTCCCCTTGAGGCCCCAGGTGGATGAAACCATCCTAGTAGGGATGCCGAATAAAGACATCTTGATGAAAGGGATAAAGTTCTAGAAGCTGGAGTAGAAAGAACTATGTTCAAATAGTCTCTTAAATGTTTACTAGTTGTGTGAACCTGGGAAAGTCATTTGACTTTTATCTGTTTCCTCCATCATAATAGGAGAATAATGATAATATCTCTGTTACAGAGTTATTGTATGACTCAAATGAAATAATATTTGTAAAAAGCTTAGCATATAGTGCACATAGGATGCTTAATAACTGCTTGCTCTCCCTCATAGGAGCAATCAGTTAGAATGTATAAAATGCTAGATATGGAATAAGCATGACCTGGATTTGAATCCTGCTTCAAACACTTGAGCTATACTACTATAAGTAAATCACTTAACCTTTCTTAACCTCACTGTTTTCTTCTGTAAAATGGGGCTAAAATGGCACCAACCTCCCACAATTGTTTTTGAGGATCACATAAGGATTGAAAAGAATTTGGCAAACCTTAAAATGCTAAATGAATATGAGCTATTATTATTGTTGTTGAAAATGGATGCCCTCTTGAAAAAATAAAATACTATCAACTAAAAAAGAAAATGAATGCCCTCCTCAGAGGATCCTCTTTAGCCTTTCATGATAGATAATACTCAGCCCCAGTTCTCAGATACCGAAAATCTGACAATGGCATGAGAATTGAGTGGAAAAAAGAAAAAAAATTTTTTTTAATCCCATCTTTAATGAAGTAGAATACTAACAGTGGCACCAAGAGACATCTGGGAGAATATATTTAAGCGAACAAATCAAAACCAGCCCCTAGGGGAAAAAAATTCTTGCTTCCTAAAAGAAAACAGGACTGAAGCTTGATTTAGAAAGAAAAATTAACAGAGAGGGATGAAGAGGAAAAAAGAAGCAGAGAGAGAGAAATGAACAGAGAATATCACAGAAATGAAAATAGCAGAGTAGACATCAAGACAGAGGTAAAGCAACAAAGGTGATAGACACACACAGACAAAAGAGAAATATAGCTAGACATCTCTTTCTGTAAAGAGGAAAGCCTATGTTCCTGAGAGTTGCACCCCCACCCACCCACCCAATCCCTTTCCAAAGGACCATTTCCTAAGTGTGATAATTACCCTGTATATGGATTAATAGCATTATACTTCCTCATTGCCTTTCATCAGGAGATCTCAAAGAACTCACCAAGCTTTAATTAACCCTCTCAGTGCCCCCCTCTGAAGTACTGTGAAGAGGTATTATTATCCCCATTTTTACGGGTGGGGAAACTGAGGCACAGAGAGGTTAAGCTGTTTGCCCAAGGTCACACAGTGAGTCAATTGCCAAATTGAATTTAGGTTCTCTCTCCCACAGAGACACAGACAGGTAACCTCCAGGTAGGTTTCCCAGGCCAGACACAAGAGTTCTCATTGGATTCCCAGTCCCACAGACCAGACAGATTCATATTTCTAAGAACCCAGAAACATAGATCACCAGGACTGTATGGGAACTCAGAGATCTTCTAGTTAAACACTCTCATATAGGAGCAACTTAAAAACCCAAGTGAGCTTGTCCAACGTCACCAAGCAAATCAGTGGCAAAGCCATTCCTAGTAAAAGAGAAGCTTCAGGGCCAATTAGGTGGAAAGTCTAGTTCTCTCCCTGAGATTTCCACTGTGTGTGCAAATGCCAATGATGTATATATTTATATCTGTATTTAAATAGGTTTATATCTTTCTGTACATTGGGTACAGCAAAAACCAAGGTGTATGGGAGGTTGGGGACAGTAAACAGTCCCTGTGAGATATTGTTCCTGTCCAGGGAAGCCAAATGAATGAAAAGTCATAGCAGAGATCGTCAACATCCAGCCCCAGTGCCTCCAGGCATTGAGTGTCCCAAGAAATAGTGATTAAGTGAGCTCAACAAAGCCTCTTTCTCTTTGGAACAGCTGAGTCAGTCCCATCTCCCTTGCTAGATCGCACTTAGCCCTGGACATATATGTACAGATCTTTCCAAGAAGGATATATACTCTTCTAGGACACCAAAGTCAGAATTTGATATTGGACAGATGAATTCTGAGTCCTGGGTTCAAATTCCAATTAGAGGAAAATCATTTCACTCCTTAGGAGCTAGAATAAATGATATTGAAAGCCCCATCTAGCTCTGACATTCTTAAATCTCTGGGCTAAGTTCTCTTTGAGGTATTCTTTGTTCTTTGCTAGCTCTTACATTCTGAGTTCTAAGCTCCCTTCTAACTCTAATAATTATTAATGCTCTTCTATTCTAAGGTTCCTTCTAGCTCTAATATTTCACATTCTATGTTTTAAGGGTCCTTATAATGCCAGTTAGAATTCCTATCTCACATGGGTCTTTTTTTTTTTAGTCCCCATGATATTTAATACATGATCAGGACTCATAAAAAACCTTTAATAAATTCTTGTTGATTTGCTGATAAGAGACATTCTTCTCCAAGAAGTTAGATCCATAATAATATGATCTTAGTTTGTACATGTACTAACTGTGTGACTTGGGCAAGGCATTTAACCCTGTTTACCTCAGTTTCTTCATATGTAAAATGAGCTGGAGAAGGAAATGGCAAACCGCTCCAGTAACTTTGCCAAGAAAACCCCAAATGACTTGTAAAGAGTTGGATATGACTGAATGATAACAACAAAACATGTATCAACAGCAGGGTTTAAATCTAGGACCTACTTCCTGGCTTTGAGACTGGCTTTTTATCCATTATAACACCATGCTGCTTCTCATTATGCCTGAAATAAAATCCAGGGTCTTCAGGAGTTTCTCTTTATCTGCAGTTCTGGCTTCTCACAATACTCCCCTCCCATCCCCTCAATCTCTCTTGCTCCATTCTGAACGTTTTGTTTAGTCAGATGCCAGGACATCTTTAGGATCCGCCGAGCCCAATAGTGTGAAGCACCCGGGATCACCCCCCTCCCAAGCCAGATGAATTGGGGGGTTCTCAAAGACAGAATTCAGAGGGCCCTCAATGGCGGATGTGGTCTGAAGGCAGAAGTCTTTCTTTCTATCTGAGGACCCTGGTATCTTTAAAAAGTCAAGCCTTTTTTTTTTCATCAATTGGACATTAAAAATCATAACATCTTGGGCGTGGGATAGACCTTAGAGGTCATAGGAGCATGGGATCTCAAAATGAGGGATCTTAAACATTGTCCAGCCCAACTCAGCCATTGTACAGAGCAAGAAACTGAGGTCAAGGAGAAGTGACTTAACCATTCATTGATCTAAGACTGGCATTCAAGTGCAGGTCTCCTGAAATGAAAGATTATTTATAAAGTGCTTAGCACAGGACCCAGCACATAATAGGTGCTTCCTCCATGCTTGTTCCCTTCCCCCTTTCCTCAGTCCAGGTCTCTCCGAGAGCCTTACAAGGAGCCTGCCTTATAAGTAGGGGAGGGGAAATCCAGTCCATCTCTCCTAATTGTTCTCTTTCCCTCAGGTCCATGCCTTTTCCTCATGAGGGATAATTGGACTTTGTCTGTGGTTGAATCAAGCCCTTCATTGTCAGCCGGGACAGGCCCAAGCCAGGGCGGGATCTGGCAGGTGGGATGGGGCGTCAGTGGGAAGGTTTGAGCTTCCTGTCAGACTTTACCCTCCAGGAACTGGCTGGGGTCCATTCTGGGTGGTGTCCATGTCCTGGGCCCTGAGGCCCAAACCAAAGTCCTCAAGTTGGGAGAGTGTAGGAATAACTCTGGACTAGAACTAGGCAAAAACTAGGGTCTGGGGGGCCACAAATGGGGGCTCCACCTCCCCCACCCCAAATAAAACAAAGAACTTTTTCTTAGAGAGTTTTTTCCTAAACATAGTAATACCTGTTTACCTTAGAATGACAGAATCCCAGATAATAGCTAACTAAATTTATGATTCTCTGATCATGATATATTAGCTTTATGAGCTTGGGCCAATCAGCTTGGTTTCTTTATATATGAACTGAAGATAATATCTGCCAGACTTGATTCATGGGCTTGGCGTGAGGATCAGTAGAAATATTGATTCTGAAGCAAGAGGAGCTGGGTTCAAATTCTATTCCCCCTGTGGTTTTAGGCAAATTAGCCCACAGGGGCCTCAGTTTACTCAACTCTTAAAAGAGGAAGTTGGATTAAGTGACATTTAAATCCCATTTCAATGTTGTATCTATGATCAAATAAAGCGATAGTGATTTAAGAGACTTCCGGGAGCCAACTAATCTAACCTGTACCTGAACAAGATACTTGTAGTCATGCAATTTCGTATGGAGGCTCTCTAGTGATGGAGGACTCACTAATTCCCAAAACAGAGCATTTGCCTATTAAAACACCCCTCCCTTTTCCAATTACATATCTATGTGAGGCTGGATTTTCTGGTCTACTTCAATCGAAAAAACATATTTCAACAGACTGAATACAGAAACAGATATGAAAATTAAGCTATCTTCTCTTAAGCTAGATAACAGATCTGTAAAAATATGTAAAACAAAGTTATTCTTATCATTGAATTTTTTGTTTAGAAAATATAATTATTTTAATTAAAATGCTATATTAATATGTAGTAAATATTGTCTTTTTAATTAATTATAAATATTTAGACATTTAATCATTTTAATTTCTAATACAGTGTTAGATATAAACCACATAGAGAAAAGTTCTTTGAGGTTTCCAATAATTTTTAGGAGATCTGAGACAAAAAAGTTTGAGAACTACTGTAACAAAGATAACACATATAAAGAAGTAGTGAGGGGGGGAGGAGTGTTGTTCTGAGCAGATAGAAAGGGATGGGTATGGATGGAGATGGGAGGATCCCCAGAGAGGCTATGAGGTGGCCTGGGTGGGTGGCTGACTGGGATGTGAAGTAATTAAACATGGTTTGGTTAGTGTCAGGGTCCTTAAGGGGTCTCTGAGTAGACTTCAAGTAGTTTGTAAATTTAGGCGGGAAAGAAAGTACATGTATATTTTCACTAATTTCTGAATAATAACCGAAATTTTACATTTCCTTCAACTGCTGTAAAGCATTATTCTGAGGTACCCATAGGATCTACCAGACTGCTAAAAGGAATCTATGTCACAAATGGACAGATCACTAGGAGAGCCCCAAAACACAACTAAATGAGCACATTAGGGTTGGGACCTGGATTCTAGAAGCCTTGATTGGGTGTGAAGGTCTAATCCAATGTGAAAGGTACTGATTCAAGTTGGAAGGAGTCAGGCCAAGATTATGGGATGGGGAGGAGGGGAAGAAAGAAGAATAATTCAAGATTATTTCCATAATAATACTAAGATATTTGAATTTCTAATACAGTAAATACCAGTCAATAGAATCCACGTGAACAAACTCTCTTCAGGATTTTCAGTAATTTCCAAGGATATAAAGGGGTCCTGAGATCAAAATATTTGAGAATTGCTGAATTAGGATTTTCAAGATTCTATTGTTCTGATTCCTTGTTCAGGGTCAGGGTACTTAGAAAAGAGAAAAAAAAATAAAAGAAAGAAATTTAAGAGAGTATCTAATTCAACCCTTTGATTTTACAGCAAAGGAAACTGAGGTCCAGAAAGGTGAAATGACTTACCCTAAATCATATATACATATATATATAATCTTATTTTTATTTTTATGTTTAATATTATAATTATAATAAAATTATATTTAAAATAAATTAAAATCACATATTATATATATATATATATCATATATTTTCAGTCACTGGAATTGGGTCATGTTGGTTTTAAAAAGGAAAATGATTTTTATCTTTTGTATATGCTCTAGGGAAGTTTGTGGCACAACATAGAAGTTTGGACTAAATGACCTGTCCAGGTGTCAAGCCACCTTTAGAGTCTACTTGATCTAATGTCTGATAGGAAAGACCCAGTATATTAGTCTAGATGCTTTGGAGAAAGATGAGGGAAAATAGATTATTAGTCAGGCGATGCTCTGGCCCCAAGCTTTATTGAATGGTATTCCAGGGCTTCATTTTTAGTGTTAGAAAACTTCTTGTGTCATAAGCCAGTGTGGTACTCTCCCTCCAACCCCACCCCCAAGAGGAGGGAGTTCCTATCATTGGACTTACTGTATATGATTCACAACTTTGCCCCAGTTGTGAAATCTGGGAATCTTGCGGGAGGCCGGGGAAACTGTATGAGCCCCCAGGGGACAGTTGTCTGGGAAGCAAAGGCAGACAAAGAGTTAAACTGCATATGTGAGAAGGTGGGGAGGAGGGGACTGGGGAGGCCTGGCTAGAAAAAGAAGCACATGTTAAGCATCGTCCCAGCTGGGAACTGTTGGACGATGCTTTTGGCAAAGGAGCCTGTGGTTTCTGAACCTGACATCATAGATTTTGCGTCAGCTTGAGTGTCTCGGCTCCACTTCTTCCTTTCCTCCCCTTTCTCCATCCCTGCTTTCCTTTTTTTTTCCCCTGCCCTCCTCTTCATTTTTCTTTTTTCTTTCACCTTCCTCTTCCCTTCCTTCTCTCTTGTTCCCTTCCTTCTACCCCTCTTTCCTTTCCTTCTTTCTCCAATCTTTTTTTCCTTTTTCCTACTCTTTTTTCATTCTACTCCTCCCCTCCTCTCTATATCTTCTTTTCTTCCTCTTCTCTTTCCCATCTTCCCCAACATCTCTCCTCCCTTATGTCTCTTCATCCTTTCCTAATTCCCTTATCCCTCCTTTCTTTTCCTATTTTTCATTCTTCTTGCTTTTTTTTCATTAATTTCTCACTCTTCCTTTCCCTCTTTTACCTTTTCTCTTCCTCTTTCTCCCCATTCCCTCTTTTGATTGGAATTTGAGAGTCAAATTGTGAAGTCTACAAAGTTTTTTTTTTCCCCAAAGTTTATTTTCAATGCTCCACATTCCTTGGCTTCTTGGGTTTTACAATCACACTCTTCCCACCTATCCCCATGCTACTGTTTTCTCCCAACCTTCAACCCCTCCTCCCACCTGAAGTTCTTCTCAATTTCCACAATAAAACCTGATTTCAGAAAAAGGTCTGATAGTTATTACTATGAATGTATTTCACTGCTTTTCAGTCTGTAGGATTCCAACTCAAATGCTACCTCTTTGACCTTCAATGATCTCCTGAGACAAAAATGATCTCCTTTGTCAGTGAATTGACATAGCTCTGTTTGTCAACTGTGCTGTTTTATCCTTCACTTTCACATTCTGCTATGAGAAATAATTTGATTTATATGAATATTTTTATTCTCAGTGGGTTGTTGGTCCTTCATCTTGGAAGAGGATCGGTGACATCACAGCTAAGGTCTTGACTTCCTAGCAAATGGAACAAAATCATCAACCTTTCTTTCTCTTCTACAGTTATCAAAGATACGGAAGATGGAAGTCAAGACAAGTGGGATGGCCCAGGGAGACAGTGCATGATGACCTTGGTATCTTTGATGTCTGACCAAGTTTTAAGAGCTCCACAGCATCTGTTTCCATCGCCATTATGGCTAGCGGAATAAATTGTTCCCCACCATCCATCCCATCAGGGGAAGTTTTCACACACTTGGCGTGTACATCCCCCTATTTCATCTATAGGTTTGAGTCAATTACCTTCAACTTAATTTAGCCCATCTGTCAACACAGCTTTATCGAGATGTGGCTCGTTGCTCATGCTGGAGCTCCTTGGAGTCAAATAGCTCAGGACTTTTTAGCACCAGTTAGAAGTCACCTAATTCCTCATTCTTGTAGTCCCCCATTCCCTTTTCTACCCAACCTCAGCAATTTTGGGACTTACCACAGGCTAGGGTTAGAACATTCTGATTCATAGACACTGAGAATTAAAGGGACTTTAAAAAATCATTGAGTCAACCTCCCTCCACAGGGATAGGTATGGTATCACTCATTAGGCATTTATCACACTCCTATGTGGATTAACTTTTTTAAAAAATTGGCTTGTAGTGTTTTCTTTTCTTTTGATTAAAACTTTTTATCTTCAAAACATATGCATAATTGATTTTTAACATTCACCCCTGCAAAAACTGCTGTCCCAATTTTCCCCTTCCTTTCCCCACCCCCTCCCTGAGATGGCAAATAATCCAATATGTTAAACATATGCAATTCCTCTATACATATTTCCACAATTATCATAATGCACAAGAAAAATCAGATCAAAAAGGGAAAAAAAGAGAGAAAAAACAAGCAAACAACAAAAAAAATGTGAAAATACTATGTTGTAATCCCATTCAGTTCTCACAGTGCTTTTTTTGGATGCAGATGGTTCTCTCCATCACAAATGTATTGGAATTGGCTTGAATACATCTCATTGTTGAAAAGAGCCACATCTATCAGAATTGGTCATTGCATAATTTTGTTGTTGATGTGTACTGTTCTCTTGGTTCTACTCAATTCACTTAGCATCAGTTCATGTAAGTCTCTCCAGCCTCTCTGAAATCATCCTGATGATCATTTTTTACAGAACAATAATATTCCATAATATTCATATACCACAACTTATTTAGAAATTCTCCAACTGATGGGCATCCACTCAGTTTCCAGTTTTTTGCCACTACAAAAAGAGCTACCACAAACATTTTTGCACATGTGAGTCCCTTTCCATCCTTTAAGATCTCTTTGGGATACAGACCCAGTAGAGACAGTGTTGGATTAAAGGGTATACATAGTTTCATAGCCCTTTGGGCACAGTTCCATAATTGCTCTCCAGAATGGTTGTATCATTTCACAACTCCACCAACAATGTATCAGTGTCCCAGTTTTCCCACATCCCCTCCAACATTCTTCTTTATCTTTTCCTGTCACCTTGGCCAATCTGAGAGGTGCATAGTATACCACAGAGTGGTCTTAATTTTCATTTTTCTGATCAATAATGATTTAAAGCATTTTTATATGACTATAAACAGTTTTAATTTCTTCATCTGAAAATTGTTCATAGTAGATTAACTTTTTTATATTTCCCTTGTCTCTCAGTTCTAGGAGATCCTTGAGAAAAGGGATTGTGCCTTATTTCATCTTTCTAACCCCACATCAAACATATTATATAACAATATATATCATATATATCAAATATAATAAATATGATGAATATTTTCAAACCTTAACACTTTACTACTCAAAGATCTGTGATTTTGTCTCTGTAAATACTACCTCCACTGATAGATGACAGTCACTCCATATCTTAGTAATAGAAAGTCTTTATGTGCTGTTGTGCGATATGTGAGGTGGGGGTGGGAGTGAAGGGAAGGTGAATCAATTAATTACCAAGCATTTATTAATCAACTACAATGAGTGAAGTACCATGCTAAGAGATAAGAAAAACAAACTCAAAAGTGAGAAGTCTGTTTCTTTCTCAAGTAATTTACATTCTACTAGAGAGAAACAATATATTCACAGATAAGTACAGACAAGATAGCTAGAAAATAAATATACACGGGAAGAGAGGTAGTCTAGTGGATAGAGCACCAGCCTGGAGTCAGGAGGACCTGAATTCAGATATGTCCTCAGATATTTGACACTAGTTGTGTGATCCTGGACAAGTCACTTAATCCATATTGCTTCGAATAAATAAATAAATGCACAGAGCAGATGAGGGGGAGAGGAGGAGGAGAAGGGAATGATACTAAAAACTGGAAACAGAAGAAGGTGGAATTTGTTTCAGGAAAGGGAAGTGCATTCCAGGCTCACAAAGGCACATATATAGAAGATGAAATTCTGCATTTAACTTTGCAAAGAGCAAATTAGAGGGAATAATATGTTAGCAGCCTGATAAAAAAGGCTAAAGGTGGCATTTAAAACCTTTTAAAGCAGAGAAGTTTGAATTTGATTTTAAGGGCAATAGAGAGCCCCTGAAGCTTCTAGAGCAGGTGAATGGCATGGTTAGACTATGGCTTTAGGAATGTCAATTTGGCCTTTGTGTGGAGATTGGAGTAGAAAGGAAAGAGATTTGAGATAGGGAAATAATTAGAAAACTTTTGAGGAGACCATCAAATAAACTATTGAGGTTTATCAGAAAGACAAAGAGGTTCTGAATGAGGATGTTGTGTGATGAAAAAGAAGAAAGTGGATACTGGAGATATTGAGGACTAGAATCCATAAGACTCAGTAACTAATTGGATATGGGGGGTTAATGAAAATAAGGACTGGAGAATTACTCTGAGACTAACAAGATGGGAAGTTGAAAAGATCTCTGTGCTTTCAAAGTAGAGAAATTAAGAGTTGCTGGAGAGGGGGAGGAGAATAATACACATCTAGCACCTCGTGTCAAACCTTCTGGAGATGAGTCTCTCTGCTTAGCCAGGCTGGTTCTAGGTCAAGGGATCATGGGTCAAGCCTTGCCCACTATATAACACTTGTGGAGGTTGTGTAGCATTGTCAGATCCTTCCAAAACAAATCAATCAACAAACATTTATTAAGCACCTACTATGCACCAAGCACCAGACCATCTCCAGTACAAGATAAAGCCTCAGAGGAAGACTTGGTCAGAGTTTGAACCATAAAACAACAATCAGGAACTTATGATAGTCATTATTCCTTTCCCTCACCCCACATTATTGAGCATGGGGCTGGGCACAGAGAAGAAGCTCAGTGAGATTTGCTGATTATTTGAAAAGACATTTTCAAGATTCAATCTCCCCATCCTGTCTAAGCCTTTCCATTTGGGGCCAAGCTATTGGTATTCAGAATAATAGCCTTGGATCCTCATCAGTAGAAATTAAATTGCATGGGAAAACAACAAATATTCAGTGGGTTCTCATGGTCATGTCAGGAAAAGCAGAGGTTGAAAGTGAAAGGGGTTTCAGGTCAATCCTCAGTTCAATAAAAGAAAAAAAACATACACACACATATAAGGATGTATATGTATATATATCCACCAGCTCTGTCCCCCTTCCCTCCCTCCATCAGCCTTGTCCCCCTCCCCTCCATTACCAGTTCTGTCCCTCCTCCCCTACCAGCCCTGTCCCCTTCCCCCTCCCTCACTAGCCTTGTCCCCCTCCCCTCCAGCTCTGTCCCTCTCCCCCTCCAGCCTTGTTCCCCTTCTCTTCCACCCACCAGCCCTGTCTCCCTCCCTCCTTGCAAATCTGGCTCAAGTTCTGATTCTCGTAATGGGCATGAAGGAGAATCCAACTCTAACTAACTAGCTAACTCTACCTAAATGGGTTCTTTCTGCAACTTGAGCTTCAGTTTCTCCATCCAATAGAGATCATGGTGGCAACAGAAAACCTGGCTCCCAATCCCATCTCTGCTACATGACAGTAACAATGATCACCATCGCCTCACATCTATGCAGCATTGCAAGGCTTGCAAAGCTCTATCTCTATTTTTTCCACATTCTTTAGTCTTTGCAACAGCCCGTGATGTATGTACCACAGCTAATATCTCCATTTTACAGGTAAGAAAACTTAGATCGACAGTTATGGGCTTGCCTAGGATCACACTGCTTGAGAAGTGCCTAAGTTTCCCAGACCTTTGTTTCCTCATCTGTAAAAAGGGAAGATGTGGGGGTGGTAGCAGACAAGCTGGCTTCTAGAGTCCTTCCACTTCTAAATATATGATCTTTTGAGTGACTTGCACAAAGTTACCCAGGAGGACAGCTCTCAATTTACCATACCATTCTATCTCTTACTTATCCCTTATCTGCAGGGTAATCTTGTGCAAAAAGAACAGAGATTTAGGTCTAAAGGGGAACTTAAAGGGTATTTAGTCCAATTCCTTTCTTTTACAAATGAGTGAACTGAGGTCCAGAGAAAATAAATGATTTGTCCAGGAGAACACAATAAATTTTTGAGATAGAATTTGAATTCAGTATTTGTGACTCCAAAGTTGTCTCAAACTGTGTCTTTGGGCTTCTGTTTCATCCGTATAAAATGAATCATTGGAAATGATGATCTCTGAGATTTCTTCTAGCTCCGGAATCCCAGAATCCCAGGCTCTTTATCCTGATGGCCTCAGTTGTTGGGAAAATAAGATAAGGGATTGAAAAAGCTTTAAAAAAAAAAAAAAGGCACAAAGAACACTGCCTAGGAAGGAGTTATTTTGAAGTTGCAGAACTATTCCCCGAGGTGCTGTGCCCTAGACTGGAGGGCTCTGTCCGAGCCTGTGGCCAAGGACAGCCTGGGACTTTGTCCTCATTTTCCCTTCCTTGACTCTCCAGGCCCAGAAAAAGGAATGGAGAACTTTCCGACAGGAAGCCGGATGGTTTCCATAATGTGGGGGCTGCAGCCTCTCAGTCAGAGAGACACATTTTTTGTTGTTAAGCAGCTCTTGGAAACAATGGTTTCAATTAGCTGGGAATGGGGGGGGCAGCTTTGGGAGGAGTAGGCTGGGCTTCTAAAGTGAAGACTGTTCTGTGAAATCTGCTCCCCAATCCTGGAGAAGAGGCTCAATCTTTCACTAAAGAATCAAGTCCTTTTACCTTTCTCTGGTGCAAAAGGCCAAATCAGAAGGATTGATCTAGGGGCAGACTATACCTGGAAGAGGAACCTTAAAGTATGAGTAGGAGTCCCACAGGCAAATAAATGGGAGATAGAGAGGGCCTTTGTCCACTGCCTTCTGAGTATTATGTACAGCTCTAGAGAGAACCCTACCCCCATCCTTGCCATAGAAAATACTCCATCATAGAACATTGAATATTAAAACTGAAAGGACCTGTAGAGCATAGAACATCAGAACCCAAAGGGACTTAGAACTAAGAATATAAAACATAAGCATTGGAAGGAAACAGAACCCAGAATGTTAAAGTTACAAAGAGATCTCAGACATCATCTAATCCAGGGATTCTCAACTTGGAAACCATTGAATTTATTTTAAAACATTTTAGTAACTAGTTTTGTATATATTGTAACCTGTGCATTTTATTTTATGCATTTAAAAGCATAATTCTGAGAAAGGAATCCATAAACCTCATCAGAATATCAAAGATGTCTATGATGCACACAAGAAAAGGTTAAGAACCCCTGGTCTAGTCCAACCCCTTACTTTTCCTGATGGGGATACTGAGCCTTAATGAAAGGAAGTGCTTTGTAATTTAAGAAACCCATCAGATTTGGGATGGAATATGCCATCAGCATCTAGAGAAAGAACTGTGAAGACTGAACATGGATTGAAGTATACTATTTTCACCTTTTTCTTTGTTTGTTTTTTTTTGTGGTAGTTTTTCCCTTTTGCTTTGATTTTTTTCTTTCACAATATGACTAACATGGAAATAAGTTTAGAATGATTGTAGATGTATAGACTGTATCAAATTTCTTGCTGTCTTGGAGAGGAAGAAGGGAAAGAAGGAAGAAAGAAAAAAGGTTTGGAACTTGAAATCTTACTAAAATGAATGTTGAAAACTATGTTTACAAGCAACTAGAAAAAATAAAATATTAAGTAAAAAAAAAAAAAAAAGAATTCCTTCAGAACAAACTCAGGGTTCTAAGACAGTTGCCACAAATGATTTCCCTTTCTGAAGAGTGAGCTTTGATATAAGAAATAATCAGAGTCCTGTGCTGAGGAGAAAGAAATTAGATGTTAGCCCTATAATTGGAATAGAAAGCAGGAGAGATTGGGGTTGGGAAACAATATAAGGTCTTGAAGACAAACTCTAACCTTCTCAATTTTACCCCAAATGGCTCTTCTGTTATGTGGTTCTCAACTTGTGTTATACAGGAAGGGGAAGGACTAACAGTTCAATGAAATCAAGTCAGCCTGGCTTGGGAGAAGAGCATTTTCCACAAGAATATAAATTTGTGGCTCAGTGTGGGTACCAGAGACCAAGCTAATTTTGTAATTGCCAAAAAATTAAAGGCCTGCTGTGCTCCTTCTGGATATGCAAATCTTATTCCCCAATTGCTGCCTCTGATGAGGTTTCTATGCAGATTTCTGCATACTAATGAAATCGCACTTCTTCACTTGTGTTTGAAGTGATGTATGTTACCAGCTCTGGCGGCCTCCCCACCTATTTCTCTTTAGATATTAAGTTCCAGTCTTTCAGGCAAGATGCTGAAGTATGGAACTGCCTGACTTTTCCCATGTGGCTCTAAGCTGGTGCTAGATTAAACCTCTGGCAAAAGTTATAGAACCATGAAATGTCAGAACTAGAAGGGACCTTCAAAACACAGGACATAGAACATTAAATTGTTAGAGCTAGAAGGGACCATAGAAGTTGGAACATCAGAACTGGAAGGAACCTTAAATATTATCTATCCCAAGAACCCTGATCTCTGGGCTCCAAGGTCTGTGCTCCTAGATCTTCCACCAGGACCAGAAGAATCAAGATTGTGGTCAAATTAAAGGCTGAGTGGACAGTCACAATAGAAAGTCAAGATGGAGATTAGGAAGGACAAAGAAACCAATGGTTAAAAAAGGAGCAGGTCAGAGTATTAAACTATGGGTCCTTCAGATATGGAAGGGTAGTGATAGATAGCTCAAAGCCAGACCTTAGAAAGCTGCTATTTAAAAATTAATCAATAAAGTCTTAGGTCTTTAATAGTTCTGGGACATTAAACATTTGCAAATTGACTTTACATCTAATATTTTTCCTTACCTACAACAAACTACATTCTAGCTGCACTGACCTACATGTGTCATTCCATCCCCCAATCTCCATATTTTTGGAGCTTGTTTCCTATCCCTCTTCACTTCCACCTCTTGGAGCCCTTAGTTCCCTTCAAGGCTCAGTTTGAGTGGACCTCCTATAAGAGGCCCAATCAGAAAACATGGAGAATACCTATTAGGAAATGCCCCTGGAAAGTAAAAAAGGAAAGGGCTCCAATTTGGCAAATTGATGCTTGTTTCAAGAGGGAGAGAGGAAAAAGAAGAGATGAGCTCACTAGTGGGCAAAATTTGTCAGTGAATGTCATTCTGAAGAGAAAAAAGAATAAAAATTCTATAACTTTTGGCTTAAGCAGGCTGGCTGGTTGACATCTTCTCTGTGTTATAGCCTTTTGTGCCAAGAACAGAGCCCCAATAACTCTTTGACTTCCTTTAATGATAATTTCCCCCTTCAAAAGGTGGAAGAATAAACACAAGGGAATTTTTTTTTCTGGATCTGTGTCTCACAAGCAAGGAGAATCAGGAATGGAAACAGTAGGAACTTTCCTTCTGGGAGTTTCTGATACAGAAGAGGAAAGCCCAGCAGTTTTCCATGTGCCCTTAATTTAGATAGAACAGATTTCTAAGGGATCAGAAGAAAGATAAGTAAAATTCCAAAGACTAAAATTCTACAAGGGAAGTAGGATGAGGAAGGAAAGGAACTTTAAGAATGAAATTTTGAAGGCACAAGAAAAAAAATCTTGCAATGAAGAAGAGAAATAGGACTCACCTGAAAAGACCAATGTGGATACATTAAGTATACTAACTATACAATTTCAATTTTTAAAAGGTATACACACACACACACAAAGAAAGAAAGAAAGAAACATGAGGGCAGGCAACAGAGGATAGATACAAAAGGATAAATAAGATATATTAAAGCTCAAAATGAGCAGAGGCTAATTAGTAAATTAATAACAAAAATGGATGTTTATAAGTATACTGAGAAAAGGAAATAGACAAAGCCTTTGGATCACTACTTGCGGTAGATGGGATAATGATAACTCAAGAGAGAAAGGGGGGTTGTGACTCAATTTTATTTTGCTAGCTTTCTCTGACAAGCAAAATGACCTTTGGATTGGAAAAGATCATTAAAATGACTGCTAGGAATTTGATACCTCAGTTAAGGGAGGTGTTATGAAAATAGGGCCTAGCTGCTCTATATTAATTCAAGTTGTCTAGTCTAGGAGAACTATATCTTTGGATAATGAATGAACTGACTGGTTTATAACCACAGAGTAATATTCAAAAAGTCATATGAACAGGAGAGGTACTGCATGCAGGATTAGAGAAGGATAGATGTTATCCGAATTTTCAAAAAAGGGAAGAAAAATCAATCTGAATACTAAAATAGACCAGTGAGCTTGACTTTGATTTCTATATTAAAGATGTTGCTAGTGAACTCTAGAAAGGAAGTGATGACCCCAGAGAACTCCAGTGTGACTTAATCAAGAACATTTCATTCTGGCAAATCTTATTTCCTCTTTTTTTTTTATGTATTACTAAAACAGTAGATGGGGGAATGTATTAGATATAATTTCACTAGATTTTAGCAAAGTAATTCTTAAAGTAGCTCCTACTATTTTTGTGGACAATATAGAGATATACTTGACTTGTACTGTTGGGTATTTTTATCAAATATGCAGATGCCACAAAACTAGGAATTATCTCTCCAAACTAGATAGAACCAACTTGACAGGATAGAATATTAAAGTGAAACTAGGAGTTATCTTTCCAAACTAGATAGGACCAGGATCCAAAATAGAGCTTAATAGTATAAAACATTAGACTGAATCTAACAAGATGAAATCTAATAGGGATAAATATAAGGTTTTGCACTTGGGTAAAAAAGAAAAAAAAGCCCACCAACTTCCCAAGTACAGATTGGGGGATAAATTATTAGTAGTTTTTCTGAAAACATCTATAAGTATTAGTGAACCACAAATTTTATGCAAGTCAACAATGTAATGTGGCAGTCAATGAAGCCAAAGGGGCTTTTACATTGAGAAGCATCATTTTCAGGAATTAGGATGGGCTAGTCTTTTAAATTCTGCTCTGATAAGACTATATCCAGGGGTCTCAATAGCACCTTGTAAGAAACATATGGATAAACTGGAGACTGTCCAGAGGTAAACAACCAGAATGGGGAAGGGCTTAAAGTCCTTACCATATGACCATATAATTATCCATAGAAGGAAGTGGGGATGGTTAGCCCAGAGAGAAGCTGGGGGGACATGATAGTTATCTTTTAAGTACTTGAAAAATGGTCATGTAATAGAGTTTGGCCTCAAAAAGCAAATCTAGGAAGAGAAAAAAGGTACAAAGAAGCACATTTAAGTATAATGGAAGGAAGAACTTTCTAACAATGACAGCTACCCAAAAATGGAACAGGCTGTTTCAAGAGATAGTAAGTATCTACTCATTGGACATCTTTAGGCAAGGTCAAGATGATCACTTGTTAGGTACAGTGGGAATTCTTTTTCAGAATCGATACATGTAGTTGATACTAAGTAACCCCAAAGGTAGGCCCTTCCAACTCTGAAATTTTGGGATTCTGTGACATGGTAGCTATCTGAAGTTAGGTTACCATATAATCTCTCTTGAGGACATTTCAATTTTGAGATTTTTTTTTGTTAAACCCTAGTAGGAATAAAGGTTTCATCATGCCAGATCTATATATCAGAGCTGTAGAAGGAAGAAAAGCCATGATGGAGATGGAGTCCCTGGGATCTAACAAAGAGAGATTCTTTCTTTGTAGTTATACAAATTATACAAACAATTAGTGACTCCCTTGGAAACTGCTCATGCATGAGATTATATATAATTATATATGTGTGTGTGTATATATATATATATGTATATATATATAACAATATACATGTAGATATATATTTACATACATGTGCATATATCTGTCATAAGTTCATAGGATCACAGTACTAGAATATTTTGTTCTGAGAGACCTTAGAATATAAAACATAGAATTTTAGAACCATAAAGAGCCTTAGCACCTAGTAGAGCCAGACAGAAATAGAACATAAGACTATAGAATGCTAGAGCTGAGAAATTCTCAAAATAAAATATAAAATATTAGCGCTGAAAGTAATTAGAGAACATAGAATGCTAAATTTACGATTGGAAGTGGCCATAGAACATAAAATGTAAAATGTTAGAGCTGGAAATTACCATAGAACATAGACTAATAGTATCCACTAATAGTGGAAAGAGCCTTAGAATATACAGATAAAACATAAACAATATAAAACATTAAATGTCAGTGCTAGAAGTAATGTTAGAACATACACTGATAGAATGTTAGAGCTGGAAGGAACCATAGAACACTATGTCAGTGCTGGAAAAAGTGAAACTTGGAGATGATGTAGTCTTAACCAACCCTCTTGTTTTACAGGGGAAGAAGATGCTGCACAGGGCAGGGAAAATTCCAAGGTGTATTGTAAAGGACTTAAAACTCAAATCACTCTGGCTCTCATTGACTGGTCAACAAGAAGTCCTAGGCTATATCCCAGTTGGTCATTGTTTGGGCCCCAATTGACTCATAGTGAATATAAAGGGAAATTGTTTCTGTTTTGATCAGGAACCTTGAGAGTCTTCCTCACCAGATTGGATTTTTTTCTTTTTTGACTAAGAGATTCACTTATTCACCTAGCCTTAATCACTAAAAACAGCTGTTGCTTCAGTCAAACTGAGACCTGTTAAAGACTTTAGCTTAAAAAGGTCAAAGTCTATCACTATATCAAGGGCCATCTCCAGTCATCCTGATCTCTATCTAGCCACTGGACCCAGCTGGCTCTGGAGGAGAAAGTGAGGGAAGGAGTGCCTCCCCTCACTTAAATCCAATTCATCTGCATGTCATGACCTCCCTGACATCATGCTCTTTTAGTGAGAATGAATGATAAACAACAAGAAGTAAACACATATATTTATGTATTCTCTGAGTGCATGTGTATGTGTATGTTTATATCAATATTTCAAAGGATTCATGATTTCATCCATGTATCCTCCATTGATCCAACTTGCAGCCCTTTCATACCTTGGAAGACAATTCTGACTTAATGTAGTAAAAAAAAAAAAAAAACATTATTTAGTTGCCAATATCTGGTAATGAAGTTCTGTGAACATGGTTGAGCTGGTATCCAGATGACAGGTATTATGCAGTCTATCTCAAGGTTTGTCACAAAGACGTTCTAACTTGTAGAACTTGACAAAACTTTGGTTCTTTTTGCCACAGCCTTTGAAGATAGATCATTTCAGTACTTGGGTTGGTTATCATCTTTTGGTCTCCAAATCAAAATGATATCACTCTGTTAGTATGTATCTGATCGTGGCTGATCACAATATAAACTCAGAATGTACTACAATGTATCAGACACAAATAGTCCCTGTGAACATTGAGGGTGGATTCTCTAAATCTGTGCATCTCACATTTCTTTTGAGCTACTTCAATGATGTTTTTCTCATAGACCACAGCACCATCTCTGATAAAAGCACACCATGCTGGGTGGTCCTGTGCCAGTCACGCCTACATCATACAAATAATTCCAAAGATCTTCAGAGATGCCCTTGTATCACTTTTTCTGACCATCTCTCTTGTCTCCATTATACTCAGCATTCCAGAGACACTGGTCTCCTCGCTATCCCTCAAACACACACCCCATCTCTTAACTCTGTATTTTCATAGCTGTCTTCCATGCTTGGAATGTCTCTTTTCTTATCTCCTACTCCCATGGCTTTCCTGACTTTCTTCAGGTCTCATGTAAAAGTTCCACTCCTGCCAGAAGACTTTCCCAGTTCTTCTTAATTTCAGTATCTTGCCCTTTGTGAGATCTCCATAAAATAATCTTTTAGGCAAGTATACATTTAGTATTTGAATGATGTGGTCAGCTCAGAGTTGTGCTCTCTGCAATAGAGTTTTAATGTTTGGAAGTTTAGTTTGAGAAAAGATCTCAGTGTCAGGTACGTTATTCTACCAGATGATCTTCAGACACTTCAAATGGCAGCAATTCAGTTTCCTGGTATGGTATTGGTACCATGTCCAGGTTTCACAGGCATATACTTCAGCACTATAATGAGATACTGGGGGAAGACCTTAATGGAAAAATATGTGTGTGTCTTGGTAGGTGTGTGTAAAAGCTTACGAAAGAGACAAAGGCAGAGATACAGAGAGAATCAAATAAAAAAATATTAAGTGCCTAATATGTCTGAAACGCTGAACTAAGCCATGGATCCAATGAAAGAAAGGCGAAAACGAAAACTAAACTAAACTAAACAACTCTTTAGGAGCTCACAGCACAATAAAGGAGACAACATACAAACAACTATGTAAAAAAAAACACACATTCTCACACACACACACACACACACACACACACACACGAGAAAGAGAATAAGTTGGAACTGAGAAACTCTTCCTGCAGAAGTGGAACTTTTACATGAGACCTGAAAAGAAGTCAGGAAAGCTACAGGAGTAGGAGAGTAAAGGGGAGATATTCCAAGCATAGAAGACAGCCATGAAAATACAGAGTTAGGAGATGGGGGTGTATGTTTGAAGAACAACAAGGAGACCAGTATCACTGGAATGTTGAGTATATGGAGACAAGGGAGATGCAAGAAGACTGGAAAGGTAGGAGGTAGACATGTTGTGAAGACTCTGAATGCCAAACAGGATTTTACATTTGATCCTTGAGGTCATAGGGAACCACTAGATTTTATTAAATGCATCTGTGTGTGCATAGAGTTGTTGAGGGGTGTACCATAGGTTAATATGATCAGAACTTTGCTTTATAGGAAGATAAACTTAACAACTTGAGTCAGAAAGATCAATCAGACAGATACAGATGAACACAAAGAAACAGACAGACAAAGGGACTGTGGAGGAAGAGAGGGGAAGGGAGATAGAAGAAGAAAGGAGAAGGAGGAGGAGGAGAAGACGATGATGATGGTGATGATGAAGAAACTGGAGGAGGAGGAGGAGAGGAAGGAAAAGGAGAAGGAAGATGGGAAGAGAGAGAAAGAGAGAGGGAGAAAAAATCTTATGCATTTCTAGGCAGGTTATTTTCATATATTCATTACAGAAAGAAATATGATCTAAAGTAGCCCCATCTTGTACCCTAGCCAAGGAAGTTACAGTTACCAAGGAGCCAAAGGAACTGGTTATAAAACTATCTTTCTTTCTAAAGCACAGACACAAAGCACTGAATGATGCCTGTGCATATATCTGGATCTATAGTATAACAGAAAGAATATTTGGACAGGGTGGGGTGGAGAGCAGGAAGGGTCTGTGTTAGAGGCAGACCACCTGGATTCCAGCCAATCAATTATTCAACAAGTATTTATTGATTGCCTACTATGTGCCTGGTTCTGGCCAATGATAGAGCTACAAGTACAAAGAATGAAATAATCCTTAGTTTCAAGGAGCTTCTACTCTAATGCAATAAACAAGCACATATGAAATATGTACAGCCAAATATAAAGTTATAAAATATAAATAAGTGTATATATGTACATACAATGTATGCACGTGTTATAACTGTATTACATTGTATATGTATACACAAGGAAGCTTGGGAAGACATCAATAGATGGAGAATCAACCAGTGAAGTCTGAGCGGCATCTGAGAAGAAGAGAGGGTCGCTAAGAGGGAAAAGTAAGGAAGAACTCTAGTCAAGGGGGATGGATAGGCAGAGCAATTGCACAGAGAAGAAAATAGAGCAGTATGTGTGTCAGAAACAGAGAAAAAGCTAATGCAGGAGGGACAGGAATGTCCAGCAAGGCTTGAAAGATAAGTTGGAGCCAGATTGTGAAGAGTTTTAAAAGCTAAACAGAGAAGTTTATGTTTTATCCTTGAGGCAAGCAGGAAGCCACTAGAGATGGTTCAGTAGGAGAGTCATATGGTCAGGTCAATGTTTAAGGAAAATTGCTTTGGTAACCATAAGCAGAGAAGGTCAGTTGAGAAGCTTTTGCAATAATCTGGCCTTGAGGTGATGGGAGGGTCAGAAGCAGCTGCTGATCCTGAGCAAGTCATTTCCTTTTCTGCTCCCTCTTCAGTAAAATGAGAATAGGACCAGATCTCCCTTTCAGGTCTGAATGGTGCCTGGTATAGAGTAAATGTTTAATAAATACTTATTGATAGATAGATTTTCTAGATTATAGGATCCCATTGATGAAGAGCTGGAATGGACTTCAGAGGCCCTCTCATCCAATGTCCTTATTTGAGAAATGAGGAAGGGGTGGGAGGTGGGGATGGGTGGGTGGTGACTGATGGGTCATCAGGCAGGGCAGTGTTCTCTGGCACAAGATTTGGTTGCTGTATATACGAAAGTCAACTAATAATCTCTCTCCCAGATTTTCCTTCCTAATGCTTTTAATAGAACAGGCATCCCAGCTGTGAATAGTTAGTAATCCCTTGATTAAAAATCTGTGTTTGGTGTGCATCTAATCAGAGGTTCTTAACTTTTTCTGTGTCATAGATCTCTCCATCAGTCTTGTGAAGCCTGTGTAATCCTTCTTACAATGAGGTTTTTACATGCGATCAATCAGATACATAGGATTACAAGGAAAATCGAATATCTTAAAATAGTTATAATTTATTTAGATTAAGAACCGCTGGTAGATTGATAAGATGAAAACTACCACTGACATACATGCTGGTTTTTTGTCTTTCTTTTTATCCCCAGTGCTTAGCACAGAGCCTAATACAAAGTATAAATACCTTTAATAAATGTTTGTTGACTGACTCACCTCCCTTCTAGGATTAAAAGCCATAAGAGTTACGGTTTCCATAGGTTTACAAAGTGTTGTGCTCACAATAGTCCTGTGAGCTAGAGTTTGTAATACTTATTGTTTCCAAAGGTAGGTCATAGGCCAGTTCTGCCTCACCATCCAGCCTTCCTCAGACTCCTTGACCCCATGACAATGTCTTGCAAAATGCTAGGCAAAAGGCTGGATTGCTGATCAGGACTATTCCCAGGAGGCCTGACCATAAGCCCAGCACCCAGGGACTCGGGCTGTTGCTAGTCTCTACTGGCCCTTTCTTTTCCATTCTCTCTGCAAACTCCCTTCATAAACTGAGTCACTGTGCTGTGGGCTCTATGAGCCAATCTATGGCTAATTCTTCTGTCCCCAAGAGGCAGACCATGTCCCCATCTGCACCTCTTTGCCACTCTGGATCTCATGGCAACGATCACTGCTTTCATTCCTTCCTTTCTTCAGTAAATCTTTATTGAGCATCTATTTGGCACAGCGTCCAAGGCCCTATGTTAAGAGCATGAGGAATACAAAGTTATATAAAACACAGTCCTTGATCTGAAAGTGCTGGATATCCTAATAGGAAGCAGTGTGGTATAATGGAAAGAATATTAGACCTGGGTTTGTAATACCTATGAGACCCTGATCATTCCTCAACTTCCCTTCCCAGTTTGCTCATCTATAAAATGAAGGGGAGGATTGGCCTGATGATATCCCTTCTAGTTTTATCTGTGCTTCTTTACAACACAAAGTCTACCTCCCTCACAGCCTTTCTTGCTTCATTCACACTCTTCGTGTACAAAACTAGACCAAAGATTCCCTAGTTTTATTATGCTCTCTCCTGCCTCCACACTTTTGTACAGGTTTTTCACCATACCTGGAACATAATGTCTTTCTTTTCTCTTTCTATTGACATTTTCTCTTCCATAAAGGCTCACTGAACTCCCCCCCAAAACCTGCCTCCATTTCCCACTTTCCCTATCCCGTTGCTAAAAAAAAAAAAAAACTTCCCTGATCCAATCAGATAGAGATCTCTCTGTCTTCAATTTTTCCCAGTCTGTATAAATCTCTCCTGTGCCCCATTCCACTTTAGAATCTTACTTATTAGTGCATATGTCACACCTCCTCTATAAATAGAAACTGCTTAAGGAAAAGGAAGAAGTTCTTTTCCCCTTTTTATCCCCTTCATTAAACTCAGTGCTTAACACATAGTAGACAAATTTTCAATATGTGTTAAATTGAATAAAAACATCTACAAGATCATATGAATTGTTGAAAACAGTTTGAATTGATTGTAAGATTATTGAAATTCTGACCTCACTTTCTCCATTTACCTGTATCTTTCTTTCCTCTAGACCTCAATTCTGGATCTGGAAAATGGGAATAATTTATTCTTGCCACTTACCCAAGAAGCATAAATCAGCTATTATGTTTAGAGTCTGGGTAACTATTCTGGGGGGAAGGAGAGGGAGAATTCTGAAAATATGTGGTGTAATGAAAAGATACTTGGCCTAAGAGCCAGGATGCACTAACTGGCTGTGTGATCTCAGACAAGTATCTTACATTTTCTGGACTCAATTTTCTCATCTGCCTTGTGGGAGGAATTGAATTAGATTATTCCCTGAGGATCCATCTAAACTCTTAATGAGCATCTCTGTACTTCTAGGATTGACTGTGGTTCTGCCTCTAGGAAGTATTCTGTATGCTCCTACTCTCTGGATGACCCCAACTGGCAGGCTAAAGACCTTTGAACATCCCCCTTGGTGATGGGGAGGCTCAGAAGAGCAATATCTGCTGCTGCCAAACCTTACAGCCCTGGAGAGCCGCAGACCATGAAGATATCCTGTTTGTCAGCGGCTGAGTCTGGTAACTGGGAAGTGATCTGAGTAATAATTGTGGGATCCAATTATCCTCCCCAGCCTGATTGGGCATGAACTGGAAATTCCCTATAATATAGTCTAATTAAATTATTCCTCACCACCTCCCCCTTTTATGAACGCCTCCTGTTCTCATTTACTCAGCTCTTAAAGCTCCTTCAGAAACCTCCTCAAAGGGGTTTGACTGGTTCCTTGCCACTTCCCGCCCTTCCTTTCCCCTTTGCCCAGGCACTCTACTCTGTGGTCTGGCTGGGTGGGGAGAATTAGAGTGCCCATCTCCCCATTTAGCCAGGAGTGGGCAAGAGGCTGGATCATTATTAAGTCCCAGGGAGATAAAAATCCCAGGCAAAGTTTTTTCTTGGGTTTGGGCCTGGAACTTGTGCAATCAGAATTTTTGTTCAGAAGAGATAAAGAGCTTCAAACAAGATAACAGGGGCCATCGGATGCATTTAACTTGGTGACTCATCAGATTTACAGAGCAACCCTGGATTCTGAGGAATGGTTTGCATATGGAATCATAGAATGTCAGAGCTAAAAGGATTCTTAGAAGATAGAATACAGACTGTTAGAACTGGTAGGGACATTAGACAACAGAATGTCACAGTTAAAAGAGGCCTTGCAAAACAGAATATTTAAAAAGATCTCAGAATAAATAGAATTGCAAAGGCATAGAATATCAAATGTTAGAAGAAGAAGGACTCAGAATCAAAAAAAAATTAGAACAGGATATTAAAGATGAAAGGAGCCTTATAACAGAATATAAATGGTGTTAGCACCTTGCAACATAAAATGTGCACATAAAATATTAGAACTGGAAAGAAAATACAAAGTCACAGACCTTAGATATGATCTGATTCTCAGTATTTGTACTTGAGTGAGAATCTCCTCTACAACAGTTCCTTGGTCATCCAGCTTTCATTTCAAGGTCCCTAGTGAGTGAAATGTTTCCCATCCCCCACACCCCATTTTAAAACCTCTCATATCAGCTCTGGTCTGTTTCTCCACTAAGAACAACTCACAATTTCTCCCAAATGATCAAGACCAAAAAATCAGCCAGTATTCAAGATGGGGATAGGGGATAATAAGGGAAAGATTCACACACTTGCTGTTGGACTAAGAAGTGTGTTGAATTTGAATAGCATTCAGGTGGTTCCCATTAGTGTTTTTTAGAATTTCAAGGACTCTTTCCTTTGAAATCCTTACGGTAGCATGATTGGACCTTATTGGCTGGATGATAAAGACAAATAGAGACAAATCTAGAGAAAATCTTAGCATGATCAAGGAACCAGAAACCATACCATACAACAATCCATTGTAACAGGAGGGGATTTTTAGCCTAAAGGTGAGGGAGGGGCATCATTCATGTCATCAAATGTCTGAGGAACTACAAATGGCAGGATTAGTTTGGCCCTACTCAGTCTTAAAAGCAGAAACAGGTGTTGAAAGTTGTAGATTTTTGGCTCAAACTTCCTAATAATCAGAGCTATGCAAAATGAAAAGGGCAGTCTCAGGAAATGAATATCATGTCATTGGAAGTCTTCAAGAAGAGGTTGGTTGACTATTTGTCAGGCAAAGAAATTCTTGCTCAGGTATATGTTATATTGAATGATCTCTGAGGTCTCTTTCTACTCTCTGACAAGGCATGTTGTAGTGCTCCTAGGGGTCACATGCAACATTGCTTCCTTTAGTTCTTTTAGTCCCTCCATCCAAAATGTGCCTGAGATGTCACTAATGTATCATCAAGGCTTTTTGACTTGAGAAGTAGCTTTTGAAAGAAAAGAAAAGAAGCTTCCCTAGCCCCAGAAAGACTCACTATCCTTGGTGAATTGTAGATCCCTTGCTTCAGCCTTCTCTCCATTTGCCCTCTTCCATTCTTCAGTTGAGAAGATTTAGAGACACAGGCTCACCCAGAATACAGGTTTCAGAGGAGAAAGAAGAAAAGATCAAATAATTCCTCATGTAAATTTGACTGCCATAACATTTCAACCTTCTTTAGCCACATGGCATTAACTGATTTTCACAATTTGGTTTCCCTCTCTTTTTTTAACATTATCTCCTGTTATTGTCCTTCGTACATTTTATATTCCAGCCAAACTACAAAATTCTCCTCCTTCTCCTGCTCCTCCTTCTTCTTTTCCTCCTCCTCCTCTTCCTCCTCCCTATCCTTCATCTCAAATTCTTCAGTCTTATGCTTTTTGCCTTTAGTCAAGCTGTTCCTTTTGCCTACTTCTGTCCTCTCTCCTTTTCCTCCTCTTCCTCTTCCTCCTCATCTCTTCTAATCCTACCCATCCTTAAAAGTCCAACTCAAATTCACTCTTCTTCAAGAAGATTTTACTGCCATCCCCATCACCCTAAAAAATCAGCAATGACTTTCTCCCTTGAAAATGCTCCCACAGCATCATATTCTTCAATTCTCTAATGCATTTACAATACAATTATATGTATTAGAGCTACCCATGTTTGTAAATTATTCTCCTTGAATGACAGCAAGTGTCAGAAGCCATGTCTCATTTACATATTACTATATCTAATATTCTTCCTGATGCCTACTACAATGCTTTGTACATAATAGATAATAGATTTGAATGAGTGATATATAACTTTTCCTGTAATTATTCAGTAAAGTTTTGTTTGTAAAGATTATCAATCAACCCATATTTTTATTTTTTTTATTTTTTATTAAAGCTTTTTATTTTCAAAACACATGCATAGATCATTTTTCAACATTGACCCTTGCATAGCCTTGTGTTCCAAATTTTCCCCTCCTTCCCTCCATTCCCTCCCCTAGATGGCAAGCAATCCAATATATTTTAAACACATTAAAATATATGTTAAATCAAATATATGTAAACATATTAATAGAATTATCTTTCTGCACAAGAAAAATCAGATAAAAAAGGAAAGAAAATGAATAAGAAAACAAAATGCAAGTGAACAACAACAAAAAGAATGAGAATGGTATGTTGTAATCCACACTCATTTCCCACAGTTCTCTCTTGGGGTTTAGATTCAACCCATGTTTATTAAGAGCCTAACATGTGCCAGCTAGATACTAAAGGATATGAAAACAAATCAAATGATCCTTCCCCTCAAGGAACTTTGTATCAGAGGTGACACCTCCCAGGTGGGATTAAGGTACTATGGAAAGAACGATGGTCCTTGAATCAGAGAAATCAAGTTTGAAACCTACCTCTATGTAAGCCTAGACAGAATTGAAAGATTAAAACACAAAAAGATGGATTTATATTTATTTCATTTATATTACATTATTTATTTAAATTTTTAATTTTTATATAACTAAAATGTGGTTGTGGTTGTGGTAATGATGGTGATGATGAACCTGGACAATAATACAAAATGGTATAGACAAAATGCTTAATGAATATTAAAAATAATAAGTTAAGAGGAAGGAGAAGTAAATTATGTCAAAAATAGGAAAGAGGATCAATGAGGCATTTAAAAATACACAGAAAAGAAGAAATTTAAAGGAAGACAGACAAGCAGGACAACTTTGGTACTAATGTGTTGAATTTATTATATAGTATATAATGTGTTTTTAAAAGCAAACTTAAAATAACTGTTTCACACATAATTCTCTTTCTCTGTCTTTGTAGCCAACAAGCATAATCCCCAGCATGGAGTAAATGCTTAATAAATATTTGTTGACTGATTAAAAATATTTTTTCCTTCAGTGGAAGGAGGAAAGTCAGGGAGGGAATTTTACTAAGCCACATATTGAAGGCAAATCACAGCATCTAACTCTATACCTGTTGCATGGTAGGTAATTAATGAATACTGGTTGAATACATGCATGCATGACAGTAGTCAGAAGGCCATTAGTATTCTAACACTCCATGACATCTTGTTGTTCAGTTGTTTCAGTTATATTCTACTTTTTGTATCCAGCTCATTTTACAGATGAGGAAACAGGCAGATATTTTACCCAGTGTCACCCAGCTAGTAAGCTTTGATTTGAACTGAGGTCTCCGTGACTCTTTATCTACTTACCTGCCCTTACCACAGTATAGGAAAATATAATGGAAAATAGAAAAATTTTAAATTTGAAGTCAGGAGCCTTGTACTTAGTTTCTCCCTCTAATTCTTACTGCCTGGGACTTAATGACTTTAGCAAGCCACTTCTCTGAACTTCAGTTTCTCTCCTGCACAATGGAGGTAGAGAATGACCTACCTGCAAGGTCATTTTGTTGATAGTACTTTGCAAAACTTAATAGGATTTGTTGTTATTATTATCGTTGCAGCAGTCCAGGTGTGAAGTGATGGAGAAAATGTGTCTCACCCTTGGCTGGGGTAGAGAGACCAGTTACATTTCCTCACCCAGAGGAGCTGGAAGAAACAGTGCCCGGACTTGAGTTCCCTAGGCTGCCCTCCCAGAGACCTCCCTCACAAAGAGACTCCAGCAAAGAATCCTGTTGTGGGGAGGGCTGGCACCACTGCTGAGAACCATGGGACCACACATGATGAGCTGCCTCCTGGCAGTGGGCAAGGCGCCATGAAGGTCTCAGCTTCCCTTCAGCTCCCTCCAAGGCTGGTGGATGGTCTGCAGAACTTCTCATTGTGCTAAACCATGGTTGGGGGAGGAAGGAGGAGGGCAAGGTGAAAGCTGTCTGGGAGGTTCTTTAAAAATGTGGTGTTGGTCTAATAAGATCAGGGTCTTCTTCTTTCTCCAAATTCCCAAAAAGCATTTGGGGCCAAAGGCTAGCAATAACCTGGAGTAAAAAAATATCACAGAAGGTTATGGAAGACAGGAAACAGGGATTGATTTTTTCTTATCCCTCAGAAAACAAGCCTCCCTCAATTTCTCCTACCTTGTAGAACTTTGGTTCTCAAGAACATCAAAGCTAGACCTTTAAATATAGACTGTTAGAACTGGACTTATATTAGAATATAGAATCTCAAAGCTACAAAATACTTTGTTATTGTTGAATTATTTTTTCAGTTGTGTTCTGATTCCTTATGACACTGTTTGGGGTTTATTTTGGCAAAGATACTGGAATGGTTACAGATTTTTTTACAGATGAAAAAACTAAAGTAAACAATTAAGTGACTTGCCCAAGGACACACAGCTAGTAAGTGTTTCAAAACAGATTTGAATACTGTCTTCCTGACTCCAGGCTTTGTATTTTATCCAACCATTTGCCCAGTAGGGAATCTTAACAACATTTAATATAGGGATTCTTAAACTAGAATCCATGAAAAAGGTAAATAAATAATAAGCTATTTCAATATAGTTTCCTTTATAATCCTTTTAATTTTGCTTTATGCATTTCAAAACAGATAAATAGATTTAGGAAATAGAGACTAACAGGTAGAAATATGATAAACTATTTCAATATCATTGGTTTCTCTCATAATCCCATTTATTTTATCTTATACATCTCAAAACATTATTCTGAGATGGTATCCAGAGGCTTCACCAATTGTCCAAGTGGCACATGACGTACAAAAACACCTCATTTAGTCTAACTTCTCATTGTAAACTTTCCCCTGAGAGAAGTGGCTTGCCAAAAGGCCTAGAATCACAGAATCTCAAGGAAAAAGGTGCCTTAGGGGCATCCACCCTAACCTCTTCTCTCATAGCAATCATCTTTATGACATTTCCCACTGGAGGTTATTTAGCTTCTGCCTGAGTAACTCCAGTGATGGGAGATACACTCCCTTGTCAAGTTATCTTCTTGAAAAGATCTATAAAAAAATTCTTCCTTTTACTCCCGAGTCTAAATTTTTCTTTTTTTCCTCCAACATAACTCCACACTTATCATGTTATACAAGAAAAATCAGATCAAAAAGGAAAAGAAAAATGAGAAAGAAAAAAAGGCAAGCAAACAACAACAACAAAAATATGAAAATACTATGTTGTGATCCACATTCAGTCCCCATAGTCCTCTCTCTAGATGCAGATGGCTCCCTCTAATCCAATTGGAATATCCTTTTGTTTAAAAAAAAAAACAAGCTAAATTCATCACAGTTGATCATCCTATAATCTTCTTGTTGCTGATACAATGTTCTCTTGGTTCTACTCATTTCACTTAGAATCAGTTCATGTAAATCTCTTCAGGTCTTTCTTAAATCATTTTGATGATTGTTTCTTTATTTTTTATTATAGCTTTTTACTTACAAAACATAGGTAATTTACAAAAGCATGGGTAATTTTTCATCACTGTCCCTTGCAAAATCTTCTGTTCCAAATTTTCCCCTCCTTCCTCCCATCCCCTCCCCTAGATGACAGATAGTCCAATACATGTTAAAATATGTTTATATATCCATACAGTTATCTTGCTGCACAAGATAATCCAATCTAGAAAGAAAAAAAACCTGAGGAAAAAACAAAAATGCAAGCAAACAACAGAAAGAGTGAAAATGCTATGTTGTGGTCCACAGTCCTCTCCCTAAGGGTAGACTGCTCTCTCCATCACTAATTGGAACAAGTCTGAATCAATTCAACGTCCATCAGAATTGATTGTCATATAATCTTGTTGTTGCCATGTATAATGATCTCCTGGTTCTGCTCATTTCACTTTGCATCAGTTCAACAATAATATTCCATTACATTCATATGGTATAACTTATTCAGCTGTTCTTCAACTGGCAGACATCCACTCTGTTTCCAGTTCCTTGCCACTACAAAAAGAGTTGCTACAAACATTTTTGCACATGTGGATCTTTTTTTCCTTTTTTATTGATCTCTTTGGGATACAAACTCAGTAGTAAGACTGCTGAATCAAAGGGCATGCACAGTTTGATAGCCCTTTGGGCATAGTTTCAAATGTGAGCCTAATTTTTTTCCTTGTAATATCCATTCATTTGTTTTAGCTCTTTCCTCTTCCATATTGATATTTCTTGAACATATCTAAAGGCAGCAATGGGATGATTATGATGATCTGGAATTGGAAGGGACCTCAGAAGCCATCTACTTTAATCCTGTCTTCTTACAGATGAAAAAAAAAAGAAAAAGAAAGAAAGAAAGCTAAGTGACTTATCCAAGATCACATCAATGGCAAAATTTGAATCCAGGTCCTTAGACTCCAGAGTCAGTCCCAGATTTGAAGTCCAAGACACTGGATTTGAATCCCATATCTGTAATTTCCTACCAATGTTGCCTTGGACAATTTCCTTAACCATAAAATGAAGTGGTTAGAAAACACGATTGCTACAGTTCTGAAAAATTCTCTGATTCTATCATGAAGTCATGAAGTGAGTCAGTAGCAAAGCCTGGACAAGAACCTATCTCCTGACTCAGTCTAGGTATAATTTTGTTTATTTGTTTTTTGTTTTCACAGATCCCATTCTTCTAAATGTAATTCCATTTGTGCTTACTTCTTTTGGCAAAAATACTGGGAATAGGAAGAAGGACATCAGTGTCTCTATCACATTCTCCTCTACCCCCTTCTTTTTACCTCAGTTTGCTTCATTTATCTCTTGCCTTTCTCCGGGGAGGTAGTAAAGTATCCTGTCTCAGACACTCCTGAGAGAAGGATGAGGGGTAGTAATTATGATCATTAGTACCAGTGGTAGTGACCTGCTTGCACCTTCTACAGAAGGTCAGCCAGGGCTGGGCAAAGCGTGGGCTGAGGAGGGCACTCAGGGTTCATCCAACCTTGCTAATACTGCCAGTCAGTCTGCTGTTCCCCAGTTCCTCCTGCCTTCAAACAGGGGGCCCCAGGGACAACCCCTTGTCAGCCTCCTCCGCCTCTCCTATGTAATCTCCCGGCATCTCAGGAACAGACAGACTGAGGAGGTAGTGTGGTTTGGGGGATGAAGGCAGACACCCTGGAGGCAGAGCCTCCTTAATAACAGGCTTCAAGCTGCAGAAGGGTTATTTGAACCTTGTCTACAAGGTTCAAAAAATCGATCAGGCCCACAAAAAATGTTTACCAGCCTGGGAAGCCTCCCACCTCAGTTCTCACACTCTACATCCCGTGGAAGGATGATGAGTCTGTCGGCATCCTGGGGAAGGATCACCCCATCAGGCCTGAAAGCTGTGTTTTCTGTCTCAGGTTGAAATTCAGGTTTGCCCAGCTTTATTCTTCTCAGACCTGGGCTCTAATGGATTATAATTTTGCATAGGCCTCAACATGGCTGAACTAAAATGGGGAGATAGATGAGGTTAGTTCTCTTCACTATTCACTATCCCTGTCTCCTCCCAACCCTGCAGAGGATCCCAGGAAATTCCAAGGCTGTCACAAATTGGGAGGAACATTGTGGAGTGGTGAAAAGAACACTCAACACCTGAGTTCAAGGCCCAGTTCTATCACTTGATGGCTGCATCCAACAATGTGTAAATTAGAAATTGAACAAATTGCTTCACTTTTTATTCTTAATTTTTTCATCTGCAAAATATTGAGGAATAAAAAGTCACTCAATTGCACTGGTCCTCAGTTTCCTTTTCTACAAAAATGAAGCAATTGGCTTAGATGGTCTCTAAGATCTTTTCTAGTTCTAAATCTTAGGTTTTAGGGCTCGGGAACAGCCATCGATGCACCGGGAAGCCTGCTGTGCCTCATTCTGTGGTCAGACATTGTATTTCCCACCTGTCTTTTGAGTTTATTTTGGCTTTCTAGTTCCTTCTACCAAGTTATTTTGCTGAGTCAGAAGCATTCCGTGATCTGTTTACAGATTGTAGTGAAAGGAGATTCTAATTCCAGTTACTACATTGGGCAAATGACTTAACCTTTCTCAGTTTCCTTTTTCTATTAAATGGGGATAATAATCCCAACTCCTCCTACTTCATAGGAGATGTCTTACAGAACATGTTAATATTCAGAATGTAAAAATCAATTCCAACCTTGGTGACTAAGTAGGGGACATTGTTGTTGAGGTTGTTGAGTTATGTTAGACTCTTGGTGATTCCATGGGCTCATGGACTGTCCGTGGGATTTTCTTAGCAAGGATATTGGAGTAGTTTGCTCTTTTCTTCACCAGTGGATTAAACAGAGGTCAAGTGACTTGCCCAGAAAGTTTTTTAAGTCAGATTTAAACTCAGGTCTTCCTGACTGCAGATCCAGTGGTCTATCCAGTGAACCACCAGGATGCTTCTAATAAGTGACATAATAACTGACAAAATACCTCAGAATGAGAGGCAAATTGGTACAGGGAATATTAGCCATCATATCAGGAGAGATCTGGATTCAAATCCCCCCTTCGACACTGACTACTGATCCGAACAGATCACTGAACAATTCAATGACCCTAGGAAGAATTTTGTTAGTTACAGAATGGGTGTTAATCTGTGCTGGTAGAGAATGTTTTCTCACCAAGAATTCTCTAAACCAATGAAATCACAAATGTGTATGTATGTAGGTGTATATATAGACTTGGTCATCAATGTATATGTGTATGTGTGTATATATATGTGTATGTGTGTGTGTGTATACACACACACACACACATATATATATATATAGGTTTTCTTACCAAGAATTTTCTAAACTAGTGAAATTAGAGATGTTTGTGTATGTGTGTATGTGTGTGTGTGTGTTTGTGTGTGTATCTATATTTATATCTATATATTCATATATGTGTGTGTATAATATAAACTTATAGACATATTTCCTATGCCCTTTACAGTAGATCTTAAATGCAGCACCATGTTATTTTAACTTTGTATATTTGTACACATACAATACAACAGTGCTAGGTACTCAGGAAGAGTGAAATAAGACATGGTCCTGCACTCAAGAGCTAGGACCTTGATTACCATAGAAGTGTAAACTCTATGCAATAGGAAATGGAAAGCCAGTGGAATAGAGACACAATCAGATTAAATGTAAGAAAGATTATAGAAGGGGATTGAGTGGAGATAGGAATGAAAAATGAAAATAGCTAATATTTATAGAAAGCTTTAAGGTTTTTAAAGTGCTTTGTATATATTTTCTCTTGTTTCTCCCAATAACCCTGTGAGATAGCTATTATTATTATTCTCCTTTTACAAATGTGGAAAGGGAGGTGAGGTTAAGTGACTTGTCCAAGGTCACAAAACTTCTATATCTGAGACAAATCCTCCTGACTACAAGCCCAGTGTTTTATTCACTAAGCTAAGATGCTCTTTAAAGGGGCAACTTAAAAAGAGGGAAGTGACTGCAAGTAGTCTACCTAAGTTGTAATAAGCAACTACATTAGAATCATAGTTTTAAAACTGGAAAGGTCCTTAGAAGTCATCAAGTCCATTTTGCAGATGAGGAAATTGAAGCCACAAGTAGTGAATGGAATAACTGGGATTCAAACCTAGGTTTTTCCTCAACATAAGTGGTGTCAGACTCAAGAGATGGGAGCCAGTAAACCATACATAAGGTTCCTAATGGATACATGTTGACTTAGTTTTAAAATGTAATATTATTTATTCTTTACAGCATTTTATTTCTTTTGTTAAATATTTCCTGATTTTCCTGGTAGTGTTGTGGGCCCCTCAGCTGCGTGTATGACATTTTTGCTTTACACTATTCTGTCTCTAGAATAATAACAGTGGAAATTCTAGCAGGAATGGATAGATGGGGATAGACTGAGAAATCCTATGGAGGCAACTAAGTGGTTCAGTGGTTAGAGCTCTGGGACAGGAGTGAGGAAGATCTGAGTTTAAAACTGACCTCAGACTGTGCAAATTCCACTGAGAAGGAAATGGCAAACCACTCCAGTATCTTTGCCAAGAAAATCCCACAGACAATATTGATGAGCTATAGCCGATGGGATCATAAAGAGTTGGACACAACTGAAGAAAACAACAATGGAGGTGAAATTGCTCTGCTCTGATATGGGCAGTGAAAGGGAAAGAAGTGCTGAAGAGAACCACAAACATGGGGCACTGGGTGGTTCCACAGACAGAAATAGCCATGTCAGAAGGAGGAACAGGTTTAAAGCCCTGTGCTTTGGCATTGGGGACATAGAGATGAAATAAGATACCATCCCTCCCAGCTGTGCCATTTATCACCTCAGACAGAGCATTTAACTCATTTGAGCCTCAGTTTCCTCATCTGTAAAGTGAATGAGTAGACTTGATAAACTCTAAGATCCTTTCCATATCTTGATCTAGTACAGTGCCTAGTAATTAATACATGTTTATTGATTGATTGATTAATCTATGATTTAACTTTGGCTTCAAGTGGCTTATGTTTTAATTACATGGGGTGAGAAATACATACAAATAAGTTAATGAGATTATTATTTTCTTTGCCTTTTTCAGGACAAAGTTTTCTTAGCTCTGGATTCTTCACTCAGAGGAGATAGAATAAAGGAAACACTGCTCCCTGAGTAGTAATAATAAAAGCCTGCATTTTTAATAGCCATTTCTTATTTGCAAAGTGTTTCCTTCCCATAATCTTGTGAAGTGAATAGTACAAATTTAGCATCATCTTCATTTGACAGAAGAGGAAATTGAGATTCGGGGTGAAATGACTTATCCCAAAGGCATACAACTACCACAGGACCTACAAGAGCTGGGACTAGAACTTGGATATTCTGAAATCATAGCCAGTGTGCTTTCCATTATGCCACATGATCTTTCAACCTGGGCGAAAAGGACCCTAAGGTTGCAGGAATAGTAAGGATTTTGCAATGCTCTCTCCCTCTTCTCCTGCCCCAATTCAACAAACACACACACACACACACACACACACACACACACACACACACAATTTACCTTTTGCCAGCCCTTCTACATTTAACTAATTTTAAGTACCACCCAATGCCAAAAATGGGCACTTGGCAACCAGGTCTTCTAAATTTTCCCTCCTTTTTCTTGATGCCAGGTGGCTCCTGGCCATTAATTTCTCTCCCTGGGGGCAGGGTACCAGACACATAAAAAGGGGCTGAGAAAAAGGGGAGGTCTACGGAAGTTGAGAACAGAGTGAAGTTATAGGCATTGTGCCATGTGAATATCTATTTGTCTGTCTGTCTGAGTGGAACTTGTTACACCCCCAAACAATGCCAGACACCCTATTAATTAATATCATTATCTATGACACATCTTATAAGCTCACACTGGTCACGCCCACCCATAGCTCTCTGGACTCAATCCCTAGGACCAGAGGCTTAGTTGTTTGCCATGCCAAGGGTCTCAGAATAAAAGCCTACAAGAGGGCCAGTCCTACTGGGTCACAGGAAGATACCAAAAAGGCAGAAATCTTCAAATAGGAGGGATCTTTTGCTTCAGCCTGGTATCCATGATGTTCATTCCAACTTTTCCTGATGTCCCTATTTTCTTGATCTTTCCAGGTCCCACCTTGGCTAAGAAGGCTTCTCTGACTGTCAAGCTCAAGAGTCTAAATTCTTCTTTTTTTGCAAGGCAATTAGGGTTAAAGGCTCAGATTACACAGCTAGTAAGTGGTAAGTATCTGAGGCTGGATTTGAACTCAGGCCCTCCTGACTCTATGTTCGTGTTCTCTCCAGTGCACCATCTAGCTGTCCAGATCTGAATTTTTTAAAATTATTATTTTTAAAATGTTTAATAGCTTTTTATTTACAAGTTATATGCATAGGTAATTTTACAGCATTGACAACTGCCAAATCTTTCGTTCCAATTTTTCCCCTCCTTCCCCCCACTCCTTCCCCTAGATGGCAGGATGACCAATTCATGTTAAATATGTTAAAGTATAAATTAAATACAAAATAAGTATACATGTCCAAACCGTTATTTTTCTGTACAAAAAGAATTGGATTCTGAAATATTGTACAATTATCCCATGAAGGAAATCAAAAATGCAGGAGGGCAAAAACATAGGGATTGGGAATTCTATGTAATGGTTCTTAGTCATCTCCCAGAGTTCTTTCCCTGGGTGTAGCTGGTTCAGTTCATTACTGCTCCATTGGAACTGATTTGGTTCATCTCATTGCTGAAGAGGTCCATGTCCATCAGAGTTGCAGATCTGAATTCTTATAGGGCTTTTCTTCATGTTACTATTTTGGTAGTTATTAAATTATCAAAGTTTAAAGACATATTCTTATTTAGACATGGATGCCTTGTTTTCCCAAATAGGTTGTGAGTTCCATTAAGGCCTGACCTGAATCATATAATCAAAGCATCTCAAAACTAGAGATAGAGGCAGAAGTGTACTCAAGCCAGTTCCGAGTGGCCCACAAGAGGTGAGTGTAAAATTTTCAGTAAACATTTATACCTCAGAAATTAACAAGCATTACAAATCAGGGCTTGATTGGTTGTTTTATTGGTTGTTTAGACTTAAGAAATAAATGGAGAAAATGTTAATGACATAGCTAAAACTTAAAAGTGTACCTGATGTACATTTACCAGCTGGAGGGAGTCACAGAAATTACAGTCTATGTCCCTTATTTTATAGATGAAGATACTAAAACTCAGAAAAGTTAAGAAGCTTACCCAAAATTACACAATGATCAAGTGTCTCTGGGAGGATTTGAACCCAAATCATGTTTTCTTGACTCCAAGTACAATTACTGTACCATAATGCCTCTCTAGCCTTCACTTTCTAGATTACTTGAAAGAGTTTGGACACACAATATGAACTTAATGTGATAAATGAGGACAGGATAGTATAGTGTAGGAAAAATTGCTGGATCTTGAATTTAAAGGTTGGAATTTGTATCACAACCTCTCTTTTTTAACTGTGGGATATTGGGGCTCCTTGAATCTGTTTCCACATCTGCACAATTAACCTTAAAGCACTACATCAATATTAGTTATTCCTGCATTATCTTATGGCTAAGATTTCTGTCTTTGAGGGAGGCAATGTATCCTCAAGTCAGAGGACCCAGTTTCAGAATCCTACCTGATATTTATTAGGAAGGTGATATTGGGTAAGACATTTGACTGCCTAAATCTCAGTTTCCTCATCTGTAATATGAGGCAATTGATCTACATGACCTCTGGGGTCCCTTTTCACTGTAGACTGGTTATATGACACAAATCTTAGGATCAATACAAGTCCCCGTATTTCTCTCAAATCAGTTTCCTTATCTATTAAAAAGGCTAATAATACTTGCATTACTTATCTACCTCAAGGGTACTATGAAGCTGTAATGAAAAGAGCAATGGATATATAGAAAGGAGGACAAAGTTCAAATCTGACTCTGCTTTTTGTCACTTGCATGATTTTAGTCATCAGTTAAATTCTCTGGATTTCACTTTTCCCTTCTTCCTCTTCTGTTACCTTTCTTTCCTGTTTCCTTTCCATTTTCTTCTTGCCAATACCCTGGCACCTCATGGCCTGCAAAGACATTGCTTTGGGGTCCCTTTGGGGTTTGCTGATCTCAGTTTCAGGTGAAGGCAAAGGAAGTCAGACAAAAGAGGGAAATATGCCAGGGCTTGACTTAGAGAAAGCCCCAGGCCCATTCAATGTTCCCAGGCCCATAAAAAACCCAGCCTACCCTGCAGTCCTGAGCCCTGCCCTCCAGAGTGATCACCATAAGCCAGACGCTCCCAGATGAGGATACCCATTGGAGTGAATGGACTTCTGCTCCCTGGAGGTGATTCAGAGAACCCTCCTCCTCAGACTCCTAACCTTGGGAACTAGCTCCAGAGCCCCACTGCTCAAGCCAGACTGACTACATTTATGCTCAATTGCTATGCAATTGAAGGCACAGTGTACCCAAACCTGCTGCTGCAGAGTCTACTCAACCTTGGCTTCAGGCTGAATACCCATAATACAAATTGTAAAAAAAAAAAATGTGTCCCCTTCCCTTCCTTCCTTAGACCTAAAGTGGTCGGAAATGATAGGGGTCATATCAGATTTATTTCAAATTCTAAATATAAACACTGAATACAAATGTAAATATTGAATTTAGGGGCTATTATCCCTTAATCCAGAATTATCTTGCTCCCAGGGTTTTTCGGTTGAATGGAGGAAGGGTGGATGAGTAAATTGCTTGTCTCTATGCATCCCAGTCTAAAGTAGGAGTTGGATTTGGTGAGAACATCACTGGAATCTTTGATGCCTTTGAGCGTAAAAGCAGGTGGGTTCCTGCATATGCAGGAATTAGAGGTGAGACTTCTGAATCCCTCAAGAAAACCTGAACGACTCTTCAGACACTCGGTGCCTCAGTTTACCCATTAGTCACACAAAATGTAAAAATCGGCATGGGTGGAGTAGAAAATGTAAGAGTCAGAAGACCTGGAACGAAATTTTGACTGTTCCATTTACTACCAACCTATGTGATTTTGGGCAAGTAACTTCTGTGGAAAAATAATCTCTACATTTTTTTCCAGTTTTAAATCCTAATTTGCTATGACCCTTCCCACTCCTAGCCATTAAGTAGTTTCTGAATCGGCCTACAATTGGAGAACGTCCAAACGTTGTCCTTTGCAATCATTTGATCCTACTGTAAAGTATTTCACTATTCCATCTGCAAAATCGGGGGACCGGGATTCGGATGGGGATGCGGGTTGCCGGCTGGTGGCGTACATTATTAACTTCTAAAGTCTCTTCTAGCTCCAGAGACTTGATACAAGAATGGCACCCCTTTTCCTTTCCCCTCTTCCTTCCCTAAGGGTCTTTTCAGCCCTTCAGCTTCAGGAGGCTGGGGCTACTCCCCGGGATTGGCCTGTGGCTGGAAGGAGGGAGGTGACAGATGGAGGGAGAGGTGCAGGTAGGCGGGGAAGGATGGGAGGAGGAAATCTTGAATGGGAATCGGAAACACGGGGAGGGGTGGGGCTGTGATTCATCGGGAGCTGCCTCCCTCCTCCCAAACCCCAGCTTCAGCCCAGCTTCAGCCCATTCTCACTACAGAATTCTGGGCCCTCCAGCCCGAGCTCCCTGGGAATTTGGGGAGGAGGGGAGGCGGCAGGCTCCGAGGGAGGAGGCTGGCTGGGGGGGAGAGGGAGGGGAGAGAGGAGGGGCGCGAGGGGACCCAGTTTGGCTGGAAGCGAGGCCCGGATGGCCTGGGATGGGGGTGGGTGGGGGGAGCCTGCTGGGTTTGCTCCTCGGCCGGCGCTGTACTCCGCTCGGGGCGGCCGTGCTTTCGCTCTCGTGTCCAGCGCGCTTACGAGGGCCTGATTAATCACTTCCTGCCAGTCAGTGCTCATGCCTGTTCTGCGGCCGCCCCTGCTCCCGCCCCTGGCTTCAGCCTCGGCCCCTACAGTTGCCCTTGGCTCCAGCCCGGCTCCAGCCCGGCCCCAGCCCCGCGCTCCGCTCCGCTGCGCTGCGCCCCGTGGCCCCCGTCAGGCTCTCGACCTGCGGGGCCTGGCGCCCGCAGCTACCCGAGGCGAGCCGGGGGTTGGGGGGCGGGGGGAAGCTTTCAGCGCATCGAAAGTGCTGTGTCATCTTCTCTATCATGTGGCTCTTTTGGTCATTAATAACCCAAGTTCTGGGAAACTCAGGGGCGGATTCCAGGAAGGGGGTCAGCAAGTTCAGTAAACAGATTTTTTTTTTATTAGAAGTTGAAGGAGACGCAAAGTTTTCGTGGATCCCCAGGGGTGGAGAGACTTTGGAGGGGGTTGGAGGTGGGGCGGGGGAGGAGATCTGGTGCCAAAGAATCCACAGGAATTCGCTTTTAGGCCTATGGCCCCCCATCTCCACCACTAATCATAGGCTCCCGGTTTGCCAAGACTTTAGGGTTGCTGTACCCTCAACCTCTTCTCTTTAGAAGAGGAAAGGGACCTAGGAGGGGGAAAGGATGTGCCTACTTATACAGAAAAGTCTACACTCGAATCCAGATCCCATAATTCTCTTCTCACAATTCCAAACGGACTTCTTCCTTTTCTTTTTATTTATGCGCTCATTCAACGAGCAGCTAAATCAATAAGCACCTACTAAGTGCAACACATTGGCAATACACACCAAGTCCAAAACAACAAGAGGTTTCTTGTGGAAGATGAGACTTTAGGTGGAGACTTGAGAGAAACCAGAACCCAGAATATAATTCCAGGTTTAGGAGGAACAGGCCGTGAAAATGATCAGGGTGGGGAGAGGGGATATCTCCTGGGAGGAAGCGCAAGGAGATCAATGTCCTATGGCTGGAAGTCTGTAGAGAGGGAGTAAGATGTAAGAAGCCTGGAAAGGGAGGAGAAAGCCACGCTATAAAGGTCTTTGAACATCAACCTGCATTTTATATTTGATCCTGAAAGTGATGAGGAACCACTTAGTAATAGGAAAAGTGGAGATTTGTTTTGCTTGATTGTATATATGTTACAGAAGTTTTGTCTTTCTTTTAAAAATAGGAGTGGAGGAATGGCGGGGAAGAAATAAATATTAAATATTTTCTGAAGAAATAAATGGATAAGTGGGAACTGGGGAGTGAAGTGAGAGTGGAACAACAATTCTGGGCTTCTTCAACTATTCCATCCCCTATCTGACTGTAACTTTTGGCCTCAATATTCTTTTATGTCTAATATAAGTGCTCTGAAGCACCAGCTGGGGATTTGTAATATCAAAGAAAATCTGAGTTAGAAAAGATGTCAGAAGGTATGCTATGCCATCCTAAAATGAGTAGAAACTTCCATAATATGTTAGGCAAGTGGTTATTCTTTTTTTGAAGATATGTACCCAGGATTTGTAAAAATGCAGGTTTCTACTGCAATCAGATCTGGTATGGCATGGATCCAATAAGAACAATAGGAAAAGAATTATTATTAGAAGGATATAGATAGTTTCTAGAGGCCAAAAAAGGTTTGTAGTTATCAGGTGTTAAACACAGGGTATATTGGGTTCAACAATTAAGCATTAAATCTCTACTGAATCTAGGGTTCCATACCAACACTGGAGAAAGAAAATGAAAGATGCCATAGTTTTTCTCTTCAAGGAGTTTCCATTCTAGGGGAGAAGATGGGGAGAGAAGAGGAAATACAACAAAACTAAATGAATAAGTAAAGAATTACAACTCTAGCATAGGGTCATAGGATTTAGAGCTGAAAAGTGACAGTAAAAGTAATTTAGTCAAGGACTTCTTAAGCTTTTTTTCCATTCATGACCCCTATTTTTTTTCCTCAATAGTATTTTATTTTCCCAATTACATGTCAAGAGAGTTTTCAAGGAGTTTCCATTCTAGGGGAGAATATGGGGAGAGAAGAGGAAATACAACATAACTAAATGAATAAGTAATGAATTATGTGGTTGGCTTATTGAACCTTTGCACCAATTCAGAGAAATTATTCTGCCCAAGCAAATTAAATTGAATTTATAATTGAATATATGTAGTGAATATTATATATATTGAATATAACGAATATGAATAACATATAATGAATAAATGAAAATATTCAATCTTGTAATTCCAGAAAACAGATGATGAAGTATGCAATCCAGCTCCCGACAGAAGAGATGTACTTAGAGTACCAAAAGGAGACAAACATTTTGTTTGGACAAGGCCAATGTGGGAATTTGTTTGGCTTGACTAATCATCTTTGTTATAAAGCGTTTTTTCTTTGGGGGGGAGGGGAAATAGGGATTTCCCCATAGGAGGAAAAGGTAGAAGGAAGAGAAAATAAATTTTTGTTGATTGAAAAAAATTAATTTAATATTGAATTTCATTCTATAATGCATTTCACTCTCAAATTCAAGCCCCAATTCCGAATAAAGTCAAATTGTCATTGCCAAAGATACTAACAGACTTATGCTCTTCCCTGGGGCGATGAGTTGAGTTTCAGGAGACTTTCCCATAGAAACCTTCAGTGATGATTATGGAACATACTGTTAAAAATTAAAATCGAGTGCTGAAAGCAGCCTTCCCTGCCTTCCTTCTCCAAATCGGCCTCACACCAGGTCTCTCCAAAATCTAGACAATTGCCAAGGAAACCTTCCTCAAGGGAATTTATGGGGGTATGACTTGCACAATTCCCCAAGCCCCAGCCCTAAAATATGCTACCTCCTAGATTGGAGGGGTGGAATCAGGGCCAGGGAACTTCACTCTACTGAGATCCTAGTAAAAATGAAAGTGCTGCTTTATTTTAATCTGAAATCTGCAACATTAACTTCCACCCATTACTTCCAGTTCTGCCCTTTCAGACCAAAACCAACCAATTTAATCTCTCTTCCCCTAACATTTCTCCAGATTTGTGAAGATAATGATAGGGTTTCCTCCAAACCACTTTACCACTACCACCACTGCTCCACAGCTTCCTCACCAAACTCCCCACCAAGTTGTCCACTTTCTTTGAGAGGCACTCTGTCAATCACCTACCTAAAGCAGTGTCCAGAACTGTACACCGGCCTCCAGTTGAGGTTTGACCATGGAAAGTCATTAGCCTTTCATTCAGCCAAACTCAGAAGGCATTCTTTATGGCAGCCTCTGGTCACAAGCCCAGCTCAGATAGCTCCTTTCCCTCCTACAAAATCCCCTCCCTGAGCTGTCCCCTCTATCTCCTCAGCATGTTCCCATCTTTCCCACTGTTTCTCTCCGTTAAAACCTCTTCCCTGATAGCACGTTAACCTGGTTGTTATTAACCAGTAACCAAGGTGTGTTATTGCCTGATAATGGAGTCACCCTTCCCAAAGGGACTGGCATTTCTGTAGGGGCCATGCCTTTGCCCCAGAGAATTCAAAGGCCACAAATAGTTCTGAAGCAGCTACTCTGCAGATCATCTACATGTCCTTCCTAACAGCAGAGATGCAAACATGGGGTTAGACACATTCCCTGCCTTCACAGAGCTTCCAGTCTAGTGACAGAGGAGATGCAAGCATAAATGGTAGCATAGCAAACAATAACATACAAGAAGAGAGAGGAATAAAGAAATCTGAGGAATGAAGGTCTCATTGTGGAATCTGACACTGGCAGACTTTGGGGGAAGGAGCATTTCAGAGAGCCCTCAGATCGTACCCCACAGGCCACTGCTTTTCTTTCCCTATGCCTCAGTGGGATGGAATTATTCTAATATTCTTTCTTTCATAATTTGAGTCCTAATATTCTTTCATCTATAATTTGTCAGTCAACAAGCATTTATTAAGTGCCTACTATGTGCCAGGCAATGGGTTAAGTGCCTATGTGCTGTAATCCTTCCTCTCTTTAAGTCTACTGCTCTATAAATCCCTTCAACCTCAAGCATGGTCTGCTTACTACTGTCACTGTTCATATCGTGTATATTAGTATTCATCTGGGACAATTTCATTTGTGAGGCATTGGGCAATGCTCATCTCCTAAATAACTTGATTGACACCAAGGATTTAGGAAGGCTACTGAAAGGAGAAGGTTAAGGCCCTGAAAAGGAGATATGCTGATATGCTAGGGCAGAGTCCTTGTTGTCTCATATTAGTTACAACTCTAGCATAGGGTCATAGGATTTAGAGCTGAAAAGTGACAGTAAAAGTAATTTAGTCCAGGACTTCTTAAGCTTTTTTCCATTCATGACCTCTATTTTTTTTCCTCAATAGTATTTTATTTTCCCAATTACATGTCAAGAGAGTTTTCAACATTAAATTTTTGTGAGATTTTGAGTTCCAGATTTTTTTCTCTCCCTCCGTCCTCTCACCCTTCCCAAGAGAACAAGCAATCTGATATAGGTTATAGATATTGTACCATCATTTTAAACATATTTCCATATTTGTCATGTTGTGAAAGGAAAATCAGGACAAAAGGGAAAAACCATGAGAAAGAAAAAGAAAATTTTAAAAAGGTGAAAATAATATACTTCAATTTCCCATTCAGTCTCCATAGTTCTCTCTCTGAATGGGGATAGCATTTTCCATCCCAAGTCAACATCCCTTTTTGGTTGAGAATTTTCTTATAGGACCAGGGGTATATAGGTTTATAAACAGGCATACAAATCAAACATGTGTTGATAAAAATCATAGTTTTCTGACTCCCACATTCAATTATGAAACCCCATATGAGACTTCAACCCACAGCTGGGATTTAGCCCACTCCTCATCCCCCACAGTTCATAATCCAACCTTAAATACTTTCTAGCAGTGTGATCCCGGACAAGTCACTTAATCCCAATTACATCACCAAAAAAAGTGCTTTCTAAGTGGGAGTGCAGAATAACCTGATACAGAAGGTCATCTGGGAGATTGCAGTGGGGAGCTAGCCTAGAAGCAGTGCAGGGAAGCAAAGATGGAGCCCAGTTGTGCAGTTAGTCTGATTTGGCCCCTTCTGGTCACCAGAGTTGAGAAACAGCTAGTACAAGTCACTAGGCCCATTTCAGACTCAGGATAGAAAAGAGGTTCCTGAATGGCTCCCAGGCCTCTGAACCCTGGAAGAAAAAGCCTACAGTCAAAGGCTCATTGACTAATATCATTATTGTAATAGCCTTCTAACTGGTATTCTTGCTTCCCAGAGATTTCCTATTCAGGGTGAAATTGAACTCCATGAGTTCTGGAATCCCCATCAACTCAAAGAAACTATAATCCTGTACTTATACTTATAAAGGACCTTTTAACAGAGAACATAGCATGTCAGAGCTTTGAGAGACCTCCTTAAAACCTCAGAGCATCAGAGCCAGAAGAAATCTTAGAACTCGGAATGTCAGGGGCAGCTAGGTGGCGCAGTAGATAGAGCACAAGCCCTGAAGTCAGGAGGACCTGAGTTCAAATAGGGTCTCAGACACTTAACACTTCCCAGCTGTGTGACCCTGGGCAAGTCACTTAACCCCAATTACCTCAGCAAAAAACAAATATATATATATATGTGGAATGTCAGAGGGGAAGGAACAGAAGTCATAAGTGTTTAGAGCTGGGAGGACATAAAATACTGCAAAATAGAGCTTTGGGACATAAAATACAAAATGTCAGAACTACAAGGGACTTTAGAAACTATTTTGGCCAATCCCCTCATTTTACATGGGGAAAATAGAGGGGAGAATAACTTGCTTAGAATCACAAAGCAAATTCATGGCAAGATGGGATTTAAATCCTGTTTTTCTGCTCCTGTTTGGTGCTAAAGATCTTTTATTCAACTGAAAAAAAAGAAAGGTTTTCCAACCCAAACCTAAATTATTTCAATCCAAGTGGCCTACAGCCCCACCATAACTGCCTTAAACAAACAATGGAGTATGCTACACCCTCAAAGGCGAAGAGTAAAGTAATTAAAATAATGCTCCTTTCTTTAGTACTTTAGAATTTACAAAGCATTTTCTTCATAACAACTTTAGGAAGAAATTAGGTACATTTTACTCCCATTTTATAGATAAGGAAACTGAAGGCCAGAGAAAGGAAGGTCTTCACTCATGATCACCTAAATAGTGGATGTCAGAGTCAAGCAGTGAACTTGGGGCTCCTGACTCCATGTCAAACACCCTTTTACCCCACCAGGCTGTTATCTCCCCAGAAGACCAGCTTTGGGACCTTGGAGACCCAAAATGCAAGAGTGATGTGAGCCTCAGTGTCCTGTTTATATTTTGTGGTCTTGTGAGTAACTGAGTGGAAAAAAACAAGAATGAAAAGATAACAATTACAATGAAATTAAGTCAAATAAGCTAGTGACTCATTTCTGGAGCAATAAAAACAAAACAGAAACAGGCTGGTTTGGGGAGTAGAGAGAGCAATGAATGAAAAAGAAGAATCCAAAGCAGTTTTTTTTTTTTTATTACGTAAATAGATTTAAGCATGAGCAGGTGATGGAGGGGAGGTGAGGGGGCGGAGGGTAGCAGCACACAGCATGTCCCTTAGGAACCCTGGGAATTACAAAGTAAATGGTCATGTCAAGCTTGTGTGTCTGGTTCTTAAAGGAGTATATCCTCAGGGTGGGGTGAGTCTGTCCCAGCCCAAACTAGCATAGGCTGCAGTTAGTCCATCAGTGATATATTCATGGAAAGACCCAGCAGGTGGTCAGACTGAGAGCCTCTGTGTCCCTGCTTCCCTCAGAGTCTGATGTAATGCAAATAGCACCAGACATGGATTCAGATGATGGTATTGACTCTAACTGATTAGCCATATGACTTTAAAGAAGTAAATTCCCCCACTCCCTGCCTCAGTTTCTCCATTTGTAAAACAGGCATCCTTCCACTTTCTACCTCAGAAGGTTGTTGGAGAGGAAATATTTTGTAAATCTTAATATATTATTATTTCTCGGTCCTTCAAATCCTAGGCTCAAAAAAGTGACATTAGAGTCTGTCCTAAAGAAGAAAATAAAATTGACTACAAGTTAGGAGGAGGCTTGACTTCTGATTCTTTTTCCACCTATCTGTGTGAAATCAAATAGCATCTTTAGAACTCAATATCCCCATCAATAAAATGAACATCAGCAAAATGGACAGGAAGTTACCCATCTTTGTTTTTAATTCTCAGGAAAAAATAAATGAGTTGGTATCTGAGGAACAGATCCTAATCCCCTCTCTGAAACCTTGAAAAATGAGGAGGTGTGGACAAGATGTTCTCCAAAGTCCTTCCACTTCTAGAATCTATGAATTTATGAAGTCAACTAGCCGTGGCCTTCCCTTGGATGACAAGGAGGTGGCCTTGGGAAACATGTGATTCAATCTGAGAAGTTGGCATTGGAGCACAGGAACAGAGACTGGGAGAAAGAAAAGAAGAAAGAGAGAGGACTATGCGACTAAAAGTGTGTTTAAGTGTGGGGGGTGGGGGGAAAAGAGTCTTATACTATGTTCTGTGTATGTATGTATATATCTATATGTAAGAGAAAGGTGGAAGGAAGGAAAGAAGAAAGGGAGAGAGAATGAGAGAGGAAGAGACAAGAGACAGAGAAAGAGAGACAGAGAGAGAAAGTCTTAGACTAGGTTCTGTTATATATGTCTATATATATGTCTACATGTAAGAGAAAGAGGGTGGAAGGAAGGAAAGAAAAAAGGAGAGAAAGGGAGAGAGAAGAAGAGAGATTCAAAGTGAGGAAGTGAGAATGAGAAAGGGAGAAAGGAAAAGAGAAAAAGAAATGTGAGAGAAAAAGAGAAAGATAAGAAAGAAAAGAGAAAAGGGGAAAAGAAAGAATGAGAGAAAAAGAACAAAGGAAAGAGGAAGAGAAAGAAAATAAGAAAAAAGAATGAATGAAAGAGGGAGAAAGGAAAAGAGAAAAAGAGAAAGAAAAATAGAATCAGAGAAAAAGAACAAGGTAAAGAAGAAGAGAAAAAAATGAGAAAAAAGAATGAGAGAGTGAGAGAGAAAATGAGAGAGTGAGAAACAGAAACAGAGAATAGAGACTCAGAAAGAAAAACAGAAAAAGAGAGATTTTGTATATATAAATATATATATTATATACATATATATGTGTATATAGATGTATACATACATACATATATATATATATATATATATATATATATATATATATATATATATATATATATATATATCAAAGGATTCTAAAGTGTTGTATGTCGGGGCAACATACAATAAAAAGATATATGTGGAGTGTATGCCAGAATGATGTAGTGTTACCATGCCCTCAGTCATCCAGATTTGTAACCTCAGAGTTATGCTTGACTATTCCTCCTTCCTCAGCCCCCCTGGCCAATCAGTTGCTAAGTCTTTTTGATTATATTGTTTTCCACATCTGTGTCCTCTTTACTCCAATGACTTACACCCTCGTCCAGACTTCAGTACCCCTTTTTTGTGCTACTGCAGGAAGCCTCCTACCTGGCCTCTGCTTCCAGTTTCACCCTTCTCCAAACAATGTTCCACACAACTACTAAAATAATCTTCCTAAAGCACATGTCTGATCATGTTCCCCCCATTAAACCTTCAATGGCTCCCTAATGCCTCCAGGAAAGATTTAAGGCCTCCACAACCTGGCTTTTATCTACCATCCCAGTCTAATTTTATACAACAAAAAGTTCAAGTTAAATTGACTTCCTCATCTTCCACTTTTGTGCATCCACACAAGATGTCCCCTAGGCTTGGAATATAGTCTATCATCATTTTCTCTGAATCCTTATATTCTCTCAGGATTCAACTCAGGTCCCACCTACTCCTGGAAACTCTCCCTGAATTCAATCCCTTCTCCCTTTCTTCCATTTTCCTTATACTGCGCTTTCTGGGGTGCGCATTGTGTTCTTCCGGGAGATTGTTGATTCTGAGAAGGAGGCCTTTGATCCCCAGCTCGGGGATTGTCGTTTCATGACAGCCCCAAATCCTAGCACACTCCAGACCTAGGGGCTCGTGGAGAGCCTTAATAAAGGTTTGCTGTATTGAATTCAGTGTGGTGATGGAGGTGATTTGTGTGCAGTGTCCTGTCAGGGCTGACTGCATGGGGGGAGGAGGGGAGGCTGCCTGCGTCAGAGTGGTGAGGGGGATCAGGGCCTTGCCTAGCCAGGTTCCGAGCGTCTCAGGCCATGTGTACCAAGGGTCAGGGCTATGGGGAGCTGTGGGGGTGTGCGCCTGCGCTCCCGGGCTGGCTGCGGGGATCCGAGCTGTGGGTGTGAGGCTTGTGTAACAGAGCCCAGAAATGGCTCCCCAGCCACGGAGGAGGCTGGTCTCTGGGGTGGGCAGGCAGGCAGGCTGAGAGGCCTGCAGGGAGGGAGGGAGCTTCATCAGCCCAGGGAGCCGGCTGCCGGTTGCATAAGCAGAGCCTCAGGAAAGTCACATGGGGTGTCAGTCCTAGCCTGAAACCGCCCCCCTCAACTCCCTCGCCCTTCATAGCGGCAGTTTTGTAAAAGAGCCTTGGACGCCCCACCCCCACCCCCTCCCTGAATCATCTCGTCTTTATTTTTCTCCCTCAACAGGCCTTGAAGAGCATTTTTCTCAGGGCCCTTTGAACGGGGAGGGACAATGGGTCAGGGCTGTCATTGTCCCAAGGTTGAGGCTGCCCCCTTTGTGGGTCAGGCCCGCAGCTCAGGGTCGTGAGGGAGATAAAAGAATCCTCTCACTAAGGTTATTCCTCCGCAAGATGTGCGCTTACTGGCGCTGAACCAGGAGTCAGAAGACCTGGATTCAAATGTTTGCTCAACGTTTGCATTTTACCTTTCTATAAAGGTTATAGTATATGGGTAATGCATAATGGACATGCATTTAATGTATAAAGAAAACAATCGTGGAAAATTGTTATTATCACTCCCTTCTAACCCAGGAAACTGAGATTTTGATAGGGAAAATCATTTAACTGAGGTCACACAGCTAGGTAGAATTAACAAATCAAATCAACAAGCATTTATTAAGCAACTGTTGTGTACCAGGCACGGTGCTGTGCCAAAGTCTATGAGAAAGGGAAAAAAAAAAAAACAAAAAAAAACAAAAAAAAACAGGATTCTTGTTCTCAAGGAGCTCAAAACCTAATGGGGAAGACCCGAGTAGACAATCAAATGCAAACAAGATAGAGACTGTATAAATTGGAGATAACAATGTATCGGTGATCTTATTGAGATCAGGACGCCCTTCAAAGATGTAAATGGAAATCCATCCTTGTCATTTTGTCCTAGGTAACTGCTGTCCATGGACAATAAAGCTCACATGGGGTCCTCTGACTTGCTGGGAACTTTCCTGTAGATGTCTTAACGTTGATTGGTTCAATAGGAATGGCGCATAAAGGCTGTCCATCGGTCATCCCTCAGTCTTACCACATGATCAATCTACCCCCTTTTCCGGTCATACACTTTTCAGATGATGTCCTTTACTTAGAATTACTTAGGTAATTCTTCATGGGCAATGTGTAAGAGCAGACGGTTTGTCACAAGTCTATTTTTTTTTTTAAAGTACTAAATTGAGTATGGGCAGAATTCAGGAGTGGCAGCTATAAGCCAGGACAGTCAATGAAGACTTCCTGGAACAGAGAGAATTTGGGTTGGGACTTTAAGGTCAGGTAACATTGGAATCAGTTGAGAAGGGGACCTTCCAAAGTATTCCAGGAATTCAGAATTATATGAGCAAAGCCCTAGAGTCACAAATAGACTAGTTAGTAGACCAGCCTTGTTTTCTTCTCATTTATGGATAAAGATAAGGTTAGAGAAATAGGACAGAATTGGACTATAGAAAAGCTTGAAGGCCAAACCAAGGAGTTTCAGAAAAACAGTAGACAGCCATTGAAAAGGTAATAATGAAAAGAGAAATAAAACAAGTGCCAAGTGAACATTGTGCATAGTAACTGAAATTTTGTCTTAAGAACTATTTTGAATAACTGATTCATCTTGAGAATCATACTCAAATCAACTATAAAAGACCTATAAAGATGTGTATGTATGCATGCATATATAAAAGTAATACATACATATACATATATTTGTGTTTAATTATACAACTTTCTTTAAGGTGGGTTGGGGAAGGAGAAAAAAGTACACAGCAGAGAACAAAAGAAAACTTAGAAGGAAGCAGAGAAAAGCAGGGTAGCTTTGAAAAGGATTAATAGTATTTATTCCACAGGGTTTTTTTTTAAGTGAACAGTCTGAAATGAAAATTCATGATTATATATTGAATCCTCTCTTTATAGCATGCTTTGTATATGGAATTGTTCTCTCTTTTTTTCTCTTTGGTCTTTTTGTATTTAAGTTCAAAATGAATAAAAAATTTTAAAAAGAAATAATCAAGCTTTAAAAAAAGAAAGAAAAGAAGAGAAGGCACGATCTCTAAAAGAGTCATATTGGTAATTACTGTTTCTTATGTTTTGGGTGACCAGATATCTCAGAAAAGAAATACATGTCTCCCCTTTCTGGAGGTAGCATGTCATAATGGATAGGGCACTGGATTTGAAATTTAAAAAAACTTAGGTTCAGGTCCTACTTTAGATAATTTCTAGATGTATGACTCTGGTCAAGTCACAACCTCTCTTTACCTCATTTTCCTTATCTGTAAAATGAGGTCATTGGGCTTGACTGTTCTTGTTTCGAATCTGTGATCTTAAGATCCCTCATACCTTTTGCCTTTTTATGAGAATATTATCAAAGTAAATTATTTCCTTAAATACTCAAGTTTTATGTCATCATTTTTCATCTTTCTCATTGGTATTCTTTGCATTTAAAAATAAACAAAAACAGACTTTAGGAATTAAAATGTCTCCAGAGTGAAACAATACAAAATATATGGGTATAAGTTCTGGTTCTAACACTTATTAGCTCTGTGACCCCAAGCAAATCATTTGATCTCTTTGGACCTTTGTCCAACTTAAATCACCATAGAAATGTAAGTTGTTATTCCTAAATATCTGTCACTTGTGCAATCTTATTACAGAAATTCTTCTTTCTTTTCTTTCTTGGTCTTAATTTGCCTTTTAATGGTCTAGGGATAATAACCAGCCATACTGGGGAAACCCTCAACAACACTGAAGTAGATGGAGTTTTTCTGGAAGCTCTTCTATTATGCCTTTAGGGCCACTTCTCTCTGTCCCTTCCATTCTCGGACCTTCATATTGCTACTGGATCCCTATTCGGCTTATTTTAAAAATTTTAGACATGGCTGGTATCCCCTAACATTTCAGAACTTAGAATAAGAAGACTTGGTTTCCAGACACAACTCTGCCACCCCTTAGCAGTTGTATGATTTTAGCAAGTCAACTATTCTCAGCTTCAGTTTCCTCATCTATAAAATGATGCTAGATAATAATACACTACTTACCTCACAGGGTTTTGCACTTTGCAACTCCTATAGAAAAATTGTTTCAAAATCTCCCCCAAACCTTAGTTTCTTATATATAAAAATGGTGATAATGATAAATTATTATTTATAATAATACATTATCTACATTACCATAGAGTTGTTATGGAGAAAATACTATGTAACTGTAAATTATTGCTTTGTTGTATTATTATTTTATTACCTCTACTCCTTTTCCCTTTCCAAATCTGTTCCTAGTTTCCTGAAGATGAGAATTCATATTCAAGCATTAAAGCTTAATAACATCTTAATGCCTTATCCCCCTCAGACATTTGGTGGTTTCCAGATTATTAAAAGATAATGATTTTTTCCAAAGGAATAAATCTCTAATAGTAGAATTTTAGGTTCCGTGACAGTAGAGGAAAGGTTGGAGAATGAGACACAGGATGAAGTAGAGAGGGGTTCCTGACCCAGCCTGACCTACCTAATGTCAGCAAGACCCAGAACTTAGCCAAGGATTAAGAACTGAGGCCAGCATCATTCTTATGACAGACAGTGGATCCAGATGTCTTGGCTTCTCTCCCAGGAGCAGGATGATAGTCTATGTCCTCTGGCCTCTGGGCTCTGGGATCAGGCCCTGATCTTGGGTACAGCCTTAAAGATTATTTATCTATCCCTTGACCCAGAACTTGTTCTGGAATATTTCCAAGTATAATTAAGTGTAGTTCATATCTGACTTTCCCTAAATGTGGATAATAGGATTCCTGGTTCCTATAAAAACTCTCAAGGTAACAATTGCATATTAGGTAGAGGACAGTCTTTATTTCCTGCCGTAGTGCACATAGAAGTCTCCAAAGGACTCACTGTGCTTATAAATACATAGAGAAAGCATTTAAGGGTCTCACAATATTTTATAAGCTTCCCTTGGAAGGGAATTGGATTTAGAGTTACCATTGTAGTAATAGGGATATTCTGGTGAAAGCCTACTCTCCCACAGTCCCTTTGAAATTTATAGTGACATCCTGTATTTTGACTGTCCCACAGGAGGCAAGCATACTTTGGAGCTGGTGGACAGCTAATCAAACAGTCCAGGAGGACTACATTGTCCCATTAACTCACTGTAATAGGGACAAAGGAGCAAAGTCCCTATCTCTTGATCTTCCATGTCATGGTTGAATCGCTTTACTTTTCTCCCAGACACAGATGACACAGATGATTTCCCTTTTTTTATTGAAGCTTTTTAATTTATTGAAGCTTTTAATTATGTGAGTTTTGATTTTTTTGTTTGGTTGATTTGGGAGTTTGGGGATTGTTTTTTGTTTGTTTGGATTTTGGGGTTTTTTTTGCCAATTTCTCTGGGATCTTGAAAACCAGAGTATCCAAAATTTAAAATCTAAGGTAGAAATCTCTAAAAATGTGAAGGGTCAGATATTATTCTAAACAAATTCTAACATGTAATACAGTGCACTCTTGCCCAACTTTCTCAGAGCCAGACCCATGACATTTCTTTAAGCACAATATCAGAGAAACAGAGTCCATTTTTTTCTGCTATTGGTTCAAGCCCCAGCTACTCATTTTTACAAGGCCTGGTGACTAACACTCCAAGTCCATATATCCATTAACCTTAGATAGGTTTTATGAAGGAATGTTTACATCAAAGATATAACAAGAACAAACTACAAACATTTTTTCTGACCCCTCAGGAGTCAGAAATTTCCCCTTTATACCACATCAGTCTCTGTGGGGGAAAGGGAAAGCAAAGGAACTACCTTGCTCCCTCATATACAAATACAGCCAAAGTCCTGTGTCATGTCAACACCTAGATAGAGTATTTTATTTGTGTTTCCAAGACACAGACAATTCTGGCTACAAAGCCAATGGAAAAGAGGCGTATAACTGTTCTATTACCACAAGATGGCTATTCTAGTCTTCATTATTTCCCTTGAAGAAGCTCCCAGACTCTCCACATGGACAGAAACTAACTAGGGATGCACAATACCTTTGTTAACAAATGGTTCAACATCAGAAACAGATATGATTCTATTAATGGAAATGACATTTAAGTAGATGTATTGCATCTGCTTTATTCCTGCACCCTAAGGACCATTGGGCCAATCATTTTGCCTTATAATTAAAGTATTTATTGTATAATTTTCCCTTATTAGAATGGAAGCTCCTAGAGAGCTGAGACTATCTTGCCTTTCTATTTATATTTTCAAGACTCAGCACAGTGATTTGTAAAATAAATGCTTAATAGACACTTTTTATTTATTCATTCAAATATGGAACTCCTTCTACTGTACTATGACATATTCTATGAGCCAAAAGGCATTTCCACATATTTACTGTTAGATAACTTGAGGACAGATGGTAAGTATCTAAGGCTGCCAGACAGAAAGGAAAAATTTTAGGAGTTTAGGTCTCACCCATAAGGACTCTTGAAGGGACATATTCAAGTCTGATGGTTGGCGATAATTATAATAATAACACATTTTTATATGACTGATAGGTTTGTAAAGCACTTTTAGATACATGATCTCATTTGATAATATAAGGAGACAAAATTCAGAGAAGATGAAAAAATAAGGTGGTAAGGAAGAAGGGGCAGAGAGGCTGGTTACTAGCTGATAACTGTAGAGAACAGGAAGTTCTTTTGAGGGGCGAAGGAGACTCAGAAGGAGCCAATAAGCCCAGAAGTTATCCCTAGTCCCTGGACAAGTCTTTTGGACAGGGGTTCTTGCTTAGATGCTCTCCCTGATGAAGTGGGGTAGGAGAAAGAAAAGAGAAGAGAAAAAGGGGGAACAAAAAATCTAGACTGAATCCTAGATTTGAGGTCAACTAGTTGTGAAATCTTGAGTTTTCCTTCCAACCTTTTCCCTCTCTGGGTCTCCTCATCTCTAACAGTTATTAAACACCTGTAGTTTGTAGAGTGATGTGCTTGGAACTGAGCAGATTCAAAAGTCAAATAAGACAGATTCCCTTATTACATGAAGCTGAGATCCTACAGTGATCAGACACAATAAATATAACTTTAGAGTGCATAGTATTGCATGAGAATGGCATTGGATTAGTACAGAACCAAGTGTATGTAAAGATATACATATGTATGTATAGAGAGAGGAGGACCTTACTGACCTAAGAAAAACGGTGATTGAACTCTCTCAGGGCTCTACCAGGTGGGACATTCTATGAGTCTGTACCCTGAGGAGTAAAAGAGCAGCTAAGATAACAGTGAGGAAGACTTCTTGAAAGAAAAGGGCTGAATAACGGTTTGGACATGTATAATTATTTTGTATTTAATTTATACTTTAGCATATTTAACATGTATTGATCATCCTGCCATCTGCGGGGGGGAGGAGAAGGAGGAAAAAATTGGAACAAAAGGTTTGGCAATTGTCAATGCTGTAAAATTACCCATGCATATAACTTGCAAATAAAAAGCTATTAAAATTAAAAAAAAAAAAAGAAAGAAAGAAGAGGGCTGGACCTGGACCTGTCTCTTTCTCTGTCTCCCTCTGTCTCTTTTTTTTTCTGTCTCTCTCTCTTTTTCTCTGTATGTGTCTCTTCCCTCTTCTCTTTCTCTCTGTCTTTGTCTCCTTCCTTCTACCTCGATTCCTGTGAATCTTTTCATACTTCTCATTATTCATCATATTCATTCTTTCTTATAGGATATATGTGATATTCTATTGCATTCATGTATCACAATCTGTTTAGCCATTCCATCAGTTATTTGTTGTGATTTTAAAAAATTATATAATTTTGATATATTCCCATAATAATGGGACACATTTGTTGAAAGAAAACCTTTAAGTTGGTGTTTTGTTCTACTGAACCAATTACTTTTTATAATCAATAAACAATTCAATGGAATTTTATGTTCTTTCTGTCAGTCAATTATATGAGGATAAAAGTGCATTTTACTATAGAATATTGCTTATAAAAAGCCTGACTGAGCCTTCTAACATCCTTGTCAAGGAAGCCCTTAACTCATATATGGATTATCCTCACAAAAATTCATACAGTTGAGAAACAGGCATATGAATTTATGGTGGTCAATTTTCTTTTGTTTTTCTTTTTTGTGTAAAAATAAGTAATTAGGTTTTGTCTATTTTTCTGTTATCTTCCCTTCTTTCAGATTCCTTGAAAATCAACTTCTTGATTTTCTCAAAATGATATCATGTCTAGCACAGATCTCCTCTATATATACTTGGCCCAGAGTTCATTTACTCATCTTTATTTTCTCCAGTGTTGATTTTATTTCCTCTATAAGTAGTAGGACAGTGATGTTAGAGTCCAATTAAGTAACTTTAATGGTGAAAATAGCATGTTATCAAAGTCTTCACAGATACTTTATATCTTTTATCTCCGTCTCTTTTCCAATTACATCCTTAAATATCTTGTAGTGCTTTTGCTTAGGTCTTTGGACAAGTTTCCTTTAAACTGGTTTTCCCTCTCTATTTTTCTCTGCTTTTTGAGGGAATGTAGTCAGTTAATCAAACAACTATTATTCACTTAGTTTTAGCTATGTATCAGGCACTGGTAAGCCTTGCTGAGCCTTGAGCATACAAAGAAAGGTGAAAAATGGTCCCTCCTCTTATGGAGCTCACTCTGTAAGGGGGGAGAAAACATGCAAACAATAATATACAAACAAGAAACAAACAGGCTAAATTGGGAGTAGTCTCAGTGAAGGCACTAAAACTAGCAAGGACTGGGAGAGGCTTCTTGCAGAAGTAAGACTTTAGGAGATACTTGAAGGAAGCAAGGGAAGTTAGGAGGCAAAAATAAGAAGGAAGAGAGTACTGGGCATGATTAGTACTAGGTCAGTGAAAACTATTTGTCTCTGTAAATTTTATGAACAAAATTGTATTATAAACTTTGCCATATATCTCTACTTAGAAGGTAAGTTGAGTACTTACTAAATGAGGCAATTTAAGGCTCTTTTCACCTCTTTATCATAGATAGCAATTGAATTCATTGCTTAAATCCCTATTTGAAATTGATATAATCAGCTTATAATTTGTTCACATAGGTGAGGTTGGAGTTGTTATAATTGTGTACCCTAACTTTTTATTCATTTTTATTCTTCTTTTTACTTTTGTGTTAATTTTGATCTTTGCTCCAACAAGTCAGTTGTTTGACTATATACAGCCTATTCAAGAATGACTCCTACATCAGTAACAAGTTATTTCCTGTCTGCTAAAATATAACCAGTTTCCTTTTTTGTGATATCATTTAGTCCTCAACTAACCCAACTCCTTCCGATTCTTTTTTCAAAAATAGTATTCATGAGACATAGGCATGAGGCTTCTTTCATTCCTTAACCCTGAACCATATTCTTCTCCAACATATTTTTCATCATACTCACTTATTCCCACTTTTTCAGTGAGATCACTTTGTATCAAAGTATAGGTTAATTTAATCTAGAGGATTTCACAGAGTCCTCTACAACACAATGCATGTAAATAGCATATAAACCGATATTGTTTTCATGGTGGCCTTTTTGCAAATAATGCAAAACAAGATAGCCAAATACCTCATGAAAAGATATTTCTTGATGTCTTTGAACATATGATAAAACCAACTCTACCAACTTTTTTATTTGCTTTCCCAAGGAAAACTGGTGAGACACCCCTTCATCTACCTTCAATTTCTTTCTGTCTTCTGGTTTAATTTATTGGAGAGAATGTCCAGATTGATGTAATTCAGTTCTGTCAGTTGTGTATTAACTCATTGATCATTGTACAAGAATTTCACATTTAGAATACCGAAAGCTAAGTTAATGTTGATCAATAAGTCTGAAAACAGGACCATTCTTAACACTTGATGTTCCTGTATCTATAACTCTTCTATCAGTTCTGCAGAAGAAAAGGGTCCCATGAAACTGAGGCTCATTTTATGCTTTTCCTTTGTTCCATAATAACCTATGGCCAAACAGCTCAACACCAAGTGTCCAGAGCCTATTGATGCTGTCCTTAATCATCCTTAGCTAATCTGGTCTTGGGAAAGCAGGCACAATTTATTTCCAAGGCAGGACTGGAAGCCTTTCTGTATGGTAAAGTCTGCCCAAGACAGCCTTTGAGACCCAAAATCCATCTCTGCGTCACAATTATCTGTGCTTTGTGAAGGATAAAATTCCCTATTAGTGATTTATTCAGAGTTAAGTATTGCACTCTCCTTAAATTCCCTTTTAAATGAAAATTATGGGGGCAGCATGGTGGAGAGGACAACGAGGACAAAGGGTAAAGAAATACAACAAATATATCTGGCATGGTCAGGGTCCTGCTCCTCTTCTAGATACCCACAGGATGAATCATAAAATCACAGGATCTTAGAGCTAAATGCTTGAGGAGATTATTTAGACCAGCCTCCTCATTTCACAAAGGTGGAGCCTGAAGTCCAGATGAAAGAAATAATTTGCTCAAGATCATACAAGTTATGGCTGGGGCAGCTAGATAGAGCACCAGCCTTGGAGTCAGGAGGACCTGAGTTCAGACACTTAACACTTTCCAGCTGTGTGATTCTGGGCAAATCACTTAACCAGATTGCCTCAGAAAAAAAAAGGAAAAAAAAAAACAAGTTATGGCAAAATCAAGGCAGAGAACCAGGTCTCCTGACTTCCATCTCAGTGCTGGTACTGCCACACAGGATGCCGCAACTTCCTCATCCATTTAAAAGTCCCAGAGCAAGAGTGGGTGGGAGGGGAGAATGGGAAGTGAAGGGGAATGGCTTCCCGAAGGAATGGGGTAAAGGCCTCTGTTCTAACAATTGCCCAGTAAGCATGGAGCCTAAAAGAGATCTTCCTGCCTTATAGCAGGTGTTTCTCCTTTCTGTTTTGTCCTTGGTGCTACCACTAAAATAATGTCATAGTAAAAAGAATACCGAACTGGTAGTTACAAAATTTGAATTCAAATTCCAACTCTGCCACTTAGCAGATCTTGGCAAGTTTCTTAATCTCTGCGTCTCAGTTTCCTCATCACTCACAGTTGAGTGAGGGTTGCACTAAATGACCACTGAAATCTCTTCCAAATTTAGATACATGACACATGATTCTAGATATAGATTCTAGATATGGATCTGGTTTTATCAAAGCTCTTCTCAAAAAATTGTAAAGGTTCCCAATTGCCTTCCACAGGCACAGCGAATAGAGAGCCAGGCCCAGAGTCGGATAGACTCATGTTTGTAAGTTCAAATCTGACCTGAGACATTTGCTAGCTGTATCACCCTGGGCAAGTCACTTTATCCTCTTTGCCTCAGTTTCCTAAAATAAACTGGAGAAGGAAGTGGCACATGACTATATGAGTCTGCCACCTCAACTGTAAAATGAGCTAGGAAAGGAAATGGCAAACCATTCCATTAACTCTGCCAAGAAAATCCCAGATGGGGTTATGAAGAGTTGGACATGGCTGAAATGACTGAACAACAATATTACCTCCCAACCAAAGTTCAATCTTTTTTGCCTATAAAAAGCATTCAAAGCTTTTTATAATCTAATATTAACTTGGTTTTCCCCTTTTACTTCATATTGTTATTATCTCCCATATTATTTCATATTGCTTCTCTCCAGGCACTCTATTCTTTTTTATTTAAACTTCACAACTCTCTACCTTCCTGAACACATGCTAATCCCCCAGCTCCTTAAGTTTGTTCACAATTTTCCCTGTTTTTGAAATGTCCACTGACTAGCTCTTTGCCTATTAAATCACATTCAATCCCAACTTAAATGCTACCTCTCTCATGAAGCTTTCCTCTATGTTCCCAAGTCAGTAATGATCTTTTCTCTCAGACCTCATGTAAGATTCTCTCATAGCTGTGCACATTAGGCAATGATATATATTGCTGTTGAGTCATTTTCAGTAATGTCTGACTCTTCATGACCTCTTTTGGGGTTTTCTTGGCAGGGACACTGGAAGAGTTTGCCATTTTCTCCTCCAGCTCATTTTACAGATGAGAAAACTGAGGCAAATAGAGTTAAGTGATTTGGTCAAGGTTACACAGCTAGGAAATATCTGAGGCTGGATTTGAACTCATGAAGAGTAATGAGTCTCCCTGTCTCCAGCCCCAACACTCTATCCATTGTACCAACTAATTATAATGATATATAATTATAAACTATACAGATAACTATAATACAATATGTATTATACAGTAACAATAATTTGTGATCATCTCACTAGTATATTGTAAGCTCTAGAAGGGCAAGCTCTGAGAAAGGAAATAAATTGACTAAGTTCACCTTGTTAGTAAATATAAGGACTGGGATTGAAATTCAAGTCTTCAGACCCCAAATATAGTGCTTTAAAAAAAAAAATCTACACCAGGGCCTGTATACCAAAGAGATCATAAAAAAGGGAAAAGGACCCACATGTACAAAAATGTTTGTGGCAGCCCTTTTTGTAGTGGCAAGAAACTGGAAACTGAGTGGCTGCCCATCCATTGGGGAATGGCTGAATAAATTATGTTATATGAATATTATGGAATATTATTGTTCTGTAATAAATGACCTGGAAGATGATTTCAGAGAGGCCTGGAGAGACTTACATGAACTGATGCTGAGTAAAATGAGCAGAACCAGGAGATCACTGTACATGGCAACAAGATTATATAAAGATCGATTCTGATGGACATGGCTCTTTTCAACAGTGAGGATTCAAGCCAGTTCCAATTGTCTGTATACCAAGAGAGGACTATGGGAACTAAGTGTGGATCACAACATAGTAGTTTCACTTTTTGTTGTTGTTTGCTTGCTTTTTGTTTTCGTTCTTATTTTTCCCTTTTGATCTGATTTTTCCTGTGCAACATGATAATGGAAATATGTATAGAAGAATTACACATGTTTAAACTATATTGAATTACTTACTATCTAGGGAAGGGGTTGGGGGAAAGGGAGGGAAAAAAATTTGGAACATAGGTTTTGCAAGGGTGAATGTTGAAAATTATCTTTGTATATATTTTGAAAAAAGCTTTAAAATAAAAAAGAATTTACATCAGGAATTCCTGCTCAAGTAAAAATTAGTAAGTTTGAGATGGAGTGATAGAAACCCATATGCATGGTGCCTGTTGTGCAGGAAAAGTTTGGGAGATGAGGTGATAGATAGGGAAATGAAGGGAAGAGAAGGAAGAGGAATAAATAGAAGGGAAGAAAAGAAAATAAGAAGAGTTGATTATGTATCTGTGAAGAGCAATTCCAATTCTCTAGTTCCCCCTCACCCCCATTTTAAAACTGGAATTCCTACCATTGCCACACAACACACACACACACACACACACACACACACACCCTTCATCAAATCTGAAAGGCTGGAGGAAGGGCACTCTGATGTCTATCAACGTTTTGTAGAGATATCTATTGGAAAGAGGGCATTACTAGCCACAAAGAAATTATTTCTCAGACTTCTCCAAAAAACTGCAATAATCATTTATTAAACATTTGCTATGTAAAATGCTCATTCTAGGGAGAGTGAGTTACAGAATTTAGATAAGGAACAGTTCCTATTTTCATGAAGCTGGTAGAGGAGGAGCCATATGAATAAATGATTATAATAATATAATAAGTGAAGGAAGGAGGTGGGAATTGAAGAAGGATTACTAGAGGAAATAGTGTTAGGGACTGGGTTTTAAAGGGTGTATAGGATTTTAGCATTGTACAAGTGGTAGGGACAGAAAGGTAGCACTGGGATATTCTAGACCTAAGGAACTGTAGTAGGGCCTTGAGTTGTTGGGATGAATATTGCTTATCTCCCTTGCCTCTCCAGTTCAAAAAAGCATCCTGGGAGAAGAGCAGCCTCACTCCCTTCCCCAGCCCCCTTACTCCACGAGTAAACAGATAAACCACCAGATAGAGGAATAGCTGAAGAGTTTTTTGACCTCCTTCTTAAGCTGAATATGTCTCTGGGGCATCTGTATGAAAACTAGATCCGCTTTCCCCAGACACAGTCCAGCTAGCCACTCGCTTCCCCCCAGAGTGATGGCCTTTCTCTGCACCCCTCCATTACCTGGTTGGACCCTAGGATCTCATTTCTACTTCTCCTTGTAGCACTTACTGTAAATACTCATGAAATCCATTTTTGCTCAGGGTTAGAATTTAAATTAATGATGTCACATTTGCAGGTTTGTTTTGAAGGGAGGATTAACATATTCCTTAAGCTTTTAAACTGTCTTATAAATTTGTATCAATAAGTCACAAATGAATGAGAGAGTGTGGATGACCCAACTCCACAGCTGGGAAAACAACACCAGCATGGGATAGTTGAAGAGGACTGCCATTCTTATGGATGAAGGCAGAGAATACTACTCTTATTGAAGAATATGATTATTACTAAGATTATGCAAAAAATGGATGTGGGGAGGAGTCCCAGCTATTGACCTCCATCTGCGGTGGTGAGGGTGATTGTTAAAGGCACTCAGGATTACATATGGAACAAATAGGTCCTCCCCAATCTAAAACCCCAAGGGGGTTATATGTCCTGTGAGACCTTTCTCTGGCAGAGATAGCGCAGAAGTCTGAACCTCTCATCAGGAACTAAGCCCTGAAGCTTTGCTTTCAACCTGCTCTGTGAAGGTCAGTCTGTTCCTCTCCCTCTTTTTTCCCCCTGGTTCAATTGTCCTTACTCTATGTGGGGAGATGAGAGATTCAGTGTAATATTCTAAAAAGAGAACTAGATTTGGAGTCAGAAAAAATAGCTGTCCTTGGCAAAGCACCTTCTCCTGTGAGCCTCAGTTTCCTAATCTGTAAAATGAGAGAATTAGGCTAATTGATCTCTAAAGTCAATTCAGCTCAACTACCTCTAATCCTGTGATATTTTGGTAACTCCAGAGCTGCCAGGTAACTCATCACCAAGAAGTTAAAAAGCCAGCCGGTTCAGAAGTATCCATGGGAACCACAGCACAGCAGGTCATTCGGACAGCTCAGGACGCAGGCTGGTGGTGGTGCGGGGAGTAAGTGTACAGATGCTGGGGGTGTTCCCAGAGACCAGGAGCTAGCCGGCTGCCAGCCTCCTTGCCGGCTCCTGGGCACTTAGCCCCTGGCTCCCTCCAGTCAGCCTGATGGGCACCGACGCCAAGCAACTCCAGTCAGAGCGGGTGGAACACCGTGTCCCAGGGACCGGGGCTCAGAATAGCATACGGAGTCTGGGGCCGGTGGGAGTGTGGGGACAGAAATACCCTGGCCTGGGTGGGGAGGCCAGGATGGGGACCAGGAAAGGACACCTGGCACAGAGAGGGTGGCCTTGGAGGACACTGCTGGACAGGAGAGCCAGGAGGCTTGGGAGCAGATGGGAGTGGGGATCAGAAGCCTAGCCCCAACAGGGGCCAAGGCAGTGAATCAGGGCCCCCGGGGGAGACTGAGGAAAGGTCTGACTCAATCATAGCTCACTTTTCTGTAACCCAGTAAGGTTCACAAAACCCTTTAAGCCTCACAGCAAGCCCATGTGGTGAGTAGAACGTGTGTGATTGGCCGCATCTTGCAACTAAGGAAATTGAGAGAGAAGTTAAGTCATCAGATCTCAAACCAAATTTTCTAGCTTCAAATTCAGTATTCTTTCCATTTCACCACATCACCTCTTAACATTCTTTTGTTTCATATCTATTATTTGGAGAATCCTGCATTAGCTATTGGGAGAAACTAAAAACTTAAAGTGGGGCAGTGAGGTGACACAAAGAATAGAACACTGTTTCCGAAGTCAGAAGAACTGAGTTCAAATTCAGCCTCAGATATTTAGTGACTGTGTGACCCTGGACAAGTCATGTAACACTGTTTGCCTCAGTTTCTGCATCTGTAAAATGAGCCAAAAAAGGAAATGCCACCTCAGTATCTTTACTAAGAAAACCACAAATGGGATCATGAAAAGTCCTTCATGACTAAAAAGACTGAATAACATCATAATTAAAATAACATAGATACTCACTAACCTTGTGGAATTTGCAATCCAGTTGCAAGATAAGATATGAAGAGAAATTATTACAATAAATAATATTAAATGGTAAATATATTTGTGAGTTATAAAACTCACAATGTTATGGGAAGCCCAGGGAGAAAGCTGTTATCTATGTGAGAAATGAAAGAAGATTTCATGTGGGAGATAACATTTGATTTGAAAGGCTGATTAAGAATTTATCAAGTCAATCTATTGGTCAACAAGAATTAGTTAAAAGTCTACAGTGTCTAGTTTTCACAGTGGATAGAGCATCAGCCCTGTAGTCAAAAGGATCTGAGTTCAAATCTAGCATCAAACACTTACTAGCTATGTAACTCGGGGCAAGTCACTTAACCCAGATTGCCCTCCCCCCCCCAAAAAAAAAAAAAACCTACAAAGTCTCCAGTGCTCCAGACTCTCTGCTAAATGCTGGAGATATAAAGAAATTCAAAAAAGTCTCTTTTCTCAAAAAGCCCATAGTCTAATGGAGAGGCAACAAGAAACAACTACATGCAGAGGAGAGAGAGACAGAAAAGAGTAAAATAAATAAAGATTTTTTTATATAAGAATATAAAATATATAATTCATAATAATAAAATATATATTTACATATTTATAAAATAAATTAGAGGTAATATCAGGAAAAAGCACTAGAATTAAAGGGGAGAAAAGACTTCCTGTAGAAAGTGAAATTTTAACTGGGATTTAAAGGAAGTAAAGGAAGCAAGAATCAGAAGATGGGTTTGTTATTGAAGGAGACCAGTGTCATTGGATTATCAAGAATATGGTAGGAGGTATGGGGGCTGGAGAGTGGGTAAATAAAATTTAAGAAGATTAGAAGAGATTGGGTTTCAAAGAGTTTTGAATACCAATGAGATGCTTTCCTATCTGATAGCTAGCAATAGTTTATTGAATAGAGAAGTGACATGGTCATCAAGAAGAATCTCTTTGGAATCTTCTATATACCTTGTTCATTCTGTGGGGAGACCACAAAGAAAGGAGACTCGTCCATGAAGAAAAGGGATGAGATGTGTACTAGTCAGGTGATTGTGATGATTCAGGTAACACAAAAAGAGTTCTAGTTCTGCAGTCAATGTTTGAATCTCAGCTCTGCTAGTGACATGGTCACTTCTGTGCTTTAGGAAGATTTATTTGATCTTTGGATGGATGGAAAATGGACAGGAGTGGGGCAAGGAGAACAACCAGAATCTTTTTGCAATGGTGCATCTTGAGGTAATGAGGGACTATACCTGATTGGCAGCAGCATCAGTAGCGATATGGAGCAAATATGAAAAATGTTATGAAGGGAGAATTGACAAGAGTTAAGTGGTTTAAACCAGAGTTTTTTGGTTTTAGATATGGGTTTGGGAGAAAGTAAAAGTTGAAGAAACACCTAAGTTTCATGCCTCAGGAATTGGTACCCTCAAAAGTAATAGGACAATTAGAAAGAGAGAAGACTTGAGGGAAAAGTTAATGAGTTCAGTTTTGGATATACTGAGTTTAAGATGTCTGTCTAATAAACAGTTAAAGATATAAGACTGGAGGTCAAGAAAGAGGTTAAAACTGGATAAGTAGATCTAAGAATCATCTACTTAGAAATGATAATTGAATCCATGGGAGCTGATGAAATCACAAAGCAAAATAGTGTAGAGGGCGAAGAGAAAAGGGCTTAGGACAGAGCCTTGAGGGGACGAGGATAGGAATGAAAGGACATTCCAAGCATTGGGAACAGTGTGAGCAAAAACATTGAGTTGGGTGATTCCAAGGCATATTTGAAAGAAAGATAGTCCAGTTTGGGTGAAATATTGACTGAAGGCACAGAAGTAACAAGGAGAAATAGCATAGCATAAATTTCCAGGGGAGAAGTCAATACATAGACTGAGACCTGTGACTATACTCTAAGAGCAGAGAAAGAGAGGCCCTCAGCAAACTCCATGTCCCTTTTGTGACTCTTCTGTCCACTTACTGAGCCCCCTTAGGTCCCTTTCCAAAGAAATGTTTTCATCTAGTTGTCAGCTAATTCATCAATCAATTAACAAGTATTTCTCTGGAGTCTGCACTCTTTAGAGTATACTTTGTTCATCTCTGCAGAGCACTCACAAAGAAGAAGCTTTCTCCTATGAAGAGCTGGTTTAACTCCATACTAGGTGAGATCATTCTGATAATTCACGTAAGATGGAAAGAGTTCTGGATTTGCAGTCAAAGGACTTATGTTTGAATTCCAGTTCTGCTGGCTGCTACCAATCTAAGCAAGAACAATACTCATTATCTTTTCCAGGCCTCAGTTTTCTTATCTGTAAAATAAGGGGATTGAGCTACATAATCTCTAATGTTATTTTCAACTCTACACCTATCATCCTGGGAAGTCTTATTTTTAAAAGGAGAAGGAGGAGAAAGAAGAGGAGGAAAAAGAGGAGGAGAAGGAAAACAGAAGGGAAGAGAAAGGAAGGGAAAGAAAGAGAAGGGGAAAAGGGGGGAGAGAAGGGGAGGGAAGGAAAGGGAAAAGAACCCTAGTTTTGACTATTGTGAGAATCAAATAGGATAGGTGTTGAAAATGTTTTGGAAGTTGTAAAGTACTACAGATACTCCATTTTTCTTTTTAGAATTATCATTTCTACCAGCTGCTCCACTTTAGTTAGAATTAATGATGGCTTATTACTATGGCTCTATAGACTTCACCACTTTGCTTCACATCCCTTCTCACCATTGATGATCCTTCCACCTCTGTGCCCCACTGCTCTTACTGGTATTCCTTCCAGAACCTCCATTTTAAGGCATTTCTCAAGGGGGTCATCATTCACTCCTCTGCTAATTTCATTCTTGAGACTCCAGATTTTGCCACCATATCTGACAGAGAGACTTCACTTTTTAATTCCTTTTTGTGGGTTGTTTCCTCCATTAGAATGAAGCTCTTAAGAAATAATGAGCTCAATTATTTTAGAAAAACATGGAAAGACTTATATGAAATAATGAAGAGTGAAATGAGCAGAACCAAATATACAGTAATGTCAACTTTATTTTAAGAATGACTTTAAGTAAAAAAGTAATTTTGACTATTATAATATCTAAATTAACTATAAATGACATATGAAGAAAGATGCTATCTAAATTAAGAGGTAGAACTGAAAAATGGAAATGTGTATGGAATAATTATATAGATAATATAAATATATACAGATAGATTCCTTTCTAAAGGTACCCATATAAAGGGTAGAGGGTAGAAGGAAGACAAAAAGGAGGAAAAAGAAAAAAATACATGCTAACTTTGTTAAATATTTTAAAGGAATAGCAAGTTATACCTAATAAATTTGCAGCTCCATGTTCAATCATCTTTTTATTATGTCATGGAAATGCTTGTTTTATTCCATAAATTAACACACATACACACACACACATACACACACACACACACATAATATTTAAAGAGAACTTACTATATGCCAGGCACTGTGCTAAATCCATTACAATTATTATCTCATCTGACGGTTGCTATGGGCTAGAGAGTTTCCTTAAGCAGCCTGTCAGAGTACAAAGATGCTGAAGGAAGATTTTAGAAAGAACATTGAGCAAATCTCTTCACTGATTGAGCCCAGTTTCCTCATGTATAAAATGAAAAGGTTAGACTAGCTGATGTCTAAGATCTTTTTTTTTTTTTAAACTCTGATCCCCTGTGCTCTGTGATTCCTAATAGGTCCTTTCAGTTCTTTACAATCTTTGATTCTCAAAGTTTAGGCTGGGGAAGATTTTAGGAGCTAAAAGGATACGCCCATAATATTCTACTCAAATCTTATTCCCCAACTTAATTGTTGGAAGGAATCAGTCACCACTGAGAGTTATCTCCAAATCCTTCCACTGCAGCTATCAGCCAAAATTCTCCTGGTAGTACTTGCTGACGAGGGATTGCAGTGATTTCCACTGCCCCAAACTTCCCATCCTTCTTCCCCTTCTTCTGCCTCACCTGGTCCTTTCCCTATGTGCCAGAACTAAATTAAAGCTCCTAGCCCCTTAGATCCATCCCAGAGAAAAAAGAAGGGAACAAGTACTAAGATTTCTATACCATCAAGAATGAGACAAACCTGGCTAAAGGAGATGAGTGCCAGTTAATCCATGGGAGAGGCTGTGGCAGACATTGAATGTCAGGTTCCAAGGCTTAGCAGGATTCAGATCTTGAACTCCCCTGCTTTGAGCAATCCTAAAAAAATGACTGCCCTGGACCTTCACTGCCTTCTTCCAGCCTCCTGTTAAATAAAGATTATAGATTATAATTTAGAGCTGAAAGAGACCTTAGAAATCATCTCGTTTAATGCTTTTATTACAAAGACATTTGAGGCTCAGAGAAATAAAATGACTTATTCAAAGATACATTAGAATAGAGAGAAAAATGAAAATTCAAACCCAAGTTTTCAGAATCCAAACTCAGTGTGCTTTCTACGCTAGCTCTCTGCCTCAGTTCCTACTGTGCTTTTCCCAGGGCTAAGAGAACTGGTTCATGAAAGAGAATCTGAGATTCTTATCCTGGGCTTCAGTAAATGCTAAGCAAATGTTACCTCAGGTTTCCCTGTGACTCAGTCACCAAGGCATCTCCCCTCCCCCATCTTCTGAAAAGTGATCTCTAGCACCCCTCTGTCTATCTACCATGCCTTCAGGGTAGCCAAGGACTGCAACTTTAGCCAATGCTCTAAGCATCTGCAGCAGCTAGCCTTGAGCAAAGTGTTCCCTTGAAGAAAGAGCAAAGTACCCAATCCTCAAGGAAAAAAGGCTGATTTAGGGATTTCATTTGAGAATTTATGGAACATGGCTCAAGGAAACAGAGGAGCTAGCTAGCAGAGGTATCAGATTTTTAAATAATAATAATAATAATAGAGGTGGAAGGGGAAACAGCAAAGTACAATGTCAAAGAGAGCAAAGAATGAAAAAGACGGGGCAAGGTGATTTGAAAAATAATTTATTATGTCAAATTAAGATTTAAGTTGGATAAATTGGAAATAATCAAGAGAAAAAAAGGCACTGATATTCAGGAAGATCAAGAAAATCTTCTTGGAGAAGGTGAAATTTTAGCTGAGAAATGAAGGAAATTCAGGAAGGCAGGATTTGCAGACGAGGAGAAATAGCATTCCAGGTATGAAGGAGAGCCGGTGAAAGTTACCAGACAGGAGATGAAGTGTCTTATTTGAGGGACTGCATCATGGGATCACAGAATACAGGGATGAATAAGATACCAAACTAGAAAGATAGGAAGGAGCTAAGCCTTGGAAGACTTTAAATATAAAACAGAGAATTGTATATTTGATCTGGGGATACTAGATGGCCACAGCAGCTTATTGGGTTGGAGTGAGGATTGGAGTAAGGAGACTAATCAGAAAGCACTTGCAATAGGTCTAATGTGAGGTCATATTAACCTGCATTAGGATGATGGCAATTTCAGTGTAGAGGGAGTATCTATAAAAGATGTTATGAAAGATTGGATCACAGGGTAGAGATGGGGAGTGAGAGAGCCAGGAGTTAAGAAAGATTATTCAGAGACTTTGGGGAGTTTTTTTTAATAGCCCAGAGAATCTGGGGAAGGATTATTAGACTTTTCCAGAAAAGTGGGAAGGGGAACACCTATGTGATGGAGTGAATAGAACACCAGTTCTAGACTCAGGAGGATCTGAGTTAAAATCAGACACTTTACCCTTACTAACTGTGTGACCTTATGAAGAAGAAGAAGAAGGAGGAGGAGGAGGAGGAGGAGGAGGAGGAGGAATAGGGACCAAGAAAAGTCTCTCTCTATAAGCCTATTGAACCTTATCATTATGCCCTAACTAAAGACTGAGAATTTCTAGAATGAGTCCTATCATGTAGTCACATGTGTGTATATATATATATGTATTTGTATGTATGCATACACATATCCATATGTGTTATATGCACATATAATATTTTTAAACCTTAATCTATAAATTATAACTATAATATATATATATATTATATAATCCCCAATTTGCAAATTATTACTATTATCATAACTCCCAATCTACTACAAAACACATCATTTGCCTTATGTTCATCTCATCACTTTTTCCTTCTAATCTCATGGGGAAAAATAATTTGCATTGGTATATGTTTTAAGATTAGCAATGCAGTTATGATAACTTTATAAGGTATATAATACAAATACTACTATCATCATTTTAAAAGTGAAGAAGCTCAGAAAGTGGGTATGATCTGCTAATGGTCACACAATTGTTAGAGTCAAAATTATGGCCTCTTACTTCCAGTTCCCAGTCCAGTACTTTTTTTTTCTGCTATTCTATTCCACTTCTTTTATTATCCTGTACTCAAAAATGCATTCCTCTGACAAAGAATCCACATATGGAAAAATATTAATAGTACCTCTTTTTACTACAGCAAATAATTAAAAACTAAGGGAGTGTCACTTGGGGAATGAATGAATGAATTGTGGCATATGATAGAATGAATTTATGGAATACTATTGTGCTCTAAGAAATGACCAAAGGAATTGCTTCAGAGACACTGAGGAAGACTTGTTTGAACTGATGCAGAATAAGATGAATAGAAATAAAAGAAAAATTTCTATTCTATTCTATTCTAACAACAATATTGTAAAGAAAAACAACTTTGATAGACTTAGAAATTCTGATCAGTGGAATGACCTCCCATAATTCCAGAAGGAACCAATAATGAAACATGCTACTCACTTCATGACAGATAAGTTTGTGTGTGTGTGTGTGTGTGTGTGTGTGTAATTATGGGAATTTGTTTAGCTTGGCACATTTGCTACAGAGATTTTTTTTTCTTTTTTTTTCCTCATTGGGAGGGAAGGGAGAAGAAGAAGGAAGTAGTAATAAGGTTGCCCTGTCCTCCTCTCCCCCCAAATAAAAGAGTCATTGAAGCATTTTTTAAATATACAAAAGAGAATACATGTAGTCAGAAGAAAACACAGATAAGCAGGACAGCTTTGAAAGTTACATGTTGAATTTATTACATGCTTAAAAGGTAAACCAAGCTGTATGTAAGAGAAATTCTCAGTTTCATTAACAATCCCTTTTTTCCCCCCTGTTCTACTTTATATTTGAAATGCTGATTTAATCTAGTGTTTGTTAAATTTAGAATTAAAAAAAATTTAAAACCTCATCTCTCTGACTGTACCTCCTCCTGCTTCTTTTAAGACTTCACCCCCACAATGTATCTCTAGTACTCCCTCTCCTTGGGTTTTTTCCTTTCCATTTTGAAATACTTTGACTTCTCCCACCCTAAATCTCTTCTCTATTATTCCCATTCTCCTTATTTTTACCTATACATTTATTTAACTTTTTGCCTATATACTTTTCCTTATTAGTCACTTATTTCTTTCTGAAATCCCTGCAGTCTGGATCTTACCTAACCCCAAATCTACTGAGATTACTCTCCTAAAGGTCACCAAAGACTTCAAGTCTCTCCACTCTAATTTAGCACTAAGTATGTTCCTTCTAGAATGAGGCTTCTCCTGGTTTCCCCAATTGCTCTGAGATCCCCTTTCATCAAATCTATATATATCCTATATGTACTTAGTTATTTATATGTATCTATGAGCTCCTTGAGAACAGAAGCTTTTTTTTTCCTTTCCTCATATCTCTAGTCCTGGACATAGTGCCTGACACATTTAATAATTACTTACTAAGTGCCTATTGACTAACCAGTCACCAAATCCACAAGTGTCTTCTTATTCCTCATCCTCTATCACTTTCTGATATCTTGACAGCACTTTGACAATTTTGCACTTATTCTCTCTCCTTCTTTGGCTTCTACAATACAGAACTCATGCCTCCATGAGTTTTTAAAAATCTACATCCTCTGCTGACTACTCTCTCCTCCTACCCCCTAACTGTGGGTGTCTCTGTTTTTGACTCTGTGTTCATCTATTCTTCTCCCTCTACTCTCATGTAGTGATCTCACTCACTCACAAGACTTCACCATCACCTTTAGATAAATAATGCCCAAATCCCTCTTCAGCCTGACTTTTCTCCAAAATTCGAGGTTCACCTCTCTCTGCTGGACAGCTCCATTGAATGTTCTATTAGCATCATTTAAATTAATTCCCCAACCAGACTCATTCTTTAATGGCTTTCAAATATGATCCACGTAAATTCAAAAATATTTACTAAGTATTTATTATGTGCAAGTTTCTGTGCTGGATGCTGGAGATAGAAGGACAGATAAGGTCCTGTTCTCCATGGTTGGGAGATTTTGTTGAGGTAGGAGAAGTAAGGGGAGTGAAGGGGGGTAGAGAGAAGGATAAACACATACACATAATCCACTGAAAATGAGATATAAGCAGATACCCAGACAAAATGAACTTTGAAGTGGTAGGAAGGTTTCATTGACAAAGTGACATTTTGTAGCCAGAGGGAGACTTCGTGGAGATGGAAGACACAGAAAGAGTCCAGTGCATCCATTGCATATGAGGAAAAAGAGGGAAAGAATGGAATGGTTTTGCTGGAAACTAGAATTTATAAAAAGGACAGAATAAATTAAGTCTAGATAGTTAGACTGGAACGGTGTGATTGAGGTCTTGAATACTAATATTAGTTTTTATTGAACAGCAGTATCTGAAAAGTTTGAGAACCCAGTTTTGAATCTTGGCTCCAATATTATAATATTACAATTAACCTTGGATTAGCCCTTTAATCTCTGTGAGCCTCAGTTCTGTCCTCTGGAATGAGGTATTGGATTGATAATTTCTAAGGTACTTTTCTTCTTCCCATATTTTCCTCTTCAACTTCTCTTATTCCCTTGTCTTCCACTCAAACCATCCTTTGGGGTATCCTCAGGAATACAAATTATACCAATATGTCTTGGTAGGTCTTCCCAGGATGAAAAAACTAAGCATAGGAAAGGGAAAGAATGCATGTTTATCTTTCCTGTAGAAGATCAGTGGCCCATCACCAGAACCTTGGTCATCAGTTTCCCTGACAATGACTAATGAAGATCTCCTTAGGAATGGTGGAGATAGAAGGTTTGGATGGAAGGAGTAATCAGGCCAAATCAATCATAGAGACTCAGAAGATGAGTATCATTGACTCCTCACTCTAGCACAAGAGGGCAGAGGGAGACAAGAGGGCAAAATTGCTTGAGGTCTGCAGGAATAACAGTAAATTCAGCTGCTCTTCCTTTATGTCCACAGCTGGAGAAGGGGTGGGGGTGGAAGTGGTGGAAGAGGAAGTCACTGTGGTTAAAGCTTTACTCTTTTCTGTTGTTTCCCAGAGAACACAACAGAACTGACTATGGAATTCAGACTGGTTTCTCTGGCCAGAGGCCTGAGGGCCAGGGGACCTTCTGGGGGTGGGGGAGCCTGCAGCAGGGCGTTAGGGGTGGGAAACACGTTTGGTATGTCAGACATGAAGTGACAAGGGACCAGTGGAAAACAATTTCCCTGGGATATGCCAGAAGGGATGTAGGGGAGGCAAGACTCAGCACTGGGCCCCCCAGGCTGCAGCCCTACCCACTTATGGAATCTCTTGGGGGCCCAGTGACCAGAGTAAGCAGCAATTATGGGTCTCAGAAGCAACCACAGAGTCTTTGGCTCCCTGGCCCAATTCCCTCTCCCCCCCTCCCACATTCAACTCTCTAGCAAGCAAGGCAGACCACAAGCTAACCCAAGAGAATAACACGGTATAATGAAAAGAGCACTATACTAAAAGTCAAGGGAACTGAGTTCTAACCTTGTTTCTGCCACTAATCCATTAGACAAACATCTTCCCCTCAGTGCCTTCCTCTGTCCAATGGGGATTCTACTAGCACACTCTCTGCCTCTACTAACTGGCTGATTAACCCATTCCCTCATTTTGGGGGGGGAATAGTATAACATTTCACCATATCACGGGTTGATGGAAATTGTCTCAGCACTTCAAGAAAGTAGGCTCAAACTATTCAGAGTTCCTATCAAATTTTTATCCATCACCCTAGAGTCCCTTGAAGTCCTTTATAGCATAAAAAGAGACATTTTTCAAATCCACGCACTTCCTTGTCACTAATAACTAACACACAGGCTCATATTACCTCTCAATTATCCTGATGTCTATTTTAAGAGGCTTGCAGATAAGTTCCTCATATTTACCTGCCCAACCCACATTCAATCAACTTTGGCCTCCCCCCAAAAAAGCCAGGGGAAATGAAAAAGAAAAGGAAAAAAGAAAAGAAAAATTAACTTACTTTTTTTTTTTAACTTTAAGATTTACAAATTCTTTTTCTCAAGAGTCTTTGAGGGGTAATATAAACATATACCCATTTTACAGCCAAAGAAATTAAGACTCAGAAATGGCACTGTGGATAGAACCTTGGGCCTGGAGTCAGAAAGAACTGAGTTCAAATAGGATCTTGGATCATACTAGTCATATGATCCTGGGAAAGTCATTTAACCTCTATTTCCCTCAGTTTCCTCATCTGTAAAGTGGGATAATAATAGCACTTATCTTGCAGGGTAGTTAGGAGAATCAAATAATATAGTAATTATAAAGAGATCGGCGTGTAATGCATTGTAAAGCTTATAGCACAAAGTAAGTGCTATATAAATATTAGCAATTATTGAAATAACTTGAAGACAGTTACACAGCTTATCCTCCTGTAAGTCCTCCTTCAGTGTCTCCTCAGGTATTAGAGTTTTTACAACTAGCTTTGAAAGGTCCTATCAAGCTAAAAAGCCGTCAAGTCCCAGCCCAGAATAGATTGTATTTGAACAAAGTATTTCAACTTCTAGTCAAAATTTTTATTCTTAAGTAACACATTTGATTTTTGCCTTTTTTTTTAAAGGTCAAAGACATTCACAATTGTGTGTATACACACATACATATACACACATACCTGTGAGCCTTCTCCTGTAACAAGAAAAAGAGTTAAGCAAAGCAAAAGCAAAACTGTGACAACTTCTCACAATGTAGGCAACATTCTGTCAGAACTCGCTCAGCTTTGCATCAAAAGAGTGAGGCACATTTTCTCGTCATTTCCTTTAGAGCCAAGACTGGCCATTATTCTTGCACAGCAATCAGCTTAATTTAAATGTTATTTTTGTTCACATCATTATAATCATTCTTCATATTGTTTATCTGCTGTTTATTTCATTATGCATTAATCCATGCAAATCTCCCCAATTCCCTGAATTCTTCTTATTCACTACTTCTTACCATACAGCAATATTCTATGGTATTTATTCATTTACTACAATTTGTTTGGACAGTTCCAAATTTGTAAAGTTTTCCAAGTTTTTGCTACTGCACAAAATGCTCGCTCTGAGTGTTTTGTCATTCCTTCTCTCTTCCTCATCTTTGACCTTCTTGGATCATGGGCCCAGTGATAGGAACTCATTCTCCAAAACTATGACCAGATTAGTGACTTTACTAATATAATGTAATTCCTTTTAAAGAATGATTGGACCATTTCATGATCTACCAACTCAAGTCTCAAGTCTCCTTTTCCCCATTCTTAGCATTTTCTCTGGCTGCCCCTCAAACCTGGAACTCTCTCCTTTCTTATCCCTGCCTCCTGGCTTTCTTTGAGAATCAGATAAAATCCCACATTCTGTAAGCCTTTCCCTGTCCCCATTAATATTAATGTTTTCCTTCTGATATTATCTCCAATTTATCATGTACGTATCTGGTTTTTAGAGAATTGTTAATATGTTGAGTTCCCTCCATTAGATTATAAAATCCACGGGGGCAAGTTCTCTCTCTTTTTGCCTTTCTTTTGATATTTAATAAATGTATGTTGATTTGACTTCTAACTATATTAGTATGCCTATATTTCTGTAATTAACAAACATTTAAGTGCTTATTATGTGCCTGTCACTATCTTAAGTGTGGGGAATAATCCCTCTCCTCAGAATCTTATTTTCTCTACCATTTCTACTATTTCTACCATTTCTGTTTTTTGTCATCTTGACCAAATGTCAAGTGAAATCAGAATCATTTTAAACTGCATTTTCTTTATTATATTTTTGGAGCAATCACTTATATAGGATGTGATTCTTCTCATTTCCTTTCATCATTAGAGAACTATTAATTATTGGTCTCCTATCATATAGTTGTATTAATTTCCTTTGTTATTTTGACTATCAGACTTTTATCAGAGATATTTGATGCTTCCATGCCAACATAAAACAATGAATGAGTTCAAGCTCTTTTTCTAGTAATCCGAGGCCTGAGCTTGCTGCTCAGAAGAGCTATTATCCCCTTTTCCACAGGAGGAATCTGGGCCAAGAAACAGCAAAGAAAGTGACCAAAATCTCATAGCCAGCGAGGGCTGAAAAGATTAGAATCTGCTTCTGCCTCTATAGTTGAGGCTGTTTCCTGCTTGTGTTTCAACATCTCAATCAAAAATAGCTCCCCCTTTCTCACTGCCTAACTTCAGGGTCTTCCTCCTCTAAGAGGTCTTTTTCCTAACTACTATAACTAGCACTAATCTGCTCTTCTATGTACATACAACATGACATCCTAGAAAGAGAATTGTACTTGCAGTCAAGAAGTTGGATTCAGTTTTCTCATCTGTAAATTGGGAATATTAACATTTGCACTTCCTGTCTCACAGAGCTGTTATAAAATAAGTGCTTTGTAATTTGGACAGCCCCACAGAAATGCAAGTTGCCATATTATTATTATTATTATAACTTTATACTACATAATCCAGCACTCAGTCATATACTATGCTATTATGTTTTCTCGTCATTTCATAAATACCTTTTCTCACTGCTACGGTGAATAGGGTAGACTCCACAGAAAAGGAGGCATCCAAAATGTTTGTGGCAGCCCTTTTTGTAGTGGCTAGAAACTGGAAAATGAATGACTGCCCATTAATTGGAGAATGGTTGGGTAAATTGTGGTATATGAATGTTATGGAATATTATTGTTCTGTAAGAAATGACCAGCAGGATGAATACAGAGAAGCTTGGAGAGACTTACATGAACTGATATTGAGTGAAATGAGCAGAACCAGGAGATCATTATATACCTCAACAATGATACTGTATGAGGATGTATTCTGATGGAAGTGGATCTCTTCGATAAAGAGAAGATCTAACTCAGTTCCAATTGATCAATAATGGACAGAAGCAGCTACACCCAGAGAAGGAACCCTGGGAAATGAATGTAAACTGTTTGCATTTTTGTTTTTCTTCCTGGGTTATTTCTACCTTCTGTATCTAGGACATGCTGTGACTTATTTAACATGTATAGGACTGTTGCCATCTGGGGGAGGGGGTGGAAGGAGGGAAGGGAAAAAATTGGAACAGAACTGAGTGCAAGGGATAATGTTGTTTAAAAAATTACCCTGGCATGGGTTCTGTCAATAAAAAGTTATTAAAAAAGAAAAGAAAAGAAAAAAAAAAAAAAAAGGAGGCACCTTGGGCTTAGCATTGGATGAAAATAAGGATCTAGAAGATGAAAATGAAGAAGGAATTCATTACAGGCAAGGAATACCTTTTCCAACATATGGAAACAAGTGTTTAGGAAACAGTAGTAGTAGGTTGCTCGATGACATAATGGATAGAACAAGGGGCCTGAGATCAGGAAGACCTGAGTTCAAGTCCAGCCTCACATACTTAATACTTCTTAGTAGTGTGACTTGGATAAGTCACTTAACCTCAATTACCTCAGGGGAGAAAAAAGGAAACAGTAGTTGTCTAATTTTGCTGGGATTATAGGATACATGAAGGGAAACAATGTAAAAATTGGAAAGATAGGTTGAAGGCAGATTGCAGAGACCCATAAAAGCAAACTAAGGAGTTTTATATTTTGTCCTCTAGGCGAATGGCAGCCAACAAAAATTTTTGAGCAGAAAAGCAATACTCAGGCTTGTGCCTTAAGATTATGTGAGCAGCTGTATGAAGGGCAGATAGGAGAGGGCAGAGACTGAAAGCAAGGAGACTAATTAGGAGATGATTACAATAGTCTTTGAAAGCCATGATGAAATCCTAAGTTAGGGTAGAGAAGAGGAACAGATGAGAAAGATGTTGAAGAGGTAAAATAACAAGATTAAGCAATCAATTGCTGTGAGAGGAGGGGAATGGGAAAAAAGTTAAATGTGTTCTCAAAATTTCAACCGTTGGTAACCAGAAGAATGATAATATCATCAACAGACATTGAAGAATTTGGTGATGGGCCAGATTCAACATGGAAGATGATGAGTTATTTTGGACACCTTGCACTTGATGGGTTCTGAAATATCCAAATACAAGTATCCAGCAGCCAATTAGGGATATGAACCTGTGTTAAATGCAGATAAATCTAAATATACAAATGTTACTAGAGTAGACAATTGGAGCTAACAACATCACCAAAGAAAAAGAAAGAAAAAAAGAAGACCTAAGAAAGAATATGGGGGAAAACCAGTCTTTAAGGTTAGAAAAATGGATGAATAAGGACTAAGCAAAGGAGACTGAGAAGGAACAATCAGAAAAGATAAGAAGAAAACCATGTGAGAGTGGTTATCACTGAAGTTCTGAGACTCAGTTTTCTTATCTATAGAATAAGAATAATAAATAATAGCTATGTAGTATTGTGAAGTTTACAAAATACTTTATATGCATTATCTCATTTCACCTTCCCAATGTTTGTTTGTTTGTTTGTTTTTATAGGTGCAGAAACTGTTAAGTCACTTGATCAAGGTTACTGATCTAGTAAGTGTGCAAGGCAGGATTTAAATTCAGGTATTCCTGAGTATAAGTCCAACATTGTATCCATTATATCACCTAACCATCTACTCTCCCTATCTCAAAAGAATGTTAGGAGGAAAATACTTTGGAGTATTTAAAGGCCTGGAAAAATGTGAATAATTATTAGATTCCATAGTCCCTAGTACTACTCATGAGCTGATAACCTGGGATCTGTAGGCATTATATCCTATGAAGAAAATCAATCCATATTATTTTTTGGTTCTGTTGAATTTAGCTGAGGACCTTGCCTGATTTCACCTTGGGTTACAATCCTGGAGTATTTCCCTGGGTTTCAGTTGCTTCCTCTATAAAAGAGAAAGTTGAGCTAGATAATCTCAGATCCTTTCTTAATTTTAAAGTCCATGATCCACTGTTTTTAAATTCTAGGGTAGAGGTCCTCAGATGTAGGTCCGTGTGGTTTGCTTTAAGAACAAAACAAAACAAAACAAAATGGTGGATGAGCTCATCATCAACGCTTTTTCTGGTTCCTCCCATCTCCTGGAAGAGGTTACCCAAGTCTGGATGTTCTTTGGGGAAGCGGAGGTAGAATAAAAAGGAAGGACTCTATAGGGGCTGTCGGTCATAGTCGGTCTTCTGCTGACAATAACTGTGGGCAGTGACCAAGGCCTAACAGCCTCCTTTTCTCCTCCCTCTTCAAGAGGGAGAATTACACCCCACAGGGGATGCCAGGGCTTGCACAAGAGGGTGATGAGTCTTTCACGACTGGGGTTGAGACACGGAGCATGTGTGGGGTGTGTGTATGGGTTGGAAGAAGGGAGGAGGCTCATAGGACCTTGAGAGGGGTGGGGAGGATGACGCCAAGGTCTATGGCCACAATGGGCCTTGAATGTCCAGCCTTTGTGGGGGAGGGGAGGGAGAGTCCAGACTTCCTGTTAACTTGGGTGTTTTGTAAAGGAAAGGAGAAGTATAGTCACTGGGGTTACAGGAAGATTAGTTGGACCTTCTCCCAAGCTGGACCTTCCCTATCTGAGGTCCCCTGAAGATCATTGAGCAGTGACCGCACTCATGTTCCTCCTACCACTGACTCAGTCATTTCCCTTTGTCCCAGCAACTCTCCACTGCTTATTGCACAAAGGTGACAATGGTTGGCCAGTCAGGCGACTGGTAGGATGGAGTCACACCAAGGAAAACATAAGCACAAGTTGAATCATTGAATTTCAGATCTAAAAAGACTCCTATGAGTTCAGCATGGAAACATTTATTAACTACCTACTATGTGCAGGACATTGTGTTAAGCATTGGGAATCAAAGACAAAGATGAAATAAACCCATAGTATATAGGCTATCAGAGACAGAAGGAAACTTTGAGCATTAAAATATCAAAGCTAGAAAGGAACTTCGATCAACGGATGTTAAAGCTAGGAGGAACCTTATAACATAGATTGTCAGAGCTGGAAGAAGCCTTACAGCATTAGAATGTCAGAGCTGGAAAGGAATCTAGACTAAAGTATGTTAGATCTAGGAGGAACAAAATACACAAGACACAGACCATCAGAGCTAGAAGAAACCTTAGAATAATAGAAATGTCAGAGCTGGAAAAAGAACCAGAACAAAGGATGTCAAAGCTAGAAGGAATCTAGTACATGGTATGCAGACCGTTAGAGCTGGAAGAAGCCTTAGAACATTAGAACATCAGAGCTGGAAAGGAACCAGAACAGCAAATGTCAAATCTAGGAAGAACCTTAATACCTAGATGGTCAGAGCTAGAAGAATCTTAGAATATTAAAGCATCAGAGCTGGAAAGGATTTCAGAGCTGGAAGGGAACTCAGACAGAGAACATCTAACTCAACCTTCTTATCTTAGAAAATTTTAGAGTTATTTTAAACTCTCTCAATTTCATAGGGAAGAGGCTAGAGCTCTTCCTAACAATCCCTATCCAAAAACATCCAAGAAGAAATGAGTTTCTCTTCACTGGAAGCCTTCACTGGTAGGGAAGGTCAGATTATCAATCATGGAGATAAATTGCAAATATGGAAAGGATTGGATGATTTCTGAGTTCTTTTCCTACTCTGAATTTTGAAGATTCTATAATTCTGATCTTGATAAAATTTTCTATAGGAAAATCAAGGAAAAGGCAATATGGAGATAATCTTGAACTGAACTGAGAGTTCCAAGTTATCATCATTCAACTGAAACTTCTTTTTCCAAAGTTTCCAGTGTCACCAATTAGGCATCAATGCTCTTAATTGTCATATCTAATGGCATTTTCTCAATCTCCATCTTTCATGAATTTTTTACAATATATGACCACCTTTTCCTCCTGGAAAGTCTATCCTCTCTCAGTTTCCATGACATTATTCCTTCCTAGTTATTTTCTGTCTGATTTCTCTTTTTGTCTCTTTTGCTGGTTCATCATCCATATCATGCAGTGATACCCTGAGGCTCTGGCCTGAGCTTTCTTCTCTCTCTCTCTGCACTTTCTCTCAGTTACCTCATAGTTATCATGGGTTTAATTATCATTTCTGCACAGATGACTCCCAGATATACATATCTAACCCCAGTCTATCCTGGGCTCCAATCTTGCATTCTTAGCTGACTATTCAGCATCTCAAATTGGATGCCTTGTAGACATTTTACAGTCCAAGATAAAACTCATTACTTTTTCCCAAAAAATCCATCCCTCTACTGTATTTTCCTATTTTTGTGGATCATACTTTCAATTTACTTCTTTTATTCCATTCTGTTGCCAAATCTTTATATCCCTTACTTTGGATCCCTTCTTGATGGAATAGTTTAGTGGTGCAATGGATAGAGTGCTAGGCCTGAAGTCAGGAAGATGCATCTTCATGAGTTCAAATCTGACCTCTGACATTTGCTAGTTGCAAGTCACTTAACCCTGTTTGCCTCAGTTCCTCATCTGTAAAATGAGCCAAGAAAATCCCAAATGGGGGAGGTGTCACAAAGAGTCAAAAATGACTGAAATAACTGAACAACCTTTCCCACACTCATCAATCCACCACTCTTATCACCTCTCACCTAGAACTGATCTCCTAGTCACATGTCTTTCTACTCCAAACTGTATAGCACACAGCCCCCAAAAGGTCTCTTCCTAAAATTCAATTCTGATAACATAAACTCATCAGTAAACTCCAGTGGCTCCCTATTACCTCTAGGATCAAATAAGAATTCTCATGTTTAGCACTTAAAACCCTTCATAACTTGGCCTGATGTCCCTTTCCAGCTTTATTCTATATATTCTATATAAGGATTAACAACAACAATATGCTAACCTTTTTCCATACATTATATTCCAACCAGATTGTTCTCCTCATTGTTTTTTATATAACATGTTTTGTTTTCTATCTTCATACCTTTTCACTGGTAGTATCTACCTGGGTGCCTGGAAAACACTCTCTCCTTATCTCCATCACTTGATCTCTTAGTATCTCTTGACACCTCTTTTTTTCCTTTAAGTACATGAAGCCTTTTCTGACCTCTCCTGAAATTGTTGGTAGCCTTACTCCCCAAATTAATTTGTATCTATTTATATGTATCCTGTTTATACTTATGTACATGTTGATAGACTATACTCTTTTTGAGGACAGGGTCTATTCTACTTTGTTTTTTGTGTCTCTAGCACACAGAGACACTTCATAAATACTGGTGGATTGGTGGACAACTGACTGGGCTCTCATCTTGGCGATCTCCCTAACTCTGTAACTTGGGGAAAATTATTTTCACCTCTCTCATGTTGTTTCCATATTATTTTGTCAATACCTTGAGGATCCGAACCTCAGAAAAGAAGAATGGGGATGGGGCATGATCAAGCGGACACAGAACAGATGTGACCTAGGCTTAGATTTGGAGGAAAGGTATATCATGGATCTAGAGAGGAAGAGACAGGGCAGAAAAGGGTGAAGGAAAATCACAGCTAACAGAATAGTTAGTAGCTACTTTGAAATTTGGAATTCCAAAGGAATCTGAAAAGCAACATATCCTGAGTCCAGGTCTAGAATATAATAGATTAGAGAATCTAGAAATAGGCAAAATGGCAAATTTAATTTAGTTGATTCGAAAACATTTATTAAATACATATTATATACAAGGCACTGATTTTCAAAGTGAAACTGAACATAAACCAAAGAGAGGGGAAATTCCTTTTCTGAGCTTTGGGGAACAGGATTTGTTCTCAGATCTATATAACCACAGAGCTGGGAAACCTAATCCCCCAAGATTGCAGCCCACATTGCACTCATCCTCAGCACTGGGCTTTCCCCCAGTATCCCTGCTGCCCCTAGTCTCAGAAAGCTCCTGTGAGCTGGTAACACCAGAAAATAAAGTCAATATACCTGAGTCCCTCCCCTTGTCCATGAGGTTCAGGGATAAGAAGTCTCATTTCCAGCCCCAGTGTGTGCCCTTTCATCTCAGGCGCCATAGAGAAGTTGAGGGAAATCCCTTCCTAGGACAGCATCTGGTCCACAGCCAAATCACACAGCTGTTTAGCTAGTTGAGCTATGCCCTTCCAAGCAGGGACTTGAAGGCCCTAAGCTGGACACTTTCAAAAAAAAGCAAGCATCCTCAGAAAGTTTAGCTTTAACCCCTTCAGACCTCTAGTTCCACTAGGTCTAACCCTATGCTCTCTGGGGACCATCAGCTGCTTACATGGCATTATTGGATGGAACATAGAATTTTGGATCTGGAATAGACCTTACAATACAAGGGATCAAATATTACAGCTGAAAAGGCCTTTAGAATATCAGAACCCAAAGAGATTTGAGTCTTGGACCTATCCAAACCCTCACAACGTGAAGCCCAGGACTATTTGTATAGTCCTGCTATGGGACTTATTTATTCAGATCCCTTTCATTTTCCTCCCAGGCTGCTGAATAAGGGGCTCTGAGCAAACAGCAGTGTGCAATGCAGCTTTGATTATAAGTTCTGGTGATTGATATCTTAGTGATGTCGCTTCTCTTAATGGTCATGGGAACATAGCATTGCTTCTATGGAGGCATCTTAGAGATTACCTCATCCACCTCATGATACAGCAGAGAAAACCAACAGCTAGAGAAATAAAATGGTGTTGCTTAGGCATTTCAGTCCTGTGCTACTCCACATGACCCTACTCGGATGCTTTCCTAGCAAAGACACTGGAGTGGTTTGCCATTTCCTTCCCAGCTCATTTTACAGATGAGGAAACTGAGGCAGACAGGGTTAGGTGATTTATCCAGTCACACAGTTAGTATCTGAGATCAGATTTGAACTTAGGAAGATGAATCTTCCAAACCCAGCACTCCATCCATTGCACCACCCAGCTGCTCCTTAGAGAAATTAAATGATTTGCCTTACAACATATAGGTTATAAATAGCAGAGGTGAAATTCCAGGGCTCTTGCAAGTGCTACATCACTCAATGCCCAGACTTATTAACTGACTTCATTTTTTTTTAATGGGGAAATTGGGGCTTTTAGAGACTGAGGAATCGGCATATATAAAGTGTTTTGACCTGAGTCACAATTCATTCACTTATTTTATTCATTCAATAGTCACATATTAAATGGCTAAGGGCAGCTAGATGGCATTATAATGAATAGAGCACCAGGCCTGGAATTCTCTTCCTGAGTTCAAATCTGACACTTACTAGGGAGCAAGTCATTTAACCCTGTTTTCCTCAGTTTCCTCATTTGTTAAATAAGCTGGAGAAAGCTATATCAGACCACTCCAGTATCTCTGCCAAGAAAACCCCAAAAAGGGTCATGAAATCTCAGCTATGACTGAAAAATAACTGAAACAAAGGTACCTAATATGTTTGGGGCTCTGTGGAACATTCAAAGGTAACTGAGACTCTTTAAGAAGTAAATCTAATCGTGGGAATGTCAAGACTGTGGTAAAGTTAGCAGACTTCTTTTTGATTGACTGAAAATAATGCTACTGAAGTAGATACTTTCTGCCAAAGTATCTTTGACCAAGCCTGAGTTTATGTAAAAATGGGCTCATTTTGGAGAGAAGGGACCTGAATTCAAGTTCTGAATTTTCTATTAACTCTATTTGTGGCTACAAGCAACTTATGTCCTTTCTATGGGCCTCAGTCTACTTCTGAAGGCTGGGCTCAATGATCTCTCAGGTTTTCCTCTACAGCTCTAAATCCCATACTCCTGGTATTGCTATGATCTTATCAAGCAGAGATCCAGAAACCAAAGATGGTTATCTAATCCCCACAAATTCCCGGAAGCCTGAGAGTGGGTGGGATCTGGTTGACTTAGAGGTTGTGGAAAGGAGAGCTGGTGCCCTGAGAATGAGAACACTTCTGGGATCAGGTGTATGAATCATCATTTCTGAAAGGCAGTGGGGCCCTGAGTCAGGGTCTGCTGCTCTGACTGGAGTCTTCAAGGAGACAGACAACAACTGTCTGCCCCTGCCACCACCCCCGGGATCCCTCCTGGGCCCTGCTAATTGGGGAGGTGACTCAGCTTCTGGTCTGACTGAGGACTTTGGGCCCAGGAAGGAAAGGTACCTTTCTCTGCCTGGCAAAGGCCAGGATCCCTATTGATCACAGCACCTTTCCCTAGGCTCCTTGTAGGGACTTTTCTTGAGCTAGGACTTCTTTTAAAAACTGCATTCTAAATTGCTATAATCTTTGAATACTAATCTAGGATGGTGAGCCGGAAATTTACTATTCTCTGAGATTTCTTAGGTTCAGAGATAGAGAAAAAATGTGATACAGTGGAAAGACCACTAGATCACCAGAAGTATCTTATCACTAATTAGCTGTATATCTTTGGACAAGTTGCTTCCCCCAAAAAAATCCTGACTTTGGAGGGAGAAGGCCTAGGTTCAAATAATGCCTCTTACCCTTACTTCCTGTGTAGAGGTATGATATATCTTGGCTATGTTAGCCTCAGTTTCCCCATCTATAAAATGAGGGGTAATAAGATAATCTTTGGGAGCTCTTCCAGGATTAAATCTGTGAACTCATGACTAGGTAATTTGTAAGGACTCTTCCAACTCTAACATCCTTTGTTCTGAGTCCCTTCTATCTCTGACATTGTTCTAGAGTTCCTTCCAGCTCTGATGTTCTTTGTTCTAAGAACCAACCTTTCCATTCTTCAATCTAACATCCACTGATCTGCTGCACCCCATCCCTGATTGCCTTTTCCCTTTCTTTTTCCCTCTCCACACAATCTCTTTCTGCTCCTTTGGGTGGGGTGAGGGTCAAGAATGAAGAAGAGATGGGTGAGGTTCTCCACTTCCCCTTTGGCTGGACTCCATAGGCTAGTGGTTAAACTGAATTGGGGCCTCAGCCCTCCACCCCACCAGCTGGAGGTTGCCACCTCCTGTGCTCTCCTTCTCTTCCCTTCCATTGCCCTTCCCATATGAGTCCAGGGTCTACTGGGTGCCCCTACTTCCCTCTTTCGCTTTTGTCCAAGGAGTACATGTGAGAAGGAAGCATGAATGGAAGATCCCTGACTTTTCTCCCAATGTAACTGTTCCCTGTGGAGAAACTAATCATCATCTCCATCCCCAACTTTCTTTCCCATTCCATCTGCAGTTGAGAGAAAACACAACATTTTTAGAACTTATTTCCACAATTCAGTTGATTCTTTGGGTCCAGGCATAAAAATTGAGCAAAAGAGGAGATTGAATACTTACCATGTGCAGGCCCCTGTTCTTGGATATTGGGGCAGAGGCAGTGGGAAAGTAGAAAAATTAGGAAGAACTAGAAAATGTGGTCTCTGCCTCTAGGGAACTAGTGGTCTTACTGGAAAAATAGCCAACATAAAGGTCAAGGCTCCATTAAAAAAACAATCAGTGTGAGATAAAGGAAAGAACATTTAGGCTCTGCTACTAACTTACTGTGTGATTGTTTTTTTTTAATTATTTTTATTTATTTACTTCATTATTGTTAAAATTATATGTTAAAATTTTTAAAAATCAATTTTTTTATTTTAAATTTTAAATTCTCTTCCTTTTTCCTCCCTCCCCCATCCTTGAAAAGGTAAACAATTTTATGTGAGTTATACATGTGAATTAATGCAAAACATATTTCTATATTTTTCTGTGTAATCTTGAGTAAATTGCCTAAAATTTCTGGATTTCACTTTCTTGTTTTGTAAAATGGGAATATTGATCCTACTCTTGTCTCCTTCCCAGAGTGTTGTGGGGCTTCAACAAGATGACAAATAAAAAAGTGTTTTACAAATGATTACATACTTCAAGTATGATTGTTGTATCCATGGCATCACCCTGGATATCTCTCGAAGGTTTTCTTTTGTCATCTCTGCCTCTTAGAATCCTCATTGTGTACAATCATTTCAGTAATGACTAACTCTTTGTGAACTTATTTAGGTCTTGGCAAAGATACTGGAGTGGTTTGCCATTTCCTTTTCCAGCTCATTTTACAGATGAGGAAACCAAGGCAAACAGAGTTAAGTGGCTTGCCCAGGGCCACAAAGCTAAGTATCTGAGGCTGGATTTGAACTCAAATCTTATTGACTCCAGACCCAGAACTTTATCCACTGTACCACCTGGCAGCTCCTCAGAATCCCTAGTTTCCTTCAAAACTCAACTTGTCACCTTCTACATGAGGCCTTTCCTGTTCTCCCTCAGCTGCTAGTGCCTTGCCTTTCCCGAAATTACCTCATGTTTATTGGAAATATATTGTAATTCATATTTGCATGCTGTCAATTCTTAAGTAAGCTTGAAAGGATAGTTCCATTCTTCTTGTTGTAGCCTCAGTACCTGGTCTAATACTGTCATATAATAAATGCTTAATAGCTGATTACCTTTAATGACGGGCTGAGTCTAGCTCAGTAGGGGCCTCTAGGTCTTTCTAGACATGAACAGGAGTCTAAAATTCAATGGGAATTAGGCATGGAGAATAGGGGCAGGAGAGGGAAGCTCTGAGAGTCCGAGCAGGGGCAGACACTGGGGGTGGGAGGAATAGGGTGCAGTAAAAATCAGGCTTTTGGGATTTTACCATTCCTCCCATCCTCAGGGGCTAAACCTGGTCTCCCCAGATAGACTGTTCTCAAGTTTTGAATCATCCTCACTCTGACCTTGTGAGCTTTCATTTCTGCTTTGAGTTATTTAAAGGAGACACTCAGGGACAGGCGTAACTAAGAATTCGCCTGGCCAACAAGAGGGGGCCCAGAAACAGGGGATAGGTTGCACAATTCTGGGCTTGGATGGTGGCAATACAAAAGGGAAGTGGGGAAGGTCCTGGGAGACTCAGATTTTTGAATTCCCTGTGTCTTCTAGCCAATAGTGAAAGCAACTCTATCAATCTGATAGGACTCTGAGGGACAATCACTGTCCCCCGAGAGATTCGTAATCTCAGCCACTGGCAAGATCCAAGTCATTTCCTATGGCTTCAGATCAGGGCACACACACACACACACACACACACACACACACACACACACACCTCCAGCTTTACTACCTGTGAATAAATCTAGACAAGGCACTTAACCTACCTGGTTAAGTAATTCATTTTCCTTAACCAATACTCATTTTCCTCTTCTATATTTAAAGGAGCTTGAAGTCTAATTTTCCAAGATCAATGAATTTATAAATAAAGATTTATAGCCCTAGTTGCCCTGAATTTAAAATAGTGTCAGCTCTGACTACCTCAGAACATTGGACAGACCTGCCCTCTTTGGACAGTCTCTTCTTTCCAATCACTCAACACTTCAAGTAATCAAGGGATTTTAAAGCATTTGAAGCAATGTATTATACTGAGGTTATAGTTCAAGATCAGAGTAGTTTCCTAAGATGAGACACAACATTTCTCAGAACCAGCATAAGATTCAAACCCAGCAATGAAGTGAAATATGTCTCCTTGTATCCTCTCTGGGTATATAAGAATGAGGTGGGGTAGAAGAAGGTGGCAGGGTTTTTATTAATTGTACTAATACACATTGATTAACATAATGAAAAAATTAAACACAGACCAATTCAATCAACCAAAAAAAATTTTAATACAGTCCAATTCAATCAACAAAAACTGATTTACTATATACCTACTGTGTGCTAGATATAATTAAGAAAAATGGATGAAATATTTTAGATCTCTCCCAGCTCTGATGTTTCTTTCATGCTTTACATTCTAAAGTCCTTTAAATTCTAAGTTCAATGATGGAAATTACTTTGCATACTTTTTGTATTTAATTTTCTGTACATGTCATTCCCACCACCAATCTCCAATAGAATGTAGTTTCCTTGAGGACAGGACAGTACTAGTTTTACCTCTGTATCCCCAGGACTAATACATTGTTTAGAAGATAGTAGTTCAACTAGTTTTTATTGTATTGAATTTTAAGATTTTTCTTTACACACTGAGTTTTATGTCCATTAGCAAGCGTTTATTAAATACTTATTATATTCCAGGCATTGCACGTTGTTGGGTATACGAAGAAAAAAAATGAAGCAATTTTTGCCTTCAGGGAGCTTACCTTCATTCACATATAAGTATATCCAAAATAAGTATACATGAAATACAAGGTCAGGGTTGAGGAGAATATTGGCAACAGGAGAAATCAGGCAAAGACTCATGGTATTTAATTGTCTCCAGAAAATCAGTCATTTCCCTCCCCAAACCCTGATGTCAGGTGTTTCTAGTTCCTAAGCAAGAAACCAATGGGGGATATGGACAATAGAATCTCATCAAGGGATCCTTCAGTTTCTAGTAGACTGAGTCCTGGTTGGATTGGACCAAGGTATTTGACCCCAAGGCTTATTTGTGACTGTTCATAATGCCAAAGCCCAATTATTTCCACTGATGTAGGGAAATCATAAGCAAAGGCCAGAGATGGAATGTGTTTTTTTGCCTCTCCCACTGTCAGATGCCAAGAAATTATAGAATGGTAAAGTTGAAAGAAACATTAGAGATCATCTCTTCCAACCTCTTCTCTTTATAAATGGAGACACTCAGGTCCAGAGAGAAGAAAGTCACTCCCCCAGAGATACACAATGAGAGATTTTAGTGGTGTCAGAGTTGGGAATCAGGCATCCTGACTGCCAGTTGAGAATTCCTTCTAGTAAAACAGGCTGTCTCATAGTATCGTAAATCCCTAGAATAAGCAATCCTTCAAAGTTCAGGTGTGAGATGGGACTTGGGGTAGGTAATGGTTAGCAATAGTCTTGTCCCTCTTGTTACATTTGATTTGTGAACCATAGCACACATTGCTTTTGACTTCCTTCTCTCCCAGCTTTCTACAGTGTGGTGCAGTAGAAAGAATTTGGAACTTAGTTTGGTTTCGGGTCCTAGTTCTGACATTATCTATATATGTAATAATGAGCAAAATAATCTGACTAAGGCTGTTGCAAAAAGAGGGTGATAATACTTATCCTATCTCATAGGAGTCCTAACATAGGACTACAGTCTTATGAGAAAATATTTTGCAAACCTTAAAGCATTTTAGATGCAGATCTTATTATTAATATCTTGTCTCCCAAATGAGAAATGCAAAGGAAAGCTTCTCTGAGCTGGACCTACAGCAAGACCTAAAGGGAAGAAATACTAATCAAGGGATCACCCAGACTCTGGAATGTCTTAAGGACATTCTCCTCTGCCCATATCCCCCTTCCAGTATACTTTCATGGAATCAGCTCACCTGGTGAGGGAGAGAGATGGAACGGAGCAGAATACGAGGCAGAAATAACATTGTTTTAACTTGGAGGAAATGGTTTTGAATTATAGCTATTACTTATTATTTTTGTGATCTTGGCTTTTCCAGTCTCAATTTTCTCATCTATAAAATTTGGGTACATAGAGGGGTATGAGTTAGATGTTCTTAAGATTTCAACCTGGTAGATTTCTGTGACCTTACACAAATCATTCTATCTCTCAAGGTCTCCATCTCCCCTTCTATAAAATAGGTAGCGTTAATCTAAATCTTAAGTCTCTTTCAGCGCTAAATCATTTGTTCAAACACTTTCTAGTGCCGTAAGTGGGGTGGTCAGGGAGTTGGACCACTGGGAGGTCAATTAATTCTGTTTTCCCCAACTTCCACCCTGCTGGATAAGGTGATGACCCCTCACCTCTTTCTCCCTTCCATCTCTCTCTCCACAAGCTCTTATCCTAGTTGGCAGGAGCAGCCAATCTATCCTCCCAGAGGCCTCCTTGGCTCACTGTGTCAGGGAAGGAGACTGCCCCAAGTCTCCACCCTATCCCCTACCCCTCCCACTCCCCAATCCCCTCCAGAGGCTCCAGCAACCTGCCAATTTTCCTTTCTTCTGCTTTCTGTTCTCCCCACTCAGTTCCCCACTGGCCCCCTCCCTGTACCTGCTTCCTCACTGCTCTTTCCCTTCCATTCTGTGGGCTCATTGTTTGAGACTGGCCTGATGCCCGGGTCACAGAATGGGCCCTTGGCCTGATTATTGCAGCCTGGGGCTCCCTCCTGGCACTCTGTCACCTTCTTGCCCAGCCATTCCACAAGCCACCCCTCTGCCCCAGGCCCAGGTTGTTATGGAACATGCTGGTTTAATAGAAAGACCATTGATTTGGAAACGAAGAGCCTAGACTTTGGTTGACCATGCCTCTAACTTACTCTCTGACCTTAGCAAAGTTCATTCCCTTTCTTGGTCCTAAATTTCTTTCTCTATATAATGAAGAAATTAGGATCAATGACCAATAAGCTCTCTTGTGACTCTAACCATCCATAAAAATCTATAAAACTAACAATACAATACTATCTAGCCTTCCTCCTCCATGTGAAAGTCTTCTCTACAAGGCAAAAGGGAGAGTACAAAAGCTACCATAATAGTTATAGGCTGAGTTCTGATGGGGGCAGGAGGGAGGGAAGGGAGAAGTGGGGAGTTGGGATGTCAGGAAGTTCCTAATTAGAAGCCTTCCCAGCAGCCTTATTTCTCCCCCATTTTAGAAAGGCTTTGAAAACCTTCTTGTTGACTGACACTCTTTCCTCTCCACTCTCATCTCCAGTACAGCACTGGGCACATTTTAGGTGTTTAATCAATATTTGATGATAAGTTATCTGAAAGGAAATGGGATATACTAGGTGGCATATCAAATAATGCTGGACTTGGAATCAGGGAGACCTGTGTTCTAATTCTGCATCAGATAATGAGGCTGTGGGACTCTAGACAAGCTAGTTAACATCTCTGTGCCTCTGTTTCCTCATTTATAAAATTAGGGAGTTGGATTTAATAGCTTCTAAAATCCCCCTAGTTCTAAATCTATGATCCTAAATCGCTTAGCCTCTCTTATCCTTAGTTTTCTCTTATGGAAAATAAGGGGATTAGGGCAGCTCAGTGGTGCAGTAGGGAGAGTGCCAGCCTTAAAGTCAGCAGGACCTGAGTTCAAATTCAGCCTCAGGCACTTGATACTATGTGACCTTGGGGAAGTCATTTAACTCCATTATCTCATGCCTCTTTCCTCCCTGCAAAAAATAAAAAAAATAAAAATGAGGGAGTTGAATTAGATGGTCACTAGATTTTCTTCTAGATCTAAACCCATGCTTTTATGTAAGCATTTAGACCAGAAGTCAAGGAATTTGTGTTCTCATTTGTTCTACCAGTCATTAGCTATGTGACCTTGGCCAAGGCATTTAATTTCTCCAGACCTCAGTTTCCCCATTTGTCAAATAAAAGGGAGTTTAGATACCCTAAAGTTCCTCTCAAGCTCCATAAATTTGTGTCCTAGGGTCTCTCCCAGCTCTGATGTTCTGTGATCCTAAAAGATAATAAGGAGAAAAAATAACTCATGAACTGTTTTTACATAAAACCTGAAGGTTTTGTTTAGCTTTATTTTGTTTGTAATCAGCACTGTGTGCTTGAAGAAAAACCAGACAAACACATGCACAATTTTGTTTTTTACATTCCATATCTTTCTTGTAGAACAATGTTCATGACTTATAACCTGGAAAAATAAATGAACAGAGTTAAGAGTTGAAACAATACAAGAAAATATATGTCAGTATAATGAATGGAGTGGAAAGGTTGGATTCCCATTCTAAGTCAGACCATACTCCCTAATCTCTCTTCACTTTCTTGGACATTTTCCACTACTTATTGATACAACTGGCTTGTTAACACATAGATGGTTCTACAACCATATATCCCATACACTGGGATGTCTGAAGGTGAGATGGAATTAGCTCAAATGGCCCTCCAGAGCACATTTTAAAATTCTCATTGTAAAATTTACACCTCAGAAACTGGCAAACAAACAAATTAGAGTTTGATTTGCAATCAACAAAATTGTCTAAGCTCAAAAAAATCATGGAGAAAATTGTGAATAATATAGATAAAACTATATTTTTCTTAGCTATTTGGTTATTAAACATTTACCAATACATCTCTGGACAAAAAAAGCAGGACTCACTTGCCTTGCAAGCCTAATATCAACATAGTCTGTCTTTGGAGTTGAGCTTCACAAACAGTAAAAATCCATTTGTCACAAGATTGTACAATAAACAGTGCCAGAATTATTATCCCTATTTTATGGATAGAGAAAGTAAGGCCTGGAGCTTGTGACCTAAAGGTACCCTACTAGTAAATAGCAGAGCTAATAGTACTGTCTCTTATGCTAGTGTGCTTTCAAATAGATAGACAGATAGATAGAAATATATAACATATATATATATCATTATCTATATATACATATACATGTATGTATAAATGTACACACATACACGCACACAAAACCCCATCTCCTTCTCTTTGTAAAAGCCCAGTGGTGTAGGCCCCCTATTCTCATGAAAATTCAGTCAAGAGCCTAAGGGATTAATGAATCATATCTCACATAGCTTAATTTTTGAAAAAGCTCTGTAATGAAGAGAATATATTTAACCCAAAGTAATGAATTGCTTCTAATTAAAGTTTAAACCTATGGCATCAAAGTTAGAAAATTTGAGGAAAATGGGGTCCTAGTCCTAAATATCACACTTCAATCCCTTTGCTGTCAAACTTTAAGTCCAGTCTGATGCATTGTTGGTGGAATTGTGAACGAATCCAACCATTCTGGAGAGCAATCTGGAATTATGCCCAAAAAGTTATCAAATTGTGCATACCCTTTGATCCAGCAGTGTTACTTCTGGGCTTATATCCCAAAGAAATACTAAAGAAGGGAAAGGGACCTGTATGTGCCAAAATGTTTGTGGCAGCCCTATTTGTAGTGGCTAGAAACTGGAAAATGAATGGATGCCCATTAATTTGAGAATGGCTGGGTAAACTGTGGTATATGAATGTTATGGAATATTATTGTTCTGTAATGAATGACCAGCAGGATGAATACAGAGAGGCCTGGAGAGACTTACATGAACTGATGCTAAGTGAAATGAGCAGAACCAGGAGATCATTATACACTTCGACAACGATATTGTATGAGGATGTATTTTGATGGAAGTGGATTTCTTTGACAAAGAGACCTAACTGAGTTTCAATTGATAAATGATGGACAGAAGCAGCTACACCCAAAGAAAGAACACTGGGAAATGAATGTGAACTATCTGCATCTTTGTTTTTCTTCCCGGGTTATTTTTACCTTCTGAATCCAATTCTCCCTATGCAACAAGAGAATTGTTCAGTTCTGCAAATAGATATTATATCTAGGATATACTGCAACATATCTAACATATATAGGACTGCTTGCCATCTAGGGGAGGGGGTGGAGGGAGGGAGGGGAAAAATCGGAACAGAAATGAGTGCAAGGGATAATGTTGTAAAAAATTACCCTGGCATGGATTCTGTCAATACAAAGTTATTATTACATAAAATAAAAACTAAAAAAAAAAAAAAAAAAGAAAGAAACTTCAAGAGGGCTAAGGATAGTTAAAACTATTTTAAAAAAAGTTTAAGTCCAGTCCTGGAGAGCAAAGGCATCTGTACAAGCACATGCAAAGGCTAACAACTAAATTAAATCATGAACTTGTGCCTCATGTACCAAAATCACAGAAGGACAGCATCTCCCTCTGGCTATCCTTCTGCAATGCCACTTGCCCAAATCTTTTCCAAGAAGCCTCAGTAGTCCATTCTTGTCTCTCACAGATTGGCCTAGAATTAATGAGAGCATGCAATTCAACCCTCACTTGAACAAGAATCTCCTCTGAAATATAACAGAGTCATAGTTTGGGAAATTATTTAGAATTCATCTAGTCCAACTTGCTTATTTTACAGATGAGGAAAATGAAGGTAAAGATGACTTGTCCAAATTATGCAGGGAGTATTTGTCAGATCTGTACTGGTCGAGCTAAGTGGCATAGGGATAGAGCCAGAAACACCAGAATTCATATCTGACCTCAGACACTTAATTAGCTATGGCATCTTGAGCAAATACTCAGTTTCTCTGCCTGCCTCAGTTTCCTCAATTGTAAAGTAGTAATAATAATACCACCTACCTTACATGGTTGTTGTAAGGATCAAATGAGATAATTGTTTAGCATAGTACCTGGAACATAGCAGATGCTTAATAAATGCTTGTTTTCTTTCCTACCTCTTTCCCTTCTTTCTTTTCTTTTAATAATAGCTTTTATTTTCAAAATATATGCAGATAGTTTTCAACATTCATCCTTGCAAAACCTTGTGTTCCAAATTTTTCTCCCTCCCTTCATCCCAGCTCCCCCTTCCCTAGATAGCAAGTAATCCATTATAGGTTAAACATATACAGTTCTTCTATATGTATTTCCACATTATGATGCTACACAAGAAAAATCAGATCAAAAAGGGAAAAAAATTAGAAAAAAACAAAAAGCAAGCAAACAAGAAAAAAAATATGAAAAAATATGTTGTGATCCACCGTCAGTATGACAGTCTTCTTTCTGGATGCAGGTGACTCTCTTCATCACAAGTCTATTGGAACTGATCTGAATCACTTCACTGTTGGAAAGAGCCAAATCCATCAGAATTAATTATCACATAATCCTCTTGTGTTCTTTTGGTACAATGTTCTTTTGGTTCTACACTTCACTTAGCATCACTTCATGTAAGTCCCTCCAAGCCTTTCTGAAATCATCCTGCTGATCATTTCTTATAGAACAATCATATTCCATAACATTCATATACTATAACTTATTCAGCCATTCCCCAGCTGATGGGCATCCACTCAGTTTCCAATTCCTTGCCACTAGAAAAAGGGCTGCTACATTTTTGCACACGTGGCTCCTTTTTCCATTTTTTATGACCTCTTTGGGATATAGACCCAGCAGAGACACTACTCGATCAAAGAATATGCACAATTTGATAGCCCTTTGGACATAATTCCAAATTGCTCTCCAGAATGATTGGATCAGTTCACAACTCCACAAACAATGTATTTGTATTCCAGTCTTCCCACATCCAATGTTTATATCACTATCTTTTCCTATAGTCTTCTCTCTTCCTTTTTCTTCTTCTTTCCTCTTTGACATCCTTTCTCCCTGACTTCCTCCTTTTCTTTCTTCCTGCCTTCTTCCTTTCCTTTCTCTCTTCCTTCCTGCCTTCTTTCTAAATCTCTTCACTGTGACACACATCAGTTTTGCCAGTATCTTGCCTGAAATGTAAACTGTACACTGTATCCCAGATATGGCCTTCTAGGGCAGACTGGAGTAGGTAGCACTGTTACCTTCTATGTTGTAGGCATTTTCAAATCTCAAATGGACCTGTTATCTCATCTATTGAGAAATTCCCCCTGGTGATGCAGATTACAACCTATCTATGCTTATCTATCCTGTGTGACCCTTGCCTTTGTACTGATCACCATGATTCCCTCACTGCAGTTTAGGATTACATTGGGTATTTTATTGCCAACATGAATCACAACAAACTTTCAATCCCTTAAGATCTCCAGTTCTTTTTCACATAGACTTTTATCTAGTCGTATCTACCTCATCTTAGAGTTGTGACATTTGTTTTTTGAACCCAAGTATAGTACTTTACATTTATCCCACCTAAATTTTATCATATTTGATTCTGTCTATTATTCAGACCAGTTAAAAAAACTTCGGATACTGACCTTGTCATCTTGGTAAATCTGACAAATTTCCCAAAGAAGCTGATTCTAATTTATGTGTTCACTGTCAAAAGATCCCAATATACAATAGAAAGTCAGTAAATAATAATGCTAACAATAAGACTAATAATGATGTACATTTTAATAGATTTATGGATACAAAGTGCTCGTGCACCCACAATTTCATTTGAGCTTGGCATTCTTATGAAGAAAAAATTTAAAATATGATTTTCCCCATTTTATAGATGGGTAAAAAAAAAAAAAAAAAAAAAGCTTAGAGAATCAGTCATAGTTAGTTAAAGCCAAAACGGCTTTAGCACATAAAATATCAGAGCTGGAATTCAAGTTAATTAAACTCAACAAATATTTATTAAGAATTATTTTTTTAACTGTATTAGACTCTGGGGACATACAAGCAAAAAAGATACATTCTCTGTCCTCCAATTAAACTCAACAAATATTTATTAAGAATTATTTTTTAACTGTATTAGACTCTGGGGACATACAAGCAAAAAAGATACATTCTCTGTCCCCCATTATATTCTGATAATGTTGGAGGAGAGGGAAAGACACAAAAATATAAGATATATACAGAGAATGATTTGAGGAGGAAAAGAACCACTTGCAGGGGGAAAGGGTACTGAGAACTAGGGAAAGTTTTCCAGAGAAGGCAGCACTTGAGCTAAGAGATCATCTAGTATATCAACTCTCAAAAATTTTGGTTTCAGGACCCTTTTGTCTTAAAAATCGAATCTCTCTCATTATACACTTCGACAACGATATTGTATGAGGATGTATTCTGATGGAAGTGGATTTCTCTGACAAAGAGACTTAACTGAGTTTCATTGGATAAATGATGGACAGAAACAGCTACACCCAAAGAAGGAACACTGGGAAATGAATGTGAACTATTTGATTTTTGATTTTCTTCCTGAGTTATTTTTACCTTCTGAATCCAATTCTCCCTGTGCAGCGGGAGAACTGTTCGGTTCTGCAAATATGTATTGTATCTAGGATATACTGCAACATATTTAACATATATAGGACTGCTTGACATCTTGGGGGGGAGGGGGAGGGAGGGAGGGGAAAAAACGAAACATAAGTGATTGCAAGGGATAATGCTGTGTAAAAATTATCCTGGCATGGATTCTGTCAATACAAAGTTATTATTAAATAAAATTAAATTTTCAAAAATAAAAATAAAAATAAATTAATTGAATTGAAAAAAAAATCGAATCTCTCCACCCACCCATGCAAGAATATTTTAAGGTGGTTTATATCTATTGATATGATAGCATATTAAACATTAAAATCTTAAAGATTATGAAAATAGTTTTGACCTTATGGACAAATCTAAAAGTATCTTGGGAGGTCTCTCCTTTAAAAACCATTAGTCTAGTCCATCACTCTCATTGTACAGATGAGGTAACAGGTTCAGAGATAGCCTAAGATTTTGGAGAGAGTTAGGAGCAGAGCCCACGTCTCTCATCTCTTTCTATTTTGCTCTTTCTGCTATCTCATACTGTCTCTTCATTAGAAAATTGATGGTTTGGGCTACCCGTTAAAATGCCATTTCCTCAAAGACTGCTTATATTAAGATATTATCAGTCATTACACCTTATAACCAAAGAATCATAGTCATAAATGTAGGCAATAAAGAAAGGCCAAGGAGTAGGGAAAAGAAGGCTATAGGTTTTGTTAGTAGAATTGGGGAACTGTTGCTAATTTGGTAGGAAGGACCTTTATAGATGAGCTTGTCCCAAGAAGAGTGACCCCTAGGATTGTGAGGGTCTTGCAAACTATGTTATAGGAGGATCCTTTGAAGAAAAGTGGAACCTTAAGCCTGGAGAAGACATAATGGGTTTCAAGTATTTGACTGACTATCCTATGGAAGAAGAATTATACTTGGTCTGCTTAGTCCAGGTAAGAGAGAGCTAGGAATAATGGGTGTAACAAACAGAGAGGCAAATTTCAGCTAGATGTATGGAAAAACTTCCTGGCAACTAGAACTATTCCAAAGAGAAATGGGCTGATCCTCTCACAGATTCTAGTAAAGACTGGTTAGCCACTTTGTTATAGAAGAGCCCTGTTCTGGATAGACAGTTTGAGTAGATTCATCCATCAACAATCCAACAAAGTCTATACAAAATAAATGCAAGACCATTTTGGAAGGTAAGAGTATTTGCAGCTTAGGGAATCAGAAAAGACTAAGTATAGGAGGAAGCATTTGAGATGAGCCTTGATGAAAACTAGGCTTCTAAATGATGGAACAACTTCTAGGTTGATCTTCAACTCTATGATTAGATGACTGGGAATCAAGAAACTTGATAGACATCCTGTCCCAACTCTATCTCTAATTTATTGTATCATCTTGGGCAAGTTATTTAAATTTCATGGGTCTCATTTTCTTTATCTGAAACCATGGAGAATAATGCCTGTCTTGCTACCTCTTAGGATTACTGTGAGGATCAAATGAAATAATAGATGTAAAAGAACCTTTTAATGAATGCAGTAAACTCAATGTTCATTTGCTGAGTGTATATATGTACAAGGTCATGTGCAGGACACTAGAAAGGTAATATGGAATATAATCATGATATTAATAACTAATATTTCTATAATGATTCATAGCTAACAAGTTATTTACATTTTTTATCACACTTGAGCCTTACCACAACCATGTGAAAGAAATAATAATAACCAATAATCATCATAACTGGCATTCACATTGCTGTGGTTTAGGCAGCTAGATGGTACAATGGATAGAATCAGACAACAAAGATACTAAGATCACCCACTGCACTCTTGGCCATCAGCAGTCATCCTGACTTTTGTTTTGCCACTGGATTCAGTGACTCTGAAGGAGAGAGTGAAGCTGGTGACTTTGTGCAACTCTGCCTCACTTAAATCAAATCTGTGGGCAAGTCAAGACATCATCCCCTATTGTCATTGATCTCCTTTGAAAAAAAGGAAGAACAACATTTAGATGGTACAATAGATATGGTGCTATCTCTGGAATCAAGAAGAAATCAAAACCTAGTCTCAGATATTTACTGGAAGTATGACGTTGTCACCTATCATCCATCTATCTCAGTTTTTTTCACCTGTAAACTGGAGCTACTAATAGTATCTATCCTCTCTTCTTCTTTCCCCGGGGGGTTATTGTGAAAATCAAATGAGATGATATTTGAAAAGTGCTTTGCAAATCTCAAGGTGGTATAGAAATACTAGCTATTATTATTACTAAATATAGAATTTTAAGGTTTTGCAAAGTGCTTTACATATGTTATCTCATTTGATCCCCTCAATAACCTTATAAGGTAAGTTCTATTAGGCCCATTTTACAAATGAGAAAACTGAAGCAAGGAGAGGTTAAATCATTTCTCCAAAGTCAAAGAGTTAATAATACAAGATTTGAATACAGGTCAAATTTAGTGCTATTATCCACTGAGCAACCTGCTTTAGATTTATTATTTATTATTACCAAATAATAGCTACCAAAACAAAATACAGAAAAGAAAAAGAGTTTAGACAGCAACTTAGAATCAAAGAGGAACTTCTTTTTGTTATTTTGTTATCATTAACTCAGGAACTTCTGTCTGTTATTTTGTTAATGTTAACATACTTAGGAACTTCTGCTTGTTATTTTGTTAGCATTCATGTATTTTTTGGTAAACTTCAAATAGCTGGGGGAAATGGCTCACAGAATTTATTTCATACATTTAAATTTTTGTTCATGTTTATTGAATCTAGAATAAGTAAATAATTTTGAAGTCTCATTTTATAGGTCAGCAACTAGGTGGCACAGTGCATAGAATGCTAGGATCACTTGAACTCAAATTCAGTCTGTGTGATCCTGGGCAAATCACTTAACCTCATTTGCCTCAGTTTCCTCATCTGTAAAATGAGTTGGAGAAGGAAATGGCAAACCACTTCAGCATCTTTACTAAGAAAAACCCAAATGGGGCCATAAAGAGTCAGACTTGACTAAACAACGGCATTTTTCAGGTGAGAGAACTGAAATTCAAAATAGGAAAAGTATTAGTTCAATACTAAAATGGGTAGTAAGGCAGCCTCAGAGTCAAGGAGACCTGGGTTCAAGCTTAGCTCTGACCCAAAATGGCTGTGTAATCCCGGGAAGGTCAAAGCCCTTATGGACTGTGTGGCTTCATTGATAGAGGGGGGGAGGTTTAATTAAGAAATTTCATATAACAAAATAATAAAACCACAGATGAGAGGAGCAAGAGAGAAGAGGAGGAGAAGGAAGAGGAGGGAAGAGAAAGAGGAAAAGAAGGAGGAGGAAAAGAAGGAAAAAGAAGAGGAAGAGGAAGAGAAAAAAGGAAAGAGAAAAAGAGAGGGGGAGAGAAGAAAGAAAGGGGAAGGGAGAATAAAGAGAAAGAAAAGAGGTACACACAGAAAATCAAAGAGATAGAGACAGGGACAGAGAGAAGACAAAAGGGGAGAGGAGATGAGAGAGAAAGAAAGAGATGATATATTCACATGTTGCATATATACTACATAGATATATAAGATAGACAGACAGACAGAAAGCATGTTGAGTCTGGGAAGCAGCCACTAATTAGTTTGGTACTCAAGGTACAAAAAAGATATTAATATAGAATAAAATTGGAGTGGTAAATAGATAGATGGATTAGATAGATAGATAGAAAGCTTATAAATATATGGATACAGAGAAATGCATACTTAAGAGAGAGAGAATGTCCCCAAATTCTTAGTGCAGCTTTAAGCTATTAACACTTTTGGTCAGTATATAAGCTAAATTACACAATTACAGAGAGTTAGATAGACAGAGACAGAAACACAAAAAATGATTTCCCCAAAGTCTTAGAGTTGTTTTAAGCTAGCTATTGAGCTATTAGCACTGACTTAGGGGAAATCACATTCTATATATGTGTATACATAATTTGCATGTGTTATCTAACTTGGTCAACAATTCTATGAGGTAGATACTATTATTATCTTTTTTAAAAGGAGGAAATTGAAGTTCTGAGAGGCAAAGGGACTTGATCCCACTCACATAGCCACCAAGTAGGGGCTGAACTGAGATTTCCCAAACTCCCAGCGCAGTGTTCCAGCCACTTCTCTGCCTCATTGCCTTTGCAGATGGAGTATGGGTGCATGTGTCTGGTACATGTGTGTACATGCATTGTGGATGTATGTGATATAAAGCCGGTGCACATGTGTGAGCGTGCACACGCATGAGGGGGTTGGACTAGGTGACATTTAAGACGCTTTCCATATCTGAGATTCTGTGTGCTGAGGTCTGCTTCAGTTCCAAATCCCAGAGTTCTCGAAGTGAGGCAGGAAGGCCCAGAGCCAAATCCTCCCTAAAAAGTTTGTTCCCAGTCCTCCTGGACCCCTTCAGCACCCCCGCCCCAGCTGTTCTTCCTGTAATGAGATCTGCCCAACAAAGAGGCCTCCAGGGGAGTGGGCACAGATCAGGTATTGAACTGTAATCTTGGGGGAGAGATTAAACCCATACCACTCCTCCCTTCCTCCCTTCTCCAGCCCAGCTGTAGGTGAAGATTTTGGCCCCAGACTCCCTGCAGCCCATCCCCAAGAGTAATCTGATGCCCCCCAACTTGTTGGTAGTTTGGGCTCCTGAATGTGCGATCAGACCTTTGTAATAGCATGCATGGCCGGGTTTGTGATTGCCTGAGATTAGACTCACTTTTCAAACAGAAACCAGTCACTGAATAAATAGTGGGCATTGTCCTAGGCCTGGGCCTGTGAGGGCCATGCTGGGGAAGGAAGAGGCCAGCCCCTAGTTTCGTCCTTCCAGGCAAGGAAGGGGAACTGTTCGCCTGCTTCATCTGGTCTAAAACTAGGAGGAATTTAGCTATCTAGTCAATTGTCTCCTCCCTTTTTTTTTTTTTTTAAACTAATCAAAACACTAAATCTCAGAGGAAGTGAGGGGACTTATCCATTGTCCCACAGATTTTTTTTTTTTAAATCAGGATTTAAATGCAGATTCTTTGACATAAACTCTACCTTGGTTTCGGCTGTATCGCTCTGCCTTCCTAGGTTGGGAAATAACACTCTAAGACACTCTCTATCAAGGAGTCCGGGCAAATCTCCAAGATGTTACTGGGCATGGGCCAAGGAGCCTAGAGGGAAAACCTGCTCTATGGACCCTTTCCTGAAGGTCTGAGTGCCCAGATGTTTTGTGTGGCTTAAACTTCTAGGGATTGGAACAGCCAAGCCTGGAGAGGTTGTCCCTTCCCAGAACACAGAGCTGAGATTAGAATTGGTGCAAGACTCTTACCTAAGGACTATGAGGAGCAATTCACATTTCTATAAGGCTTTATGATTTTTGAAGCATTTTTCTCCCTCTAATCATATGAAATAAATGATGCAAGTATAACTGTCCCCATTTTACAGAAGAGCAAGCTGAATCTCGGGAAGCAACTTGGCCGAAATAGTTGTAACAGGTAGCAACAAACTTGCAATTTGAATCCAGTCATTCTAACTGCAAATTCAATGTTATTTGTATTACCATGTCACAATTGCTAATTTTCAGACTGAAATAATCATTTGTTCCTCATTTTCTTTATCTGTTCAATTGAGGTAATGATTCATACTCTGCTGTTAACAAACTGTTGTAAGAAGTGAAATAATAGATTAAAAACTATATTGTATATGTATATACACATATATATGTGTATGTGTGTGAATATATGTAAGAATACATGTAACTGAAACAATAGTTTAAAAGCCATATGTATATATGTATGCATATATAAGTAAATCAAATAATAGATTTTAAACTACATTTTACATATATACACATATGTGTGTATACATATAAGAATATGTGTAAGTGAAATAACAGATTAAAACTATATGTATATATGTAAGTATATAAGTATGTAAATGAAATAATAGATTTTGAAACTATATTATATATGTATATATACACACATATATGTGCATACATGTGTGTGAAAATATATATAAAAACATGTAGATGAAATAATAAATTTAAAACTATGGATATAAATGTAAGTATATATACACACATATATAAGTATATACATGAAAGAACAGATTTAAACTATATTATTACTATATATATAATACACATCTACATGTATGTTTATATATGTGTAAATATGCATATAAGAATACATGTAAGTAAAATAAAGATTAAAAGCTATGTGTATATAAGTATATATATGCATTTAAAAGTATATGAGCGAAATAATAGATTTAAAACTATTATATGTGTATATAATCACATACATATATGTGTAACTATATAAGAATATATGCAAGTGAAATAATAGATAAAATGATATGTATATATGTGTAAGTATATATAAGATATAAGTGAAATAATTAAACTATATTAGACATGTATATATACACACACATAGGTGTATAAGTATATATAAGAATATAAATAAGTGAACTATTAGCTTAAAATTTACATATATATGTAAGTATATGTGTGCATATGTATAAGTATATAAGTGAAATAATAGATTTAAAACTACATTAGATTTATATATATATACATGTACAAATATGTGTATGTGTAAATATATAAGAATATATGCAAGTGAAATAATAGATGTAAATTATATGTGTATATGTAAGTATATATACATGAATATATATAAGTATATAAATAAGTGAAATAATTAAAAACTATACTATACATTTATGCATATACATATGTGTATATAAATATATAATACATATAAGTAAAATACTAGATTAAAATTACATGTATATGTATAAGTATATGTGTATATACATATATAATTATATAAGTAAAATATTATTTCATATTATATGTTATATAATTATATAAGTGAAATAAAATATTACAAACTACATTATACATGTATCCACATGCACATATGTGCCTATGTGTGTAAATATATCTAAAAATATATGAAAGTGAAATAATAGGTTATGTAAGTATATATGTATGCATATATGAGTATATAAGTAAAATAATATATTTAAAACCATATGTGAGTACATATAAATATGTATAAGTATGTAAGTAAATGAAATAGAAAAAATTATATGCATAGTTTATTATTTCACTTACCTCATACATACATATGACATTTATATTGTGCTTTGAGGTTTGCAAAATTCTTGACATAGATTATTTCATTTAATTCTCACCACCATCTTTTAAGGACTTCTTTCCCACTTGACAGGTAGGAAATAGAGGCACAAGGATATGGAATGATTTGCTCATGTCACATTGTAACTAGTAAGTGTGGAGATAGGATTTAAATCCAGCTCTACCTGACTCAGTGTTCTTTAGCTGCTTTTTTACAAAGTAAATACTGTGGTACAAATGTCAGATATTTATCTCAATCTTAAATTATTAGTTTATTGTCCATAACCATCCAGAAAACACCTGTCTAGACCTGAATTGGAGGGCCCTAGAATATCCTGGGGGCAATAGCTTCCAATCTTGTATTGTCAACACACCCCCACATAGTGACCTGGATCCAGGGCTGCGTAATTCCCCCAGTAAAATACCCAGCCCAGGGCTGTTTCAGGGAAACTTATCAAAATCACTCTTAGCCTAAGTTCTGCCATTGACTCACTAAGTGATCCTGGGGAAATCAGCCTATTTCCTTATCCATAAAATGAAGATTCTGAACTCTAAGGTCCCTCTCAATTCTGAAATTCTATATTCTAAGAACTTTCTCAGTTCTAACATTCTGTGTTCTAAAGTCTCTTCCCATTCAGATAGTCTATTTTCTGTCTTCAGTTGCCTTCACGTCAGGCATTTTATTTCTAAGACGAATGGCTCTTAACCTAGTGTGGTCCCTTTCAGAGAGTATTCAAGATCAAAACTATTTTCATAATAATACAAATTTCTAGTATAACAAATTTCAATAGCCATAACTCATATAGACAAAAATTCTTTGGAGTACTCAATAATTTTAAAGAATATGAAGGGGTCATTGTTGTTTAATTGTTGTTCCCATGTCTGATTTTCTGTGACCCCATTTGGGATTTTCTTGGCAAAGATGCTGGAGTGATTTGCCATTGCCTTCTACAACTCATTTTACAGATGAGGAAACTGAGGCAGAGTTAAGTGACTTGACCTGAATCACAGAGTTAGTAAGTGACTGAGGCCAGATTTGAACTCAGGAAAATGAGTCCTCTTGACTCCAGGTCCAGTGCTTTGTGCACAATGGCACTACGTAGTTATTCTGATTATTTTCTATCATATCATATCATATCGTTATATTTATTATATTATTACATAGGGATACTTAGACTTGAAAATTTGAAATCTAGTGCTCTGAATACTACCAGGAATAAGCTGATTTCGTTCTTTCCTATTATTATCTAGTCTCTTCTATTCAGCTTGCTACAGTCAGAAGAACCCCGAATTTAAAGAATAGAGTAGCATGAACAATGGGAAATACTGATTCTGATGTCAAAGGAACTAGGTTCAAATCCTTCTTCTGCCATTATCTCCATGATCTCGAGCAAATCAATTAATTTCTATTTTCTCTTTTCTTAAAAGCAAAACAAAACAAGGAGTTTGATTAAATGGCCTCTCAGGGCAGCTAGGTGGTGCAATGGATAGAGTGCTGGCCCTGAATTCAGGAGGATCTGAGTTCAAATACATAAGGCCTCAGACACTAACTCTGTGACTTGGGGCAAGTCACTTAACCCTATTTGCCCCATCTGTAAAATGAGCTTATAGAAGGAAATGATAAACCATTCTAGTAGCTTTGCCTAAAATCTAAATATGGGATCCCAAAGAGTCAAACATGACTAATCAACTAGACAACAACTAGCCCTAAGTTTAGGGTCCTATTACTTGGATCTGAATCTCAGCTCAGATTTTACTACTTGTATTATGTGGGATAAGTTACCTATATCTATCTATGGATTTCCTAATCTATATAATAAAGGCAGGGGATTACCTATCCTACAAGATCCCTTTCAGCAGGGATGTTATGAGACTCAAATGAGATAATGAATATAAAATACTTTGCAAACCTTAAAGCACTGTATTAATATTTATTTAAAAGATTGATACATTCACTATTGATCAGAGAAATCCAAATTAAGACAATTCTGAGGTACTACTACATACCTCTCAGATTGGCTAAAATGACAGGAAAAGATAATGATGAATGTTGGAGGGGACGTGGAAAAATTGGAATACTAATGCATTGTTGGTGAAATTGTGAACTGATATAACCATCCTGGAGAGCAACTTGGAACTATGCTAAAAGAGCTATCAAATTGTGCGTACCCTTTGATCCAATAGTGTTCCTATTGGGTTCATATCCCAAAGAGATCTTAAAGGAGGAAAAGAGATCCACATGTGCAAAGGTGTTTATAGCAGCCATTTTTGTAATGGCAAGAAACTGGAAACTGAGTGGATACTCATCAGTTGGAGAATGGCTGAATAAGTTGTGGTATATGAATGTTATAGAATATTATTGTTCTATAAGATATAATCAGCAGGAGGATTTCAGAAAGGTCTGGGGAGACTTACAGGAATTGATGCTAAGTGAAATGAACAGAACCAGGAGATCATTGTACACAGCAATGGCAAGATTATACAACGATCAATTCTGATGGACGTGGCTCTCGTCAACAATGAGATGATTTGGGCCAGTTCCAATGATCTTGTGATGATAGAGCCATCTACACCCAGAGAGGTATGTGAGAACTGAGTGTGGATTACTTTTTCATTTCTTTTATTGTTGTTTGCTTGAATTTTATTTTCTTTCTCATTTTTCTTCTGTTTTGATCAGATTTTTCTTGTGCAGCAAGATAATTGTATATATATGCTCATATTTGATTTATATGTATTTTTTAACCATATTTAACATGTACTGGATTACTTGCCATCTAGGGGAGGAAGTGGAGGAAACAGAGGAAATTGGAACACAAAGTTTTGCAAGGGTCAGTGTTGAAAAATTATCCTTGCATAGGCTTTGAAAATAAAAAGCTTAAAAAAGAAAAAAAAAGATAAAAATTTAAATTAAAAATTAGAAATAAATTAATAAAATATTGATATATTGATATTATGATGTATTCATAATCCAGTTATTACTATTGCTATCCAGCCTTGTGATGACTTCATTTCTTGAATCTTCTATTGCGCTCTTGCTGTGCTCAAGCAATGTTTTAAGAGCAATATAGGAATATGCTAGTAAATTTTAACAACTCCAGAAGGAGTAGGGGTAGAAGTGTTTACACACAAACATTTAAGAATATAATCTGTATTATTATTATTATTATTAGCTTTTTCTTAAGTCTAAACATTCAAAATAAATTAATCAAGCTCTAATTTATAGCAACTTCCAGTTTCTGAGGTAAGAGCTAGCTAAACATTTAGTAATAGACTTTCAAGCTGATTAAAGCTAACTCAAGCTCTAAAAACTATTATCCTATTTCCTATTCTGTTTTCTTCCCTTTACTTGACTTGTGAAGGATACAGAGTTTAGACAACCATTCTCAGTCCTAGAAAAGCTTTTTTCCTCATGTTAGATAATAAGAATTTCAGTTAGTTCAATTTATAACTCAACAGAGAAAACTAAGCTCAGACATTCATTTGTAGGGCATTGACCTGGCATTCAAGTCCCTCTACAATCTGACCCCTAATTACTTCTCCAGACTTGCTACATTCCCTCTTCCCATCCACAATCATAGACACTGTTCTCTCCCTGAGTACACCTGCCCTCTCTTTGGCATTATCCTGGCATTTTCTTTTCTCGAAAAGACCTCTTAATTGCATCTCTGCTACTTAGTGAAGACCTACTTCGAGTCTCACTCACAATTTAATCTAACTCAATTTAACAAACATTTATAAAGCACTTACTTTGTACAAAGTCCCATTCTAAGTGCTGGTTACCCAAAGATTAAAAAAAAAAAAGACATAGATCATGCCTTTAGGGAATTTGAAATCTAGAGCAGGATCCAACAGATAGACAAGTAATTATGATGCAAGATTATGCAGGGGCAAAAGAGAGATCTTGACATAAATCTGTGGAGGGAAACAACACTTTCATCTGGAGGGCATTCAGGGAATGGAGAAGGTGACCCCTGAGGTAGATCTCAGCAAAAGAAGCATTTTAGCATTAAGGGACTCCGGGAGCAAATGCAGAGCACTGGGAGAAACTGAGGCCCTCTGAAACCTTCCTTGATCTCTCCTCTGATTTCTCATAACATTTAATGTTTGTACTCATTAAGCTATTAGCATAGACTAGCGGGAACTAATGAATTATATTTTCATGTGTCTGAGTATTAATCTCCCTAATGAAACTGAAAGGTTATTTATACCTTCTGAATTCAGTTCTCCCTGTGCAACAAGAAAACTGTTCTGTTCTGCACATATATATTGTATCTAGGATATATTGTAACCTATTCAACATGTAAAGGACTGCTTGCCATCTGGGGGAGGGGGTGGAGGGAGGGAGGAGAAAAATTGGAACAGAAGTGAATGCAAGGGATAATTGCTGTAAAAAATTACCCTGGCATGGGTTCTATCAATAAAAAGTTATTTAAAAAAAAAAAAGGAAACTGAAAGAGGGTGAAAAATCATGGGATAGGACCAAATGACCTCAGAAATCTTTTCCAACTCTGATGAACTTTGTTCCTGAGTTTTGCCCTATGAGGTTTGCTCTTGGAAGCCACCCTTTCAATTAGGCAGTACTCGTAGCATTACTCCTATTTAACAGGCTTTAGAAAATCAGGGTATAAAAGGAATGAAATAATTTGCCCAATATGATTTAAGTAGTAAATGACAAAATGAAGACTAGAATCCAGAGCTCCTGACTCCAGGTACAAAGTTCTAGGATTCTCTCTCTAGAACTCTGTACCTGGAGTCAGGAGCTCTGGATTCTAGTAGGATTTTCTCTATTACTCCAGGATGCCTTTCCATGTGCTCAGATAGCTGCCCAGCTCTAGGGGAGAGAATAGGCTGCCTTGCTAAAGAGGAGGTTGGTCTCTCCATTCATACAGTAACCGAATGGAAGGAGAGGGGTTCATAGAAAAATAGAATTTTAGAGCTGGAGAGAACCTTGAAGATTATCTATTTCAACTCCCTTTTTAATATGAAGCCTATAAAGGGGAATATTTGCCCAGTATTTGTTGTTGTTCAGTCATTTCAGCCATGTTTGAGTATTCATGACTCCATTTGGGGTTTTCTTGGCAGAGATATTGAAATGGTTTGCCATTTCCTTTTCCAACTCATTTTACAGATGAGGAAACTGAGGCAAACAGGATTCAGTGACTTGCTCCGGGTCACACAGCCTGTGACTGAGCCTTGATCTGAACTCAGGAAGATGTCTTCCTGACTCCAGGTCAGGCACCCTATTCACTGCAGCATGTAGCTACACAAGGTTAAACAGCTATTAAATACCAGATCAAGGATTTCAAACCAAAGTCTTCTGACTTCAAATTCAGTACTCATCAATGAGTCAGGCCTCAGTCAGCAGTGCCAAGGTAGTGCCCTATGAGCATGCAGATAATTTGCTTTTTGGAAAGATAAAGATCCTTGGAACCAGGACTAGAAGAATTTCCATTTTGCTAGAGATAGGCCTTCTAGGGCTTTTAAGAAGTCCAGGAAAGTGGGTGGGTCATCCAGGCTTCAGGGATTATGGTAATATCTCATGGCAGAGCCTGAATTCTGCTTTAGGGACCTTCCTACTCTCCTGACTTGTGCAGTCTGCCATCACTCTCTCTTGAGCAGAGCTAGTTACCCGTCCTGGGCTATAAACGTAGACTCCTATGCTTTCCAGGGTAATCAGGATGTGGGGTGGCAGGGAGGAGCCCCTCCCCCAGCACACCCTGAAATCACATGAACTGAAGGAATCCTTGGATCCTAGGAAGTTAAAGCTGGAAGGGACCAGTTTTAGAGTTAGAAGGGTCTTTTGAGATCATTTAGCCCAAACCCTTTTCAATTTCCAAATCATAAATCTTCACTATTATGCTTTTTTGTGTCTAGAACTGTGCTAGGTGTGGGACTTGTAGAAGCAGGAAGACAAAATGCATAATCTCTGTGCTCAGGAAGCTATGTTTTAGTTGGGGGCAGAACATTCTCACAAGAAGCAGAAGTGAATACACAAGAATCTGATGAGAAAAAGATTGAACTGGAAATCCTAGGCCCTCACTCTTTTACTTCCTGAACATGTTACCTGGGCTTCCTTTCTCTGGAGCTGTTTCCTCATCTATAAAAAGTAAATTTTGGACTAGAGGATCTCTAAGTTCCCTTCTAGATCTAAAATTCTGTTCTATGTGTGGTCCAGATTGCAAAGGGCTAAGAATTCATAGAAAGAACAGATTACTATTGGTTGGCCAAGGAAGATTTAATGGAGAATTTGGGGCTTGAGTTGATCCTTGAAAGATGAAAAGAATTTGTAGAGGTAGAGACAAGAGCAAGAAGGGAAGCTCAGAGAAGGCCTGCCCCTGCTTCGGGGCCATGATGATTTCCATAGAATTTACTGGAGTGGGGAGCAGAAGTAGCAGCAATTTTGGTCCCCCACCCACCCCCACCTTTCCACATTCCCTTCCTACTCTTTCCTTGAATATTCAGGCCTCACCCAGGAGCTCAACTTTTCCCAGAAGCACCAACATCCCTGGAATTTCCCAACTAGGGCTGCCTGCAGGGGATGTCAAGTACCCTTAGACACAGTGGAATCATCTAGTGATGAGGCTGACTCTGGAGACAGGGACATGCATTTGCCATAGAGAGGGAGAAGCATGGTGACCAGGGGCAAATCTTAACTTCTGTGGGCCTCAGTTTCTGCACCTGAAAAAATGAGGCAACTGGAATAGACAACCTCTAAGATCTTTCCAAGATTATTCTCCAAGAAATTTCAAGATTATCATCCCATTCCTCTGATCTCTGAAAGTTCTCTCTCATGCAGCCCTCTCATTTTTACTATTCCAATTCTTGGAAAATTACATTCCCAGGAAGGAGGTGGGAGTAAAGAGAGGGGTAGAACTATAGGAAGCCTTCTTCCCAATCTACTCTCATTTTCACAAATCATAGAATCACAGAGCTGGAAGGCCTCTTGAGAACATCTAGACTAACCCATACTTGAATATAAATCACTTCTATATCATCCTCCAAAGGAGGTCAGATGGGTTATTTTTAAAGATCTTCAGGGATATGACTTAGTAAGGCAACTCATTCCTCCTTAGACAGTTCTGTTAGCAAGTTTTTCTTTGCGTGAAATCTGCTTCTCAAATCACTTCTACTCATTGGTCCTACTGTTTCCTTTTGAGATCAAACAGAATTAATCTAGTCCTTCTCCCATACATTTTGTTGTCATTTACTTGTTTCAGTCATATCTTACTCTTAGTGTCCACAGTGGGATTTTCTTACCAAAGATACTGAAGTAGTGTACCATTTCCTTCTTCAGCTCATTTTTCCAAATGAGGAAACGGAGGCAAATAGGGTTAAGTGACTTGCCCAGGTCACACAGCAATAAGTCTCTGAAGCCAAATTTTAACATCTTCCTGACTGCAAGCCTGGCATTCTATCCATTGCTTTATCCAGCTGAGCTCTTCCACTCATTAGTCCTACAGATAATGGGAGAGCTTTTAGATCAATATTCTTTTAGTCTTCTCTTTTCTTTTCCTCTCCTGAACTAGAGAAGACTCAAAAGATAAGGATTAAGAAAAGGGTTTAGAAATTAAGAGGTTTCCAAGGAGGGAGTCCTTAAAATATCAGTATTTAGGTGCTGAAGGTGTGATTATTCTGTAGCAGAAAGACTAGATTTAGAATGTAAAGACCTCAGTTTGAATCCTGACTCTGCCACTTAATACCATGTTGGACAAATATTTTATCCTTTCTGAACTTTATTCTTCTATTACAAAGTGAGATTGGATTCCAGTTTTCTCTTTTGTCAAAAGAAGCAGTTGGACTAGACAATTTTCATAGTCCCTTCAAACACTAAGCCCTACAATCACATCTGATTTTACCCTTTAGTGTAGACTTTAGTAAAAATACCAGTCCTAAATCACCAACTTTAGGACATCTTTAAACTCAACATATTCCATATAGAATGCCTTCTGCCCTCCTCATTTCACCCCCAACCACCCAGCCTTCCAAACTGTTCCTTGGCATATAGTACATGCGTTACCTCTTAAGGTGATAGACAATGAGCTCTTTGAGGGCAGCACACTGACCCCAACTATTCTTTTTTTTTTTTTTTGTATACAAGGCAGTATCTAGCCTCCCACATAGAAAAAGCTCAATAAATATTTGCCAAAAATGAATGAATAACTGATGAATAACATTTGCAGATGCCCCTTCTCTTTTTCCCAGGAAGCCCCATCTTTGAGATGCATGACATAGTAGCTGAGTCTGGTTCTGCCTCCAGGGAAGGAGCTGTTCCTATGGTGATAGTTCCATCCCATTGTCAAAACTCTCTCCTGTCTCACCTGCACTGAGGTATCTCTCCCTGCAGGAGGCAGATCGCTGCCCAGCACAGCCCATTCATTTGTCATTCCTACCATTACTGAATTCCATCCTGGACACTGTGAGGATGGAGGCGATATCATCGTATAGCCCCTTGTAGTCTGGCTTTCAGATTTCTCATTCAACCAAAACTTCTCCCCCATTGGAAACCTCTTAATTTCTAAACCCGTTTCTTGATCCTTATCTTTTGAGTCTTTTCTAGCATTTGATACAATTGGTCACCTTTTTCCCTGGTTTTGATGACTCTGTTCTCTCTTGACTTTCTTCTTACCTATCTATTTCTCCATCTCCTTTTCTAGCTCTTCATTCACATCATGTCCTCTAATTATAGGTATTTACCAAGAAAAGATGGGCCATCTTTTCCCCTCCTTCTATATTCTCTCTCTTAGTGATTTCATTATCTTCCATTGGTTCAAAAATCATTTGTAGAGCAGAACCAGGAGATCATTATACACTTCGACAACGATATTGTATGAGGATGTATTCTGATGCAAGTGGATTTCTATGACAAAGAGACTTAACTGAGTTTCAATGGATAAATGATGGACAGAAACAGCTACACCCAAAGAAGGAACACTGGGAAATGAATGTGAACTATTTGCATTTTTGATTCTCTTCCCGAGTTATTTTTACCTTCTGAATCCAATTCTCCCTGTGCAGTGGGAGAACTGTTTGGTTCTGCAAATATGTATTGTATCTAGGATATACTGCAACATATTTAACATATATAGGACTGCTTGCCATCTTGGGGGGGGTGGAGGGAGGGAGGGGAAAAGCGAGTGCAAGGGATAATGTTGTAAAAAAAATTATCCTGGCATGGATTCTGTCAATACAAAGTTATTATTAAATAAAATAAAATTTAAATTTAAAAAAAAATCATTTGTAGGCAGATAATTCTCAGATCTCTATATATTCAAGTCCACTATCTCCTAAGCTCTAGTTCTCAATCACCTATTGGACATTTTGCATTGGATGTCCTGAAGACATTTTTAAATTCAAAATATCAAAAACAGTATACATTCTTTCTTTCCCTCCCACAACTCAACCAACCTTCCAAACCTTCCAGTTTCTGTCAATGACACTCCAATCCTTCTTCTTTTCTTTTTTTGAGGCAGTCCCAGTTAAATGATTTGCACAAGGTCACACAACTAGTAAGTGTCTGAGGCTACATTTGAACTCATGTCCTCCTGACTACAGAGTCAGTGCTCTATCCACCTAGCTGCCCCCATTCTAATGTTCTGGATTTGCAACCTCGATGTTATTCTCAATTCTTCATTCTTTCTTGCCCCACATATTTAACCAATGCCAAAACTTGGTTTTTACCTAACCCACTTTTTACATCTGAGTCCTTTTTACCACTTACACAGCCATTATATTCCTTCATCCCCTCTCACCTGGACTATGGTGATGACCTCATAATTTGTCTCCCTACTTCATCTTTTTCTTCTTCAATCTAACCTCCATATAGCTGCCAAACTGATTTTCCTTAAGTTCAGATCTGGCCATGCCTGTTCCTGGTTCTGTCCCTTGAAGACAAGTAACACAAGCCCAAACCCTCCTCCATGTGATAGCCCTTCAGATACTGGAGACAGATGTCATAGAACTTCAAAGTCTTCATCCCAGCCAAACATCCTCACTGAATTCAACTAACCTTAATAGGACATGAATTTGTGATCCTTCACTATATTGGCTGCTATCTTCTGAATGCTTTCCAGTTTACTAATTCCTTCCTTAAAATGTAGCCCTCAGAATTGAACACAATATTCCAGGTGTGAAGATGTGACCTAACCCAGAGCAGAGACTATCCTAGATGCTAAACCTCTCTTACTGCAGCCAAAAGATACCACTAAGTTTCTTAACTGCCCTACCACCCCTTTGATTCATACTGAACTCACAGTCTATAAAAACCTACATATCTTCTACCACTTGTGAAGCCAATCTTTGAGTCTATGTGTAAGATGTTATATATATATATCCCTATTAAATTTTATCTTATTTTAATCATCCTAATGTTCTGTCGGGTCTTGTGAATCCGGATTCTAATGGTCCATGTGATAGCTACCCCACTCAGCTTTATATGGCTGGAACCTTAAAGACAATCTAGTCTAGTAACCTTATTCTACAGATTAAGAAACTGAGACCCAGAAAGAGGTAGTGAATAACCACAGATGACATGGGAAATTAATTTCCAATTCAGATTGGGTTTGTAGAGAGGCTAGAAAGGTGTTTGTTGTTGTATTCAGCAGCTCCATTTCTCCTAATCTTTAACCACCCCCACCACCAGGTTTAGTAGCTCAGCAAGGTAGATTGAATTGGCTTCTTGCCAATTCATTCCAGGAAGAACTGGCTTGAGCCCTACTAGGCCCCTGAGGTATCTGGCTTTGTAGTCAGGGACCCATGCCACCGGGTTCAGAAACAAAAGGTGGTAATCAGTCCAGTCAGTAAGTGACGCAGAGGCATGATCCTGAGAGTGGGTGGGCATTAGAGTTGGCCCTGAGTTGGAGAGGAGGGGCAGAAATGGAGGGGGAGGGGGATATGGAACCTGGACTAACTGAGCAGTCCAGGAAGGGGGAGAAGAGTAGGGCATATCTGAGAGAGATCTGGAGTTAATCTTGTTCTCTTCTAGAGTTCCAGATCTTTTTCTTATTTCCTTCTCTTGGACCCTGAGAGACTCATGTAGAAGACATCAGATAGTAGAAACTGGTACCTGCCAGGCAAAAAGAAGGGACCCCTTTATGAGGACCATTAGGTCATCCCCAGTAAATTGGAACTAGGGATAAAGAGTCAGGAACACATACCCCATTGGCTCAGTGCACAGATTTAGCCCAGAGTCAAGCCATAATAATTCCTTAGCCTACCTAGGCTGAGAGCTCCTTTCTTCACCTAGAAGAAGAAAAATAGAATTTGAAACATCCTGGGATGTCTTCAAGGAGGCTCCTCCATCACTGTATTACATCCAGAAAGAGCCTGGGGAACCTGTAGCCCAGTACATGCTTTGGACGCTGACAAAGTAGACATAGAATATCAGAGCTGGAAAGAACCTTCAGAATCATTTTAGCCCAGAGCCCATGAAATTGGGTTCATATATATGATATGTATGTATATGTGTGTATGTATATATATAACTATTTCAATAGTTAGTTTCCTTTGAGTCCTATGTACTTTATTGTATGCTTTTTTTTTTTTTAAGCAATCAGGATTATATGACATGCCCAACTAGCAAGTTTCTGAGAACAGATTTAAATTCAAAACCTCTCGACTCCAGGGCCAGAATTCTATATAATGAGCCAAATAGTTGCCCCTATTTTGTGTTTTTAGAGAAATTCAGAGAAGAGGTCCATAATGTTCACCAGACTGACAATAAACTCCATGGCACAAAAAAAGTAAGAATTCCTACTCTAGTTTAACCCATAGCTGCCTAAGAATCCCCGCTTGAACATTCTAGACAATTCCTCATTCTTGATGACTACCTCCATATAATAGGGAACTCTAGAAGCAGCACATTTCACTTCGAGAATACTCTGATCTTTAATTCAAGTCAAAAAACATTTATTAAGTATCTGTTAGTTGCCAAACACTCAGCTAGGACGTTTTTCTTTTATCAGAATGAAATCTGCTTGTGATCTTTTCCTCCTACTTCTGCTTTCTAAGGACAAACTGAACAGGACTTAATCCTTTACATTCTGTCCTATCCTTGTGGGAGGGGGAAAGAGGGATTATCTTAAGATATGACTTATTCATATTGAGCTTGAAGACCACTAAAACCTTTAGCTTGAAATAATAATAATAATATAATAATAATACCCTTAGGTCCTTTTCACACAATCTACTGTGTAGTCATACCTTCTCCAACCTATACTTGTATGAGTATAAATACAGGACTTTCACTTGTGCAATTTTTTTGAACCCAAGTATAGGACTTTACATTTATTTAGTGAATAGGAAATGTCATCAATATAGCTATTATCTCCAATAGTGTACATTGTAAACTATCTGAACCTTCTAATTCTGTACAATTCTTATTCAAGTCTTCTAGATCCTTCAGAGGATGGAGGCCTTCCCCTGGGTCTTATAACATTTTGTAGCTACCAGTGCTGCACATAGCTGCCTGCCCATTGACCTTTGCTCTCTCTATCTGATCAGTCCCATTTCCTTTTCTGATTGAGCATTTACTGCATGATATCCCCCATTTTTAGTCTTATCATATGGCATTTTTCATTTATCTCTATTAAATATAACCTGATTAGATTTGGAAATCTAAGACACTAGAATAAAGGGGAGTAAGAAAAGGCTTCCTGTAAAAGGTGATATTTTTTACCTGGTACTTGAAGATAGCTGGAGTGGGGGAGAGGAGAAGAAGAGAAGGGAGAACATTACAACATGAGAGACAAGTAATGAAAATGCCAAGAGTTGGAATAACTTGTACAAAGAACAGCAAGGAAGTCAAACTAGAAAGGTAGAAATGGATATGTTAGGAAGGATTTCTAATGCCAAGCAGATGATTTTTCTCCATCTGATTTGCTCCAATCTGATATTACCAACTTCCTGATGCACTTCTTCACTTGAATATCTTGTAGCTATCAAATTCAACAGTGGTTCTCAAAGTATGGTCTAGAGAATTCTGGAGATCTCTGAAATCCTTTTAGAGGGTCTACAAATTCAAAAATAGTTTTTATTTCCAATATGGTAAATGTCTATAAATATAACCCAGATAAATAAAAACACTTTGGAGAGATCCTCAATAATTTTTAATAGGATAAAGATACTGAAAACAAAAGTTTGAGAACCACTATCAACATGCTCCAAAAGGAACGTATATTTCTCCAAATCCAAACTTTTTCCATACTTTCCCTTTTTTATGGCCTCACTATCCTTCCAGTCAATCAGGTTTGTCACCTTAGAATCATTAGGGCCTCTTCATCCTTCTCTTTCAATTCCTCAAAACCACATTTAATCCCACATCTAATCAATTGCCAAAATATGAGAGACAACCTAATAGTGGATAAAGAACTAGATTTGGATTTAGGAAAGAACTGGCTTTGAATTCCCCCTTTCATAGTAGTGTGTGTCTATAAGAAAATAATCTAAGCTTCTGTTTCCTATCTGTAAAATAGGAATAATAATACCTGTGCTATCTATCTCAGGTTGTTGCGAGACTCAAATGATGAGGTGTATATGGAACACGTTGCAAACCTTAAAGCACTACATGAACATTGTTGTGTTTGTGTGTGGTTTTTTTAAGTCATATGGATTCCACCTCCACAATATATTTCCTCGACACTCACACAACTTCTACCCTAGTTCAAGACCTCATTACCTCTCTCCTGGACTATTGTAATAGCTTAGTAATCAATCTTTCCACCTCCATCCTCTCTTCTCTCAGACCCAGATCATATCACTCTCCTACTCAGAAATCCTTAGGGGCTCATATTATTTATGGGATGAAATAGTCAATTCTCAGTTTGATATTTAAAGCCCTCCATAATCTGGATGCTACCTAAATTTACAATTTTATTTCTTATTACTCCCCTTAATTTATTCTCTGCTCCAGTCAAACTGACTTACCAGATCCTTGCATAAAACTTTTCTTGGAATGTCTGCACAAGTGAGTTCCCATGCCTAGAGCCCTCTCCCTCCTCCCTTCTGCCTTTTAGCATCAGTAGCTTCTCTCAAAGGATAACTCAGGGGCCACCCTACACCATGCCCTTTCTGATCCTCCTAATAAATACCTTTTTCTCCCTGAAATTATTCTACAGATATTGAAATTATCTTTCGGTTAGCATAGGTGCTAAAAATGTAGTCCATAGGCTGCATGCAGTCCACAACAGCAACTTCTGGATTAAAATTAATTGGAAAATATTTAATAAAATAAATGAAAATAAAATACAACATAATGTTATTTTGTGATTTTCTAAGTCACTATGTGAAATTTCTATTTGAATTTGATTACCACTTCTCTATAGTGTTTTGTATATTCTTTGCATTTAACTACATTTCTACATATTGCAGCCCTGAAATAGAATTATTTTCCTACTCCCTTAGAGCAGGAACTTTTTCATGCTTTTTGGTCTTTGTGTCCCTAGTACCTCTACTGTGCCTTATAATAATAGAGATCTCATAACCATTTGCTGTATTGCATTAAATTGAATCAAATCAAATGAAGAGCACACCCTTATACACTGACACTTACTGACGTGCTTACATACCAGTCAGACTCATAAGCACTCACTCTCCTTCACACATTCATACATATACCCACTTTTGTACTCACATAGTTATCACATAATAAATCTCAGATGCTTCATCCTCCATACTCATATCTTAAAAAACTAAACAGAGTCCATCAACCATTCCCAAAGTTAGATTTATACCAGCTGCAGAAAGATTGCTGTACTTAGAGGCAAGAATAACCTGGATTCAACTATTGCCTTTGATACTAATTGTGTCTGGTCCCAGACTGAGCACTGTCAATCACTTAACAAATAGTTATTAAGTGCACACAATCAAGGACTATTCTAAGTGCTGAGGATGTAAAGAAAGGGAAAAAATAGGCCTTTCTCTCTCGGAGTTCACAGTCTAATTGAGATTGCAATGAAAAAAACAGGGAATAGGTCCTTCCTCCAGGGAACTGACTGAAAGATACAGAATGTATACATTGAAGGAAATCCAAAGTAATTGGAGAAAGGAGATGATTCTAACAAATGGGAATATGATGGAGGGATGTTCAGGGAAGGTAGTTGTACCTGAGCTGAGTCTTAAAGGGATTGTAGAAAGTCTGGAAAGATTTCCATGAACTGATGCCAAGTGAAGTGAGTCAGAACCAAAAAAAAAGCATTGTACATAGTAACAATAAGATTATGGGATAGACTTGGTTCTTCTCAACAATGTGGTAATTCAAGATACTTCCAATACATATGGGATGGAAAATGTCATCTGCATCCAGAGAAAGAACTGTGGATCCTGAACGTGGATGGAAGCATAGCACAGTATTTTCACTTTTTTTGTTTGTTTTTGTCTTTCTTGGTTTTTTTCCCTTTTGGTCTTATTTTTCTTGCACAGTATGACAAATAAGAAAATATGTTTAAAAGGATCACATATATTTCAAACCTCTATTAGATTTCTTGCTGTCTTGGGGAAGGAAGAGGTAAGAAAGGGAGTGAAAAAAATTTAGAACACAAAGTCTTGCAGAAATGAATGTTGAAAAACTATCTTTTCATGTGTTTGGAAAAATAAAATACTATTGGGGAAAAGGGGGGGGATTATGAGGAGCTAAGGAAGAAGTACCTTCCAAGACTGGTTGACTGAAGGTGCAAAGAGTCTGGAGGTGGGAGATGTATGTAATTCCAAGTTCAGAGAACAGTCAGTAGTCCCTATTGGCTGGAATGGGGAATGCCTGAAAGAGTGATGTGAAATCAGGTTGGAATGGTAAGTTAGACCCAGATAGTGGGGAGCCTTAGCTGCCAGGCTGAGGAGTTTGTATTTTTTTCCTAGAGGCAAAAGGAAGGGACTAAATACTTTTAAGCTGAGGAATAACAAGGTCAGACCTGTTTCTTGAAGATTTTCTCAGGAAGATTATTTTGGCAGCTGTGTATAGGACAATCTGGAAACAGGGAGACCCTTCCCTTTATCTCATCCCTCATTTCTTATAATAATCATTCTTAGCATTTGTAGAGAACATTCTGCCTACAGAAGGAATTTCACAGCCTTTGTGACAAAGACTTCTTACAATAGCCCAGGTTAATAAGTTTAGCCACTCAGATTGGGAGCCAGGACACCTAGGTTCTAGTACAGCCTCTGCTTACTCGCTGTGTGACTTCAGATAAATCATCTGCCCTCTCTAGGCCTTAGTGTGCCCATCTATAAATGAGGTGTTTGGACTGGATGTTCTGAAAAGCTTTTTTTTCCCCCTCTGTGATTCTGTCTCCAAAGAGCAAGAGTT